>NC_134357.1:163183314-163832243 GCF_048569485.1 Anomaloglossus baeobatrachus
CACCATTTTTAAGTGCTGGCCTGATATCCTGGATCAATTCCGGGGCAGAACCGTTTTTTTTATTAACCCGGTTAGACCCGCCGATCCAGGGTATCTGCGAGTCCACCTGTCACTAAGTTGAAAAACTGTAGCAAAAGCGCTGAAATGAATTGACATGTTCATTCTTTTCAGAACGCAACAAAACCAGAGGTCATTCACAAAACCGTCAGAAAAATCCTGGAGATGTGTTTTGTGTGTGTGTGTGTGTTTTCAGAAATCTCATAGATATTGCTGGCACTGTATAAATAAGCGTTTTATTAGCATGGATTTGCATTAAACCATGGCAAATCCGTAGCTAAAAAACGCCCAGTGTGAATATAGGCCAATACTGGAAATCCTCTTTAACGCCTGCAAGTGAATGTGTCGTAAAATATTTGCAGCATGCACAGTTTGTGGAAAGTAATTTGTCCCTTTTCTATTTAAAAAAAAAAATATAGGATTCTCCCAAAGCCCAGTTACGAAGGACAATTGAGTGCTGTCGGACTGACTTTTGCAATAGAGATTTGCAACCCACGTTACCTCCAGATGGCGCACCAGGTAAGTGATATCCTGAATGTGGCGTGTATGTATGTGTACATAACAATATATAACATAAATTATCACCCTGTTGTCTACTGCCATGATATTAGGTTCACGTCCAAACATTATTTTACAGTTAACAAACACACTATTTACATAAAGAGCAGTAATTTGTGGTTATCAGAGCCATCTTTAAAGGGGTTTTCCAGGCTTGGTCTTCAAGTCTGCAATCTCTCTGTGACTGCAGTCTTTTGAATCCTCACAATGGGCACTGTACCCTGGTAGGATTGTCCGATGGCTCAAGCAGATGCAAGTATGTGATTTGCTTATCTGTGGTCATGGGTCACCTAGATGTGCACCGCTTAATACTAGAACTACTGAGGTAGTCATTTTGACTACTTTGCACCATGTATTTCTATATAGATGTCACGAGTCCAGTAGTTCTAGTGTTAATACAAGTGACTTGGCCAGTCTGCACATGTTTATCAGAATTGGCTGGAAGTAAGTAAGCAAATGGCACACTTGCAATAACATCCCTCCATCACCAAAGAATCCCGACAGTGTGCGCTTTGAGGAGTCACAAGTCTGCAATCACATACAGCACACAGTGACTGCAGACTGTATCCCAAGCCCAAACAACCCCTTTAGCATTTTGGACTAAGTTCAATTTATGGTCAGGCACTACGTTCTATGGAGGTTAATACACTGCTCAAAAAATAAAGGGAACACTAAAATACCACATCCTAGATCTCAATGAATGAAATGTTCTAGTTGCAAATCTTTAGTCATTACACAGTGAAATGCGTTGAGAACAATAAAACCTAAAAATGATCAATGTAAATCAAAACTAATATTCCACGGAGGTCTGGATTGGGAATGTCAAAATCAAAGTGGAAAATGAAATTACAGGCTGATTCAACTTCAGCGAAATGCCTCAAGACAATTAAATGAGGCTTCGTAGTGTGTGTGGCCTCCATGTGCCTGTATGACCTCCCTACAATGCCAGGGCCGGCTCCTGATGAGGCAGCAGATGTTCTCTTGATGGATCTCCTCCCAGACCTGGATTAAAGCATTAGCCAACTTCTGGACAGTGTGTGGTGCTATGTGGCATTGGATGAAAGGAGACATGATGTCCCAGATGTGCTCGGATAGATTCATGTCTGGGCAACACGGGCAGGCCAGTCCATATTGTCAATGCCTTCATCATGCAGGAACTGCTGACACACTTGAGCCATGTGACTTCTTGCATTGTCATGCACCAGCATATGGCCTCACAGTGGGTCTGAGGATCTCATCCTGGCACCTAATGGCAGTCGGAGTAACTCTGGCGAGCACATGGAGGGCTGTATATCCCTCCAAACAAATGCGTCCCCACACCATTACTTTCCCACTGCCAGACCAGTCTTGCTGGAGGATGTTGCAGGCAGCAGACTGCTCTCCATGGCGTTTCCGGACTGTCATGTGCTCAGTGTGAACCTGCCCTCATTTGTGAAGAGCACAGGGTGCCAATATCCAATCTGCCCATCTTGGTGTTCTCTGGCACATGCCTATCGCCCTGCACAGTGTTGGGCTGTAAGCACAGCACTCACTTGTGTACGATGGCCCTCATAGCACCCTCATGGAGTCTGACAGTTTGAGCAGACACATGGATATTAGTGGCCTGCGGGAGGTCATTTTGCAGGGCTCTGGCACTGCTCCTCCTGTTCCTCCTTGCACACAGGAGTCCTGCGCTGGGGTGTTGCCCTCCTAAAGCCCCCTCCACGTCTTCTGGTGTACTCGCCTGTCTCCTGGTACCTGCTCCATGCTCTGGTCGCTGTGCTGACACACAGCAAACCTTCTTGCCACAGCTCACATTGGTGTGCCATCCTGAATGAGCTGCACTACCTGAGCACTTCTGTGGGTTGTAGACACCGCCTCATGCTACCTTTTAGGGGTGAGAGCAATGACAAAATGCAAAAGTGATCAAAACAACAGCGAATGGATGAAAACAGGAATACTCTGGTCACCACATGCAGCACAACTTACTTTATTGAGGTTTCTTGCCAATTGCCTCTCATTTCTTTCTCTCTTCCATTTGCACAAAAGCTGGAGAGATTGATTCACAATAGGTGTTGCTTTATAACTGGACACATGGATTTCACAGAAGTGTGATTGAGTTGGAGTTACATTGTGTTTACTTTATTTTTCTTTGTTGCTCCATTGGGAGACCCAGACAATTGGGTGTCTAGCTTCTGCCTCCGGAGGCCACACAAAGTATTACACTTAAAAGTGTAAAGCCCCTCCCCTTCTGCCTATACACCCCCCCCCCCCGTGCATCACGGGCTCCTCAGTTTTTATGCTTTGTGCGAAGGAGGCACACATGCACGCATAACTCCACAATTTAGTCAGCAGCAGCTGCTGACTATATCGGATGGAAGAAAAGAGGGCCCATAACAGGGCCCCCGGCATGCTCCCTTCTCACCCCACTCTGGTCGGCGGTGCTGTTAAGGTTGAGGTACCCATTGCGGGTACATAGGCAGGAGCCACATGCTGTTTTCCTTCCCCATCCCTTAAGGGCTCTGGGTGAAGTGGGATCCTAATCGGTCTCCAGGCACTGGGACCGTGCTCCCTCCGCAGCCCCTGGGGAATCTGCTGGACAGGAGCCGGGTATCGTCAGGGACAAGGCCCTGCTACTGTGAGGTACTCTGTGTCCCCTTGGGGACGGCGCATGGAGCGCTTGTGTTATACACGCTGCAGCACTGCTGGGTGTGTTAGTGCGCCGGGACTACCGCGCTGACCGCGCTTGTTTGCCGGCCGCGCTTATAACTTTAGTCCCCGGCTTCTGCGGCCTAGTACCGCATACTCCCACCCCCGGGCCTGCCAGTTAGGGGAAGGGCGGGACGCTGCACTGGACGTCAGCGCTGAGGGCTGGAGCATACTTTGTATCCTCCTCCCCCCTCACTGAGCACCGTGGGGCACCAGATTCCCGCACTTTCTAGGGCACGCCCACGGCCCCCTCCTCCTCACAGAACGCCGGCAGCCATTCCTGTCAGCACTTCTGAAGCTGGAGAGGAGAGACAACACGGCTCTGGGAGGCCCAGGCAGGGAATCTGGTGGTCACACAACCGCTTTGGGCGGTCGGTAAGTCGCACCTGTTTCTAGGTGCTGGCCCCCCTGGGTGCCGAAGTGTATATATATATATATATGCTTATATGCTATACATTTACTCTGTACGGTCGCACTGTTGGTTTTTGGCTATATACCCTCCCGGATTGTACTCAGAGGAGACAACAGCATGTCGTCCGCAAAAAGCAAGGGTGCCAAAGCACAGGCTTACTTTGCAACCTGTACCTCATGTGCGGCTATGCTACCGGCAGGTTCCACCTACCCTCATTGTGTGCAATGCTCGGCCCCTGTGGCACTTACTCAGCCGGAGCCTCTGCCACTGGTGGCCCAGGTGGAACCACCTGCTACCACTGTCCAGGTGACAGGGACGGAGTTTGCAGTATTCGCTGACAAACTTTCTGAGAGTATGGATAAATGGTCTGCTAAGATACTAGAAGCCTTGCAGTCCAGGCCGGTAACACAGGCCCCGGGCACTGTTGAATCATTGACCCCAGGCCCCCCTCGGTTGGAGCAGCAAAGTGCTCCTGGGGTGACTCATAGGTCCCAAGGTGAGGTCTCCGACACGGACCGCAGTCCCAGACCGCCTAAGCGGGCTCGCTGGGAGCTTCCCTCGACTTCATCACACTGCTCAGGGTCTCAGCAGGAGGACTCTCTAGAGGATGAAGCGGAGGTGGCAGATCAGGATTCTGATCCTGAGGCCGCTCTCAACCTAGATACACCTGAAGGAGACGCCATAGTGAATGACCTTATAGCGTCCATCAATCAGGTGTTGGATCTTTCTCCCCCAGCTCCTCCAATTGAGGAGTCAGCTTCTCAGCAGGAGAAATTCCGTTTTAGGTTTCCCAAGCGTACAATGAGTACGTTTCTGGATCACTCCGACTTCAGAGAGGCAGTCCAGAAACACCGAGCTTGTCCAGATAAGCGCTTTTCTAAGCGCCTTAAGGACACACGTTATCCCTTCCCTCCTGACGTTGTCAAGGGTTGGGCTCAGTGTCCCAAGGTGGATCCTCCAGTCTCCAGACTGGCGGCTAGATCCATAGTTGCAGTGGAAGATGGGGCTTCACTCAAAGATGCCACTGACAGACAGATGGAGCTCTGGTTGAAATCCATCTATGAAGCTATCGGCGCGTCCTTTGCTCCGGCATTCGCAGCCGTATGGGCACTCCAAGCTATCTCAGCTTGTCACTCGCAGATTAATGCAGTCACACGTGCCTCTGCTCCGCAGGTGGTGTCCTTAACCTCTCAGGCGTCGGCGTTTGCGTCCTACGCCATTAATGCTGTCCTGGACTCTGCGAGCCGTACGGCGGTAGCATCCGCCAATTCGGTGGCAGTCCGCAGGGCCATGTGGCTACGTGAATGGAAGGCAGACTCTGCTTCCAAAAAGTTCTTAACCGGTTTGCCATTTTCTGGCGACCGCCTGTTTGGTGAGCGATTGGATGAAATCATTAAACAATCCAAGGGAAAGGACTCATCCTTACCCCAGTCCAAACCAAACAGACCTCAACAACGGAAGGTACAATCGAGGTTTCGGTCCTTTCGGCCTGCGGGCAGGTCTCAATTCTCCTCGTCCAACAGGCCACAGAAGGGTCAGAGGAACTCCGATTCATGGCGGTCTAAGTCACATCCTAAAAAGACCGCCGGAGGAACCGCTCCCAAAGCGGCCTCCTCATGACTTTCGGCCTCTTCACACCGCATCCTCGGTCGGTGGCAGGCTCTCCCGCTTTTGCGACGCCTGGCTGCCACAGGTACAAGACCGTTGGATGAGAGACATTCTGTCTCACGGTTACAGGATAGAGTTCAGCTCTCGTCCTCTGACTCGATTCTTCAGAACATCTCCGCCCCCCGAGCGAGCCGATGCTCTTCTTCAGGCGGTGAGCACTCTGAAGGCAGAAGGAGTGGTGATCCCTGTTCCTCTTCAGCAACAGGGTCACGGTTTTTACTCCAACTTGTTTGTGGTGCCAAAAAAGGACGGATCTTTCCGTCCTGTTCTGGACCTAAAACTGCTCAACAAACACGTAAAAACCAGGCGGTTCCGGATGGAATCGCTCCGCTCCGTCATCGCCTCAATGTCCCAAGGAGATTTCCTAGCATCAATCGACATCAAAGATTCTTATCTCCACGTACCGATTGCACCAGAGCATCAGCGCTTCCTGCGTTTCGCCATAGGGGACGAACACCTTCAGTTCGTGGCACTGCCTTTCGGCCTGGCGACAGCCCCACGGGTTTTCACCAAGGTCATGGCAACAGTGGTAGCAGTCCTACACTCTCAGGGACACTCGGTGATCCCTTACTTAGACGATCTGCTTGTCAAGGCACCCTCTCGAGTGGCATGCCAACACAGCCTGAACATTGCTCTGGAGACTCTCCAGAGATTCGGGTGGATCATCAATTTCCCAAAGTCAAATCTGACACCGGCCCAGTCACTGACATATCTCAGCATGGAGTTTCATACTCTCTCAGCGATAGTGAAGCTTCCGCTGGACAAACAGCGTTCACTACAGACAGGGGTGCAATCTCTCCTTCAAGGCCAGTCACACCCCTTGAGGCGCCTCATGCACTTCCTAGGGAAGATGGTGGCAGCAATGGAGGCAGTTCCTTTTGCGCAGTTTCATCTGCGTCCACTTCAATGGGACATTCTCCGCAAATGGGACAGGAAGTCGACGTCCCTCGACAGGAACGTCTCCCTTTCTCAGGCAGCCAAAGCCTCCCTTCGGTGGTGGCTTCTTCCCACTTCATTGTCGAAGAGGAAATCCTTCCTACCCCCATCCTGGGCGGTGGTCACGACGGACGCGAGTCTGTCAGGGTGGGGAGCGGTCTTTCTCCACCACAGGGCTCAGGGTACCTGGACTCAGCCAGAGTCCTCCCTTCAGATCAATGTTCTGGAGATAAGGGCAGTGTATCTTGCCCTAAAGGCGTTCCAGCCGTGGCTGGAAGGCAAGCAGATCCGAATTCAGTCGGACAACTCCACCGCGGTGGCATACATCAACCACCAAGGCGGAACACTCAGTCGGCAAGCCTTCCAGGAAGTCCGGATTCTGCTGTGGGTGGAAGCCACAGCCTCCACCATATCCGCAGTTCACATCCCGGGCGTAGAAAACTGGGAAGCAGACTTTCTCAGTCGCCAGGGCATGGACGCAGGGGAATGGTCCCTTCACCCGGACGTGTTTCAAGAGATCTGTTGCCGCTGGGGGATTCCGGACGTCGACCTAATGGCGTCCCGGCACAACAACAAGGTCCCGGCATTCATGGCACGGTCTCAAGATCACAGAGCTCTGGCGGCAGACGCATTAGTTCAGGATTGGTCGCAGTTTCAACTGCCTTATGTGTTTCCTCCTCTGGCACTGCTGCCCAGAGTGTTACGCAAGATCAGGTCCGACTGCCGCCGCGCCATCCTCGTCGCTCCAGACTGGCCGAGGAGGTCGTGGTACCCGGATCTGTGGCATCTCACGGTGGGCCAACCGTGGGCACTACCAGACCGACCAGACTTGCTGTCTCAAGGGCCGTTTTTCCATCTGAATTCTGCGGCCCTCAACCTGACTGTGTGGCCATTGAGTCCTGGATCCTAGCGTCTTCAGGGTTATCTCAAGAGGTCATTGCCACTATGAGACAGGCCAGGAAACCAACGTCCGCCAAGATCTACCACAGGATGTGGAAGATATTCTTATCCTGGTGCTCTGATCAGGGTTTTACTCCCTGGCCATTTGCCTTGCCCACTTTTCTTTCCTTCCTTCAATCCGGATTGGAAAAGGGTTTGTCGCTCGGCTCCCTTAAGGGACAAGTCTCAGCGCTCTCTGTGTTTTTTCAGAAGCGCCTAGCCAGACTTCAACAGGTACGCACGTTCCTGCAGGGGGTTTGTCACATAGTCCCTCCTTACAAGCGTCCGTTAGAACCCTGGGATCTGAACAGGGTGCTGATGGCTCTTCAGAAACCACCTTTCGAGCCAATGAAGGATATTTCTCTTTCACGCCTTTCGCAGAAAGTGGTCTTCCTAGTAGCAGTCACATCACTTCGGAGAGTGTCTGAGCTAGCAGTGCTGTCATGCAAAGCCCCTTTCCTGGTGTTTCACCAGGACAAGGTGGTTCTGCATCCGGTTCCGGAATTTCTCCCTAAGGTGGTATCCCCCTTTCATCTCAATCAGGATATCTCCTTACCTTCTTTTTGTCCTCATCCAGTTCACCAATGTGAAAAGGATTTGCACTTGTTAGATCTGGTGAGAGCACTCAGACTCTACATTTCTCGTACGGCGCCCCTGCGCCGCTCGGATGCACTCTTTGTCCTTGTCGCTGGCCAGCGTAAAGGGTCACAGGCTTCCAAATCAACCCTGGCTCGGTGGATCAAGGAACCAATTCTCGAAGCCTACCGTTCTTCTGGGCTTCCGGTTCCCTCAGGTCTGAAAGCCCATTCTACCAGAGCCGTGGGTGCGTCCTGGGCTTTGCGGCACCAGGCTACGGCTCAGCAGGTGTGTCAGGCGGCTACCTGGTCAAGCCTGCACACTTTCACGAAACACTATCAGGTGCATACCTATGCTTCGGCAGATGCCAGCCTAGGTAGGCGAGTCCTTCAGGCGGCGGTTGCCCACCTGTAGGAAGGGGCCGTTTTACGGCTCTATTACGAGGTATTATTTTACCCACCCAGGGACTGCTTTTGGACGTCCCAATTGTCTGGGTCTCCCAATGGAGCGACAAAGAAGAAGGGAATTTTGTTTACTTACCGTAAATTCCTTTTCTTCTAGCTCCAATTGGGAGACCCAGCACCCGCCCCTGTTCCCTTCGGGCTGTTGTTCTTTGTGTACACATGTTGTTCATGTTGAATGGTTTTCAGTTCTCCGAACTTCCTTCAGATTGAATTTACTTTAGACCAATTTATAAGTTTCCTCCTTCTTGCTTTTGCACCAAAACTGAGGAGCCCGTGATGCACGGGGGGGTGTATAGGCAGAAGGGGAGGGGCTTTACACTTTTAAGTGTAATACTTTGTGTGGCCTCCGGAGGCAGAAGCTATACACCCAATTGTCTGGGTCTCCCAATTGGAGCTAGAAGAAAAGGAATTTACGGTAAGTAAACAAAATTCCCTTCTTTTTGAGCAGTGTATATGCAGCTGTGTACTTCTTATTGGTACGTAGTTCTGCCATTTTCTACCAGTGTATTCGCATATATATTGAACATATAGCCTTCGTACGTTGTGGATGGAGCCTTAAAGGGAATCTTACCCAGCTGAGAGCAGCATAATGTAGAGACTGAGACCTTGATTCTTGCGATGTGTCACTTATTGAGCGGTTTGCTGTCATTTTGATAAAATCACAGTTTTTTCTGCTATATATAGATCTAGCAGTTATACAGAACTCATGAATATACTGGATTACCTGGCAGCACGCTAAGTAGTCCTTTAGTGATCTACTGCTGATTAAATAGTGATTTATCAAAACTACACTAAGCAGCCCAGTAAGTGACACATTGCTGGAATAAAGATCTCTGCCCCTACGTTATGCTGCTCTCAGATTGGGTGTAAAAAGCCTGGTGACTGATTCCCTTTAACTGAACTCTTCTTTTTATTTACTAGATTACATTCTTTGGGGCTAAAGTTGACATTTACTAGAAATTCAGCGCACTAGTGTAAGTTCTCTGCAGGCCTTGAGCTAGTGAGGAATGCTGGGGGATTTTTACACGTGAAGGACAAAGGAAAGTAAATAAAGCTCTGAACCAAATTCTTTACTAATCACAGCATATATGGCTAAGTTCACACACTGCGTTTTTTTGACGCTGCGTTTTTGTGCGTTTTTGGCCGCTAAAAACGCACAAAATCGCACCCGCGTCGAAAAACGCGTCAAAATGCATGCGTTTTTACCGCGATTTGGTGCATTTTTGGCTGCGTTTTGCTGCGTTTTTCCAATGCATTGCATGGGGGGGAAAACGCAGAAAAACGCAGGAAAGAATTGACATGTCAAATTTTTTTTTCAAGCTCAAACGCAGCTTAAAAAAAAAAAGTTGTGTGCGGACAGCAAAAATGAAAACTCATAGACTTTGCTGGGGAAGCAAAGTCATGCAGTTTTGAGGCCAAAAACGCACCCGAAAAACTCGCAAAAACGCACTGTGCGCACATAGCCTATATATGCAATGGATTAAAAAAGTTATTTAATGTCCAAACTACCTATTAACTCCCTTATTTCAGGAGCTATGGTTCACCCAAGAGACTCCAACATCCTCAATGAAAGCAAGATTCTAGAAGAAGCAATAGCTTTCCTTATCTGAAGAACTGGCTCTGTAAATGATTTCCTTCCCTACACCCTTAATACACTGATCTCTAGGCTATACAAAGTAACAGAGCAGACCTCGCTAAACGTCACTGACAAATGGGAAAACAAATTACACACTTCATTCTCTCCAGAATGTATTAAATACATACTAAATGGAAAACCTTCTCCTCTTCCCGAAGACATCACAAATAGAACTATAAAATGTTCTCAAGATGTTATAAGCCCCGACATACTGCAAAGAATTCAGAAATCTCGTTCCACTAAAACTGCTGGCATTGTAAAACTGACATAAAATCAATCCTTTACGGAAATTGCTCTTGTGTCCTCTATTCAGACTGCTGTATAACACGGACTACAATCTAATCAAAATGCTTGGACTGGCCAAGAGCTCTCCTGACATGAGCTTGAGAGCTGCATAGAAGTACATGAAGCTGTCTGCTCGGGTCAGGAGAGCCACAGTCAGTACATGTACTAAGCTGTGATCCTTGTCCGAGTTATATGGCTGTCTGACCCCAGCTTAATAAGTGCTCCGAACATCAGCGGAGTCCCATGCTCTGCAATGTCTGGCACTCTAAGTATGAATGAAGTGGCAGTGCAGCCCACATGGTCAACCTCCGCTCCATTCAGCTGGAGCTCATTAGCGCCTCGGTTCTCAGGATTGCTGGGGGCCATGACAATTGGAACCCAAGTTATCAAAGTTATCCCCTATTTCATCGATAAGAGATAATAGTTAAACTTGAGAACACCCCAGTAATGTGGCGAAATGGGTCATAGCTAGGCACTGGGGAGCATGAATCTGAGCTTGGCTGAGGACAATAGGCAGACATGAGACTAGCCCAGCGCTGCCCCCAGATGGCTTTTCCCAATACCACGCCAGGTGATTGACAGGTCTTTTGCTATGTACATATATAGGAGAGATCTGTCAATCAATTAGAGGGTGGGTGGGAAGAGCTGACCATGGTCTGCACAGGACTAATCTCGTGTTTGCCGGTTCTTGGCCAACTTTTGTCTATGGATTTTCTGTTTGTTTGAAGCATTGAGCATTTCACAGTAAAATGTACCTGACTGCACTCATGTAGCCAGGCTCTGATTCATGCTGCCTGCGGTTTGGGAAGCATAAATCACCTGACTGGCTCCCTTTTAAATGTAGTCAGTTCATTTGGAAAAAAAAGATGGGCACAAAATGGGAACTATAACTTTGTTGAACTTTGCTAAACATGCAGAACACTGGTGCGGTTAGTCCTTTTCTCTGATGGGATATTTGTGTCCTCTCGTAATAACCATTATTACTATCACGACAGCCACTTCTTCTCTAGTTTTCTGCATTCCTAATATTACACCATCATCGTCATCTTGTACACATTGCTACTGTAGACCACTCCAAATGATGCCGACCTCTGGTCTAGTGACGGGGGAGCACTGCCATGCTCAGGTGCTTGGAACGTGTAATGAGCAGTTGGATGCCCAGATGGACGGGACTCGGGTACCAGAGTATAATGGAAGTCATGGAAAGCTCTACCATTTCATCCAGAAGATTTCCCCGAAAAATGATTGCATTCCCCATTTACTTCCATTATACCGTACTTGGGTAATCAAGTTGCACCCGTCTGAGTATTGAACTGCTCATTATGAGTACCAAGCATGGTAGTGTTCGCTCATCACTACCCATTTCTCTCCTCTTCACCACCCTTACATTTTTCATTTTTTTACTCTACCTTTCCTCTCTGATTTGACGTTGAGCCTTCAAGCTCTTGCTATTTATTTTTTTCCACCATTTCCAAGATTGGTAAAATTGGAAATCACAGCTAAAAAAAACCAAACAAACATACCTGTCTTGCTCTACACAGTCCTGAGTAACGCTGTAATTCTTTTCAGTAGGTATATTTGGCAGAAGTGTCCACGTCATAGCCCTGATTATATCCATTGTGGTCTGCTTATTAATCATAGTGGTCTGCATCTTCATCACCTGCTTGTACAAGTAAGTCTCAGAAACTCTACAGACATTTCCACCAGCTAGTCAGACATCTTAGGTTTTACATTAAGATTTTATTCTTGCAGACACAAACTGGCAACTCAGAGAATGCTGTACAATCGAGATCTGGAGCAAGACGAGGCGTTTATTCCTGCTGGAGAGTCATTGAAGGCTCTCATCGACCTGTCCCAAAGTTCAGGCAGTGGATCTGGTCTTCCCCTCTTGGTAAGTCGGAATGTCATTTACTTTTGTTCCATGTCCGATAGAAGCAAAGTTTTGAAGCATTTTCTACAGTGATTCTGACTGACATGCCAACTAGTTTGAGGCTTAGAGTTGACACAGTATGGTGCTCTGTGCAGTGCCATATTACAGGGGTATACTTCCAATGAAGCAGCACCTCTAGGGTAGGCCTTATCACACATGGATGTCATTTGTTCGGTCTTGGGTTGCATAACATTGCATAGCCAGCTTCTAAATTAAACGACAGCTTAGTAGACAGATACAAAGTGTAATAACTTCTCATTTGGCCCTACAGGTCCAGAGAACAATTGCAAAGCAAATCCAGATGGTGAGACAGATAGGAAAGGGGCGATACGGCGAGGTTTGGATGGGAAAGTGGAGAGGAGAAAAAGTGGCTGTGAAAGTGTTCTTCACTGCGGAGGAAGCCAGCTGGTTCAGAGAGACTGAAATCTACCAAACGGTGCTGATGCGGCATGAGAATATATTAGGTAAGGAAACTTTCCGCATTTCTAAGTAATATACCTTACAATATATTTGTGCAAGAGAGTTTGCGAAAATGGTATGAGATGCAAACTACATTTTCTTTGGGGAAAATGGAGACCCCCAGGCTGCATTTAGGAATTCCTACCTTGTATCCATCTGCTTTTACTAGGTGGCTGTTTCCTGAAGAAAAAATGATAGTTAAAGCAATGAAGCCCTAGGCTGGGTGCTTCCTAGCCCGAGTAACTTGCCTTAGCTGCGAATACGTTCCAGCCTGGAGAGCTGCAGTAGAGATCTGAGCAGGACATGCTCTGTAGTGCAGTGCTACCTGAATAGCAGTGGGCTAGTTATATTGTTTTTTGTAACTCAGTGGGGTCTTTCAGCCTTCTTGTCATATGTATCCGCCATCAATTTTAAAATAATGGCAGTCTTTCGGCACCCCCTCCCATCAGTTGTGTGAAGAGACTGCAGCACTTGGGTGAACACCGAATGCTCTTCAATGTTTACAGCAACTTGCAGGCTGGTTCTTATCATCCGGGGCCAGACTATTAAAACACAGCCATGCAAGATATTCCACTAACGTGAGAAATACAGCCTAGACTTTTACGCCAAAAAGCCTGTGTAAGATAGAATATAGTAGGCAATGGCGCCAAGAAGTACTGCTTGGCTAATAGAAAATTGTTACCGATGGACCAGATAAATCAAAATTCCAAATTACTAAAGCAGCCTGCTCTGTTGTAGATTATCGAGTAGTGATGGAAAGTGCTTCACTAACATGTTTTATCCAAACATAAATTCAGGTATTTATCATAAGAACCCCCTACTTTTTATGCTCATGTGAATGCATTACATACCTTTTCCTTCAGTCATAGGGGTGGAACTTTTCTTCTGTTCGGTCACGATCCTTTTCATATTCCCTGCGCATTGTGATTGACTGGCCTGACATCACTGCAATCTCACATATAACAGTGACTGTGACTGAACCGAAGAAAAGCGCCACCCCTTTGATTGAAAGAAAAGGTCTGTAATGCATTCACATGAGCATAAAGAGTGGGTTTTTATGATAAATACGCAGTTCTTTTGTTTGAAAAAACCATGTTAGTGATGTACATTGCACCACTAAGACATTGTGGGCAGCTTTATATAAAAAAAAGGACGTGACCGGTTCCATTTAATGCTAAAAATGTAGTACGTTTGTTTTTTGAGGCTCTAAATGTACCCACAAGTCTGAAGAGGGAGAGGAAAATTGTGTTACCCTGTGAATGCAAGACTACGTATCAGGTGCTCTGGAAAATGGATGTGCATGTGTACTATTGTCACCGAGGACGAGCAGCCCACTGGGCTGCCAATACTGCGAGTGCTGGAAGCAAGAAGCATGGTGCGGATGTGTACACTCACTGTGCTCACTTAGCTCAATGTCAGCTTATTGTGATGACGAGTTAGTGTGAGGAGCGGAGTCCCCCTTTACAATGTCGCCCATGTCACATGAGCAGCGAGTGTTTGTGACAAGGATGATAAAGAATACGGGGGTCCCGGCTTAGTCTGTTGTGTTCACAATGGTAGGGGATCCTTGCCCCATCACTAGTGACTGACTGTAAGCCCGTCAGTCACTGTATTATTTAACCTTTTCCTGATTGGTCTAATTTTTAGTTTTGCACTTTCCTCCTTCCTATTTTTTTCAGTAGTTTTGTATGACTCCATTCACTGTACTGAACAACTGTAAAAAACATTTTTAAAAATGCAAGTGTGGTGAAAAGGTGACACTAATTTAATCTGTTTTTTTCACATTTATTTTAAGGTATAAATGACATGGTTACCTGGTTTTCCAGGATTACAGCAATACCAAATTCATATAGTTTGTGTGTCCTTAAAATATTCTGAACATAAAACATTAGTTTGGGTCACCACTTTTAGGCTATGTGCGCACTAGGCCATTTTACCCGCGGATTTGCTGCGGAAATTTCTTGAGAAATGTCTGCAATCTTTGTGCAGACATTTCCCAGCAAATCCTATGAGAGAAAAAAATAGCTGTGCGCTCGCTGCAAATTTTTCTCAAGAAATTTCCTTGAGAAGATTTTTTTGAGAAAATTTCTTGAGAAAATGAGCATGTCAATTCTTTTCCGCAGGTACCTGCGGATTTCTGCAGTACAGCCTGCAAAATCCGCAGGGAACAACCTGCGGGAAAATCGCGGCAAATTCGCAGCAAATCCGCATGCGGATTTACTGCGGATTTGGTGCGGATTTTTTCCGGAGGTCCAGAAATCTTCCACTCCCAGAAGTTTCTCAAGACATTTTCTTGAGAAACTTCACATTTCTAGTGCGCACAAAGCCTTAATAACCTTTATTGTTCCATCAGTGGGCCTTTGCGAGGAATGCCGTTTTTTGTGCCATTTTGTAGTTTACTTTGGCTTTTTTTTATTGCCTTTTATTTCATTTTTTTGGAGTAAAGGTGAGCTGATTGAGAAAAAAAAACAACAAACAAAGCACCATTCTGGTGTTTGTTTGTTTGTCCAAAAAATTATACAGCTAGGCATCCAGATGGGTCGGATGGGCGTCTGTGTTCTCCGATACCGCCACCTCCTCTTTTGTCCTTCTTTGTCCTCCATCTTCTGAAGCTATTATGGATGACGCGTCCTACGTCATCCACACAAGCCGACACTGGGGTCCTGCGCAGGTGTACTTTTATCTGCCCTGAGCAGTTGTAGTGCGCATGTGCAGAACCTCAATGCCAGCTGTTGTGGATGACGTCGGACGCATCATCCACACTAGGCTTCAGAAGATGGAGGACAAAGATGGACGAAAGAGGAGGTGCCGCACGCAGAAAACGGAGACACCCATCTGACCCATCCGCTCCACACCAACCGTTTAGATAAGTATTATAAAGTGTTTTTTACGCTCTACACAGTGGCCTTGGCTTTTATATACAGCATGTTAGACTGCTGTATATAAGAGCATACTGGTGGTTGCCACAGCTTATAGGCCCCAAATCTGGTGACAGGTTCCCTTTAACACCTGCTATGTATAGAATGGGCTCATCCACACACATTCACAATATACACACGTATCTGATATGGAAATAGGTTAATAAACCTATTAACCAAAATGCATAATATTTGAGCTAATATTTTAAGAAGATCTGTTCAAATACTATTCTACCCACGACAAAGACAAACCAGCATGTTGATATGTTTTGTTAAATAGGCATGGCATTAAATTATTTCTTATGGGTTATTTTTATTACCCCAGGTTTCATAGCTGCTGATATTAAAGGGACTGGATCATGGACACAAATGTATCTGATAACTGAATATCACGAAAATGGATCTTTATATGATTTTCTCAAGTGTGCCACCCTGGATACAAGATCTCTTCTTAAATTGGCTTATTCTGCTGCCTGCGGCCTGTGCCACCTGCATACTGAAATCTATGGTACTCAGGGAAAGCCAGCCATCGCACACCGCGATCTGAAGAGCAAAAACATCCTGATCAAGGAAAACTGGACATGTTGTATTGCTGACCTGGGACTTGCAGTGAAATTTAACAGGTAAATTACAGCTGCTGCATTCTGCAAGCCTTATAACATGACCAACATAGAAATCCAAAGGTTCTATTGGGGTCCTTCATCAGCTGCAGGCTACAGTCCCGGCCAGGTGTTTTGAGACTGACACAAGTTTTAGTTTTCACTTTGGTTTGCTGCTTTAGGTTTTTGGGGTTTTTTTTTTATCTTTTATTCAGATGTGTCTATGGTTACTGAAGTTCAATTATAATAATTTCATCCGTTTTTAAACTTTTATTGACGAATACCGTATTTTCCGGCAACATAAGACTGGGCGTTTAAGACTACCCCCAACTATTCCAGTTAAAATATAGAGTTTGGGATATACTCGCCATATAAGACTACCCCTCTGTATGTGGTACCAAGTATACAACAATCAGTCAATAACGGCAAGAAATGTACGGTACCTTACTGGCGATTTGGTGATTGTTGTATACAAATCCTGCTTGGATTGGACAGCTCTGCCTGCCTGCCCAGCCCTCCCGGTCTCCAACACTATCAGAGCGGTAGTGCATCCCTCTGGCCTGCCCTTGTATCCTTCTACCTCCTTCTCTGCCTTTTAGATATTGCACATGCACACCTGTGCCACTTCACTGCAGCCCTCAGGAGCGAGATCTGAGAGGCAGAGGAGGAGGTAATTGGTTACAAGGGCGGGCCAGAGGGATGCGTTACTGGTCTGATAGTCTTCGAGACAGGGAGAGCTTATAAACTACCATATTTTCCTTTTTATAAGACGCACCGGATTATAAGACGCATCCCAAATTTGGAGAAAAAAGTTAAATGTTACTCTGAGCGGGCACTGCTCTGTGCGGCAGGCGGTCAGTCACGGGCCATTCTAAAGATGTCGGCGGGGAGGGCTTCTTCAAATAATGACGGCCAGATCAATCTGCACACGAGCCGAGTCTAGGTGCTATTATTTGAAGTAGCCCTCACTGCCGACATCTTCAGAATGACCCCTGACTCACCGCCTGCCGCACAGAGCAGCGCCAGCAGCACACCGCATAGCATTGCCCGTGCCTTCTTTGACCCCTGTTCACCACCCCCTGGTAAGCCACATTCGGATTTTAAGGTGCACCCCTCATTTTCCTCCAAAATATTTGTGAGGAAAAGTGCATCTCATAATCTGAAAATACCTAATTATATGCCCTATAAGATGACACCCAGCATATAGGACGAGCCCCGACTTTTGAGAAGATTTTCAGGAGTTAAAAAGTCGTCTTATACGCCGGAAAATATGGTATATCAAGTTTATGTAAAGACTGAATATTTACAGTGTTGACCCTTATTCTTGAAGACTTTTGCAATTTATATCAGCTTCTGGGATTTTATAAAAATAAAGTTACATAGCAAATAAATTGGCCAATTCATGAGCACCGACCAGCTGCCACAAGGTGTACCTTTCTTTGATGGGACCCTAATCTAATATCATGCCATGCCTGGGCTAACTAGGTTGTAATCACATCAAGGAACGGTGGCAGCTGGTGGGCTCTCATGAATTGGCCTATTTTTGCCCTACCAACCTTCATTTTTATTAGTAAAGCTGTGATTTGTTTTTTTTTTCCTGACGCATAGAAATATATCACTTCATTTTTTATCGAGCGTTCAAGTCTTGTACAGAAGCACGGTGTGTAACAGTTTTCTTCACAATGCTTCCTGATCTCTATTTTATATTGATGACAAAAAAAAAAATTTCTTACATAAGTGAAACAAAACCTAGACTTTTATGTATCCATGTGACTGGAATAACCTGGAGAATTCATTGAACAGGTTTTTTTATGTGAACATTGAAGAGAAAAAAAAAACTAAACAAATCTTAAATCCAAAATATATGTATTCTATAGTTATGGTATAAATGTTACATAAGTCACAAGGTAACTTATGTTCCCCAAAACAACACAATAAAAAGAGCGCCTCATACGGCCATATTAGTGAGGAAATAAGTTATGATTTCTGTGAAGCGCAGAGCAGAAGCTGCTTCTCTATTTCGCTATAATGTTATATAATTCTGGGTTATAGCTGTGAAAAGGAATTTAGATGGAGAAGAGGAAAATAAGGACTTCTACTTTCCGTCTGCTTGGATAAAGAAAAACTGTGTAATCTTAAGAAATCATTCTACTTCTTCTTCTCTTCCTTTCAGTGACACACATGAAGTTGATATTCCCCTGAACACGCGCGTCGGCACAAAACGGTACATGGCACCTGAGGTCCTGGATGAAAGTTTGAATAAAAACCATTTCCAGGCGTATATTATGGCCGACATCTATAGCTTTAGCCTAATCATTTGGGAAATGACCCGTCGCTGCATCACTGGAGGTAAGTCGTCTTCTGAACCACTGGTTAAAGAAGCCCTGAGATCTGAACATATATGTAGTGTAGTGTAAGGCTATGTGCGCACGTTGCGTACAAGCCCTGCAGAAATTTCTGCAGCGATCTGAAGAGCACATGTGCGCTTTAGATCGCTGCAGAAATGTCCGTAGTGAGCGCCGTTTTCATGCGGTCTGCCTGCAGCTCCTCCCATAGACAGAGCAGGAGCTGCCGGCAAAGCGCAGGAAAGAAGTGACATGTCACTTCTTTTTGCGCAGCGCTTCGGCAGTAGCCGAAGCGCTGCGCTCTTAGACGCCACGTGCGCACGGCCCCTGCACAATCTCCATAGACTGTGCAGGGGCCGCAGGACGCATGCAGTTACGCTGCGCTACAAAGCGCAGCGTAACTGCATGTTTTTACGCAACGTGCGCACATAGCCTTAGTGTGTTAATATCCTCACCTACCGCCGTCTTCTCAAGAGTCCAGCACTGTTCTGCTCCTCTTCTCAGTGACGTCACTGCTCTTCAGTATCTTTGGGTCATGCTGCACTCTGTGTGAGCGACTTTTACAAGGTGAGTCCATGTATTGTTAGAACAAGGCACCATAGGCTCACATTGTAAAAGAGACACCCAGCTTATGCATAGTGATCCATAGAATGTGAACAGCAGTGACGTCACTGAGAAGAGGATACTGCAGAAGGAGGAGGTAGGTGATTATAATAACACAATAACACTACAGTATTGACACAGGTTTAGGCAAAAAAGGTTAATGGGAGGGCTTTTTAAACTCGGACAAACTTCTCCATCCATTCCCCAATTAAATAGGGAATTGCACATTATCCTTCAGTGCACTGCCTGTCAGCTTGGACTAACACAAAACCTAAGGCAAGGTGCCATTTACAGCAGCCCTTAGTCTATTAGTGTATTGTTGAAAGTGGAGACCATAATCTATTTATTTCTGATTTACATTTTTTTTTTTTCCAGGTATTGTTGAAGAATATCAGTTGCCATATTATGATATGGTGCCAAGTGACCCATCTTTTGAGGACATGAGAGAAGTTGTGTGCATTAAATGTTTACGGCCCACTGTGTCAAATAGGTGGAACAGTGACGAGGTAAGGGGCTTGATTTCTTCACAGGCTCTGAGTGACATTTCTTATTACTTTAAAACGCGATTCAGTCATATTTTTGTTTTCAGAACGCTTATTCAGAACGTGTTTTTTCTTTGTCGCTCCATTGGGAGACCCAGACAATTGGGTGTATAGCTTCTGCCTCCGGAGGCCACACAAAGTATTACACTTTAAAAGTGTAACCCCTCCCCTCTGCCTATACACCCTCCCGTGCATCACGGGCTCCTCAGTTTTATGCTTTGTGTGGAAGGAGGCACACATCCACTCATGCATTCTCAGATTAGTTATATCGGTTGGAAGAAAAGAGGACCCCCACGGGGCCCCCGGCATGTTCCCTTCTCACCCCACTATGTCGGCGGTGCTGTTAAGGTTGAGGTACCCATTGCGGGTACAAAGGCCGGAGCCTCATGCCGTTTTCCTTCACCATCCCTTAGTGGCTCTGGGAGAAGTGGGATCCTGACCGGTCATCCATTCACTGGGACCGGGCTCCCTCCGCAGCCCCTGTGGGAATCTGCCGGACAGGAGTCTATTCAGGGACCGGGCCCTGCATCTATAAGGTACTCTGTGTCCCCATGGGGACTGTGCATGGAGCGCCTTCTTCCCGGACGCTGCAGCAGCTGCTGATTTGTGAAGACCGGCGGACTTCCGCGCCTGCTTGTCGGCCGCGGTCTTAAATTTAGTCCCCGGCTTCATCGCGGCCTAGTAGCAAAAAACCCGCCCCCGGGCCTGCCTGTCAGGGGTAAGGGCGGGACGGCCGGCCTGACGTCGGATGTGAGGGCCGGAGCATCCTGTATGTTTCCTCTTCCCTCACTGATCACTGTGGGGACCCCAGATTCCCGCACTTTTTCTAGCACCGCCCACGGCTCCACTCCTCCCCTGAGAGCTCCGGCAGCCATGTTTTTGGCATTCTGCCGGTGGAGGATTATCAGAGAAGAGCTCTGCAGCTCTGGGAGACCTAAGGCAGGGAATCTGGAGGACACACACTCCGCTTTTTAGCGGTCGGTAAGCCACACCGGTCACCCGGTGCTGGTCCCCCCGAGGGTGCCGGAATAGATACGTATTTATATACATATTTCTGTTCGGTCGGGCTGTATACCCCTTCCCATATACCCTCAGTGATCACTCTCCTAGGAGACAACAGCATGTCGTCCACAAGGAGCAAAGGTGCTAAGGCACAGGGTTTTTTTGCGACCTGTACCTCTTGTGGGGCTATGTTGCCTGCGGGTTCCACCTACCCTCACTGTGAGCAATGCTCGACCCCTGTTTCGCTTGCTCAGCCGGAGCCTCGGTCACTAGTGGGCCCCTCGGCTCAGGTTGACCCCCCTGCTCCCCCTGTCCAGGCGGCAGGGACAGAGTTTGCTGCGTTTGCTGCAGGGCTGTGGAGTCGGTAAGCCAAACCTTCGACTCCGACTCCGACTCCTCATATTCTCTTGCACCGACTCCGACTCCGGCTCCGACTCCGACTCCGACTCCTACATATATTGCTTAGTTAGGTGAAAAATTTATTGTAGTACATGAATATGTGTATGTGAACATCAGACATTTAATAATTTTTATGATACGATAATCAAGATATTTGGATAGAACATAAAATATATTTATTGGAATACAACTTTAGAACACAAAAAACTGTAATAAATTGTAAATATGTAATACACTATGTAATATACAGTAGATTACATATATATCTTGTGTGTGTATATACACTGTGTGTATATATATATATATATATATTACATATTTACAATTTATTAGTTTTTTGTGTTCTAAAGTTGTATTCCAATAAATATTTTATGTTCTATCCAAATATCTTGATTATTGTATCATAAAAACAATTAAATGTCTGATGTTCACATTGTACTACAATAAATTTTTCACTTAAATATAAGCATTATACTAAATGTTATTATTTAGTAAAATATTCAGCACATTCTGCATTGCACTCCTGTCCCCAATTTATTATATATTTTAAGAGTCGGAGTCGGTGCATTTTATACCGACTCCGACTCCGACTCCACCAAAATGAGCTCCGACTCCGACTCCACGACTCCGACTCCGACTCCACAGCCCTGGTTTGCTGAGAAACTCTGAGTCACTTTCACAATCCATGGCTCAGTCTATGGACAAATGGTCTGCCAAGCTGCTAGAAGCTTTGCAGTCCAGACCGGTCCTTACACAGGCCCCGGCCCCCGTTGGATCGTCGCCTCCAGGCCCCTCTCGGTCCGCGCCGCAGCGCGCTCCCAGGTTGGGCCCTAGGTCCCACGCGGAGGACTCCTGCCCGGCCCACAGTCCCAGACCGACTAAGCGGGCCCGCTGGGAATCTTCCCCGACTTCTTCACGCTGCTCGGGTTCCCAGCTTGAGGACTCTCTGGAGGACGAGGCGGATGTCGCAGCTCAGGGCTCTGAACCTGACGTTGCCCTCAATCTTCATACACCTGAAGGGGACGCCTTAGTTAATGATCTTATCTCGTCCATCAACCAGGTGTTAGATCTGTCTCCCCCGCCTCCACCGGTAGAGGAGTCGGCTTCTCAGCAGGAGAAACACCAGTTCCGGTTCCCCAAACGTACACGGAGTGCGTTTTTCGATCACTCTAACTTCAGAGATGCTGTCCAGAAGCCCAGAGCGGTTCCGGACAAGCGCTTTACTAAGCGCCTTACTGACACACGTTACCCCTTCCCCTCTGACGTAGTTAAGGGTTGGGCTCAGTGTCCCAAGGTGGATCCTCCAGTCTCTAGATTGGCGGCTAGATCTGTGGTATCGGTGGCAGATGGTTCATCGCTAAAAGATGCCACTGACAGGCAGAGCTCCTGGTGAAATCCATCTATGAAGCCACGGGCGCGTCTTTTGCCCCGGCCTTTGCAGCCGTATGGGCACTACAAGCTATCTCAGCTTGTCTGGCTGAGATTAATGCAGTCACACGTAATTCTGCTCCGCAGGTTGCGTCTCTGACTTCTCAAGCGTCAGCTTTTTCTTCCTACGTCATGAACGCAGTCCTAGACTCTGCTAGCCGTACAGCGGTGGCATCCGCTAATTCTGTGGCAGTCCGCAGGGCCATGTGGCTGCGCGAATGGAAGGCAGACTCGGCCTCCAAGAGATTCTTAACCGGTTTGTCGTTTTCTGGCGACCGATTGTTTGGCGAACGATTGGATGAGATTATTAAGGAATCCAAGGGAAAGGACTCCTCCTTACCCCAGTCCAAACCTAAGAGACCTCAGCAACGGAAAATTCAATCGAGGTTTCGGTCCTTTCGTCCCTCCGCCAAGTCCCAATCCGCTTCGTCCAGCAGGCCGGAGAAAGGCCAGAGGAACTCCTATGCGTGGCGGTCTAAGTCACGCCCCCAAAAGGCCGCCGGAGGCGCTGCCTCCAAGGCGGCCTCCTCATGACTCTCGGCATCCCCGAACCGCATCCTCAGTCGGTGGCAGGCTCTCCCGCTTTTGCGACGCCTGGTGGCCACATATTCAAGACCGATGGGTGAGAGACATTCTGTCTCACGGTTACAGGATAGAGTTCAGCTCTCGTCCTCAGACTCATTTCTTCAGAACCTCTCCGCCTCCCGCTCGGGCCGACGCACTTTTTCAGGCAGTGGACGCTCTGAAGACAGAAGGAGTTGTGATCCCTGTTCCCCCTCAGGAATATGGTCGCGGCTTTTACTCCAACTTGTTCGTGGTGCCAAAGAAGGACGGATCATTCCGTCCCGTTCTGGACCTCAAACTGCTCAACAGACATGTGAGCACCAGACGGTTTCGGATTGAATCTCTCCGCTCGGTCATCGCCTCGATGTCCCAAGGAGACTTCCTAGCATCGATCGACATCAAAGATGCTTATCTCCATGTGCCGATCGCACCCGAACATCAACGCTTCTTGCGTTTCGCCATCGGGGACGAACACCTTCAGTTCGTGGCATTGCCTTTCGGCCTGGCGACAGCCCCACGGGTGTTCACCAAAGTCATGGCATCCGTTGTGGCGGTCCTACACTCTCAGGGCCACTCGGTGATTCCCTACTTAGACGATCTCCTAGTCAGGGCACCTTCTCGGGTGGCGTGTCAACACAGCCTTACAGTCGCTCTGGCGACTCTCCAGCAGTTCGGGTGGATAATCAGCTTCCCAAAATCCAGCTACCGCTGGACAAACAGCTTTCTCTGCAGGCAGGGGTGCAATCTCTTCTTCGGGGTCAGTCATACCCCTTGAGGCGCCTCATGCACTTCCTGGGGAACATGGTGGCAGCGATGGAGGCAGTGCCGTTCGCGCAATTCCATCTGCGGCCACTCCAATGGGACATTCTCCGCAAATGGGACAGGAGGTCGACTTCCCTCGACAGGAACGTCTCTGTCCCTTGCAACCAAGACATCTCTTCAGTGGTGGCTCCTTCCCAATTCTCTATCGCAAGGAAAATCCTTCCTACCCCCAACCTGGGCTGTGGTCACCACGGACGCGAGCCTGTCAGGGTGGGGAGCGGTTTTCCTCCACCACAGGGCTCAGGGAACCTGGACTCCGGTAGAGTCCTCCCTTCAGATCAATGTTCTGGAGATAAGGGCAGTGTATCTAGCCTTATTGGCTTTCCATCGGTGGCTGGAGGGCAGACAGATCCGTATACAGTCGGACAACGCCACTGCCGTCGCATACATCAACCATCAGGGCGGCACGCACAGTCGTCAGGCCTTCCAGGAAGTCAGGCGGATTCTGCAGTGGGTGGAAACCACAGCCTCCACGATCTCCGCAGTTTACATCCCGGGCGTAGAAAACTGGGAAGCAGATTTCCTCAGTCGTCAGGGCATGGACGCGGGGGAATGGTTGCTTCACCCAGACGTGTTTCGAGAGATCTGTCGCCGCTAGGGAATGCCGGACGTCGATCTCATGGCGTCACGACACAACAACAAGGTCCCGGCCTTCATGGCACGGTCTCAGGATCACAGAGCTCTGGCGGCGGACGCATTAGTTCAGGATTGGTCGCAGTTTCGACTGCCTTATGTATTTCCTCCTCTGGCGATGCTGCCCA
The DNA here is from genome assembly GCF_048569485.1 of Anomaloglossus baeobatrachus. Taxonomy (NCBI): domain Eukaryota; kingdom Metazoa; phylum Chordata; class Amphibia; order Anura; family Aromobatidae; genus Anomaloglossus; species Anomaloglossus baeobatrachus. The sequence goes on from NC_134357.1 coordinate 163,207,906, forward strand.
GAGTGTTACGCAAGATCAGGTCCGACTGTCGTCGCGCCATTCTCGTCGCTCCAGATTGGCCGAGGCGATCGTGGAACCCAGATCTGTGGCATCTCACGGTGGGTCAACCGTGGGCGCTTCCAGACCGTCCAGACTTGCTGTCACAAGGGCCGTTTTTCCATCTGAATTCTGTGGCCCTCAACCTGACTGTGTGGCCATTGATTCCTGGCTCCTAGCGTCTTCAGGATTATCTCAGGATGTCATTGCCACTATGAGACAGGCCAGGAAACCAACGTCCGCCAAGATCTATTACAGATCTTGGCGGATCTTCTCATCCTGGTGCTCTGATAATGGTTTTTCTCCCTGGCCGTTTGCCTTACCCACTTTTCTTTCATTCCTTCAATCCAGAATGGACAAGGGTTTGTCACTCGGCTCTCTCAAGGGACAAGTATCGGCGCTCTCCGTATTTTTTCAAAAGCGCCTGGCCAGGCTTCCGCAGGTCCGCACGTTCCTGCAGGGAGTTTGCCACATAGTCCCACCTTACAAGCGTCCGCTGGAACCCTGGGACCTTAACAGGGTGCTAACGGCTCTTCAGCAACCACCTTTCGAGCCGCTGCGGGATGTCTCTTTATCACGTCTTTCGCAGAAGGTGGCATTTTTTAGTGGCAGTTACATCACTCCGAAGAGTGTCGGAGCTTGCAGCGCTGTCATGCAAAGCCCCCTTCCTGGTTTTTCACCAGGATAAGGTGGTTCTGCGTCCTGTCCCGGAATTTCTCCCTAAGGTGGTATCTCCTTTTCATCTCAATCAGGATATCTCCTTACCTTCATTTTGCCCTAATCCAATTCACCAATGCGAAAAGGATTTGCACTCATTAGATCTAGTGAGGGCACTCCGGTTCTACGTGTCTCGCACGGCGCCCCTGCGCCGTTCAGATGCGCTCTTTGTCCTTGTCGCTGGCCAGCATAGGGGTTCGCAGGCTTCCAAGTCAACCTTGGCTCGGTGGATCAAGGAACCGATTCTTGAAGCCTACCGTTCTTCTGGGCTTCCGCTTCCTTCAGGGCTGAAAGCCAATTCTACCAGAGCCGTGAATGCGTCCTGGGCATTGCGGCACCGGGCTACGGCTCAGCAGGTGTGTCAGGCAGCTACCTGGTCTAGTCTGCACACTTTCACGAAACACTATCAGGTGCATACCTATGCTTCGGCAGACGCCAGTCTAGGTAGGCGAGTCCTTCAGGCGGCGGTTGCCCACCTGTAAGAGGGGGCAGTTTCGGCTCTTTTTATCGAGGTATTCTTTTACCCACCCAGGGACTGCTTTTGGACGTCCCAATTGTCTGGGTCTCCCAATGGAGCGACAAAGAAGAAGGGAATTTTGTTTACTTACCGTAAATTCCTTTTCTTCTAGCTCCTATTGGGAGACCCAGCACCCGCCCCTGTGCCCTTCGGGCTGGTTGTTCTTTTTGTGTACACATGTTGTTCATGTTGAATTGTTCTTTTGGTTCATGGTTTTCAGTTCTCCGAACATCCTTCGGATTGAATTTACCTTAGACCAATTTATAAGTTTCCTCCTTCCTGCTTTTGCACCAAAACTGAGGAGCCCGTGATGCACGGGAGAGTGTATAGGCAGAGGGGAGGGGTTACACTTTTAAAGTGTAATACTTTGTGTGGCCTCTGGAGGCAGAAGCTATACACCCCAATTGTCTGGGTCTCCCAATAGGAGCTAGAAGAAAAGGAATTTACGGTAAGTAAACAAAATTCCCTTTTTCAGAAAGAATGTTTCACAAAAATGTCACTGGCTTACATAAAATTACTCCAATGGGGGTTGAAGTGCATTTGTAAAATATTTTGCAGCTTTCCAAACAAATGATGGATCAAGCGACAACAGCTGAAAATCATGAAATCTTGATTAGTCACACATCTATATAAAATAGACTTAAAGGGAACCTGTCCGGTGCAATATGCACCTAGAACCACAAGCAGTTCTGGGTGCATATTGCTAATCCCTGCCTAACTGTCCCTGTATACACTAGCATAGATAAAGAGGCCTTTAGAAAAAGTATTCTAAATATCTTATAGGTTTGCTAATGAGCGAGGGCAGTAGCCCCAAGGGCGTTGCTTCTCTTGCTAGTCAGCCCCATTAGCAGGTTAGTATGCCCCTGTGGGTGTGATAACATGCTAATGAATGTTTAGCATCAGAGGATGATCTCGCTCACCTCTCCACTGCCATCGCCGTTTGATGCTGGATTTCAGCTCGGAGTTTGGGTCATGTGCACTATGAAGACGGGTGTACATGTCCTGGCTTCAAACTGTCAAACTGAAGTTTTCATGACCGAACCTTCGGGGTCATGCGCACTGAGCATCAAACAGCAATGGTAGTTTGAGAGATGAGTGAGATCTTCCTCTGACGCTGCGCATTCATTAGCATGTTGGCACGCCCACAGGGGCATACTGGAATGCTAATGGAGCCGACTAGCAAGGGAAGCAATGCCTTTGCAGCTAATGCCCTCACTCATTAGCATATAATATAAGATTTTTAGAAATTCTTTTTCTAAAGATCTCTTTATCTATGCCACCAGATGCAGGACAGTTAGGCAGGGATTAGCAATATGTACCCAGAACTGCTCGTGGTTCTGGGTGCATATTGCACCTGACAAGGTCTCTTTAAAAAGAGCCTGTCATGAGGATCAGGCATATTAACCCCTTCATGACAAAGTACATACTGGTACATCCTTTGCCGTGTTTGTTCAATTACCGCAGGCTTGTCGTGAGAGTCCGTGGTCATCTGATCATGATCAGCAAACGTGAGACTGATCCACCTGAGCCTTTTAACCCCTTAAATGACGTTTTCAACTCTGACAGGGCGATCTAATATGCTCCGACGGGGATCTCAGCATTCTCCACTACTATTTGCAGCCTCATCACACGATCACACTACATAAATGGCCCCTATCGCTGCCATGACGTGTCTCCTGTGTATGCCTGCAGAGTGACAGCACTCACAGGAGAGCAGAATTTCTTCTGCTCAGAGCAATGCTAAAGCACCACTCTGATCAGGAGAAGCGATCAGACTGTGCAGTGATAGTCACCTAGGTAGACTCGTAAAATAAATAAATACAAATTTAAAAACATATGAAAAAAAACAAAACCTAAACGTTCAAATCACTGCTCTTTTGCCCCATTGAATATAAAACACTAATAAAAATACACATTTGGTATCGCTGCGTTCAGAAATGCCCGATCTATCAAACTATAAAATCAATTAATCTGATTGGCATACAGCATAGAAATTTTTTTTCAGAATTACATTTTTTGGGAGTTGCCGCATCATTGCATTAAATTGCAAAACATCGCATCTATACAAAAATTATATAAATGAAAATTTTAGCTCAAGACACAAAATAAATAAACCCTCACTGAGTCCCCAGGTCCCGAAAAATGAGAATACTACCGGTCTCAAAAAATGGTGACAAAAGTGTTTTTTTTTTTTCTTTGTATTTACTTTCAAATTTTTTTTACAACACTTAGACAAAAGTAAAACTATCCATGTTTGCTGTCTATGAACTTGTACCGACCTGGGGAATTATGTTGCCAACTCAGTTTTTCAAAATGGTGAACGCTGTAAATTAAAAAAAAAAAATGTGCAATTACACTTTTTTTTTTCCAATTTCACTGAACGTGGAATTTTTTCCCTGTTTTCCAGTACAATAAGGGGCAGAATCAATGTCATTAAAAATTCTAACTTGTCTCTCTCGCAAAAAACAAGCCCTCATATGGTTATGTCGATGGAAAAATAAAAAAAGTTATGGCTCTTGGAAGAAGGGGAGGGAAAAACGGAAAATCTCCTGGGGGTGAAGGAATTAAACCAGTGTTTCCCAAACTCCAGTCCTCATGACCCCCAACAAGTCATGTTTTCAGGATTTCCTGACTATTGAACAGGTGATGGAATCATTATCAACGCATCACCTGTGCTATATTAAGGAAATCCTGAAAACCTGACCTGTTGGGGGTTCTGAGGACTGGAGTTTGGGAACCACTGGATTAAACAGAGGATATGGACATAAAGGTGTTTTACTGATTTGTTAGGTGCCTTTAGTATAGAAATCTGCAGCCTGGTTGTTCTTTAATGATCATTAGAGGTTTGGGTGCAGTGAGCTCTTCATGCATGGCAGAGGTTTGTGAGGGGGTCTTTGGCTCTGCCGCAGCCCTTCAGCTGTCTCTTATATTCTTATTGTTTATAACTTTACCACAGCGATGAACCACGTGTGGCACTTGCGCACATTGATCTCCCTGCAGGCTTCAGTAAAATGGCACTGACATCGGTGCATGCACAGTTTTAGATCCCGGTGCAATGACAAGCCGAGATTTCCATTTCTGCATGCACGGCCCCTGGTGCCATCTTACTGAAGCCTGCTGGGAGATCAATGTGTGCAAGTGCTGCGTGGGGGGTTTCGCTACATGGGCAAATTAAAATCTTGGCTCTGCATTGAGTCAATATCTAAATTAGCACATGTGCTAACACCAATACCATTTTACTGAAGCCCACCAGGAGATCAATATGCACACGTGTCACCCGTGGTTAGGATAAGGGTGCTGGAAAGTTTTAAACATTAAGAATATATGAACACAAGAGGCAGCTGAGGGGCTGTGGCAGAACCAAGCCCCCCTCCCACCCCCTGTCCATGAAGAGCTTATTGCACCCAAATGTCTAATGAGCATTAAAGGACAGCCAGGCTGCGGATTTCTATACTAAGGGTACTTAATAAATCAGTAGAATACCTTTAAGCCCATGCCTTTAGTTTAACATACCTGATCCTGATGATAGGTTCTCTTTAACAAAAAACAAAAAGTGCAAATGAAAAACAAGGGGGAAAAAAAAAATGCACTAATGAATCAGGCCCCAAATTTCTACAATTTGCTGTAAGTGATATTCCCAGCTTTGTGGCATATAGACAGAATATGCCATAAATTCCTGATACATGCGGCTTCCTCTTTTGGGGTGAGCGTCTCTCTTCATTGCTATATAGAGTGTTTTGCTGTATTCGAGTCCTGTGCGGATCTCGGTGTAATAAGCATTGCTACCCCAGTGCAAGCAGAGGTGCTGTGTGCTTGTACCGGGAGCCCACATCATTGTACAGATAATATACTGTAGATAGTTTTGCTGTTCTAACAAGTTTGTCATTTTATTTTTTTTATCTTTCAGTGCTTAAGAGCGATTTTGAAGCTTATGGCTGAGTGTTGGGCCCAAAATCCCGCGTCCCGTCTCACAGCTCTACGGATCAAAAAGACTCTTGCAAAAATGGTAGAATCACAAGATGTCAAGATTTGACAGTGGAAACTTGGGGCTCCACAGCAATGGACTCTAAACCGAGGGAGCGAAGTGCAAGAAGAGGCAACTGGCTATTCAGCGGCCTCCCTGATCCATTTTTCAGGCTGCTATATAAAGACTTAACTCAGTACTGTGTAGAATAATGTGCCGAGAGCCTCTCCGTCGGCGGGAGCCTCTGTGTACATCAGAACAGAATATTTTTGTTTTTTATATTTTATCAAGACTTTTACGACACTCAAAGTTTCAGTTTTATGACTAATGAATTGCATGTTCAAGCTATATTGCTTTCTATGAAAGCAGCTGCCACAGGTTAAGTTTTGTGTACGCGCCCTTGTGGAGAAAAGACATGTCTGCGTTGCCTTTTTACAGTTTCTACCTGAAGCAAGATTTTCATTTGTGCCACCAATAATTTGCCATGTTTCTATCTTTTTGCAAAAATGCCAAACGAATATTCCTGTTATCACATAAATGCTCTTCTGCACATTACAGATTAGCCCTTACCTCCTATTGTAGTGGGATCCCCTCTTATCATTGCTGGGGTCTAAAGTCCAAGGGCTTGATTCATCAAAGCTTTCACGCAAGAATTCTGGCCTAAAAGCCTTGAAAAGTTCCACAATTTAATTGCAACTCAGGGTTGTGCCTGAATTTTGCTACTTTTGGCGCTCTCAATCTAAATTCTCCCAGCGCCAACAATATGGATGCAGCTGTGGTGGGACGGAGGGATGACTATCCGTGGCGTTCCGGACCCCAGAAATCTCACTCCAGTACTTGACTGGCATAGCGCACACCGCTTGTCAGACACTACAGATTCATGAATAAGTAATGTCTGACTCCAGCACCCCCCCATCAAGACCAGTGATGAATTGGGCCCCACGTGCTTTCATTTCCTTTACTCCACTCAAAAATAAATAGTTTAAGGGCTGTTTCCACCTTCGTAACTAATTTTGTTGCCAATATATCTGAAATAAAACAGAAACAAAACAAAAACTGTACATTAGATATTCATTAAAAGATCCCATTGTAGCTATGCATCGCCATGGTAACGGACCACAGAATACCTGTGTAGCCTGATTGTATGGTCACACTTATATCTAGTTATCTGTGAAGATGGGAGCATCTTTATACCCATGCAAAAAATCCCAAGTTATGTCAGCCGTTCTACAGAAATGATGCTGAAAATAATAGTATAAGCGCACATGTGCCATTTATTCTAGATTTAGCACAGTATTTTTTTATAAGCTATGCAGAATTTTATATAAAATTTTATGTTGTCTATGATTTTTCCCTGGTTCCTGTGCCACGATTTTTGTTTACTTTTTTTCTTAGCCTAAAGAAAAAAAAAATAATGATGCCAGAAACTAAAATTATTCAGAGTAATCATGCTGAATGCTCCTGTCACATAATAGTGATACAACAGGAGGTGTCTGACAGCAGCGGTCACCCCACGGAGAGCAACTGAGCGCTCAGCCAAGACAAACCATTCTCGTGTGGGGTCAGGATATAGGCCGCTTTCCCGTGTCGCCGGAACAGGAATGGACTGGGTGGTTCTGTTATTTTTACATGCTGCTATTGTGCAGTTCTGCTATTTCTTGTTAGTCATAGTCAAATGAATGTCATTTGATGTCTTTAAAGTAATTGTTCAAGATCTGAAAAAGTTGGATGTGTCACTGACTTTTATGGGTTGTCTGTTATTTGTGGCACTGCTCCATTTCAATGAATGGTTCAGGGCTGCAATAATGCACAGAGCCTGTAGATGGGGCAACTCTGTGTTTAGTAGAAGGCAGCCATGTGGACAGCCCCTTTATTGTTGCACACCATTTCTAACATGAATATATAGGGACAGATGCCCATTGGCAAACTATTGTTTGTGGACTTTGATGCCAACCATGCAGAGCAGGGTGCGTCTTGGCTGGGTTAAAGGCCCTTCCTCTGTCACAACTGCCTTGCTCTGCAGTGATGAGGGACAAAGTTTTGAAACAGCTGCTTATAAATGGGTAGAATTTTCCTAGAAAAATATGTTGGTTTGACTGACTACACATCTGATCTGGAAAGGCTGTACAGTGGTAGTGCCATGTGTAACTGCAGCAATGCCTCCGAAAAGGTTTGTAAACATGCAGCATCATTATATATCCTGTATGTCTGGAGATATGGATATAGATATGTATGTATGTGTATATATGTGTATGTATGTATATGTGTGTGTATATATATATATATATATATGTGTGTATGTATGTATGTATGTATGTATGTATGTGTGTGTGTGTATATATGGTTAATGGTTAATTTGACCGGGATAAACATGTATTGTCCCTGCATGCCTGCAATGTCTATTGTGGCTCACTAGATATTGAAAAATTTTCGTTGCATACATTAGTATCCCAGAGCATAAGACACTGTTCTTGGAGAGCCCAACATCTAATACCTTCTGGCTTTAGGTCTGCTCTGTCTCTTTTTCCTAAAACTGCATAAAATCATTGGAGCTGATGTATTAACACTAGTGCAGAAGAAAGGTGGAGTAGTTGGCTGTGCTTGCTCCTCTTATTTCTCCAGACTTCTTAAAATGATGTTGAATATGATGACTTTTCCCCACTGTTTGTGAACCGATTCATACTCAACAGAACAAATATGTGTATGACTGAAATAGAAAATACTATTGTCAGCAATAGAATGCCAAATTAGAGTTATTGAACGGTCCTGGTAACGCACATAGCCTTCTAACATATGTGATAACTTCCTGTAATGAACCCCTTTTACTTACATCTTGTGTTAGAGATGTATTGTCCATTGATGATGTATGAGGTACTTCACACACAGCGAGATCGCTACTGAGATCGCTGCTGAGTTACGGTTTTTGTGATGCAGCAGTGACCTCATTAGCGATCTCGCTGTGTGTGACACTGAGCAGCGATCTGGCCCCTCTGTGAGATCGCTGCTCGTTACACACAGTGCTGGTTCATTTTTTTTATTGTTGCTCTCCCGCTGATAAGCACACATCGCTGTGTGTGACAGCGAGAGAGCAACAATCCTGAATGTGCAGGGAGCAGGAGCCGGCGTCTGACAGCCTACGGTAAGCTGTAACCAAGGTAAACATCGGGTAACCAAGGTGGTTACCCGATATTTACCTTCGTTACCAGCGTCTGCAGCTCTCACGCTGCCAGTGCCGGCTCCCTGCACACGTAGCCGGAGGACACATCGGGTAAATAAGCAAAGGTTTGCTTATTACCCGATGTGTGCTGTAGCTACGAGTGCAGGGAGCCAGCGCTAAGCGGTGTGCGCTGGTAACTAAGGTACAAGAGAAAAAAGTACCGCACATAATAGGGAGCACACCGACAATAGTAATAGTAATAATAAGAACAACCTTTATTTGTAGCAAGATTTAAAAACCATTAAAACCAATTATAAACACACACCTAATAACACGGCATGCACCCGCCGCCCAATCCCACAACAATATTGTGAATATTGTATATCATAAGGCCATATACAGACATAAATAATGTATGACGATTTTATACCAACAAGAAACAATATGTATATATACAGTTATACCAGTCCCAAAGGGGAGGAATTAGTAAGAGAATAATATAATCAAGAGAAACCTACACCCTCAAAAGGCCCAAAAGATCGGGCCTAATAACAGTGGGACATAGTAAGAAATAAGAATTATAGCACTTGCTGGCTAAAATCAAAAAGCCTAGTATAGCAATGTGCCTATACCATACAGACCATAACCCCTCTAGGGGGATGATAATGAAGGTCTATGGGAACCAGGGCAGAGGGTCAGCATGAAATACCGTGAGCTAGGCCCACGCGTATCGCCGCCAAAGGACGGCTTCCTCAGGGTAGGCGTGCAAGGGGCTACAATAAAGGGAGAGTATAAATATATCTTCATTATGAGAATAATATAGTTCACCTGTTGGGTGTATCAATTGCTGGTCCGGACCGGTCTGTCATGGAGAGACGCATATGGATCAGCGCCATATCGTGGGTGTGATGCGCGCCGCCATCTTGGAAAGTCCGCGCATGCGCGGAAAGTCCAAGATAGCAGCGCGAGAAGGCTCAGAGCCGGAGAACACGCTGGGCTGCTGTCATGAATCAAAGGTAAGTGCCATGCGCATGCGTATAGGACATCAGTCGCGTGTGATGCATATGAGATCATATAACTCAGGGAGAACCAACAAGGGAGGAAGGAGGGAAGGAAGAAGAAGAAAAGGAGGAAGAAGGGAGAAGGGAGAAGGAAAGAAAATTACAATCAATATTTGCGTGAGCAACCACAGTCATTATATACAAAGCATGAAGTAATGCAATTGCAAATACAAAATCCATATAGTTATTGATGACATAATTATCAGTCGAAATACCGACCGCATGGGTGAGCACTGGCTCTAATATAATACGAAATAATTGTGGCAGTGCACCCTTTTCTGGTTCTGGTAACTAAGGTAAACATCGGGTAACCATGCCCGATGTTTACCTTAGTTACCAGTGTCCGCAGCTTCCAGACGCCGGCTCCCTGCAAGCACAGCGTCGCTTCCACGTCGCTGCTGGCTGGGGGCTGGTCACTGGTTGCTGGTGAGATCTGCCTGTTTGACAGCTCACCAGCGACCATGTAGCGACGCAGCAGCGATCCTGACCAGGTCAGATCACTGGTGGGATTGCTGCTGCGTCGCTAAAGTGTGACGGTACCCTATGGAACATCAGTTTTATTATCTAACCAATCAGAATGCAGTTGTCAATTTCCAGATGTCTTTTGTAAATTGAAACTGGTGACCTGATTGGAAGTGACTACCATCTTCTCTTTCATTTTGCACCAGTGGCTCTTCCGAAACCGTGCAAGTGGAGATGAGTGAACTCGAGGTTCGGTGTTCGTAAAGAACACAGACTTCACGGCCACCTACCCCCGGAAGTGATCTGTTTATGGCTGGCTGTATGTAGACTGAGACCCGAGCTGCCGAATTAGTAACTTCCATTGGGGTTCAGGTCAAGTCCAAGTCCCAAAATGAACTTTACCTAAAGTCCTGCTGCACCCGTCGAACTGAACGTCCACGTGTCCTCTCATCTCTACATACAGGCCTTTGCCTTAGAAATAGTCTGAGAAATGAAACAAAGTTGCCTTTTTAATGTCCTTTCCATATAATGTGCCGAACCTGTTTGATTTTATGGCCATACAAATCTCTCCACAAGTGATGCTTTCCCCCAAACCCTTATTGTTTCATTTGTTCCTTTAGTCTTTCTAGGATTAAAGGAAATCTTGTGCAGCCTGTGACAACGTGTTTTTGTCCTCATGTACTAAGGTCTGATCTGATTTCTGTATTATAATCTGTAAAATAAAGTAACACTATAGATAATGTAGCAAGTGTAAATAGTTAAGGGTATAACATAAAGCAGTGGCTATGATGATGTATATGCCAAAAGTGTAGAATAACCTTACAAAATGTAACACTAAATGTATTTTGTACAGCATCTGCTTTCAAAGGTGCCTTATATTAAGTTTACCATAAATTGCTTTGTTCTGTACACAGACAATGTCCAATGTATCATTTCTAAGTAAATAAGCTTATTTTAGTAATCACTTGTCCTTGGTCTTCATTGGGAGCTGTTCTCATGAACACGGTAGGAATGGGAACGCATCCTAGATGCCATATCATAGGGTTGTCTATGTGGTGTAACGATTCTAGTGGTGCTTTTTGGGAGAGGGTTTTTGCAATCATATTAGCAGATGACCCTGCTCTAGCTATTACAATGTTGGGGATGGCTCATTTCGAACAGGGCTGCTTTTTTTTTTAAATGGAAAATCACCTGGGGTGAAGGGTTTAAAACTCATGAACATTTTGACCATTTAGCCGCTCATTTGGACGCTCTTGTATGAGAGAGATGAGAGAACGCTGGCAACTGTCTTTCTTTAGACACCTTTAGTTTAATCAATGTTCACACAGGGCTTTTTTTCATAAGTTTTTGCAGCGTTTGTTAGCTGCAGATTTTCCTTGGTTTTATGCAAACCCATGCTAATAAAAAGCTGCTTTTTACAGTCCCTGCAAAGTCTGAGATTTCTGAAATCTCATGCACACACAAACCTATCAGATTTTTTTTTTTTCCTGACTTTTTTCAAATGCCTGCATTTTTGGTCATGTTTTTAAAGAATGAGCATGTCAATTCTTTGCTGCAGATTTGCTACTTTTTTCATTGATACAACCCATTTTGTAGAGAAAAAGCAGCAAATCCGCACCAAATCTGCAGCAAAAACGCAGATTACTCAAATGAGATTTCCTTGGTCAGGGAAAAAAAACTTGCCAAAAAAGCCCTGTGTGAAAATAGCCTTACAGTTCTCTGCACAGTGCCGAGATGGGAATGTGTGCCTGTGCAGAGATAAAGGCCCTTGTTACTTGAACACTGAGATCCCAACATTTGGAGCCCCACAATAGGTAAATGATAAAAGGATTTCCCCATCCTTACATAGAAATAGGAAAATACCATTACTTATGTGCTAATGGTCAAGGAAATATTCTAGTATCCAAAGCACAAAACAATATGATGGGGTGGAGACCTCTTATTCCTGTAACAATAAAACAAAGCACTAGGTAGATCTAGGACAATAATACCTGTGGGGATATTCATCAATATCTTATTCTTCTTATCTGAAAACGTAGACTAGACTTCTGTAAAATATAAGCCAAATTTATCACAGTTGTTCATGCTAATAAATATGGTGCAACTTTTAGAAGGTCTGCACTACCTCTTTTGTTGACTTACTTGCTGCCAGAAATGTATTGCATTGTTGAGCACATTAGGCCATGCCCCTTTAAGCCCTTAGCCCATTGATGAATATTTCCGTCATGAGCATAACTCACTTTTGTGCTCCATGACAGTTAAGGCCCTGTCACACACACAGATAAATTTGCGGCAGATCTGTTGTTGCAGTGAAATCATGGACATATTGTTCCATTTGTACACAGCCACAAACCTGCCACTGATTGTCCACAATTTCACTCCAACCACAGATCTGCCGCAAATTTATCTCTGTGTGTGACAGGGCCTTTACAGTGCCTTGTGAAAGTATTCGGCTCCATTGAATTTTTCAACCTTTTCCCACATTTCAGGCTTCAAACATAAAGATAAAAGTTTTAATGTTATGGTGAAGAATCAACAACAAGTGGGACATGATTGTGAAGTTGAAAAAAATGTATCGTTTATTTTAAACTTTTTTAACAAAATAAATAAAGTGGGGCGTGCAATATTATTCGGCCCCTTTAAGTTAATACTTTGTAGCTCCACCTTTTGCTGCGATTACAGCTTCAAGTCACTTGGGGTATGTCTCTATCAGTTTTGCACATCGAGAGACTGAAATTCTTGCCCATTCTTCCTTTGCAAATAGCTGGAGCTGAGTGAGATTGGAAGGAGAGCGTTTGTGAACAGCAGTTTTCAGCTCTTTCCACAGATTCTTGATTGGGTTCAGGTCTGGACTTTGTCTTGGCCATTCTAACACCTGGATACATTTTTTTGTGAACCATTCCATTGTAGATTTTGCTTTATGTTTGGGATCATTGTCTTGTTGGAAGACAAATCTACGTCCCAATCTGAGGTCTTTTGCAGACTCCAACAGGTTTTCTTCAAGAATGGTCCTGTATTTGGCTCCATCCATCTTCCCTGTCCCTGCTGAAGAAAAGCAGGCCCAAACCATGATGCTGCTACCACCATGTTTGACAGTGGGGATGGTGTATTCAGATGTGATGAGCTGTGTTGCTTTTACGCAAAGCATATCTTTTGGGATTGTGCCCAAATTTTTTGATTTTGGTTTCATCTGACCAGAGCACCTTCTTCCACATGTTTGCTGTGTCTCCCAGGTGGCTTGTGGCAAACTTTAAACACTTTTTATGGATATCTTTGAGAAATGGCTTTCTCCTTGCCACTCTTCCATAAAGGCCAGATTTGTGTAGTGTACGAATGTTTGTCCTATGGACAGACTCTCCCACCTCAGCTGTAGATCTCTGCAGTTCATCCAGAGTGATCATGGGCCTCTTGGCTGCATCTCCGATCAGTCTTCTCCTTGTTTGAGATGAAAGTTTGGATGGACGGCCAGGTCTTGGTAGATTTACAGTGGTATGATATGCCTTCATTTTCAATATGATCGCTTGCACAGTACTGCTTAGAATGTTTACAGCTTTGGAAATCTTTTTGTAACCAAAACCGGCTTTAAACTTCTCCACAACAGTATCACGGACCTGCCTGTTGTGTTCCTTGGTCTTCATGATGCTCTCTGCGCTTTAAACAGAACACTGAAACTATCACAGCGCAGTTGCATTTATACAGAGACTGGATTACACACAAGTGGCTTATATTTATCATCATCAGTCATTTAGGACAACATTGGATCATTCAGAAATCCTCAATGAACGTCTGGAGTGCGTTTGCTGCACTGAAAGTAAAGAGGACAAATAATATTGCACGCCCCAATTTTCAGTTATTTTTTTTAAAAAGTTTATAATAAGCAATAAATTTCATTCAACTTCACAATTATGTCCCACTTGTTGGTTCTTCACCGTAACATTAACATTTTTATCTTTGTTTGAAGCTTGAAATGTGGGAAAAGGTTTAAAAATTCAAGGGAGCTGAATACTTTCGCAAGGCACTGTATCTACGTCATGTTGATCACATGGTTCCACTTCTGAACCTGTGCATAAGCCCGACTGATACAACAGGAGCCTGGCTGTATGTAACTGCCAGGATATGCTTTCTTAACATTCAACTTTTGATATGTCGCTGTCAGGAATGACCGAGGCCTATCAGGACTTTGACCATGTGAAAGATCACTGTCTGCCCATCAGCACCTGCAATTGCCTGACAAAGGACTTAATTCTTGCCATATATTATTTATAACTAGAGATGAGCGAACCTGAGGTTTGTTGTTCATACAGAATACAGACTTTACAAAAAAAAAACAAAACAGGAGTTTGGGTGCTTTATGTATGCAAACCAGTTTCAAGACAATCGCAGTGCTTGGGCACACCCTGTGCTTGGTCCAGTACGAGCCGCTTGCAGTGTTTAAACGGCTCGCACTGGGGGTGACCACAACATGATTGTATGTAGTGTGCACCAAACAACAAAAAAAGCCCCACCCTGGTAAGTGATCTGTTTATGGCTGGCTGCATGTGTGTGGCGACCCAAACTGTCTGAAGTAGTGACTTCCATTGGGGCTGCAAAAAAATAAAAAATATAGGGTTAGGCTATGTGCCCACGCTGCGGAAAATTTGTGGAATTTGCCGTGATTTTTTTGCGGAAATTCTGCGGATTTTTCAAAAATCTGCAGTACAGAGAGTCCCCAGCCATTTATGTGGCATTTGGGGAGTGCTGTGGCTGCGTTTTTTTCCGCAGCGGAAATAATGTGGATTTCCCTGCGGAAAAATCTGCAGCATGTTAATTTCTGTGGATTTTTCCGCAGGATCCCATACTTACCTGTCTTGATTGAAGACACCGGAGTCACTCTCTCTCTGGTGCAGTGGAGCAGGGAGCAGGAGGTGGGAGGGGCTTGCACGAGCTCCGGTCATGTGACAGCCGAAGCTAGATCAGGCCCGCCCACCTTCTCCGGCAATGTGCAGACAGACACAGCCAGAAAGTGAAGTGCTGCGTGATGGAGGTATGAATGCCACGATCACTCGAGCACTTGTTCTGCATTGAGGATGTAGTGCCGAAGCCATGGTACTGTATCCTCAATGCAGAATACCCAAAGCATATCCGCAGAACATTCCGCAATAAAACCGCAGCATGGAAACACAAATTTGTGCTGCGGTTTTCTGGGAGCTCCTGCGGAATGTCCTGCGGATATATCCGCAGGACACTTTCCCCATGGGCACATAGCCTAACTTGCATAAATATATCACCAGGACAACAGTCCGTACATTAATACATCAGAACCAAGTGTTGAGCATTTGAGAGAGGTTTGGAGAGTTTCTGCTCCCCAAAAATTTGGGTAAACTTACACAAACACTGAGTTTTGAGCAGAAACTCAACAAAATCCTCCAAGATATCAAAACTAAGTTTTGATGATTTTTTAGTTTTGACTTTAACTGCTTTATGAAATGCTACATGATCAAAACCACTGTCCGTACATGACATGCAGCGCCAGAACCATCAGTACATGAATGCAATGCAGTGCCAGCCATCATCAGACTGTGGCCCATACAGGAACCACGGTACTATTGAGACACAGGTTGTTTCACAAAAACATTTACACCGAGGTAAGATGTGACCTCTATGATTGACGTCATTCACATACCTTTTATCCCCAACAGTTTTGTCATAGTACAGATGCCATGATAGTATTCCACGCCCATAGTTCGTCTCTCCAGACTTTCTTCTCCGGCCTTCAACAGCACTTCCCAACATGGTGCCCTTCAAAATAAGTGTTATTTTTATTTTTTGGCCAAAATATCTTCCATGCTGTGCCACTGAATAAATTATTGCTTCTCATTGAACTTCCTGTGCAAAATACTCCTCCCCCACTGCCCCTTTCCAGAACATTTCCCCCCACACTGCTCCTCTCCATAATATTCCCACACACTTGTAATGTCCCCCCATATTGCCCCTCTTCGTAATGTACCCTGTGATTGCGCTTTTCCATAATTTACCGCCCATACTGCCCCACTCCGTAATGTCCCAACACTGCTTCACTCCATAATATTCCCCCCACACTGCTCCTCTCCATATTATACCACATGCATTGTCCCTTTCCATAAAATCCTCCCACACTGCTCCTATGCATAATGTCTCCTCAGGTTGCACAACACCCTTCAGAGATCAGCATGTGGCCCGCGAGTCAAATGTGCAGGCCTGCTTAAGATGGTACTCCATTGAAAACCAGCATATGATTACCAAGGTATTGCTATATAGTCTACATGCAATTAGACAATTGCAGCTTCATGTCTCATAAGTGGACTACAGATGTAAAAAAAAGTTTAAAAAAATTAAATTCGGATTGCCCCTTTTTTTTTTTTTTCTTCTTCCAATTAAAAATAAAGAATACATCTTATGTGGTAACGCTACGTCTGTAAACTGAAAGTCCAATCTATCAAAATATAAAATTATTTTGATCCATAATCGACACAATTAAAAAATCAAATTCCCAAAATTTCAATTTTCAGCTGCTGTAATGACACAAAAAAAAAAAAAAAGTAATCAAAACATACCTACTTCATCAATAAAAACACCAGATCGGGGCACAAAAAACGCCCTCAGGCTGTGTCCACGTTGCGTTTTGACATGCTTTTCTGCAGCGTTTTCAACTGCACCTTTTTAATGCCCAAATGCATGCGTTGTGATTTCCCAGCAAAGTCTATGAGAAATAGGGATTTCTTGTGCCCACCATGCAGTTCAAAATGCTGCGTTTAATTTGCATAATTTTGGGCAAAAACTCAGCATTTAAAGAAGCAGCATGTAATTGTTTTTGCCATTTGGGCTGCGTTTTGATAACATTGAAGTCAATGAGAAGTTGCAAAAAGCAACAAACATCAAAATTCCTGCTTTTTAGGTGCAGAAAACATGCTTTTTGGATATCAAAATAAAGATTTGATATGTCCCTTTACACACACACACACACACACACACACACACACACACACACACACACACACACACACACACACACACACACACACACACAGTCCGACAAATTAATGAAAAATATCAATTTATTGCTATTTTACCGCTAAATAGTATATAACCGCTAGAATTATATGAAATATAACTATTTTCTTTTTTTTTTTAATAAATTATATATGTTGTCCTTTTTTTTTTTTCTCTTTTTTCATTGTTTGTTTAATCTTTATTTAGCAGTGTCTTTAAAGCATCTGAAAAGCGCTAAAAATGCACCTAAAACGCGGTAAATACGCATGTGTTTTTAGCGCTATTTTATGGTAAAAATCAACTTTGGCAAAATCAATTACTGCCAGAGGGTGCGTTTAGAACTGCACCTAGCTCGACGCATCGTGGACACAGCCTCACACAGCTTCATTGACTGAAAAATTAGAATGGTGATACAAGCTATTTTTTGTATCACTATGGGTTTGAATCCTGTTCGTGCCGCCAAGTTGTGGGGTGTGCCGCCCCCGTGCCAGCAGCCGCCGCTGCTCAGGTCCAGACCTGCTGTGTGTGTCTATGGCTCAAGGGATCCTCTGGACCCGGGGGTCACGCGGACATGCCGAATAAAAGGGGGGGGGGGGACATAGATGGACGGGCTAGACCATATTAAGTTCGTGACACCACCCACGGTGTGTGGTGAGGTGGGACACCACCGCTGCTGTTTTGGGGCACCCGGGGGAGATGTAGTGGCAGCTGGATGTTAACCCCTCCATGGCTAGGGATGGTTGCCCTGGGACCCAGTGTCTTTGTACAGGGTATAGCAATGGCAAGGGCTGGCGCGCCCGGACAAGCGGGGAGATGTTTGGTTACTCACAGTAAATGAATCACACAAGTCTTTTGGTAAACCAAGGTGCTGGTGGCCGGCTGCCACTGCCGGTTGCATTCAGGTCCCCATCCGGGCTGGTGGTTGCTGTCCTTTTCCCTCGGCACTTGTTTTGTGTAAGGTGGACTGCCTGGTCTGGAACTCAGGAGTCCGCTCCCGGCTTGATGTGGCCTAAGGAGCCGTGCCCGCAGACGCTGGCCCGTGGGATCTATGGGCCCTGGCGGTGGCCTTATCCCTATCAGTGGGCTGTTGTCTTCTTTAGGGACTTTGGGTGGGGCATGACCTATAATCCTGCCCTCAATCGGTTAATTAGCTAGGCCGCTGGTTTCGGTCCTGGCTTCAGGGTCCGAGTACCCCCTCGGTGCTACGGTTTCCGGGTCAGTTCTCTGTGTCGGTACCAGCGGGCTACAACCCTGTCCCGGTCCACCTCGGATCTGCCGAGCCGTCTTTCCGTCTCCTGCCACCTAGATAAGCTACACGTAGCTCCAGCCTACACTCCTCTCCACTTGAACTACAAACTTCACTGCTTGTTTTCCCGCCCCGGGCTGTCTAGACCTCTGGGTGGGCGTTTCCAACAGCCTGGTCCCGCCCACTGGTGTGCCTATCTTTCCCTAAGGGGGGCTGACTAGGGTTTCAGGTCGGCTGTGTGTTAGCTAGTTGAGGGAAGGTGTTGTGCGGGGGCCTATCTGTGACTACCTGGTTTTGCCAGGGCGTCACATAAGACAACACCATCTGGCAGTGCTTAAATTAATATACATTGGAGAACTCAGTCACACAGCTGCAGTGTTGTGGACCACTAACCAGGCCAAGTTTGATCAATGGCTGTCTCCACTGAACCTGGAGCTAGGGAAGGCCATGTGCGATAATGGTGCAAACCTGATGGGAGCACTACGTCTGGGCGACATCACATATATGACTCACATGCTCAACCTAGTTGTACAGAAATTTCTAGGGCTTAGATGCGCTACTGCAGAAGGCATGGTTGTTGTGTGCTCACTTTTTAAAATAAAAATATCAGACCACATCCTGTGTGTTGCATGGACCATAATTCCCTGCTGTACAAAGACACTATGGGGAAATTGTCTTTGGTCTATATTGTCAGGGTTCTGGGAGCAAGAGTCCCATGCTTATCGCTCATTGATATCTAGATTTTTAAAATTAAAATGCCAGCCCACATCCTGTATGTTAGATGGACCATACTTCCCTGATGGTGCAAACACACTATGGAAATATGAAGGGGGGAAGGCAATTGTTGCCACTGTCTTGCTGTCTGCCTGAAAGGTTTTTAATCTCAAGACTCCAAGATGGGCCTCCAAATTGTCTTTTGTCTATATTGCCAGGGTTCTGGGAACATGAGGCCCATGCCTGTCACTTATGCTTCTCTTAATTTTTAAAATGAAAATGCCAGCCCACATCCTGTGTGTAAGTCAACACAATCAGGTAGTGTTTAAATTAATATGCATTAGACAATGCAGTCACACAGCTGCAGAGTTATAGACCATAATCCAGGCCAAGTTTGATTAATAGCTGTCTCCACTAAACCTGGAGCCAAGGAAGGCTGTGTGCAATAATGGTGCAAACTTGGTGGTGGCACAACGCCTGGGAAACATCACATGTACATTGCATGGCTCATGTGCTCAACCTAGTTGTACAGAAATTTCTAGGGCACTAGTTGTGCTACTGCAGAAAGCATGGTTGCTATGTGCTCAGCTTTTAAAAGTAAAATGCCAGCCCACATCCTGTGTGTTGCATGGACCATAATTTCCTGCTGTGCAAACACACTATGGGGAAATAGGGGCAGGGGGCCAATTGATGCCACTGTCCTACTGTTTGCATGAATATATTTGAAATATCAAAACTCCAAGATGGGTCTCAAAGTTGTTGCCATGTCGGGTCTGGAGACCCCTTGAGGTGCCTAAACAATGAAGCTCCCCCACAAGTTACCCCATTTTGGAAACTAGACCCCTCAATAAATGTATCTAGATGTTTGGTGAGCCTTTTGAACCCCCAGGGGCTTCACAAAAGTTGATATCGTTGAGCCGTGAAAATATATATATATTTTTTACCACAGAACTGTTACTTGAAGCAGGTAGCTTTTTTTTTCCACAAGGGTATCAGGAAAAAATGCACCATAAAACATATTGTGTAATTTCTCCTGAATACGCAGATACCTCATATGTAGTGGAAAGTAATTGTTTGGGCACACAGCGGGGTTCAGAAGGGAAAGAGAACCATTTGACAGCAAAATTGGTTGGAATCATTAGCTGATGTGATGTTGCATTTAGAGACCCCCTGAGGTGCCTAAACAATGGAGCTCCCCCACAAGTGACCCCATTTTGGAAACTAGACCCCTCAAGGAATTTATCTAAATGTTTAGTGAGCCCCAAGGGGCTCCACAGAAGTTGATAATGTTGAGCCATGAATACATTTTTTTTTTTACCACAAAACTGTTACTTGAACCAGGTAGCTTTTTTTTCACAAGGGTATCAGGAAAAATGCACCATAAAACGTATTGTGCAATTTTTCCTGAGTACACATATACCTCATATGTGGTGGAAAGTAATTGTTTGGGCGCACGGTGGGGCTCAGAAGAGAAGGAGCACCATTTGACAGCAAAATTGGTTGGAATCATAAGCTGATGTGATGTTGCATTTGGAGACCCCATGAGGTGCCTAAACAATGGAGCTCCCCCACAAGTGAACCCATTTTAGAAACTAGACCCCTCAAGGAAATTAAATGTTTAGTGAGCCCCAAGGGGCTCCACAGAAGTTGATAATGTTGAGCCATGAGTATGCGGATACCGCATATGTGGTGGAAATCAATTGTTTGGACGCACAGCAGGGCTTGGAAGAAAAGGAGTGCCATTTGACTTTTCAAACGCACAGATGTCGTGCATCACTTATCGGCCACTGCAGCATGCACGGTCGAATGCGATACAAAAAGCGTTGGGGATACGGAAAAAAAAAAGTCACGCCGAAAATTGAGCAGGGACGCCGATCTGTTATGTGCACTCCTGATCAACCCTCGGCCACTGCAGGACACACACACGGATGAGATGCAAAAAAACGACGCAAGGTACGGACAAAAAAAAAAGTCCCACCGAAAATTGACCACGGATGCAGATACGTTATCTGCATCACTGATCAGCGGTCGGCGGGACGCACGGATGGATGAGGTGTAAAAACGGACAGGGGATAAAAAAAAAATACATAATCTCAGTACCCAGAAGAACTGACCAGAGGAACTGCAGAAAGATTAGAAGGCAGAAAGTGGACAGCTTCTTACAGGAGCAGCAGGCAGGACGTTGGACAGCTCATCAGAAGACCCAGGAAGGATCCAGCGATGGAGGTAGATGTGATCGGATCGGGCCAGTGAAGACCTCGGAGGACCCGGTGGAGGCAGGTAGGGGACATCGGAGAGGGAGAGCAGATGGGAAGGGGAAGACCAGAGAAGCAGAGGCAGAAGCATAGAAGCAGAATAGAGATCACGGGGGCAGATCACGGCTGGGGGCAGATGGCGGGGAGGGCACCTCAGCACGGGCAGGGGCCATCGCGGGAGCGCGCAGGGGCTACAGGGGGTGCACGAACGCAATACTCACAGTGGAAGTGGCAACCTGAAAGTAGCGGCGGGAGCGTCGTCGCCGTCAGCGTGGTACTACAAGTACCAGCCGGTTCACACCGCAGACATGCTGGGGGAGGGCTTCCCATTCCAACATAAGCCTGGGGAGGGCGGTCACCTGCAGATCAGACCGCCCCACTGCACGCTGATTGGAGCGATTGCGCATCATAGAACGATCGCTCCAATCAGTGCTGCAGGGGCTGGGGGGCACCATGTTTGATCTCCTGCTATGATCTGCTGCAGCTGCTGCAGCACCTCATAGCAGGATTTCAAAAGGGTCGCACTGGTTCAGGCATTGCTTTAGCCGAAACCAGTGCGAACGATGTGGTTGGCGGTTCAGATTTGAACAGCCAATCACAATGATCATCGATGGGGGTGGCCATGCCACCCCCCTGGGGTCAAGCAAAGGTCCCCTGCTGTAAGAAACAGCATGGGACATCATTTGAAAGCCATTGCTATGGCCACGGCATTCAAATGAACTTTACGCAGTAAAGTTATGTCCCTGGTCGTTAAGGCACGTTAAAATAGGACGTAACTTTGTCTGCGGTCTTGAAGGGGTTAATGTTGCTCCTATTGTATTAGGGTCGCTCCTTCCGCCTTAGGCTAGTTTCACACATCCGGCTTTTCGCTGGTTTGCCAGATTCGGCAGACTCCAGTACAGTGTATATGTGACGCCCTGGCGCCGCCAGGTGGTCACACACAAAATAGGCCCCCACATAATACCATCCCTCACAGGGTTACACCGAGCCAACAAAACCTTAGTCACCCCCCAAGGGTAGGAAAGGCACACCAGTGGGCGGGACCAGGCGGAAGGAGAACACCCACTTAGGGGTCTAGAGAACCCGGGGCGGGAAAAGAGTGAGTTTGAGTTCAGTTGGAGTTGGTGGTGGAAGTTCAAGTTTGAGTTGAGAGGAGAGGCGTCGGGGTTGGAGCCCCGGCGTACTGGCTAGGTGGCAGGCGGTGGTCCGTGTCTGTCAGGAGACGGGAAGACGGCTGCCGGAGATCCGAGGTGGACCGGGACAAGTTAGGAGCCCGCCGGTACCGATACCGGAGAACCGACCCGGAAACCATGCACAGAGGGGGTACCTGGACCCTGAAGCAGAGATCGGAACCACCGACTTTGTTAATTAACCATGTGAGGGCAGAATTACAGGTCCTGTTCCACCCAAAGTCCCAAAAGCAGATCGTCAGCCTAACGCAGGGGATAGTGCATCCGCCAGGGCCCCTTTAGATCCCACGGGTCAGCGTCTGCGGGCAAGGCTCCCACCCGTAGTTCTGGGAGCGGACTCCCGTGTTCTATACCGAGAAGTCCAAGAAGAACTAAGAATAGTGCAGAGGAAAGTGACATAGACCATCACCCTGGGTGAGGGACCAGAATACATCCGGCCGTAGCGGCTGGTCACCAGCACCTTGGTTCACCATTGGACTTGTGTGATTTATTTGACTGTGAGTAGACTGATATCCCCCGGTCTGACCGGGCGCGCCGGCCCCTGCAATTACCATCCTCAGCACAGAGACACTGGGCCCCGGGGCATCCATCCCTACCCACGGAGGGGTTAATATCCAGCTGCCAGCCCATCGCCCCCGGCTGCTCCCCAACAGCAGCGGTGGTGCTACATCTCACCACACACAGTGGGTGGTGTCACCAAGTGATTACAGCAACCCCCGTATATATATGTCCCCTTTTATTTGAAGTGTTCGCGCTACCCCCGGGTCTGGAGAATCCCTCGAGCCACATTGCGCTGTTACTGTACTGTATACACTGTACTGGAGTCCGCCAAATCCGGCAAACCGTTGAAAAGTCGGATGTGTGAAACTAGCCTTACTCAGTGGCAGGTTTTGTCAAAGAATGCCAGTTTCCTTGGATGGTTAGCGGTCTTCCATCATTTCCGTGTTCTGGGCAGGTGAGACTGCTCTCAATCAACATAATGGAGCTCGATCAGATTTGTTTTAGACATTGAAAATAACATGTAAGAAAATAATGCAATAGAACCAGATAGTAGAAAGGGTTAAAAAAATGTTTTATTAACAAATACATGATTAAAAAGGTAAGTATATCCATTAGCCAGTAGATGGCACCACAACACAGGATAAGGAATTTACATATAGGTAATAAGCCTAAATGACAAACACAAAAAGTATAAGAGATGAAGGTACAGAGGGTCATCAGGATCTAAGTAAATCAGGATCACATCCTGACAGGGGTAACGTAATATTTACTTTACTTATTTAGATCCTTATGACCCTCTGTATCCTTCATTTGCCAAATCTACTTCTTTCTGCTTTTTATGTGATAGTCATTCAGGTTTCTTACCTAGTATATGTAAATCCCTTATCCTGTGTTGTAGTGCCATCTACTGGCTAATGCATAGACTTACCTTTTTAATCATGTAATTTGTAATAAATGATTTTTTAACCCCACTCTCTTGTTTTATTGCAATGTTATCTTATATAATGTTTTCAATGTTTATAGTGCAGAACCATATATTATCCTTTTATCATGAGGACAATACATCTGAAAATCTTATATCCTTTACCCTAATATTGTTTTAGTACTTAGACTAATTATTTACATTTGTTTTGTTTTAGACATTTCAGCAACTGACAATCTGCTAAATACATCAGAAATTGGTTATTTCTGCAGTTTGTGCATGGCGTTTCATAAACCTCATTCAGAATTCCATACGGTCAGTTTTCTTTCACAAATTGGCTACATGTGAACATTAGTGATGAGCGAGCACTACCATGCTCGGGTGCTCGGTACTCGAAATGAGCAGGTTAGACGCTTGGATAGGCTTGACTAGTGTACCTGAGCATAGTCAAGATTGGGCCAAGAAATATCTGAAGATAGATTTGAGATGAGAGTGACTCTTGACAGACCAGCTGCATGGGCTGGACCAGTAATTGGGCACACACTTCCATTTCTACTCCGATGCTGGTAAGGTGGAGATGGAGTACTGCTATAGGCTGATATTATTAAAGATGATGTAGTTGGACATTTTTAGGTTGAAGAGGGACTAACGTTTTTAGAAGACTCTTTTTACAAGATGTTCTACAGTAAACAGTCTGCATCTTTCAAGAAAACCATGATTTTTATGGAGGACAATGCTCCATTTCATGCTTCTAAGCCTCCACTGCTTCGCTATCAGTAAAGGTCTTAAAGATGAAAGAATAATAATATGGTCTCTTCCTCACGTGACCTAAACCCATCTATGTGAACTTCACACGAGGACCAAGATAGCAGTTATAGGGGCCTTCAGCAGCCCTTCGTTTCCATGGTAAGCCATCAGTTTCCAGCAATTGCCCTTGGGGAGCCTAAAGGCCCCGTCACACTAAGCAACATCGCTAGCAACATCGCTGCTAACTAACAACTTTTGTGACGTTGCTAGCGATGTTGCTGTGTGTGACATCCAGCAACAACCTGGCCCCTGCTGTGAGGTCATTGGTTGTTGCTGAATGTCCTGGGCCATTTTTTAGTTGTTGCTGTCCCGCTGTGAAGCACAGATCGCTGTGTGTGACAGCGAGACAGCAACAACTAAATGTGCAGGCAGCAGGAGCCGGCTTCTGCGGAGGCTGGTAACCACAGTAAACATCGGGTAACCAAGAAGCCCTGTCCTTGGTTACCCGATATTTACCTTTGTTACCAGCCTCCGCCGCTCTCACTGTTAGTGCCGGCTCCTGCTCTGTGCACATGTAGCTGCAGGACACATCGGGTTAATTAACCCGATGTGTGCTGTAGCTAAGAGAGCAAGGAGCCAGCGCTAAGCGGTGTGCGCTGCTCCCTGCTCTGTGCACATTTAGCTGCAGCACACATCGGGTAATTAACCCGATGTGTGCTGTAACTAGGAGAGTAAGGAGCCAGCGCTAAGCATTGTGCGCTGCTCCCTGCTCTGTGCACATGTAGCTGCAGCACACATCGGGTAATTAACCCGATGTGTGCTGTAACTAGGAGAGCAGGGAGCCAGCGCTCAGTGTGCGCTGCTCCCTGCTCTCTGCATGTGTAGCTCCGTGCGCTGGTAACCAAGGTAAATATCGGGTTGGTTACCCGATATTTACCTTAGTTACCAAGCGCAGCATCTTCCACGTGGCGCTGGGGGCTGGTCACTGGTTGCTGGTGAGCTCACCAGCAACTCGTGTAGCGACGCTCCAGCGATCCCTGCCAGGTCAGGTTGCTGGTGGGATCGCTGGAGCGTCGCAGTGTGACATCTCACCAGCAACCTCCTAGCAACTTACCAGCGATCCCTATCGTTGTTGGGATCGCTGGTAAGTTGCTTAGTGTGACTGGACCTTTACCTGCAATGGAATCATGTAAATGCTATGGCAAGTATTGGTTAGGCCCCTTTCACATGTCAGTGATTCTGGTACGTTTGTGCTTTTTTTTAAACGTACCAGAATCACTGACATACGCAGACCCATTATAATGAATGGGTCTGCTCACACGTCAGTGATTTTTCACTGCACGTGTCTCCGTGCAGAGTACCCGCGTGTGCGTGATTGCCGCACGGAGACATGTCCATTTTTTTCTGGCATCACTGATGTTCCACGGACCACGCAGTGGTGTGGTCCGTGAAACACGTGCCAGAAAAAAACGTGCTTTTAAAATCAAAAACATTTTTACTCACCCGGCGTCCAGCGATGTCCTCTGCAGCCCGTCCTCCCTGCTCCTTCTGTGCCGGCAGATTACTGTCGCGCATATTCATTATGCGCGACACAGCCGACCCGGAAGCAGCTCCTGCAGGGGTCACCGCCGGCCGGATGCTGCGTCGCGGGAGCGATCAGCACCATGGACAGCGGGAGCGGGCGCAGGTGAGTGAATCTCTAAGTGCAATCACGGGCCACGGAGAACGGAGCCCGGATTACACTTAGACAACCCACGTCTGCCGTGATTTTCGGCACACGCAGGGACATGTGCGTGTTTTACACGCCAGTGAAAAACGTCTGTGTTTTTCACTGACGTGTGAAACGGGCCTTACACAGGAGGTTTGCTCTTGCCACTAGGCTCCAGTTTTTGGATTATTTAAATCCCAATCAATCTTTCTGCGCTCTCATTACAGTCCTAATGAAGACATTTGATCAAATCTGAAAAGCATACATTAATAAAAAATATTCTTTTGGTCAACAACACCAACTGCATTGGATATCTTCTTGCCACTAGCGCCTCAGATTTATCCATATATCTCTTAATACTATTGCAATTACTGCTGGTTTTATTCCAGCATAGAGGACAGAAGCAGCTGGTATCTATACCTACATAGGAGTTAACCTCACTAACTCAGCCAGGTGAGCAATACCATCTACAACATTTATTGCCCGGCTCATGCCATATTGTGCATTTGTTTTACTTTTTAGCTATTCCACCTCCAGTGTAAACGGATAATAGAAGTATTGGCTGGAGGACTATGCTCGCACCTTAAAACACCACTCTAGCATTTGTTTTTTTCAGCGCTGGAGTGGTGCTTTGAATCTAAGTCCCCTGCCCCTAGTGTTAAGGCTACTTTACACACTGCGATATCGGTCCCGATATCGCTAGTGTGGGTACCCGCCCCCATCTGTTGCGCGGCACGGGCATATCGCTGCCCGTGCCGCACAACATCGCCCAGAGCCGTCACACATACTTACCTGTCCGGCGACGTCGCTGTGACCGGCGAACCGCCTCCTTTCTAAGGGGGCGGTCCGTGCGGCGTCACAGCGACGTCACTGAACCGCCGCCCAATCGCAGCGGAGGGGTGGAGATGAGCGGGACGTAACATCCCGCCCACCTCCTTCCTTCCGCATAGCGGCCGGGAGGCAGGTAGGGAGACGTTCCTCGCTCCTGCGGCGTCACACGCAGCGATGTGTGATGCCGCAGGAACGAGGAACAACCTCGTTACTGCTGAAGTAACGATAATTGGGAATGGACCCCCGTGTCGCCGATTAGCGATTTTTCACTGTTTTGCAACGATGCAAAATCGCTAATCGATGTCACACGCAACGGCATCGCTAATGCGGCCGGATGTGCGTCACGAATTCCGTGACCCCAACGACTCCGCATTAGCGATGTCGTAGCGTGTAAAGCCCGCTTTACTCTCTGATGTTTTCACCCTTTTTTGTCACTGCTACGGTCCCGCACTGCCATCTTGGACCCATAACTTCTGTCTGGCTGGAAGTCAGAAGTTTGTCACAAGCTTTTAATGCAAGTGTATGAGAATCAGAATGAGGCCAGAACAAGGCTCTCATAGACTTGTATTGAGTTGCGACCACTGACACGCCATTAAACACTTGAGCTGCTGCAGGTCACAATTTGTCAGACACCAACTGGAGCGACACTGAAAACAGATGAAGATGGCAGCAGTTGAGGGGCAGGGGGCTTACATTTAAAGCACAATGGTTTGGCTATGATCCCACCAAAAATGCTATTTTACAAAGTAAAGGTTTTGTGGATGACTGTACTTTGAAAGCTACAGTTTTTTTCATTTTTCTGCTGACAGAGTCATATGAGTGCTTATTTTTTGCGTGATATATATATATATATATATATATACATATATATATATATATATATATATATATATATATATATACATATATATATATATATATATATTTTATTTTTTTTTTAAGCCGTTTACCATGCCATAAAAGTGATAAGACAACTTTATTCTTCGGGTCAGTACGCATATAGTGATACCACATTTATAACTTTTTTTTATGTTTTGCCGCTTTTACACCATAAAAACAATTTCATAGGAAAAAAAAACAACAGTTTTTGCATTGCTGTATTCTGAGAGCTATAGCTTTTATAATTTTTTGCTGATAGGACCATATCATGGCTTGTTTTTTGCGGGACAAGATGGCATTTTTAGCAGTACCATTTTTATTTATATATGTCTTTTTGATCACCTTTTATTCCACTTTTTTTTCAGCTGTATGTTGCAAATACAGTTTTTGCTATTTTTTTTCTTTATTTTTTTACAGTGTTCACTGAAGGGTTTAACTATCGTGACAGTATTATAGATTGAGTTGTTATGGATGCAGCAATACCAAATATGTATGCTTTTTTTTTACACAAATATAACTATTTATTGGAATATATATTTTATTTTATTCACTAATTTCAGATTTTTTTAATTAATATTTTTGCATTTTTTAACTTTTTTTGACTTTTTAACTTAGTCCCTATATGGGACATTACTAGAGATGAGCGAACCGGCCGTGGTTCGGCTCCATTTCGGTTCGCCGAACGGAGGTCTCATTCGAGTTCGGTTCGGCGAACCGGTTCGGTTAACCACTCGAACCACATAGGAAACAATGGGAGGCAATCACAAATTAATAAAAACACCTAGAAAACACCCTCAAAGGTGTCCAAAAGGTGACAAACAACTCACAACACAACACAAACACATGGGAAAGTGACAAGAACAAATTCTCATGCGAAAACAAAACTGCGTTACAAGGAAAAGAGGATGAGACACAGATATAGGCATGGCATGCCCTTCTAAAATCATGTAAAACATCGCAAGGTTACTCCAAGCGGAGTCTCCCTTTTTTCCAAAAATTGGGCCACACACACACCCACCCCTTCAGTGGCAGCACTTGTGCCCCAGTTGTACACTTCACAGCTAGATTTGCATCAAGCATATTAAAAAATATGCCATACTTAACCGTCCCCAGGATGACACCGGGGTAGGTAGCTAAGTGTTTCCTGATCCCAGCTCTGTTCATCTTGGATCATTTTTAAAAACAATGTAAGCAAGGGTTACTCCAAGCGTAGCCTCCCTTTTTACCAAAAATTGGGCCACACACCCACCCCTTCAGTGGCAGCACTTGTGCCCCAGTTGTACACTTCACAGCTAGATTTGCATCAAGCACATTCAAAAATACGCCATACTTAACCGTTCCCAGGATGACCCCGGGGTAGGTAGCAAAGTCTTTGCTGAACCATGACTTGTTCATCTTGGCTCCTTTTAAAAAACACAGCAAGAAAGGGTTACTCCAAGCGGAGTCTCCCTTTTTTCCAAAAATTGGGCCCCACACACACCCACCCCTTCAGTGGCAGCACTTGTGCCCCAGTTGTACACTTGACAGGTACATTTGCATCAAGAACATTCCAAATCCACAAGCATTTACTCTCCCCTGGATGACACAGGGGTAGTAAATTCCTTGTGGATCCATGACTTGTTCATTTTGATGAACATTATTCTGTCCACATTGTCACTGGACAAGAACAAATTAATAGGAAACAATGGCAGGCAATCACAAACAAATAAAAACACCTAGAAAACACCCTCAAAGGTGTCCAAAAGGTGACAAACAACTCACAACACAACACAAACACATGGGAAAGTGACAAGAACAAATTCTCATGCGAAAACAAAACAGCGTTACAGGAAAAGAGGATGAGACACAGATATAGGCATGGCATGCCCTTCTAAAATCATGTAAAACACCTCAAGGTTACCCCAAGCGGAGTCTCTCTTTTTTCCTTTATCTGTCAGCACACACCCAGCAGCACTGAAGTGAAGACACGTTCAGAGACAACGCTGGCAGCTGGACACGACAAAATCTCCAAGGCGTAAGTGGAGAGCTCTGGCGATTTTTCAAGATTTGAAGCCCAAAATGAGCAAGGCTCCATTTGCAAAGTCATGGCATCGATGTTCACTTGGAGATACTCCTGTATCATCCTCTCCAGCCGTTGACTATGTGTTAGACTTGTTGTCTCTGGTGGCCTTGCAAAGGATGGTCTAAAAAAATTATGAAAAGATTCAATAAAATTGCTGTTACTAGCACCAGATACGGTGCTGCTGGTACGGGTAGACTGTTGAAGATGATGAGACCGTCCCATGTTTGTCAAGTTACAACTGGGAGATTCACTCCCTGCACCAGGGTTGTTTGGTGGAAAAGCCGAGCTAAGATCGAGTAACAGCTTTTGCTGATACTCCTGCATACGTGCGTCCCTTTCTATGGCTGGAATTATGTCACAAAATTTGGACTTGTACCGGGGATCTAATAGTGTGGCAAGCCAGTAGTCATCATCACTTCAAATTTTGACAATACGAGGATCATGTTGGACGTAGTGTAGCAAGAAAGCGCTCATGTGTCTTGCACAGCCATGCGGACCAAGTCCAACATGCCTCTTCCCCTTTCCACCAGCATCTGTCATTTTTCCACTCATTTTGATTGCGACAAGATTGTGCACTTAAAATGTGGTAGTAAAAATTGAGAGGTGGTGTAGATTGCAGCGGTGGTCTAGCTTTATTAACAGCAGAATAAACAATAACTATCCCTGACAGTGCAACTACGGCCCTTAAACTGGCAGCACAGTTTGCTATTAGATTGGCTTAGTAACAATGAGTTTCAGTGTGCAATGCAGAGGTGCCGCAAATAGCTTTGCACCAGTGGGACAATAATGGAAGTCCAAAAGCCACTTTTAGGATGCCACTAAGTTTCCTCAGTGTTTGCTAGTATAATGGCTTAGTAACAATGAGTTTGACTGTGCAATGCAGTGGTGCTGCAAATAGATTTGCACTAGTGGGACACTAATGGAAGTCCAACAGCCACTTTTAGGATGCCACTAAGTATCCTCAGTGTTTGCTAGTATAATGGCTCAGTAAAAATGAGTTTGAGTGTGCAATGCATTGTTGCCGCAAATAGCTTTGCACCAGTGGGACAATAATGGAAGTCCAACAGCCACTTTTAGGATGCCACTAAGTTTACTCAGTGTTTGCTAGTATAACGGCTTAGTAACAATGAGTTTGAGTCTGCAATGCAGTGGTGCTGCAAATAGCTTGGCACCAGTGGGGCACAAATGGAGTACAACAGTCACTTTTAGGATGCCACTAAGTTTACTCAGTGTTTGCTAGTATAATGGCTTAGTAACAATGAACTTGAGTGTGCAATGCAGTGGTGCTGCAAATAGATTTGCACTAGTGGGACACTAATGGAAGTCCAACAGCCACTTTTAGGATGTCACTAAGTTTACTCAGAGTTTGCTAGTATAATGGCTTAGTAACAATGAGTTTGAGTCTGCAATGCAGTGGTGCTGCAAATAGCTTGGCACCAGTGGGGCACAAATGGAGTACAACAGCCACTTTTAGGATGCTACTAAGTTTCCTCAGTGTTTGCTAGTATAATGGCTTAGTAAAAATGAGTTTGAGTCTGCAATGCAGTGGTGCTGCAAATAGCTTGGCACCAGTGGGGCACAAATGGAGTACAACAGCCACTTTTAGGATGCCACTAAGTTTACTCACTGTTTGCTAGTATAATGGCTTAGTAACAATGAGTTTGAGTGTGCAATGCAGTGGTGCCGCAAATAACTTTGAACCAGTGGGACAATAATGGAAGTCCAACAGCCACTTTTAGGATGCCACTAAGTTTACTCAGTGTTTGCTAGTATAATGGCTTAGTAACAATGAGCTTGAGCGTGCAAAGGCTGGAGGGTATAGTGGCAGGTTTCTGGGTCTGTGTAGAGGAAAGGAAGCCTCACTTTATATCCCTCCTAATGGTGAAATGCAGTGAGAAAGTCCCTGACCTTAGCTACACAGACGCTCTTATCTGTAGCTGTTAAAATCTGTTTCCACGGACCTGACTGTCACCTATGACTCTGAGCCTGCTGTTATTAGCCCTTACAAGGGCTAAAAGAAACTTCTATCCCTATTCTGCATAGCGCTGTGTGTAGAGCGTACACAGCAGTATCGGAGACAGGAGCTGCACCTGCAGTGACTGACACCCAGACGCAGAAGGCAGATAATGGCGTCCTGATGGGCAGATACCCGTTTTTATAATGCAGGGATATGTGACATGGACATCCTATCACACATGCCGTTGCTTCTCTGGCTAAAAGTCCTCTTAGCTGTGTGTGTGTCTGGGATTGGCTGAAATGCTGGCCCTCCACACTACACGAGCGCGCTTAGGGAAGGAAGACAAGAAAAAAAAAAAAATGGCGATCGCCATTGTCCCAGCAGCAGTGATCTGAATGCGCTGTTCCTGCACACTATACGCTGAAATTTCATAATAGTGTGAGTCACAGAATGACTTACACTATTACAGCGGAAAGCCAGCTAGTAATTAGCTTGGCTTTTTGCTGCTAGAACCGTTCTCGAATGTATCTAGAACTATCGAGCTTTAGCAAAAAGCTCGAGTTCTAGTTCGATCTAGAACAGCCCCCAAAATCACTCGAACCGCGAACTGGAGAACCACGAACCACGAACTGCGCTCAACTCTAGACATTACCTTACAGTACAAGAATAAATGAATCACTAGGTCCATTACCTTACAGTATTCTGATCTCAGCTGCACTGTACTGCCACGATTGATCATTGCAGTACAGT
This sequence comes from Anomaloglossus baeobatrachus, assembly GCF_048569485.1. NCBI lineage: Eukaryota > Metazoa > Chordata > Amphibia > Anura > Aromobatidae > Anomaloglossus > Anomaloglossus baeobatrachus. The sequence continues at coordinate 163,240,590 of NC_134357.1, forward strand.
GCAGCTGTCAGAGCTGCACTGTGAGAAGCAAGAGGGATCATGCTGCAGGAATGATCCTTCAAGCTTCCCGTAGTCAGGTGACCTGGAGATCGCATGGCACGATCCCTCTCCCAATCTCTGAGGTGCAGCGATCAATATCGATTGAAATTATTATCATTTAGGGAGTTAAACAACCAGAGACACTGTGTGACGCCCTGGCCTATCAGGTCGTCTCAAGGGTAGAGTTGAGCGCGGTTCGTGGTTCGTGGTTCTCCAGTTCTAGGCTCGAGTGATTTTGGGGCATGTTCTAGATCGAACTAGAACTCGAGCTTTTTGCAAAAGCTCGATAGTTCTAGAAACGTTCGAGAACGGTTCTAGCAGCAAAAAACCAGCTAAATCCTAGCTTGGTTTCTGCTGTAATAGTGTAAGTCACTCTGTGAATCACACTATTATGACATTTCAGTGTATAGTGTGCGTGAACAGCGCCTTCAGATCACTGCTGTTTCTATAATGGCGATCGCCATTTTTTTTTTTTTTTCTTGTCTTCCTTCCCTAAGCGCGCGCGTCTTGTGGGGCGGGCCAGCATGTCAGCCAATCCCAGACACACACACAGCTAAGTGGACTTTTAGCCAGAGAAGCAACGGCATGTGTGATAGGATGTCCATGTCACATGTCCCTGCATTATAAAAACGGACATTTTCCTCCAGGACGCCATTATCTCTTCTGCGTCCTTGGTGTCAGACATCACTGGCGCAGCTCTGTCCTCCTGAGTCCTATAGCCGATACAGCTGTATGCGCTCCATACACAGTGCTGGACAGCTTAGGGAGAGCACTTTCTAGCAGTCCTTTTAAGGGCTCAAACCGGCAGGGTCAGAGTTAAGGTGACAGGTCCTGAAAACAGCGCCAGCGTCTGTGTAGCCAAGGTCAGGGATTTCCTCCCTGCATTTCCCTATTAGGAGGGATAGAAAGGCAGGCTTCCATTCCTCTATCCAGAGCCCCAAAATCCTGGCACTGTACCCTCCTGTCCTCTGCACACTCCAACTCATAACTAAGCCATTATACTAGCAAACAGTCAGTGTACCTAGTGGCATCCTATACGTGGCTATTGGACTTTGCTATAGTCACACTAGTGCAAAGACATTTGCAGCACCTCTACCTGCATTGCACACTCCAACTCATTATAACTAAGCCATTATACTAGCAAACAGTCAGTGTACCTAGTGGCATCCTAAACGTGGCTATTGGACTTTGCTATAGTCCCACTAGTGCAAAGACATTTGCAGCACCTCTACCTGCATTGCACACTCCAACTCATTATAACTAAGCCATTATACTAGCAAACAGTCAGTGTACCTAGTGGCATCCTAAACGTGGCTATTGGACTTTGCTATAGTCCCACTAGTGCAAAGACATTTGCAGAGCACGTCTGCCTGCATTGCACACTAAAACTCTTTTTAACTAAGCCATTATACTAGCAAACAGTCAGTGTACCTAGTGGCATCCTAAACGTGGCTATTGGACTTTTGTCTATTCACACTATTGTAAAGATATTTGCAGCACGTCTGCCTGCATTGCACACTCCACCTTTTTTTAACTCAGCCATTATACTAGCAAACACTCACTGTACCTAGTGGCATCCTAAACGTGGCTATTGGACTTTTGTCTATTCACACTATTGTAAAGATATTTGCAGCACGTCTGCCTGCATTGCACACTCCACCTTTTTTTAACTCAGCCATTATACTAGCAAACAGTCAGTGTACCTAGTTGCATCCTAAACGTGGCTATTGGACTTTTGTCTACTCAAACTAGTGGAAAGATATTTGCAGCATGTCTGCCTGCATTGCACACTCCAACTCATTATAACTAAGCCATTATACTAGCAAACAGTCAGTGTACCTAGTTGCATCCTAAACGTGGCTATTGGACTTTTGTCTACTCAAACTAGTGGAAAGATATTTGCAGCACGTCTGCCTGCATTGCACACTCCAACTCATTATAACTAAGCCATTATACTAGCAAACAGTCAGTGTACCTAGTTGCATCCTAAACGTGGCTATTGGACTTTTGTCTACTCAAACTAGTGGAAAGATATTTGCAGCATGTCTGCCTGCATTGCACACTCCAACTCATTATAACTAAGCCATTATACTAGCAAACAGTCAGTGTACCTAGTGGCATCCTAAACGTGGCTATTGGACTTTTGTCTATTCACACTATTGTAAAGATATTTGCAGCACGTCTGCCTGCATTGCACACTCCACCTTTTTTTAACTCAGCCATTATACTAGCAAACAGTCAGTGTACCTAGTGGCATCCTAAACGTGGCTATTGGACTTTTGTCTATTCACACTATTGTAAAGATATTTGCAGCACGTCTGCCTGCATTGCACACTCCACCTTTTTTTTAACTCAGCCATTATACTAGCAAACAGTCAGTGTACCTAGTTGCATCCTAAACGTGGCTATTGGACTTTTGTCTATTCACACTATTGTAAAGATATTTGCAGCACGTCTGCCTGCATTGCACACTCCACCTTTTTTTAACTCAGCCATTATACTAGCAAACAGTCAGTGTACCTAGTTGCATCCTAAACGTGGCTATTGGACTTTTGTCTACTCAAACTAGTGGAAAGATATTTGCAGCATGTCTGCCTGCATTGCACACTCCAACTCATTATAACTAAGCCATTATACTAGCAAACAGTCAGTGTACCTAGTTGCATCCTAAACGTGGCTATTGGACTTTTGTCTACTCAAACTAGTGGAAAGATATTTGCAGCATGTCTGCCTGCATTGCACACTCCAACTCATTATAACTAAGCCATTATACTAGCAAACAGTCAGTGTACCTAGTGGCATCCTAAACGTGGCTATTGGACTTTTGTCTATTCACACTATTGTAAAGATATTTGCAGCACGTCTGCCTGCATTTCACACTCCACCTTTTTTTAACTCAGCCATTATACTAGCAAACAGTCAGTGTACCTAGTGGCATCCTAAACGTGGCTATTGGACTTTTGTCTATTCACACTATTGTAAAGATATTTGCAGCACGTCTGCCTGCATTGCACAATCCACCTTTTTTTAACTCAGCCATTATACTAGCAAACAGTCAGTGTACCTAGTGGCATCCTAAACGTGGCTATTGGACTTTTGTCTATTCACACTATTGTAAAGATATTTGCAGCACGTCTGCCTGCATTGCACACTCCACCTTTTTTTAACTCAGCCATTATACTAGCAAACAGTCAGTGTACCTAGTTGCATCCTAAACGTGGCTATTGGACTTTTGTCTACTCAAACTAGTGGAAAGATATTTGCAGCATGTCTGCCTGCATTGCACACTCCACCTTTTTTTAACTCAGCCATTATACTAGCAAACAGTCAGTGTACCTAGTGGCATCCTAAACGTGGCTATTGGACTTTTGTCTATTCACACTATTGTAAAGATATTTGCAGCACGTCTGCCTGCATTGCACACTCCACCTTTTTTTAACTCAGCCATTATACTAGCAAACAGTCAGTGTACCTAGTTGCATCCTAAACGTGGCTATTGGACTTTTGTCTACTCAAACTAGTGGAAAGATATTTGCAGCATGTCTGCCTGCATTGCACACTCCACCTTTTTTTAACTCAGCCATTATACTAGCAAACAGTCAGTGTACCTAGTGGCATCCTAAACGTGGCTATTGGACTTTTGTCTATTCACACTATTGTAAAGATATTTGCAGCACGTTTGCCTGCATTGCACACTCCACCTTTTTTTAACTCAGCCATTATACTAGCAAACAGTCAGTGTACCTAGTGGCATCCTAAACGTGGCTATTGGACTTTTGTCTATTCACACTATTGTAAAGATATTTGCAGCACGTCTGCCTGCATTGCACACTCCACCTTTTTTTAACTCAGCCATTATACTAGCAAACAGTCAGTGTACCTAGTTGCATCCTAAACGTGGCTATTGGACTTTGTCTACTCAAACTAGTGGAAAGATATTTGCAGCATGTCTGCATGCATTGCACACTCCACCTTTTTTTAACTCAGCCATTATACTAGCAAACAGTCAGTGTACCTAGTGGCATCCTAAACGTGGCTATTGGACTTTTGTCTATTCACACTATTGTAAAGATATTTGCAGCACGTCTGCCTGCATTGCACACTCCACCTTTTTTTAACTCAGCCATTATACTAGCAAACAGTCAGTGTACCTAGTGGCATCCTAAACGTGGCTATTGGACTTTTGTCTATTCACACTATTGTAAAGATATTTGCAGCACGTCTGCCTGCATTGCACACTCCAACTCATTATAACTAAGCCATTATACTAGCAAACAGTCAGTGTACCTAGTGGCATCCTAAACGTGGCTATTGGACTTCTGTATAGTCCCACTAGTGCAAATCTATGTGCAGCACCTCTGCATGACACCCTCCTGCTCTGTTTTTAATGAGCTATAATGATAGCAAAAAATACTGCCATTTTGTGGCATCATAGAACTGGCTGTTGTATTCCATTAGTGCCCCACTGGTGCCAAGCTATTTATAGCACCTCTACATCACACCCTCATGCACATTTTGCTACGCTAATGTTATAGCAAACTCATGGAATTCATTGCTGCATTTCATAATTCGGAGGGATAGAAAGTCAGGCTTCCTTTAGCTTTTCCTTCTGTTCATAGACAGCATCTCCAAGAGCAATTTCCCCTCCACGTCTAAGTGTGGAGAGGCAGCTAGTGCGCATGCGTGTGCCGATTTACCCCAGCTGCAGCCTAATTACAGTGTTTCGCCTAGTGAGTATGCTCAGCCTGACTGTGTTATTCCTGACGCTAAGTCTTCATTTCGGGATACAGCGCATGCTCCCACACTAAGTGTGAAAAGCCTCTTTGCACAGGTGCTTGCATTCCGTGCCGGGTCTAAGTCCTGTTTTGTGCCTAGACACCATGCTAAAGCTGATAGTCTTTTTTCAGAGACTGTATTTCATGCTACTGAGCATGCTCAGGAACTTACTGCATCAGAGACTAGGTACGGTAATGAACTCTTGGGCCCTGCCCCTGATGTGGGGGTCCCATATAGACCACAGGGCATCAGCTGTCCTCCCAAATGGCTTGCAGAGGCCCACCCCTATGACTTGTCACCGCATTATTGATGGTCAGACGATGACTGGTGAGGTGTTTGGGTCATGGCAGCCATGAGGTCATCATTGAAGTTGCGGTTCCAAATAGGACGCTACTTATGCCACTCATGACGTGTCACTTTACTTTTGTCTCCAGGAGGTGCATTGTGGTTCACCCTGGTTTGGGGCGGACCCAGGTTATAAAAGGGGCTGGAGCCAACAAGGAGGTGCGCAGTCTTCTATTATGCTACGAAAGAGCACACCTCCATGTGTTGAACCCATTGCGGCTTTAGGCCAGAGGTAGGCAGGGATAGGGTGGTGGATGCAGGCCACCACCACAGTTGGTAACGCAGAACGGTTAAGACCAGCTCCTGTCCTACCAGTCCTGCTTGTGCAGCCCAGTGGCATTAACAGGCCTGCTGCTACTGATGCGCCTGCTGTCCACAGGTGTGGCCCCTACGCACACGGTCAGCGTACTCAATGGCCCCTGTGTGGTTAACAGGGAGTTCCTGGGCTGGGTGGGCATGTGGACCCTGTGACGCTAACAGGGCTCCCAGTCTCCAGATCCGAATGGCGTCTAACTCGGTTCAGGATACTATTAGTTTCATAGCCACACAGCTCTGTATCCTCCACCAAACCTTCCAGTTGCCAAACTCTCCTTTTCCAACTGGGAGCACGGTGGACACTGACTGCTGAAGGTGATATATACCTTTCTCTTTCTTTTCTTATTAATTTATGTTATATAGCGGTAACATAGTATATACCACTTTATCCAAATCTGCCAGTCCCACTGTAACAGATGGTGTTTCTTCAGCAAATGTTACTGTTGCTTAACCACCAAATCCACGGACCAAAACTTATTTCCCCTTTCCAACACACCTGTTCCCCTTTCCACCAGCATCTGTCCTTTTTCAACTCATTTTGGTATATGAACAAAAGTGCAACTCTGCAGGGACACCGTACTCAACGCCATCTCAGCACAGCAGCCAGCCCTCGGTCCCTCAGATGTGGACAAGTAAAAGACCATTTCCTCCTATCCACGACAAAGCGTTGAGATTCACTCTGTGCAGCACTGGTGTTTAGTGGGAAAGCAGATCTAAGATTGCATACCACATTATGCAGATACTCCTGTATACGTGCGTCCATTTCTATGGCACGAATTATTTTGCCAAATTTTGTCTTGTACCGGGGATGTAACAGTGTGGCAACCCAGTATTCTGGATTACTTTGAATTCGTACAATCCGAGGGTCATGTTGTAGGTAGTGCAGCAAGAAGCCGCTGATGTGTCTTGTGCATCCAGGAGGACCAAGTCCTTGGTGTCTTGGTGGCAGAGAGGTGAGAATCGTGCCTCCTTCCTCTGCCCTCTCACCACAACCTCGCACAACCGAAATGTGAGCAAGCTCTCACTCATCTGCTGAGTCTTCCATGCCCATCGCAAGTTCGTCCTCCATTTCTTCATTGGCTCCTGCACCTTCCTCAACACTTTTTGCTGATACTATGCACCCTTGTTAATCACTCTCCCTCACCATGACTGCCGCATAGGTGCCGCTGACCATCTGGACCTCGTAGATCTTGTTATCCCTTCCGCATATGACTCCTCCTGTACTTCCTCCCCTTCCTCTTGTCCCAACACCTGACTCCGAATAATAATTACAGTGCGCTCCATCATGTAGATGACCAGAATTGTCACGCTGAGAATGACATTGCCAGTGCTAAACATCTTCGTCGACATTTGTAAACTGTGTAGCAGGGTGCATAGGTCCTTGATCTGACACCACTCCAGCAGCGTGATCTGCACCACCTCTGGATCAAGTTAGGCCAGGCTATATGTCATAACGTATTGCAGCAGGGTTCGGCGGTGCTGCCACAAACGCTGCAACATGTGCAGATTCAAATTCCTGCGTGTGGGCACATCGCATTTCAGGCGTTTAACCAGCAGACTTAAAGACTTCTGTTGCGACGAAAGTTGTTGAGCTGCTGTGTGCGCACGATGGAAGTGAGCACATAGCGAGCGTGCACGCTGCACAAGGCCATGTAGGCCGTGATGGTGTTTTAAAAATTGATGGAGAATTAGGTTCAACACGTGAGCCATACAAGGCACGTGTGTCACATTGCCATGCTGATGGCCCGCAGCCAGGTTTGCATCATTGCCGCACACGGCTGTTAAGTCACCAACGGAGTCCGCTCCGTCAATTTGTACTCCGGTCGCCAGGTGACAACGTGTTCCTTTCATGAATAGTGCTGATGATGGGAGAGGAGTCGATGCCAGCGGCGCAGGTGGACGCAGGTTATGCTCACACACTGGGCTGCATTACCTTGACAGATGCAGAATCTCTGGCTGAATGTAGCTGGTGGGTATCTCACAGATGAAATACCATCATACAGCTACAACCAATGGGAAGACACCACACCCTTTTTTATGCCCATCCTGTCTTTTGACCACTGCCAGACATAGCTATGAACCTCTGGTTAATTTTACCCCCAGTTCTGTTTTATGATTTTGTGTGCTTGTTACCTGACTACTTTTCCTGCTTGCTGTTTATGTACCTTGTTGGCCGATCCGCATTTCACCTCTGCTTGTTTTCTGATTAAGTCCTGCCCGTCCCATTCTGTTCCTGTTCCTCAATTAATGTTTTGACCCTGCCTGACTACTATTCTCTGGAAATGCAGCCTTCCACAGGTATTAATCACCTTGGGCCCTGTGTAATTCCTAATCCCTGTATAGGGGTTAAAGGGTTTCAGGGTTCTAGGGGTCCTACTTGGTGAGTGGCTTCCCTCTAGCCTATCATTAACAGCCCATCTGAGTGTGTGGATCAAGGAAGGTGTTACACCGTGCTCTCTGCAGAAGGCCATGTGGGCCAGGATAGTGCTTTAAAAATTGCTGGACAACCAGGTTCAACACGTGAACCACACAAGCCATGTGTGTCACATTGTCACAGCGAAGGGCCGCACCCATGTTTGCATCATTGTCGCACCCGGCCTTCCCTGGCTGCTGGTTGAGTGGAGACAACCATTGATGAAACTCGGTCTCCAGAGCTAACCGTCCACAACTTCTCAGCGGTGTGACTCACATTTCCCATACATTTCAAAGTAAACCTTTGACCGCCTGATGGCATTGAGCTCTGCTGCCAGCATAGTAAGGAGGTGTGTGGTATTCCTTGTGCGCAGTTACAAGGAAGGGTGGCCTGACCACACAGGGTTTGCGCCAAGGTGGAGGACCCACACGAGGTTGAAGAGGCAGAAGCAGTGTATTAACTTCTACATACAGAAGAAGGATTGAAACAACTCGTGGGGACGGCAAGACTTGGACAGCAGACCCTTCTCCATCTCTCACCATAGTTTGCCAGTGCCCAGTCAGTGACATGTAATGACCCTGTCTATGCTTACTGGTCCAAGTATCTGTGTTGAAATGCACCCTGTCGCACACAGAGTTGCTCAAGGAAGTGGTGATGTTATGTGCGACATGCTGGTGTAGCGCGGGCATGCTGTTCTTGGAGAAGCAGTGGTGATTGGGCATCTTATACTGGATCACAGCGACAGACATAAGGTCTCTAAAATCCTGTGTGTCCACTAGGCGGGAAGGCAGCATTTCGGTAGCCAACAGCTTACAGAGGGATAGAGTCAACCTCTTAGCTTTGTCATGGGTCGCAGGAAGTGGCCTTTTATTTGACCACATCTGAGGGACAGAGATCTGGCTGCTGTGTGTAGACGGTGTTGAGTAGGGTGTCCCTGGAAAAATGCAGGTTTGTGAGGAAAGTGCAGGCGGAGACATGATGTTGCCTTCATCCAACGTTGGTGCTATCAATGTCTGAGAGAGCTGTACACACGTACTTGTTTCCCCTTCCAAACCAACTGACGACCTACCAAGCAAACTGCCTGTTGCGGTTACAGTGGTGGAAGTTGTGGGTGGAAAAACAGGTGTGACAGCTGTCCCCACAGTCCTAGAAGATGACGAGCGCGCGGATGCACTGGAAGGGGCAGGCGGTGGATGGTTCGCTCCGCTAGGCCGCATTGCAGCACGGTGAGCTTCCCACCGGGCCATATGATATTTATTCATGTGACGATTCATGGAAGAAGTTGTCAAACTGCTGAGGTTTTGACCTCTACTAAGAGAACCATGACAAATTTTACAGATCACATAATTTGGGCGATCTTTTTCTATGTCAAAAAAGGACCAGGCTAGGCAAGGCTTAGAGGCCATGCGACCTGTTGATCCACCCCGAATAATGCTCAGAGGCAGAGTGGTGGCTGAGGATGCAGTTGTAGACGTGCTACCAGTGCTCCGACTCTGTCCAGGAAGGCGCAAGGTAACTTCGTCGTCGGTTGCATCCTCCTCCACCGCCTCTGTTGACCTCCTCGAGTGTCTGACTGTGGGTTGACAGTAGGTGGGATCTAGAACTTCATCATCAATTGTTGTGTTTGCACTCCCCTCCCCCTCAGACCGAGCATCTTCTTGCCCTGACCGAATATTTCAGTTGTCATCCCAATCGGGTATCTGCGTCTCATCTTCATCAGTATGTTCCTCATTGTCTATAACCACAGGTGTTGGAAAGGCAGCATTTTGGTAGCCAACAGTTTGCAGATGCTGAAAGTCAACCTCCAAGCCATGTCATGACCTTCTAAAAGCATGTAAAACACAGCGAGGGGACTCCAACCACAGTCTCCCTCGTTGCCACTAACTGGGCCACACACACCCCACTTGACTGGCATCAGTTGACCCCCCTTTTGAAAAAGAAAAAGATGCTTTGCATGAAGCACTCTCAAAAATACGCGTGCCTTTCCCGTCCCCTGGCTGACCCAGGGGAAGAAAAGTCCTCTGAGAGCCATGACTTGTTCATCTTGGTTCTTTTAGAAACACAGCGAGGGGACTCCAACCACAGTCTCCCTCGTTTCCACTAACTGGGCCACACACACCCCACTTGACTGGCATCAGTTGACCCAATTTTCAAGATGAAAAAGGTGCTTTGCATGAAGCACTCTCAAAAATACGCGTGCCTTTCCCGTCCCCTGGCTGACCCAGGGGAAGAAAAGTCCTCTGAGAGCCATGACTTGTTCATCTTGGTTCTTTTAGAAACACAGCGAGGGGACTCCAACCACAGTCTCCCTCGTTTCCACTAACTGGGCCACACACACCCCACTTGACTGGCATCAGTTGACCCAATTTTCAAGATGAAAAAGATGCTTTGCATGAAGCACTCTCAAAAATACGCGTGCCTTTCCCGTCCCCTGGCTGACCCAGGGGAAGAAAAGTCCTCTGAGAGCCATGACTTGTTCATCTTGGTTCTTTTAGAAACACAGCGAGGGGACTCCAACCAGAGTCTCCCTCGTTTCCACTAACTGGGCCACACACACCCCACTTGACTGGCATCAGTTGACCCAATTTTCAAGATGAAAAAGATGCTTTGCATGAAGCACTCTCAAAAATACGCGTGCCTTTCCCGTCCCCTGGCTGACCCAGGGGAAGAAAAGTCCTCTGAGAGCCATGACTTGTTCATCTTGGTTCTTTTAGAAACACAGCGAGGGGACTCCAACCACAGTCTCCCTCGTTGCCACTAACTGGGCCACACACACCCCACTTGACTGGCATCGGTTGACCCCCCCTTTTGAAAAAGAAAAAGATGCTTTGCATGAAGCACTCTCAAAAATACGCGTGCCTTTCCCGTCCCCTGGCTGACCCAGGGGAAGAAAAGTCCTCTGAGAGCCATGACTTGTTCATCTTGGTTCTTTTAGAAACACAGCGAGGGGACTCCAACCACAGTCTCCCTCGTTGCCACTAACTGGGCCACACACACCCCACTTGACTGGCATCGGTTGACCCCCCCTTTTGAAAAAGAAAAAGATGCTTTGCATGAAGCACTCTCAAAAATACGCGTGCCTTTCCCGTCCCCTGGCTGACCCAGGGGAAGAAAAGTCCTCTGAGAGCCATGACTTGTTCATCTTGGTTCTTATAGAAACACAGCGAGGGGACTCCAACCACAGTCTCCCTCGTTTCCACTAACTGGGCCACACACACCCCACTTGACTGGCATCAGTTGACCCAATTTTCAAGATGAAAAAGATGCTTTGCATGAAGCACTCTCAAAAATACGCGTGCCTTTCCCGTCCCCTGGCTGACCCAGGGGAAGAAAAGTCCTCTGAGAGCCATGACTTGTTCATCTTGGTTCTTTTAGAAACACAGCGAGGGGACTCCAACCACAGTCTCCCTCGTTGCCACTAACTGGGCCACACACACCCCACTTGACTGGCATCAGTTGACCCAATTTTCAAGATGAAAAAGATGCTTTGCATGAAGCACTCTCAAAAATACGCGTGCCTTTCCCGTCCCCTGGCTGACCCAGGGGAAGAAAAGTCCTCTGAGAGCCATGACTTGTTCATCTTGGTTCTTTTAGAAACACAGCGAGGGGACTCCAACCACAGTCTCCCTCGTTGCCACTAACTGGGCCACACACACCCCACTTGACTGGCATCGGTTGACCCCCCCTTTTGAAAAAGAAAAAGATGCTTTGCATGAAGCACTCTCAAAAATACGCGTGCCTTTCCCGTCCCCTGGCTGACCCAGGGGAAGAAAAGTCCTCTGAGAGCCATGACTTGTTCATCTTGGTTCTTTTAGAAACACAGCGAGGGGACTCCAACCACAGTCTCCCTCGTTGCCACTAACTGGGCCACACACACCCCACTTGACTGGCATCGGTTGACCCCCCCTTTTGAAAAAGAAAAAGATGCTTTGCATGAAGCACTCTCAAAAATACGCGTGCCTTTCCCGTCCCCTGGCTGACCCAGGGGAAGAAAAGTCCTCTGAGAGCCATGACTTGTTCATCTTGGTTCTTTTAGAAACACAGCGAGGGGACTCCAACCACAGTCTCCCTCGTTTCCACTAACTGGGCCACACACACCCCACTTGACTGGCATCAGTTGACCCAATTTTCAAGATGAAAAAGATGCTTTGCATGAAGCACTCTCAAAAATACGCGTGCCTTTCCCGTCCCCTGGCTGACCCAGGGGAAGAAAAGTCCTCTGAGAGCCATGACTTGTTCATCTTGGTTCTTTTAGAAACACAGCGAGGGGACTCCAACCACAGTCTCCCTCGTTTCCACTAACTGGGCCACACACACCCCACTTGACTGGCATCAGTTGACCCAATTTTCAAGATGAAAAAGATGCTTTGCATGAAGCACTCTCAAAAATACGCGTGCCTTTCCCGTCCCCTGGCTGACCCAGGGGAAGAAAAGTCCTCTGAGAGCCATGACTTGTTCATCTTGGTTCTTTTAGAAACACAGCGAGGGGACTCCAACCACAGTCTCCCTCGTTGCCACTAACTGGGCCACACACACCCCACTTGACTGGCATCGGTTGACCCCCCCTTTTGAAAAAGAAAAAGATGCTTTGCATGAAGCACTCTCAAAAATACGCGTGCCTTTCCCGTCCCCTGGCTGACCCAGGGGAAGAAAAGTCCTCTGAGAGCCATGACTTGTTCATCTTGGTTCTTTTAGAAACACAGCGAGGGGACTCCAACCACAGTCTCCCTCGTTGCCACTAACTGGGCCACACACACCCCACTTGACTGGCATCGGTTGACCCCCCCTTTTGAAAAAGAAAAAGATGCTTTGCATGAAGCACTCTCAAAAATACGCGTGCCTTTCCCGTCCCCTGGCTGACCCAGGGGAAGAAAAGTCCTCTGAGAGCCATGACTTGTTCATCTTGGTTCTTTTAGAAACACAGCGAGGGGACTCCAACCACAGTCTCCCTCGTTTCCACTAACTGGGCCACACACACCCCACTTGACTGGCATCAGTTGACCCAATTTTCAAGATAAAAAAGATGCTTTGCATGAAGCACTCTCAAAAATGCGCGTGCCTTTCCCGTCCCCTGGCTGACCCAGGGGACGAAAAGTCCTCTGAGAGCCATGACTTGTTCATCTTGGTTCTTTTAGAAACACAGCGAGGGGACTCCAACCACAGTCTCCCTCGTTGCCACTAACTGGGCCACACACACCCCACTTGACTGGCATCGGTTGACCCCCCCTTTTGAAAAAGAAAAAGATGCTTTGCATGAAGCACTCTCAAAAATACGCGTGCCTTTCCCGTCCCCTGGCTGACCCAGGGGAAGAAAAGTCCTCTGAGAGCCATGACTTGTTCATCTTGGTTCTTTTAGAAACACAGCGAGGGGACTCCAACCACAGTCTCCCTCGTTGCCACTAACTGGGCCACACACACCCCACTTGACTGGCATCGGTTGAGCCCCCTTTTGAAAAAGAAAAAGATGCTTTGCATGAAGCACTCTCAAAAATACGCGTGCCTTTCCCGTCCCCTGGCTGACCCAGGGGAAGAAAAGTCCTCTGAGAGCCATGACTTGTTCATCTTGGTTCTTTTAGAAACACAGCGAGGGGACTCCAACCACAGTCTCCCTCGTTTCCACTAACTGGGCCACACACACCCCACTTGACTGGCATCAGTTGACCCAATTTTCAAGATGAAAAAGATGCTTTGCATGAAGCACTCTCAAAAATACGCGTGCCTTTCCCGTCCCCTGGCTGACCCAGGGGAAGAAAAGTCCTCTGAGAGCCATGACTTGTTCATCTTGGTTCTTTTAGAAACACAGCGAGGGGACTCCAACCACAGTCTCCCTCGTTGCCACTAACTGGGCCACACACACCCCACTTGACTGGCATCGGTTGACCCCCCTTTTGAAAAAGAAAAAGATGCTTTGCATGAAGCACTCTCAAAAATACGCGTGCCTTTCCCGTCCCCTGGCTGACCCAGGGGAAGAAAAGTCCTCTGAGAGCCATGTCCACATTGTCAGTGGACAGACGCGTGTGCTTATCTGCCAGCAGACCACCAGCAGCACTGAAGACAGGTTCCGAGAGAACGCTGGCTGCAGGACATGACAAGATCCCCAAGGCGTACGTGGCGAGCTCAGGCAATTTATCCAGATTGGAAGCCTAAAATGAGCAGGGCTCAAGTTGCACAATAATAGAATCGATGTTTCCTTGCATATACTCATATATCTGTGTGTCCTCCTCTTTTTCCTTGTCCAGATGTTTTGTTTTCGTATGAGTATATGTCCTTGTCACTTTCCCATGTGTTTGTGTTGTGTTGTGAGTTGTTTGTCACCTTTTGGACACCTTTGAGGGTGTTTTCTAGGTGTTTTTCTGTGTTTGTGATTGCCTACCATTGTTTCCTATGCAGTTCGAGTTCGGTTCGTCGAACGTTCGACGAACCGAACTCGAACGGGACCTCCGTTCGGCGAACCGACCTCGAGCCGAACCGGGACCGGTTCGCTCATCTCTACTAGAGTTGAGCGCGGTTCGTGGTTCGTGGTTCTCCAGTTCTAGGCTCGAGTGATTTTGGGGCATGTTCTAGATCGAACTAGAACTCGAGCTTTTTGCAAAAGCTCGATAGTTCTAGAAACGTTCGAGAACGGTTCTAGCAGCAAAAAACCAGCTAAATCCTAGCTTGGTTTCTGCTGTAATAGTGTAAGTCACTCTGTGAATCACACTATTATGACATTTCAGTGTATAGTGTGCGTGAACAGCGCCTTCAGATCACTGCTGTTTCTATAATGGCGATCGCCATTTTTTTTTTTTTTTTCTTGTCTTCCTTCCCTAAGCGCGCGCGTCTTGTGGGGCGGGCCAGCATGTCAGCCAATCCCAGACACACACACAGCTAAGTGGACTTTTAGCCAGAGAAGCAACGGCATGTGTGATAGGATGTCCATGTCACATGACCCTGCATTATAAAAACAGACATTTTCCTCCAGGACGCCATTATCTCTTCTGCGTCTTTGGTGTCAGACATCACTGTCGCAGCTCCGTATTGAGTCCTATCGCTGATACAGCTGTATGCGCTCCATACACAGCGCTGGACAGCTTAGGGAGAGCATTTTCTAGCAGTCCTTTTAAGGGCTCAAATCGGCAGGGTCAGAGTTAAGGTGACAGGTCCTGAAAACAGCGCCAGCGTCTGTGTAGCCAAGGTCAGGGATTTCCTCCCTGCATTTCCCTATTAGGAGGGATAGAAAGGCAGGCTTCCATTCCTCTATCCAGAGCCCCAAAATCCTGGCACTGTACCCTCCTGTCCTCTGCACACTCCAACTCATAACTAAGCCATTATACTAGCAAACAGTCAGTGTACCTAGTGGCATCCTATACGTGGCTATTGGACTTTGCTATAGTCACACTAGTGCAAAGACATTTGCAGCACCTCTACCTGCATTGCACACTCCAACTCATTATAACTAAGCCATTATACTAGCAAACAGTCAGTGTACCTAGTGGCATCCTAAACGTGGCTATTGGACTTTGCTATAGTCCCACTAGTGCAAAGACATTTGCAGAGCACGTCTGCCTGCATTGCACACTCCAACTCTTTTTAACTAAGCCATTATACTAGCAAACAGTCAGTGTACCTAGTGGCATCCTAAACGTGGCTATTGGACTTTTGTCTATTCACACTATTGTAAAGATATTTGCAGCACGTCTGCCTGCATTGCACACTCCACCTTTTTTTAACTCAGCCATTATACTAGCAAACAGTCAGTGTACCTAGTGGCATCCTAAACGTGGCTATTGGACTTTTGTCTATTCACACTATTGTAAAGATATTTGCAGCACGTCTGCCTGCATTGCACACTCCACCTTTTTTTAACTCAGCCATTATACTAGCAAACAGTCAGTGTACCTAGTTGCATCCTAAACGTGGCTATTGGACTTTTGTCTTCTCAAACTAGTGGAAAGATATTTGCAGCATGTCTGCCTGCATTGCACACTCCAACTCATTATAACTAAGCCATTATACTAGCAAACAGTCAGTGTACCTAGTGGCATCCTAAACGTGGCTATTGGACTTTTGTCTTCTCAAACTAGTGGAAAGATATTTGCAGCATGTCTGCCTGCATTGCACACTCCAACTCATTATAACTAAGCCATTATACTAGCAAACAGTCAGTGTACCTAGTGGCATCCTAAACGTGGCTATTGGACTTTTGTCTATTCACACTATTGTAAAGATATTTGCAGCACGTCTGCCTGCATTGCACACTCCACCTTTTTTTAACTCAGCCATTATACTAGCAAACAGTCAGTGTACCTAGTGGCATCCTAAACGTGGCTATTGGACTTTTGTCTATTCACACTATTGTAAAGACATTTGCAGCACGTCTGCCTGCATTGCACACTCCACCTTTTTTTAACTCAGCCATTATACTAGCAAACAGTCAGTGTACCTAGTGGCATCCTAAACGTGGCTATTGGACTTTTGTCTATTCACACTATTGTAAAGATATTTGCAGCACGTCTGCCTGCATTGCACACTCCACCTTTTTTTAACTCAGCCATTATACTAGCAAACAGTCAGTGTACCTAGTTGCATCCTAAACGTGGCTATTGGACTTTTGTCTACTCAAACTAGTGGAAAGATATTTGCAGCATGTCTGCCTGCATTGCACACTCCAACTCATTATAACTAAGCCATTATACTAGCAAACAGTCAGTGTACCTAGTTGCATCCTAAACGTGGCTATTGGACTTTTGTCTACTCAAACTAGTGGAAAGATATTTGCAGCATGTCTGCCTGCATTGCACACTCCAACTCATTATAACTAAGCCATTATACTAGCAAACAGTCAGTGTACCTAGTGGCATCCTAAACGTGGCTATTGGACTTTTGTCTATTCACACTATTGTAAAGATATTTGCAGCACGTCTGCCTGCATTGCACACTCCACCTTTTTTTAACTCAGCCATTATACTAGCAAACAGTCAGTGTACCTAGTGGCATCCTAAACGTGGCTATTGGACTTTTGTCTATTCACGCTATTGTAAAGATATTTGCAGCACGTCTGCCTGCATTGCACACTCCACCTTTTTTTAACTCAGCCATTATACTAGCAAACAGTCAGTGTACCTAGTGGCATCCTAAACGTGGCTATTGGACTTTTGTCTATTCACACTATTGTAAAGATATTTGCAGCACGTCTGCCTGCATTGCACACTCCACCTTTTTTTAACTCAGCCATTATACTAGCAAACAGTCAGTGTACCTAGTTGCATCCTAAACGTGGCTATTGGACTTTTGTCTACTCAAACTAGTGGAAATATATTTGCAGCATGTCTGCCTGCATTGCACACTCCACCTTTTTTTAACTCAGCCATTATACTAGCAAACAGTCAGTGTACCTAGTGGCATCCTAAACGTGGCTATTGGACTTTTGTCTATTCACACTATTGTAAAGATATTTGCAGCACGTCTGCCTGCATTGCACACTCCACCTTTTTTTAACTCAGCCATTATACTAGCAAACAGTCAGTGTACCTAGTGGCATCCTAAACGTGGCTATTGGACTTTTGTCTATTCACACTATTGTAAAGATATTTGCAGCACGTCTGCCTGCATTGCACACTCCACCTTTTTTTAACTCAGCCATTATACTAGCAAACAGTCAGTGTACCTAGTGGCATCCTAAACGTGGCTATTGGACTTTTGTCTATTTACACTATTGTAAAGATATTTGCAGCACGTCTGCCTGCATTGCACACTCCACCTTTTTTTAACTCAGCCATTATACTAGCAAACAGTCAGTGTACCTAGTTGCATCCTAAACGTGGCTATTGGACTTTTGTCTACTCAAACTAGTGGAAAGATATTTGCAGCATGTCTGCCTGCATTGCACACTCCACCTTTTTTTAACTCAGCCATTATACTAGCAAACAGTCAGTGTACCTAGTGGCATCCTAAACGTGGCTATTGGACTTTTGTCTATTCACACTATTGTAAAGATATTTGCAGCACGTCTGCCTGCATTGCACACTCCACCTTTTTTTAACTCAGCCATTATACTAGCAAACAGTCAGTGTACCTAGTGGCATCCTAAACGTGGCTATTGGACTTTTGTCTATTCACACTATTGTAAAGATATTTGCAGCACGTCTGCCTGCATTGCACACTCCACCTTTTTTTAACTCAGCCATTATACTAGCAAACAGTCAGTGTACCTAGTGGCATCCTAAACGTGGCTATTGGACTTTTGTCTATTCACACTATTGTAAAGATATTTGCAGCACGTCTGCCTGCATTGCACACTCCACCTTTTTTTAACTCAGCCATTATACTAGCAAACAGTCAGTGTACCTAGTTGCATCCTAAACGTGGCTATTGGACTTTTGTCTACTCAAACTAGTGGAAATATATTTGCAGCATGTCTGCCTGCATTGCACACTCCACCTTTTTTTAACTCAGCCATTATACTAGCAAACAGTCAGTGTACCTAGTGGCATCCTAAACGTGGCTATTGGACTTTTGTCTATTCACACTATTGTAAAGATATTTGCAGCACGTCTGCCTGCATTGCACACTCCACCTTTTTTTAACTCAGCCATTATACTAGCAAACAGTCAGTGTACCTAGTGGCATCCTAAACGTGGCTATTGGACTTTTGTCTATTCACACTATTGTAAAGATATTTGCAGCACGTCTGCCTGCATTGCACACTCCACCTTTTTTTAACTCAGCCATTATACTAGCAAACAGTCAGTGTACCTAGTGGCATCCTAAACGTGGCTATTGGACTTTTGTCTATTCACACTATTGTAAAGATATTTGCAGCACGTCTGCCTGCATTGCACACTCCACCTTTTTTTAACTCAGCCATTATACTAGCAAACAGTCAGTGTACCTAGTTGCATCCTAAACGTGGCTATTGGACTTTTGTCTACTCAAAATAGTGGAAATATATTTGCAGCATGTCTGCCTGCATTGCACACTCCACTTTTTTTTAACTCAGCCATTATACTAGCAAACAGTCAGTGTACCTAGTGGCATCCTAAACGTGGCTATTGGACTTTTGTCTATTCACACTATTGTAAAGATATTTGCAGCACGTCTGCCTGCATTGCACACTCCACCTTTTTTTAACTCAGCCATTATACTAGCAAACAGTCAGTGTACCAAGTGGCATCCTAAACGTGGCTATTGGACTTTTGTCTATTCACACTATTGTAAAAATATTTGCAGCACGTCTGCCTGCATTGCACACTCCACCTTTTTTTAACTCAGCCATTATACTAGCAAACAGTCAGTGTACCTAGTGGCATCCTAAACGTGGCTATTGGACTTTTGTCTATTCACACTATTGTAAAGATATTTGCAGCACGTCTGCCTGCATTGCACACTCCACCTTTTTTTAACTCAGCCATTATACTAGCAAACAGTCAGTGTACCTAGTGGCATCCTAAACGTGGCTATTGGACTTTTGTCTATTCACACTATTGTAAAGATATTTGCAGCACGTCTGCCTGCATTGCACACTCCACCTTTTTTTAACTCAGCCATTATACTAGCAAACAGTCAGTGTACCTAGTTGCATCCTAAACGTGGCTATTGGACTTTTATCTACTCAAACTAGTGGAAAGATATTTGCAGCATGTCTGCCTGCATTGCACACTCCACCTTTTTTTAACTCAGCCATTATACTAGCAAACAGTCAGTGTACCTAGTGGCATCCTAAACGTGGCTATTGGACTTTTGTCTATTCACACTATTGTAAAGATATTTGCAGCACGTCTGCCTGCATTGCACACTCCACCTTTTTTTAACTCAGCCATTATACTAGCAAACAGTCAGTGTACCTAGTGGCATCCTAAACGTGGCTATTGGACTTTTGTCTATTCACACTATTGTAAAGATATTTGCAGCACGTCTGCCTGCATTGCACATTCCACCTTTTTTTAACTCAGCCATTATACTAGCAAACAGTCAGTGTACCTAGTGGCATCCTAAACGTGGCTATTGGACTTTTGTCTATTCACACTATTGTAAAGATATTTGCAGCACGTCTGCCTGCATTGCACACTCCACCTTTTTTTAACTCAGCCATTATACTAGCAAACAGTCAGTGTACCTAGTGGCATCCTAAACGTGGCTATTGGACTTTTGTCTATTCACACTATTGTAAAGATATTTGCAGCACGTCTGCCTGCATTGCACACTCCACCTTTTTTTAACTCAGCCATTATACTAGCAAACAGTCAGTGTACCTAGTTGCATCCTAAACGTGGCTATTGGACTTTTGTCTACTCAAACTAGTGGAAATATATTTGCAGCATGTCTGCCTGCATTGCACACTCCACCTTTTTTTAACTCAGCCATTATACTAGCAAACAGTCAGTGTACCTAGTGGCATCCTAAACGTGGCTATTGGACTTTTGTCTATTCACACTATTGTAAAGATATTTGCAGCACGTCTGCCTGCATTGCACACTCCACCTTTTTTTAACTCAGCCATTATACTAGCAAACAGTCAGTGTACCTAGTGGCATCCTAAACGTGGCTATTGGACTTTTGTCTATTCACACTATTGTAAAGATATTTGCAGCACGTCTGCCTGCATTGCACACTCCACCTTTTTTTTAACTCAGCCATTATACTAGCAAACAGTCAGTGTACCTAGTGGCATCCTAAACGTGGCTATTGGACTTTTGTCTATTCACACTATTGTAAAGATATTTGCAGCACGTCTGCCTGCATTGCACACTCCACCTTTTTTTAACTCAGCCATTATACTAGCAAACAGTCAGTGTACCTAGTGGCATCCTAAACGTGGCTATTGGACTTTTGTCTATTCACACTATTGTAAAGATATTTGCAGCACGTCTGCCTGCATTGCACACTCCACCTTTTTTTAACTCAGCCATTATACTAGCAAACAGTCAGTGTACCTAGTTGCATCCTAAACGTGGCTATTGGACTTTTATCTACTCAAACTAGTGGAAAGATATTTGCAGCATGTCTGCCTGCATTGCACACTCCACCTTTTTTTAACTCAGCCATTATACTAGCAAACAGTCAGTGTACCTAGTGGCATCCTAAACGTGGCTATTGGACTTTTGTCTATTCACACTATTGTAAAGATATTTGCAGCACGTCTGCCTGCATTGCACACTCCACCTTTTTTTAACTCAGCCATTATACTAGCAAACAGTCAGTGTACCTAGTGGCATCCTAAACGTGGCTATTGGACTTTTGTCTATTCACACTATTGTAAAGATATTTGCAGCACGTCTGCCTGCATTGCACATTCCACCTTTTTTTAACTCAGCCATTATACTAGCAAACAGTCAGTGTACCTAGTGGCATCCTAAACGTGGCTATTGGACTTTTGTCTATTCACACTATTGTAAAGATATTTGCAGCACGTCTGCCTGCATTGCACACTCCACCTTTTTTTAACTCAGCCATTATACTAGCAAACAGTCAGTGTACCTAGTTGCATCCTAAACGTGGCTATTGTACTTTAATCTACTCAAACTAGTGGAAAGATATTTGCAGCATGTCTGCCTGCATTGCACACTCCACCTTTTTTTAACTCAGCCATTATACTAGCAAACAGTCAGTGTACCTAGTGGCATCCTAAACGTGGCTATTGGACTTTTGTCTATTCACACTATTGTAAAGATATTTGCAGCACGTCTGCCTGCATTGCACACTCCAACTCATTATAACTAAGCCATTATACTAGCAAACAGTCAGTGTACCTAGTGGCATCCTAAACGTGGCTATTGGACTTCTGTATAGTCCCACTAGTGCAAATCTATGTGCAGCACCTCTGCATGACACCCTCCTGCTCTGTTTTTAATGAGCTATAATGATAGCAAAAAATACTGCCATTTTGTGGCATCATAGAACTGGCTGTTGTATTCCATTAGTGCCCCACTGGTGCCAAGCTATTTATAGCACCTCTACATCACACCCTCATGCACATTTTGCTACGCTAATGTTATAGCAAACTCATGGAATTCATTGCTGCATTTCATAATTCGGAGGGATAGAAAGTCAGGCTTCCTTTAGCTTTTCCTTCTGTTCATAGACAGCATCTCCAAGAGCAATTTCCCCTCCACGTCTAAGTGTGGAGAGGCAGCTAGTGCGCATGCGTATGCCGATTTACCCCAGCTGCAGCCTAATTACAGTGTTTCGCCTAGTGAGTATGCTCAGCCTGACTGTGTTATTCCTGACGCTAAGTCTTCATTTCGGGATACAGCGCATGCTCCCACACTAAGTGTGAAAAGCCTCTTTGCACAGGTGCTTGCATTCCGTGCCGGGTCTAAGTCCTGTTTTGTGCCTAGATACCATGCTAAAGCTGATAGTCTTTTTTCAGAGACTGTATTTCATGCTACTGAGCATGCTCAGGCACTTCCTGCATCAGAGACTAGGTACGGTAATGAACTCTTTGGCCCTGGCCCTGATGTGGGGGTCCCATATAGACCACAGGGCATCAGCTGTCCTCCCAAATGGCTTGCAGAGGCCCACCCCTATGACTTGTCACCGCATTATTGATGGTCAGACGATGACTGGTGAGGTGTTTGGGTCATGGCAGCCATGAGGTCATCATTGAAGTTGCGGTTCCAAATAGGACGCTACTTATGCCACTCATGACGTGTCACTTTACTTTTGTCTCCAGGAGGTGCATTGTGGTTCACCCTGGTTTGGGGCGGACCCAGGTTATAAAAGGGGCTGGAGCCAACAAGGAGGTGCGCAGTCTTCTATTATGCTACGAAAGAGCACACCTCCATGTGTTGAACCCATTGCGGCTTTAGGCCAGAGGTAGGCAGGGATAGGGTGGTGGATGCAGGCCACCACCACAGTTGGTAACGCAGAACGGTTAAGACCAGCTCCTGTCCTACCAGTCCTGCTTGTGCAGCCCAGTGGCATTAACAGGCCTGCTGCTGCTGATGCGCCTGCTGTCCACAGGTGTGGCCCCTACGCACACGGTCAGCGTACTCAATGGCCCCTGTGTGGTTAACAGGGAGTTCCTGGGCTGGGTGGGCATGTGGACCCTGTGACGCTCACAGGGCTCCCAGTCTCCAGATCCGAATGGCGTCTAACTCGGTTCAGGATACTATTAGTTTCATAGCCACACAGCTCTGTATCCTCCACCAAACCTTCCAGTTGCCAAACTCTCCTTTTCCAACTGGGAGCACGGTGGACACTGACTGCTGAAGGTGATATATACCTTTCTCTTTCTTTTCTTATTAATTTACGTTATATAGCGGTAACATAGTATATACCACTTTATCCAAATCTGCCAGTCCCACTGTAACAGATGGTGTTTCTTCAGCAAATGTTACTGTTGCTTAACCACCAAATCCACGGACCAAAACTTATTTCCCCTTTCCAACACACCTTTTCCCCTTTCCACCAGCATCTGTCCTTTTTCAACTCATTTTGGTATATGAACAAAAGTGCAACTCTGCAGGGACACCGTACTCAACGCCATCTCAGCACAGCAGCCAGCCCTCGGTCCCTCAGATGTGGACAAGTAAAAGACCATTTCCTCCTATCCATGATAAAGCGTTGAGATTCACTCTGTGCAGCACTGGTGTTTAGTGGGAAAGTAGATCTAAGATTGCGTACCACATTATGCAGATACTCCTGTATACGTGCGTCCATTTCTATGGCACGAATTATTTTGCCAAATTTTGTCTTGTACCGGGGATGTAACAGTGTGGCAACCCAGTATTCTGGATTACTTTGAATTCGTACAATCCGAGGGTCATGTTGTAGGTAGTGCAGCAAGAAGCCGCTGATGTGTCTTGTGCATCCAGGAGGACCAAGTCCTTGGTGTCTTGGTGGCAGAGAGGTGAGAATCGTGCCTCCTTCCTCTGCCCTCTCACCACAACCTCGCACAACCGAAATGTGAGCAAGCTCTCACTCATCTGCTGAGTCTTCCATGCCCATCGCAAGTTCGTCCTCCATTTCTTCATTGGCTCCTGCACCTTCCTCAACACTTTTTGCTGATACTATGCACCCTTGTTAATCACTCTCCCTCACCATGACTGCCGCCTAGGTGCCGCTGACCATCTGGACCTCGTAGATCTTGTTATCCCTTCCGCATATGACTCCTCCTGTACTTCCTCCCCTTCCTCTTGTCCCAACACCTGACTCCGAATAATAATTACAGTGCGCTCCATCATGTAGATGACCAGAATTGTCACGCTGAGAATGACATTGCCAGTGCTAAACATCTTCGTCGACATTTGTAAACTGTGTAGCAGGGTGCATAGGTCCTTGATCTGACACCACTCCAGCAGCGTGATCTGCACCACCTCTGGATCAAGTTAGGCCAGGCTATATGTCATAACGTATTGCAGCAGGGTTCGGCGGTGCTGCCACAAACGCTGCAACATGTGCAGATTCAAATTCCTGCATGTGGGCACATCGCATTTCAGGCGATTAACCAGCAGACCTAAAGACTTCTGTTGCGACGAAAGTTGTTGAGCTGCTGTGTGCGCACGATGGAAGTGAGCACATAGCGAGCGTGCACGCTGCACAAGGCCATGTAGGCCGTGATGGTGTTTTAAAAATTGATGGAGAATTAGGTTCAACACGTGAGCCATACAAGGCACGTGTGTCACATTGCCATGCTGATGGCCCGCAGCCAGGTTTGCATCATTGCCGCACACGGCTGTTAAGTCACCAACGGAGTCCGCTCCGTCAATTTGTACTCCGGTCGCCAGGTGACAACGTGTTCCTTTCATGAATAGTGCTGATGATGGGAGAGGAGTCGATGCCAGCGGCGCAGGTGGACGCAGGTTATGCTCACACACTGGGCTGCATTACCTTGACAGATGCAGAATCTCTGGCTGAATGTAGCTGGTGGGTATCTCACAGATGAAATACCATCATACAGCTACAACCAATGGGAAGACACCACACCCTTTTTTATGCCCATCCTGTCTTTTGACCACTGCCAGACATAGCTATGAACCTCTGGTTAATTTTACCCCCAGTTCTGTTTTATGATTTTGTGTGCTTGTTACCTGACTACTTTTCCTGCTTGCTGTTTATGTACCTTGTTGGCCGATCCGCATTTCACCTCTGCTTGTTTTCTGATTAAGTCCTGCCCGTCCCATTCTGTTCCTGTTCCTCAATTAATGTTTTGACCCTGCCTGACTACTATTCTCTGGAAATGCAGCCTTCCACAGGTATTAATCACCTTGGGCCCTGTGTAATTCCTAATCCCTGTATAGGGGTTAAAGGGTTTCAGGGTTCTAGGGGTCCTACTTGGTGAGTGGCTTCCCTCTAGCCTATCATTAACAGCCCATCTGAGTGTGTGGATCAAGGAAGGCGTTACACCGTGCTCTCTGCAGAAGGCCATGTGGGCCAGGATAGTGCTTTAAAAATTGCTGGACAACCAGGTTCAACACGTGAACCACACAAGCCATGTGTGTCACATTGTCACAGCGAAGGGCCGCACCCATGTTTGCATCATTGTCGCACCCGGCCTTCCCTGGCTGCTGGTTGAGTGGAGACAACCATTGATGAAACTCGGTCTCCAGAGCTAACCGTCCACAACTTCTCAGCGGTGTGACTCACATTTCCCATACATTTCAAAGTAAACCTTTGACCGCCTGATGGCATTGAGCTCTGCTGCCAGCATAGTAAGGAGGTGTGTGGTATTCCTTGTGCGCAGTTACAAGGAAGGGTGGCCTGACCACACAGGGTTTGCGCCAAGGTGGAGGACCCACACGAGGTTGAAGAGGCAGAAGCAGTGTATTAACTTCTACATACAGAAGAAGGATTGAAACAACTCGTGGGGATGGCAAGACTTGGACAGCAGACCCTTCTCCATCTCTCACCATAGTTTGCCAGTGCCCAGTCAGTGACATGTAATGACCCTGTCTATGCTTACTGGTCCAAGTATCTGTGTTGAAATGCACCCTGTCGCACACAGAGTTGCTCAAGGAAGTGGTGATGTTGTGTGCGACATGCTAGTGTAGCGCGGGCATGCTGTTCTTGGAGAAGCAGTGGTGATTGGGCATCTTGTACTGGATCACAGCGACAGACATAAGGTCTCTAAAATCCTGTGTGTCCACTAGGCGGGAAGGCAGCATTTCGGTAGCCAACAGCTTACAGAGGGATAGAGTCAACCTCTTAGCTTTGTCATGGGTCGCAGGAAGTGGCCTTTTATTTGACCACATCTGAGGGACAGAGATCTGGCTGCTGTGTGTAGACGGTGTTGAGTAGGGTGTCCCTGGAAAAATGCAGGTTTGTGAGGAAAGTGCAGGCGGAGACATGATGTTGCCTTCATCCAACGTTGGTGCTATCAATGTCTGAGAGAGCTGTACACACGTACTTGTTTCCCCTTCCAAACCAACTGACGACCTACCAAGCAAACTGCCTGTTGCGGTTACAGTGGTGGAAGTTGTGGGTGGAAAAACAGGTGTGACAGCTGTCCCCACAGTCCTAGAAGATGACGAGCGCGCGGATGCACTGGAAGGGGCAGGCGGTGGATGGTTCGCTCCGCTAGGCCGCATTGCAGCACGGTGAGCTTCCCACCGGGCCATATGATATTTATTCATGTGACGATTCATGGAAGAAGTTGTCAAACTACTGAGGTTTTGACCTCTACTAAGAGAACCATGACAAATTTTACAGATCACATAATTTGGGCGATCTTTTTCTATGTCAAAAAAGGACCAGGCTAGGCAAGGCTTAGAGGCCATGCGACCTGTTGATCCACCCCGAATAATGCTCAGAGGCAGAGTGGTGGCTGAGGATGCAGTTGTAGACGTGCTACCAGTGCTCCGACTCTGTCCAGGAAGGCGCAAGGTAACTTCGTCGTCGGTTGCATCCTCCTCCACCGCCTCTGTTGACCTCCTCGAGTGTCTGACTGTGGGTTGACAGTAGGTGGGATCTAGAACTTCATCATCAATTGTTGTGTTTGCACTCCCCTCCCCCTCAGACCGAGCCTCTTCTTGCCCTGACCGAATATTTCAGTTGTCATCCCAATCGGGTATCTGCGTCTCATCTTCATCAGTATGTTCCTCATTGTCTATAACCACAGGTGTTGGAAAGGCAGCATTTTGGTAGCCAACAGTTTGCAGATGCTGAAAGTCAACCTCCAAGCCATGTCATGACCTTCTAAAAGCATGTAAAACACAGCGAGGGGACTCCAACCACAGTCTCCCTCGTTGCCACTAACTGGGCCACACACACCCCACTTGACTGGCATCAGTTGACCCCCCTTTTGAAAAAGAAAAAGATGCTTTGCATGAAGCACTCTCAAAAATACGCGTGCCTTTCCCGTCCCCTGGCTGACCCAGGGGAAGAAAAGTCCTCTGAGAGCCATGACTTGTTCATCTTGGTTCTTTTAGAAACACAGCGAGGGGACTCCAACCACAGTCTCCCTCGTTTCCACTAACTGGGCCACACACACCCCACTTGACTGGCATCAGTTGACCCAATTTTCAAGATGAAAAAGATGCTTTGCATGAAGCACTCTCAAAAATACGCGTGCCTTTCCCGTCCCCTGGCTGACCCAGGGGAAGAAAAGTCCTCTGAGAGCCATGACTTGTTCATCTTGGTTCTTTTAGAAACACAGCGAGGGGACTCCAACCACAGTCTCCCTCGTTGCCACTAACTGGGCCACACACACCCCACTTGACTGGCATCGGTTGACCCCCCCTTTTGAAAAAGAAAAAGATGCTTTGCATGAAGCACTCTCAAAAATACGCGTGCCTTTCCCGTCCCCTGGCTGACCCAGGGGAAGAAAAGTCCTCTGAGAGCCATGACTTGTTCATCTTGGTTCTTTTAGAAACACAGCGAGGGGACTCCAACCACAGTCTCCCTCGTTGCCACTAACTGGGCCACACACACCCCACTTGACTGGCATCGGTTGACCCCCCCTTTTGAAAAAGAAAAAGATGCTTTGCATGAAGCACTCTCAAAAATACGCGTGCCTTTCCCGTCCCCTGGCTGACCCAGGGGAAGAAAAGTCCTCTGAGAGCCATGACTTGTTCATCTTGGTTCTTTTAGAAACACAGCGAGGGGACTCCAACCACAGTCTCCCTCGTTTCCACTAACTGGGCCACACACACCCCACTTGACTGGCATCAGTTGACCCAATTTTCAAGATGAAAAAGATGCTTTGCATGAAGCACTCTCAAAAATACGCGTGCCTTTCCCGTCCCCTGGCTGACCCAGGGGAAGAAAAGTCCTCTGAGAGCCATGACTTGTTCATCTTGGTTCTTTTAGAAACACAGCGAGGGGACTCCAACCACAGTCTCCCTCGTTGCCACTAACTGGGCCACACACACCCCACTTGACTGGCATCGGTTGACCCCCCCTTTTGAAAAAGAAAAAGATGCTTTGCATGAAGCACTCTCAAAAATACGAGTGCCTTTCCCGTCCCCTGGCTGACCCAGGGGAAGAAAAGTCCTCTGAGAGCCATGTCCACATTGTCAGTGGACAGACGCGTGTGCTTATCTGCCAGCAGACCACCAGCAGCACTGAAGACAGGTTCCGAGAGAACGCTGGCTGCAGGACATGACAAGATCCCCAAGGCGTACGTGGCGAGCTCAGGCAATTTATCCAGATTGGAAGCCTAAAATGAGCAGGGCTCAAGTTGCACAATAATGGAATCGATGTTTCCTTGCATATACTCATATATCTGTGTGTCCTCCTCTTTTTCCTTGTCCAGCTGTTTTGTTTTCGCATGAGTATATGTCCTTGTCACTTTCCCATGTGTTTGTGTTGTGTTGTGAGTTGTTTGTCACCTTTTGGACACCTTTGAGGGTGTTTTCTAGGTGTTTTTCTGTGTTTGTGATTGCCTGCCATTGTTTCCTATGCAGTTCGAGTTCGGTTCGTCGAACGTTCGACGAACCGAACTCGAACGAGACCTCCGTTCGGCGAACCGACCTCGAGCCGAACCGGGACCGGTTCGCTCATCTCAAATCTCTACTCAAGGGTGCCGTGCAATCTGCCCTTCTGCATGGTACCCGCTCCTCCTTGGCTACGGGCAGGTGCCAGGGCATGATGGGGTACACGGACCCTAGGCTGGGAAGTAGCTTTACGCAGCCCAGTAATTCACCCAACGAGGACGGAGTCTTCATGAGCCATTCTCCACCCGTTCCAAAATTGGGGTACTAGCGCAACAAGAAGGATAGGACTTCCCAAAACCATCCAGAAAATCCCAAGCTTGAACCATGAGAGCAAGCTCACTCCGCTAGTCACAAGGGTGAGCGGAACCCGAGTAGTTTCAGGCAAAAGGGATCCACAAAGAGTAAACACAGTACCAAGGGACAAGGCTTCAGACCAACCAGCAATGCCAAAAGAGCCCGGACCCAGCGTGCTCCAACAACGGCTACAGGGCATTCAGGACTTTGGTTTACCCGTTGTCTGTGTCAGAATCTCCGGACTGTGTGAGTATGTTGTGCCCCTCTCCTCCCGACAGGTCCCCAGCCTTCCATCACCGAGCCCCGGGACACCTTCCCCCTGCCCACGGAGCGGTTAACATCACAAGCTATTATCCCATCGCTCCCGGGCGCTCTCCCTAACGCAGCAGCGGTGGTATATTACCACCACCTGTGGGTGGCGTCACAAACTTTATTTTCTACACCCCTTATAAATATTACCCCCCACTTTTTCATTTCGAGTGGCCGCGCGTCCCCGCCTCGGGTCCAGAGACCCCTCGAGCCACTGCGGATCCGGATCCAAACAGCCCGTCGGCTGTCACGGGAGCGGCACACCTCGAAAATCTTGGCAACACGAACAGGATGCGACAAGGGCCCACTTACCTGGCTGACATGCGCCTTAAAAAGTGAAGTCCGGGAGTCCAAGTCCTTTTTCCCGTGGCGTACACCACTTTTCCATTGTTTTTCGCTCCAAAACGCAATCTTCTTCGGAAAGCGTGCAAAACCGAAGCCCCGCCCTTCGTCCTCAGCCTGAAACAGGAACCGGAAGTTCCCAGAGGGCCACAGCGCGCGAAAAAGTGCTCGGAGAAAACCGAGGGGGCGTGCCTGAATGTAGCGAAAGCGGAAGAGAAGCAGGGACGCCAGGACTCTGCCATACTGTTCCTGGACAATGCAGAGGCAAGATGGCGGAGCGGACCTGGTTACCGGAACGTGCTGTTCCCGGGACTACAACTTGGATCAAAGAGGAGACTGAGCAGCTGTGCAGGAGAATGCGGACGCAGTTCCTGTTCATACTAAACCACTGGAAGGAAGAGATGAGGAGCCTGCCGATGGCGGTGCGAGCCCGTGAGATCGAAATCCCACGTGAAGAGAGGTTAAGTGGTTACCCAGTCCCTGTTGATTACCCTAATCCGGCCATGGTGGCTGAGGGATCTGGTCCGTCCCCACTTGTGGGAACCACTCCACCATCACCTACCCCGTCCTCGGTGGACGCTGAGCTGCCATTACCCATCCCGGTAGCGGAACCTGCAGTATTCTTGCATGAAGCTCCAGCAGCAGCCTCGATATCTACCCTCATCCCAGTCATGTCAGCGGTCACCCGGACCTTGGCCAGACCAGACCCGGCCGCATCACCGGCCCGTCCTCAGAGCCGGAGCACCTGGACCCTGCAATGATGTTTGAGGAAGGGTATGTGTCGGCAGAGGTAGCACGCAGCCGCAAAGAGGCATGGCTACAGGATCTGGCCATTTACTATTAAAAATGTTAATACTGGAAAAGTTAACAATGCCATAGAATTGTTAGGTATCGATGCTTTCTATTGTTATTTTTCACTGTTTGTTGTATTTCATATAGAAACTGCTAGAAAATGAGTGTTTTAATGAAACAGTTTTAAATTGAACGGAAAGGTAACCTGATTTTCCTCTAGATTTGCTGCAAGTGTACACCCGGTACATGGACTTTGTTGGTTTTTCAAGGACTTCGTTATTTTAGTGGTTAAGTAAATATGGACCACGGTCACAGGACTGGCGTGACCAACACAAACTTGTGTCTTGCACATGGTTGCACCTCCTGTGCCCACAAGAGTCATCTGACACATCCTGGGACCTTAACCCGGTCAAGGACCCACCTTAGGTTTCCAGGGGGAACAGGTTGTTTGGGTGGCGGGTTGTTGGGATCCGGGACGTTGGGACTGGATTGTCGCAGGAAGGGACTGCAACGGGGCAGGTTGAGTCCCCGCTGCCATCAAAACTGGCAGCGTTCCCCTGTTGGCAGATGAACTCTAAAGTTTTTGTAACGTTCAAGTGAAAGTGCCTTCCCTATGTGGGATGAACCTGTTAATACATGTTATTTATGTTAACTTTTTCTACAGTTCAATAAATGCTTGGTGTCCTGCAGCTCGCAGACGAGCTACGTTTAACCAAGGAGGAATGTGACGCCCTGGCCTATCAGGTCGTCACAAGAGTGCCGTGCAATCTGCCCTTCTGCATGGTACCCGCTCCTCCTTGGTTACGGGTCCTGTCCATTTGGTGTTGCTAAGAACAGGTATACACAAATCCTGAGGAACACTCTGCACCACATGCACCAGACACCCATTGGGCAGCCTGAGGGTAATAGGGCCACCCAGATGGAGGGATGGTAGAAGGAGGGCCAGAAGTGTCAGTCAGTAGTCAGTTTGAGTGCAGCAGTGACACGCTGCGGAGCTGGGCTCCTGTACCCGTCCCAGGTGCCAGACGTTGGCCTGGCCTGGAAGGAGCTGGAACCCCGGTCGCAAGGGGTAGTGACAGGGGACACAGTACTGCCACGGAGGGCAGTTCGGTGGCCTTGTGTTAAAACTGGGCAGGGGCCAGGACACGACAGGGTACGTGGACCCTAGGTTGGGAAGTAGCTTTACGCAGCCCAGTAATTCACCCGACGAGGACGGAATCTTCACGAGCCGTTCTCCACCCACTCCAAAATTGGGATACTAGCGCAACAAGGGGGATAGGAATTCCCAAAAGCGTCCAGAAAATCCCAAGCGTTAACCCTGAGAGCAAGCTCACTCAACGAACCACGCGGGTGAGCGGGACACGAGTAGTTTCAGGCAAAAGGGATCCACAAAGAGTAAGCACAGTGCCAAAGTGCCAAGGGACAAGGCTTCAGACCAACCAGCAACGCCAAAAGGGCACGGACCCAGCGTGCTCCAACAACGAACAGGGCATTTAGGACTTTGGTTTACCCGTCTGTGTCAGAATCTCTGGACTGTGTGAGTACGTTGTGTCCCTCTCCTACCGACGGGTCCCCAGCCTTCCATCACTGAGCCCCGGGACACCTTTCCTCTGCCCACAGAGGGGTTAATATCATGAGCTGCTATTCCATCGCTCCCGGGCGCTCTCCCTAACGCAGCAGCGGTGGTATCCCACATTTCCACGACCCGTGGGTGGCGTCACGAACTTTATTTTCTACAGCCCTTGTAAATATCACCCCCCTTTTTCATTTCGAGTGGCCACGTGACCCCGCCTCAGGTCCGGAGACCCCTCGAGTCACTGCAGATCCGGATCCGAGCAGCCCGTCGGCTGTCACGGGGGTGGCACAAGTGCGGATACCATCCCTTGCTGTGACAGCCTGGTCTCAGCTGTTGGGAAAGTCGAGTCCCCAGCGGTGATAGCTTCGATTACAGCACCTATTCCTGCATAATCGCCAATACGTACCTATACATCCTTGGTCGGGAACTACTTTCCTTCCATGGCTTATAGGTATGTTCATGGTAGTGAAGGGGTTAAGGAAATGCCTGGTATTCAGGCCTATAAAGAAGTTTAGATGCTTCATATCCAGTTATATGTTCAAACATCAGACTTAAAGAGGTTTTGCATTACCAATGTGACATCCTTTCTTTTGTCCTAACTCTTACTAACAGTTTCCTTGTATATTTATGCTACCTACCCTGCTCCTGTGAGCTGATCTCTCTGCAGTGCTTATATTCCTATGTTGATGTTTAAGCTTTGATCCTTCAGATCTGGAGACCAGAATTGGACAACCTGAGCAGAGCACGTCACTGGTGGGGCTGCATTTCTGTGAGTGATTGTAGTCTGGTTACGCATGCCCAGACCACACTTCACTCTCCTCTCAGCCTCTCAGGATCAAAGCTAAAACATCAACATAGTAATATATGAGCCACAGAGAGAT
Organism: Anomaloglossus baeobatrachus; assembly: GCF_048569485.1. NCBI lineage: Eukaryota > Metazoa > Chordata > Amphibia > Anura > Aromobatidae > Anomaloglossus > Anomaloglossus baeobatrachus. The sequence goes on from NC_134357.1 coordinate 163,273,524, forward strand.
CAGCTTAAAGGAGCAGGGTAGGTCACAGAAGTATATTAGAAAAGTGTTAGTTAGGAATAGTTAGGACAAATGAAACGGAGTCACATTAGTAGTGGAAAACATCTTTAAGCTGGAACTGGTGTTGACACCATGAAGGCTCAGAGAGACACAAGCAGACAGAAAAGTCTGTCAGCTATCTGTTTTGAGCTGAGATTAAATTGGATATTAACTCTCTCCTAAAGCACCTCAGTGCTGTGTTAACAGCAAAGGAAAGGGGCCAAATTAGTGAGTGCAATGGTTGACGTTTCACTAGATGAGGATCATGTTAGCTAAAATTTGTAATGAAGATCTGATGTGCCAGGTTGTTCACTGGTCACTAAACTTAGAGATGTCCAATAACTTTTTATCGCAAAAACTTAGAGGAGAGAGAACATGAGCAGGTCCAGTGCTTCCAGAGCACTAATATATGTATACTTTATTTATAAATGATGCATAACTTTTGCCCATCCAGAATAAGAATACATACAATATTTTCAAAGAAGAACAGACATTGTGTACATCTATGTACAATTACAGAATTTAGGGACCATGGCCTCAATTAACCTTGTCTGGCATTTTGTACACCAGTCATAATGAAGTATTGTTTTGAATAAGATTTGTCTAAATCATTAAGAGGTGCGCTCCTCCTTTTGAATTTGGTGCATCTTTTAGCTGCCATGCAATACAGAAAGCAATGTACGCTAGTCAGATAAGGACGTACATGTCCGTCATAATTTAAACCACCTTTGTGACATAAATGATAATAAAATTCTTGAACGTGCTAGGCGAAGCTCTGCCCAGTTGGTGGAGCTGGCAGAGGCAAGCATACAAACATCAAAAATTGAAAAATTTTGCAAAAAAAATAAATTGTAACCTTACAAGCAGCTTCATGCCTGTCCCACACTGACTGATGAATGGCCCCTAAATTCTTAATTTTCACATAACAATAATAGAGAAAAATATATTAAATGATAAATCATTGTACTCAGCATTTCTATTCAGATGCTATCTACATGCAATAAATAAGGGTGAAGAAAGAAAAGCTGTAGAAGGAACACGGAAACAAACTAACATAACAACGATCAATTGAAGGTTACAGGATAGAGAGTATGTACATAGCAATATATGACTGGAAGCCCCGCAGAGGTGTAATTTATACTCGTAATTACCAGGCCTAGTTAGTAGTAGAAACCTTTCATATATCTATGTGCAGTAGTTCATCATTTGTGTTTAATAAAGGTTTGCACAATTTATACATTCATATATTATATGTGACTATGAGTTCAGACCCCCACCAATGAGTAGCGAACATCAGTAAAGTACCACTTTAGCAATTTTTTTTAAATTCCTTTGTTAGGGGTCACATATGTGAGTGTAATTCTTGTAGTCCCATCTTCACCCATTTGTAGCCCCACGCCAGCACCGCGTGACTAGAGTTGTGACCTGTCGAATTACATAGTGGTTGATGTGTGAAGGAGGAGATGCCTCGTCCTGAGTCCCATAGACTAAATTGGAGAAAAGTGATTTCTGCAACACACACTGACCCAGCAGCTTACAAAAGTCATCACAGATGCCGAAGTGACCAGAGCGGGGCTGAGAACAGATGAAAATTCCAACCTGTAAGTATGTAACTACATGCGTTATACCTTCATACATGATGCCTAACAAACTGATTGAAAAAAGGGAAAGTGGTGCTTTAAATAAATCCCTTAGTAGTTTCTATGTTGTCAGACTTCTCAATTGTGATTATGAATGCATTAATATGTGCACAGTATTCATTATTCAAGAATATTGGCCACTTATAGGGCCACATAGGGCTTGCTGATGTTGAGCAGAGCTACCACTTCGTATTTCTTAGGGTGCCAACCTCCGCAGTCAGCTAGGGCTAGGCTTAGGGTACATTATGGACAAACTGCCGCCCCGCTATCTTATATTATAGAATCCTTATACTATTGTACCTATTTTTATTAATATGTTTTGGTGTCATTTCCTTGTAATACAAAATAATAGAGATTATACTTTAGAGGGTTTTTTCTTATTTGTAGTCTCTGACCATGGAGACACATTGATCTGAGCAAAATTAACCTAATTTGTTTCTCACAATTTAGGGCTTATTCACATGTGTATGCAGATTGGTCTGATATTGCATCGTAATGCAAGACCTGGCCGTGGTTATCCCAATCAGAGCGTGACAGCTTCATATATTTCTATGAAGCTGTCATGCTCAGGTCGGGAGAGCCACCACCAGTCTGTGTATTCCGATCTAATATTGGACTAAAATGCATAGACGTGTAAAAGAGCTTAAAAGTGTTTCTTACAGTTTAATATGCTTTCTTATATAAGTGGAGCAGATCACTGCTACAGGTCTGTTCATCCAGTAGCCAAAACTGAATAACAAATGTTGCACTCGACACATAGAGTTAGAGTCACCAAAGCTTTTACCCAGGTATTCTTAGGGGTACTTTGCACACTACGACATCGCAGCTGCGATGTCGGTGGGGTCAAATTGAAGGTGACGCACATCTGGCGTCGCTGTCGACATCGGAGTGTGTAAATCGTTTTTGATATGATTAACGAGTGCAAAAGCGTCAAAATTGTATCAATGGTGTAGCGTCGGTCATTTCCATAATTTCGGAAGTACCGATGTTACGATGTTGTTTCTCATTCCTGCGGCAGCACACATCGCTGTGTGTGAAGCCGCAGGAGCGAGGAATATCTCCTTACCTGCTTCCCGTGGCTCACGACGGCTATGCGGAAGGACGGAGGTGGGCGGGATGTTTACATCCCGCTCATCTCCGCCCCTCTGCTTCTATTGGCCGCCTGCCGTGTGACGTCGCTGTGACGCCGCACAACCTGCCCCCTTAGGAAGGAGGCGGTTCGCCGGCAAGAGCGACGTCGCAGTGCAGGTGAGTGCATGTGAAGCTGCCGTAGCGATAATGTTCGCTACGACAGCTATCACAAGATATTGCAGCTGCGACGGGGGCGGGGACTATCGCGCTCGGCATCGCTATCATCAGCTTGCGATGTCGTAGTGTGCAAAGTAACCCTTAGAGTAAAGGAATCCTCAATTATGACAAAGGATGTTCTTATAATTTTCTTTGCCATTACTAAAAGCAATCTGTCAGTAGTATCAACCCTTCTGAGCCCTCTATATGCTAATGAAGGTCATATAAAGCTTAATAAAATTATACCTTGATATCTGCAATCTGATGTCTCACTTCAGAGAAATCCACAGTTTTCTTATATGTAAAGGACATACCGTTGATCTCCCTGAGAATCTGCCTCCAGCGTCTATTTTAAATGAAAGGAGGTGTTATCAGTGTGAACCAAGTAATGACTGACACTTTCTCTCATAATCACATATGGCTCTGCAGTGAGATCAGAGCTAACACAGTATAACAAAGCTGGTATAGTACAGCAGAGCTAACACTCTACAGCAGTGTTAATGTTGTATCATTGCCAAATCATTTGCAGCTGCGCTTTTCTCACAGTGCTATAGTTTCCATTTCACAGGCTGCTAGTTTGGACACAGACAGGGCAATACAGCAGAGATGACAGCTTTGTGACAGGCCAACTCCAATGTGCTTGTTTGGACAAGGTTTAGCTCTGCTTTACTTTATTAGTTGTAATCAGATACAGCTCTACAGCAGAGCTGATAGCACTCTGAGGGAACAAGTGCTGCTGCAAATGTGTTTGTAATGAGACAAAGTTTAGTTCTCCTGTACTGTGTTAGTTCTGGTGTCACTATAGAGCTTTGTGATTATGAGAGCAAATTATCAGTCATTACTTGGTTCAGACTGATTAATGCTGCTTTAAAAAAAAAAAAAAAGCTCTGGAGGCAGCTTTTCATACAGATCAGTGTCCAGTCCAGATCTTAACATCTCATTTACATGTACACTAATGGCAAAATGGTAACAATTTTTTGAACTTTGACTTTCAGGCTCCATATCTCACCATCCACTTCTGCTGTGAGCATGAGACTACCTTCATTTTATAGGCAATCATTTTGGCAATTTCATACATAAATTTGACTAACAACTATTTAGCATATTATTAATTATGCAGATTGTTGTCATATCACTGCATTGTTACTGTTTTGCTCCTGGTGTTTGAAAAATATTTTTATTTTTGTATACTACAAATTACAACCTGTTCTCACATTGTCTAATAGCTCAGTGTGTTATTAGGTTTCCCAAGCAAAAGGAGCAGCCATGAAGAAGATTTTCTAAGAAAAGAGAAACAACATCATCCAGGGCATCTATAGCCATTTCTCTGGCAAAGCCAAACTTCTCAGGTAATAGCCAAACTGCATCAAGTAAGTTCCACGACAGTTGGAAAAATACAAAATAAAGTCCGTCCATGCACTCAAAAGCCAAGAGGTGGACGTCCAGACAAAATATGGCGTCAAACAGTGTAGGTGGCTTGTATGCTTCGTAATAGTGAGATCACAAATGACCATGCAAGCACCCTGCTACGCATGTGACACAAATTTGGAATGGCGGCCCAAAAAAAGTTAATGAAGCCTTCGTCTCAAGTTGCAAAAAAGTATGAAAAGTGGACAGTAGAACATTGGAAACGGGTGATTTAGAGCCATGGGATGAAAGTCAATAGACTAGGCTCTGATGGGTGCAAATGGTTCTGCAAATACAAGGGAAAAAGGGGATAATGGATGGAGAAATTGAAGGAACTGTCTAATTCAGTGGCGGAAGCCTCATGATACAGGGTTGTTTTAGAACCAAAGGTATAGGATACTTGACCAGGATTGATGGTGGTCTCAGTGCTGAGCTATATGTGAAGATCCTACAAGAGGAGTTAGGGGTACTTTGCACACTACGACATCACAGCTGCGATGTCAGTGGGGTCAAATTAAAAGTGACGAACTTCCGGCATCGCATGCGACATCGTAGTGTGTAAAGGCTCGATGATACGATTAACGAGCGCAAAAGCGTCGTAATCGTATCATAGCTGCAGCGTCGGCGTAATCCATAATTACGCTGACGCGACAGTCCGATGTTGTTCCTCGCTCCTGCGGCAGCACACATCGCTGTGTGTGAAGCCGCAGGAGCGAGGAACATCTCCTACCGGCATCACTGCAGCTTCCGTAGAATATGCGGAAGGAAGGAGATGGGCAGGATGTTTACATCCCACTCATTTCCGCCCCTCCGCTCCGATTGGCCGCCTGGCGTGTGACGTCGCTATGACGCCGCACGACCCGCCCCCTTAACAAGGAGGCGGGTCGCCAGCCAGAGCGACGGTCGCAGGACAGGTGAGTCCATGTGAAGCTGCCGTAGCGATAATGTTCGCTACGCCAGCTATCACAAGGATATCGCTGCTGCGATGGGGGCGGGTACTATCGCGCTCGGCATCGCAGCATTGGCCTGCGATGTCGCAGAGTGCAAAGTACCGCTTACACTCGAGTACTATGCCCATGAAAAGGTCGACATAGAGTTCCAAGAGGACAATGACCGGAAGTATACATTAAGATTGGGGAAGAAATGGTTCAATGACAATGAAATATAGGTGCTGGCTTGGCCCCCACAGTTCTCAGACCTCAACCCAATCGAACACTTGTGGGTAGAGTTGAAGAAAAAGCTGTATACATACCCAAGGGAGTCGACCAGTATACACCAACATTGGGAATGTGTAGTTGAAACCTGGGATCAGATTAAGGTTGAGACATATAGAATCTGATCAAATGCATGCCCAAAATAATTCAGGCAGTATTAAAAACCAAAAGTGGATTTACAAAATACTAACAAAATAATACAAATTTAAACTTTTAGAAGGAATAAGTAACAATGTAGTGAGATACCAAGAATCTGCAAAACTAATCATATGCAAAATAGTTGCGAGTCAAATTTATGTATGAGATAGCCAAGATGATTGTCTATATAATGAAGGTAGTCTCACGTTTGAAGATGTAGTGGATGGTGAGATATGGAGCCTGAAAGTCAAAAGTTCAAAACATTGTTACCCTTTTGCTCATCAATGTAAGAAAAATGTACATTTCTTTGAAATAAAATTTTGGTTCACAGATATCATTGTAACATTTTATTCATTTCTGACCTATATGCTTATGTAGATGGCGTAGAAAGGTTGATCCTACTGAGAAATTCCCTTTAAGTCATTAGACTTTCCTCAACCTAAAGAAGATCTATGAGGTCTCCTGATATGTCTATTTTAGTTAAAGGGAATCTCTCAGCTGGTTTTTGTTATCTCATCTGAGAGAAACATGATGTAGGCAAAGTCACCTTGAATGCAATGATGTATCACTTAGATAACTGGATGCAGCAATTCTGTCACAAAGTTTTTAGATATAGCAATGCAGCAGAGCTCAGAAAGCTGCACTCGCCCATGCCAGTCTCTCTATATACTGTGAAGGAAATAAGTATTTGATCCCTTGCTGATTTTGTAAGTTTGACGGCTGACAATGACATGAACAGTCTATAATTTTAAGGGTAAGTTAACTTTAACACTGAGAGAATTTCCTAAATAAAATCCAGAAAATCACATTGTATAAATTATATACATTTATTTGCATTTTGCAGAAAGAAATAAGTATTTGATCTCTCTGCAAACAAGACTTAACATTTGGTGGCAAATCCCTTATTGGCAAGCACAGCAGTCTGACATTTTTTGTAGTTAATGATGAGGTTTGCGCACATGTCAGGAGGAATTTTAGTCCACTCCTTTTTGCAGATGATCTCTAAATCATTAAGATTTTGAAGCTGTTGCTTGGCAACTCGGAACTTCAGCTCCCTCCATAAGTTTTCTATGTGATTAAGGTCTGGAGACTGGCTAGGCCACTCCATAACCTTAATGTGCTTCTTTGTACTCCTTTATTTCCTTAGCTGTATGTTTTGGGTAATTGTTGTGCTGGAAGATGCAGCCATGACCCATTTTTAATGTCTTGGAAGGAGGTTGTCACTCAGGATTTTACGGTACATGGCTCCATCCATTGTCCCATTGATGCAGTGAAGTAGTCCTGTGCCCTTAACAGAGAAAAACCCCAAAACATAATGTTTCCACCTCCATGCTTGACAGTGGGGATGGTGTTCTTTGTTTCATAGGCAGCATTTCTCTTCCTCCAAAGGCGGCAAATTGAGTTAATGCCAAAGAGCTCAATTTCTGTCTCATCTGACCACGGCACCTTCTCCCAATCACTCTCAGAATCATCCAGGTGTTCATTGGCAACGTTCAGATGGACTTGCACATGTGCCTTCTTGAGCAGTGAGAATTTACGGGCACAGCAGGATTTTAAGCCATTACGGCGTAATAGTTTCTTGGTGACAGCAGTCCCAGCTGCCTTGAGGTCATTAACAACTTCTCCCCATGTAGTTTTAGGCTGACCTCTCACCTTCCTCATGATCCTGGATACCCCATCAGGTGAGATTTTGCATGTTGCCCCAGATCAATGTCTATTGACACTCATTTTGTATTTCTTCCATTTTCTTACTATTGCACCAACAGTTGTCTCCTTGTCACCCAGCATCTTACTTATGATTTGTAGCCCATTCCAGCTTTGTGCAGGTCTATGATCTTGTCCCTGACATCCTTAGAAAGCTCTTTGGTCTTGCCCATGTTGTAGAGGTTAGAGTCTGACTGATTAATTGAGTCTGTGGACAGGAGTCTTTTATACATTTGACAATTTAAGACAGCTGTCTTTAAGGCAAGTAGCAAGTTCATTAGGAGCGTCTAAGTCAGTGATGGCGAACCTGTGGCACTCCAGCTGTTGCAAAACTACAATTCCCATCATGTCTTCACAGCCAAAGCTTTTGCTTTGAATGGCCAGGCATGATGGGAATTGTAGTTTTGCAACAGCTGGAGTGCCACAGGTTCGCCATCACTGGTCTAAGTGGTCTGAAGGAACCAGAACGCTTAATGGCTGGTAAGGGATCAAATACTTATTTCTCTCTGCAAAATGCAAATAAATTTATATAATTTATACATTGTGATTATCGGGATTTTATTTTGGATATTCTATCTCTCACTGTTAAAATTAACCTACCCTTAAAATGATAGACTGTTCATGTCTTTGTCAGTGGGCAAACTTACAAAATCAGCAAGGGATCAAATAATTATTTACTTCAATGTAGAATGTCTATAGACAGGTTGCTGCTAATCGCATAAGGGGTGATGTCAAACAAATGCCGCATGCCAGTTAGTCACTGTAATGATAAACTCCTGATGCTAAAACAAACATTGCAAGTAAACAACACCATGAACCTTGATAAGAGTGGCATGGTTGAATTAGTATATTAACCCTTACAGCATGCTGTCTTCAGATTACCTAACAAAAATCTGCTGACAGATTCCTTTTTAAGCTTAAGGCTTTCCCAGTGGATTTTTTTTAAATTCACTGCTGGAGTGGTGGTTTTAATCTAAGGTCCCTTCCCCTACTCATATATTCACCTGCTGCCGTTTTCATCTTCTATCACCGCTAATCTCGTCTGCCTCAAGCAGTTTGTGACCTGCTGGCTTGCTCCAGTGTGTTATGGAGCGTGCTGGAGGTCACTCTTCAACACAAGTCTTTGAGAGCCTTGTTCTGGCTTTTATAGACATGTGTTCAGAGCTTATGAAATAACTTCTGACTTCTGGCTAGTCACAAATTTCAGTGGCAAAATGGCAATGTGTGACTGAGTGGTGTTGGCAAAAGGTGAAGACACTGGTGGGTGAATATATTGAAAGGGACCTTAGATTAAAAGCATCAATTCGGCGGTGAAAAACAAACAAACATTGGAGTGGTGCTTTACTAATTATGGTTTCACATCAACAAGTTGTGTCCATACTCAATCTTACACTGTCGAATCAGTGTTCATCATGTCAGACTTTTTGTAGGGATTCAGAAATTGTAATGTCCAGTTGTCATTTAATTACCGTAATACAGAGTTTTAAGAAAAGGTACTCCAGGATTGTTATTTTATCGCGAACACAAAACATACATATCAGAAGAACTAACAGGTTTTGCTTAAAGGGGTATTCTTAAGTCTGAAAGTTTTGCCTATCTACGGCATAGGGCACAATTTCCCAATTGGTAGGGGTCCAACTGCTGAGGCCCCCAGCAATCCTGAGAAACAGGTGTCTGAAGAACCTCATGTGAACTGAATGATGGTCGTTCCATTCATTCTTGATAGGCCTGCTGAAAATATCCTAATGGTATCGGCTGTCCTCTGGAACTTCTATAAAAATACATGGAGCTCTATGTGAACTAACAATAGTACAGGTTGACAAACAATGAAAACTGTTAAGGTCCAGTCACACTAAGCAACTTACCAGCGATCCCAACAACGATAGGGATCGCTGGTAAGTTGCTAGGAGGTTGCTGGTGAGATGTCACACTGCGACGCTTCAGCGATCCCACCAGCAACCTGACCTGGCAGGGATCGCTGGAGCGTCGCTACACAAGTTGCTGGTGAGCTCACCAGCAACCAGTGACAAGCCCCCAGCGCCGCGTGGAAGATGCTGCGCTTGGTAACTAAGGTAAATATCGGGTAACCAACCCGATATTTACCTTGGTTACCACCGCACGGAGCTACACGTGCAGAGAGCAGGGAGCAGCGCACACTGAGTGCTGGCTCCCTGCTCTCCTAGTTACAGCACACATCGGGTTAATTAACCCGATGTGTGCTGCAGCTAAATGTGCACACAGCAGGGAGCAGCGCACAATGCTTAGCGCTGGCTCCCTGCTCTCCTAGTTACAGCACACATCGGGTTAATTAACCCGATGTGTGCTGCAGCTACATGTGCACAGAGCAGGAGCCGGCACTGACAGTGAGAGCGGCGGAGGCTTGTAACAAAGGTAAATATCGGGTAACCAAGGACAGGGCTTCTTGGTTACCCGATGTTTACATTGGTTACCAGCCTCCGCAGAAGCCGGCTCCTGCTGTCTGCACATTTAGTTGTTGCTGTCTCGCTGTCACACACAGCGATCTGTGCTTCACAGCGGGACAGCAACAACTAAAAAATGGCCCAGGACATTCAGCAACAACCAACGACCTCACAGCAGGGACCAGGTTGTTGCTGGATGTCACACACAGCAACATCGCTAGCAACATCGCTGCTACGTCACAAAAGTTGTTCGTTAGCAGCGATGTTGCTAGCAATGTTGCTTAGTGTGACGGGGCCTATAGCCCAAACAGAGGAATATTGATGCATATCCAGTCATAGAAATAGAATTGATAATATAAAGCAAACCACATTTTGATTTTCAAACTCATCCAAAACTTCTTGTGACTGTACTTTTTCTGAGCTCACGTTTTGAATATCAGATAGCCAGACAGAGACGTTCCCAGGGTGTTCTTTTTGATTGAGCCTTGAAAAAGTTCAAACCAAACCTTCTCCTCTTTCTTAAGCTCCACAACTGCAAATTGGTGCTTTAGGCTTTCAGCGGGCCCAGTGCTGCTGTTCTGAAGAGCAATTCTATGTCGTCCACCAAAAACCAAATGTCCAAGTCCCTTACTGATACCAAAATCCACACTTATTGAAAAGGCATAAACTCCACTGTATGGTGCTGTGAAGTGGCCATCATCTGATGAAAATACATCTCCATAATTTAAATGGATATTACTAAATCTAATCATGTTTGATCCTTCAGCTCCACTGGAAAACCCTGCACTGAAGGCAACTAGAGGATCTAAAAGAGAAAACACAAACCATGGACAGTTAATTTTTAGACCCCGTTAAATATAAAACACACAATTTATTCATTCTAGCTAGTTCTACATTTATTCATCCTAAAAGGGTAAATAAACTTAAAGGACACAGGTACCAAAGAGCCAGTCTAAGTGGTTATTATAGGTACTCTAGAGAGAGGCGATCTATTACAGGACTGTCTAGTCTCCATTTTTATGTTAGAAACTGAACAGGTACTGCACATGGTCTCAGCAAGTTCTATAGTAAAGAGCAGGGCAACAACATCTATGGCATCCATTAAGGCCACCATAATGCCTTTACCAGTATAGGGCTTTCAAGAGAAATTTACTCTTCTTCTTGTGTGGTCTCAAACTAAAAAAGTACAGTTATATATATGGCAAATTGAATTTCTTGCGCAATGAAAAATCAGGAATCTAGTAGAAAAGTAGAAAGTTTGAAGAATTTGTTAGGAAACTACAAGAATAGCAATTTTCTAATATATTCTTATTATTGATATTGTTTCTTAGGCTGCGTGCCCATGATCAGGGTTCACAGCATTTTGGAGGCAGCGTGTTTTCGCTGCTTCCTAAACGCTGCATTGTACAGTATAAGCACCGTGGATGCGATTTCCAGAAATTCAATGCCCACTGTGCTTGTTTTTCTTGCAGCGTAAACTGACATGTAGTGAGACTTCAAGGAGCTGCGAGTGTTCTCTACAGGGAGAACACAGAGAAAGACCACAGCGGCCTGAACCCTGATCGTCGGAACGAGCTGCTGCAGTCTCTTGCTGAGAGCACTCACGGACCCCCAGGAGAGTATATGCTGCATCCAGGATGCAGCATGTCCAGATCGTTATAACCACAGCATCCTTCCTCTATTTAGATGAGATGGTCAACTGCGCATTCTCAATTAGTCAGATTTTGTCGGATACTGCAGTCCTTCCTCTGAATCTCACTGATGGACTAAATATCAAATTTCAGTCAGTTAGTGGATCTGCAGATGTGAACTTCCTTATTTTTTCTCTTTTTCGACATCCCAATGACCAGCTTTATTGTACTTTATTACGAATGCTTGTGCTATATGTGTCTATACCATATAATATATACCGTATACTGTGTGCAATTATTAGGCAAGCTAGTATTTTGACAATATCATTTTTCATTGCTATTACTCATTTATATAACATTATTAATTACTGACCTGATCATCACTGTAATAATCTAAATTTTCCATTAGTTTGTGGAAGGAAAGCAGAGCACCCAGAGGAAACCCTTGAAGTACATACAAACTTCTTTGAGATGTTGGCCAAGCTAGTATTTGAACCTAGGACCTCAGTGGTGCAAGACTGCAGTGCTAACCACTGAGCCACCATTCTGCAATATTAACATATGCCCCTATACACATTAGGTGGTCAGCCAGTCTTGCCAAAATCAGCAGATGTGGTTGAGATTAAAGAAATATATATGACCATCTTTAGACTGTTCTGCTGTCAGTAAGAGGAATCAGCCAGTCGTAATATATATAGTGGGTGGGATAGAGCTATCCACCACCTGTCTGAATACTTCACTTTAGCGATGTGGCTTGAAAAAGGAGATGCAAGTATATGGACCCTCAGTGAGTGCAAAGAGAAGAATCAACCAACAAGCAACAAATAAGTGCTACGCTTCAATGTAACTGTTTTAATAACTCAGGGAAATTTAGCCAGTGGGGTCCTGAATGTAGCATTAATACCAAACAAGTGTACGACAGGCATAGCAAAGATTAAGAACATACCTTGATGGGACGTGACTGTTTCATCAGATTGCCAGTGTTCATCACTATGTTTTTTAGTGTCTGGTTTACTTTGTGATTCTCCTCCTTTTTGTCTTTTTTTCATTTTTTTATCAATAAAAGACTTGAGCTTTTCAATGTCCAGAGAAACGTCTGATGAAACAAGAGCTTCATAATTTCCAAATATTTTATGGAATAACTGGATATGTTTATTATAAAGATCTCTAAAGTTTTCAATGTCAAACTTCATGGAAGTAGTGAAAGTATTAAGTGGTTTTAAAGCATCTCCAATAGTATCATTCATGGAATGAGGAAAACTAAAGAATGAAGACTCCAGCTCATTCACTTTAACTTGGAGATGCTGAAGATCCTTTTTCAAGATCATTATATCATTATATTCAGATTCTTCAGCATCATTATCTCTAAATGCTTCATGGTTGGGCTCCATGTGCACTAAATCACTACTCTGGAAAGGTTTCTTTCCTTCATTATTTTGCCCAACATTGTAAATGCCAGAGGACTCAGGGGAATTTTGGCTTCCATATTGTATCTCCAAGAATTGGAGACGTTCACTCAAGGAATCTGTACTGAGCAGCTGCTTTTCCAGCATATGCAAAGTGCTATTCAGCACTTCATTCATTTTTATAACTGTCATATACACAGCTTCATGATTATCTTCAGACAAAAGTTCCAGAGCTTCTTCACCAAGTAGAGCTTCCAACACTCTTTCATGTCTTATTGCATCTTCTAGAAGAGAACTGAAAGAACTGTCTAGATGTTTAATATGCTTGTGAATCTGGACATTGTCTGTCCTAATATGTTTAACATCATCTGTAAGGTTTTTTATTTGCATTTGCAGCTGGGATGTTATTAACAATAGCATTCGTCCTTGTTCTTGTTGTGCAGCAAGAGACTGACGATTGAACTGCAGTGCTTGTGCTAGGTCTTCTACAGAATGTTGCAGATATGTCTTTGAACTTCCTTCCTTCTGCTTGACATCTTCTATTCCATATAAAACATCTCTGAATTGATTTGAAAAGTTCTGTTGTATTTCCTCAAGAGCAATTATGTCTAAATTCATTTTGTGGCAGTCACAATTCCTAAATAACTCATCACTGCCATTTTGTATACTCAGAATAGTAAAATTGAGTTCCACTATCTGCCTCTGGAATAGGTCTTTTATTTCTTCCATGATGAGGCTTTTCTCCATGAACTGTACCTGAACTCTCCCAGAGTGCTCTCTAAAATTGGTACGGAGTTCCTTTAACCATTTCTCCAGAACACTAATATTTTCAAAAGCTGCCTCTGACTCAGCCAATAAATCTTTAATCTGATTATCGTGTTCCATTAGGGTCTCATTCACTTGGTAATTTGAAATGGAAGATACCTCCCCTTGTCTTGGAGAACAAAGTAATGTCATATTTTGAGACAAATCTGTAAGATCATCTTGAATTTGTTCCTGTTCTCTACGAAGTTCTTCAATGGTAAAGTTCAAGTAGGAATACTGTGAATGCTGAAACTTTAGATTCCTTTTCAACTTAATGTCTGTATTAGCCTTTATCATGGTCATATTATGCTGGAACACAGTTTGTTGTGTGTGAAAATTGCTATCTATCTGTTGTTTCATTTGTTCAAGCTTGTCAACATTTTCTTGAATTTTTGACTCAAATTTGGTCCCTAGCTCATAAAGGTCTTTTTTTGGTACAGAGTTCTCTAAAAATACATCCAGCGTTCTTCTGTTAACTTCAACGCTTTCAGAAAGGTTCTTCACCATAATATTAAGATTTTGCAGACTTTTATTAAAACTGGTCCATATGGGGCTAAAATGGGCTTTGAGGAAATTTTCCACATGTGGCAGTACTACTTCACGGACAACATCATCTATTCCTGCAACATAAATATACAGTATTAAAATAAATGTACTGGAATACTCCAACAATGCAAATGAAACTGACCTAGGTCTTGGTATTTGCAGTAATGTATATGAAGTGTGGTGCGGGGCAGTATTGAAATGTAAGGTCTGCATCTTCTGCACCACAGTACATTACACGAAAGATGAAGTCCTGGCTGGGTGTGCATGTTGATGTCATAAAGGCAGTATTCCTATGTAGGCCGTATGAGACTGATGGTTTTGGCCTGCCAGGACAGGATGACGCCTTACTCAGAAACAGAGACCACCAGTTCTTTGAAACAAACATAGTTTTACAGTCCTTCAATGGCAACTCTACACACCTATTAGCGGGTACACAACTTCTCATAGGTTTCAGTAACACAGAGTATTCTTAAGAACACCTTCTTTAGACACATCTAGGATGCTCCTTTTCTCACAGGTACAGCTACCTTCAGCACATCCCAGCTTAGCTCCACAGTGCAGCCCATGGAAACCATTCTTACCTCAATGAGGTTCTGTGTCTGATTCTCCTCGTAGAGGGGATGGATGGGTTATTTCCAATACTGCAAGATTTCATTGCATGGCATTAAGCTTCCAGATGCTTAGGGAACTCTTCCCAGGGACAATCTCTTGTCTCGTGTGCTCTTCCGTTTTGGCCCTTTACCTTTAGAAGCTGTAAGCCATTAAAGGGCCTGACTGCTAGAAGTCCTTCTATCCGGGCTTCTCTTATTAGGTCATTCTGATACAAAGGTTGGTCCCTGGTCCTGACACAGTCCCTTACTCTGTATTTTGGTTGGTCACTTTCAATCACTCTATCCTGGTTCCAGTCTGCATACTCCTGTCTGCCAGAGATCACCCACTTTATGTGACCTTGATGACCATTCAGACCATAGGTCTGCTATAGTCACACTCTAGAATCTAACTGACTTTCTTGAAACAAAATGTTTCTTTACCTACACACTAACACCCCTCACATTATGGGCTAGTCTCAACCTTAACTATTTCTTGCCCTAATGTCAACGTAACCACATACTACATTGTAACACATTATACATGACATTATAATACACATTATACTTCACATTACAATAACGCAATTGGTGACTTCCGGGGGAAGGCAACAACTAGTCCCCCTCCTTACATTTACACCGTCCTTCACTTGCTCTGTTGGGTACATTGACGAAAAGATAACAGAGCTGAATGATAGTATAATGCAATGGGTGTATTACCTTACCTGAGGCATTAGCTTTTGAGAGGACAAGATAAGCAGACTAATGAAAACAAAATACCATAAATGTTTATTGCCCTTTACAGCCCCTTAACAAAATGTTCACACACCAGCATACCTGACTGATTTTGACTGTTCCCTAGTGCAATGGTTGCATTATTGCCCAGCGCATTCTGAAGATCCTGAAGATGACTAGCAGCCTGATGAATGTCATTTTGAATATCTTCCAATAGACTTTCTTGGCTTTCCACAGCTTTAATAATTTCAGTCACCTCTGGAAAACGGCAGAAAAAAAACTGAAAGTTAACAATGCAAGAAATTTCAAAATCATTATAACATTTTAAATATTACGATAAATTAGGATTGAAGGGATTGTCCACTTTTATTTTAAGCAGTACACATTATCCACTGGCATTAATATGCTATTTTTTTTATAAATATATGGATATGTTGAGTATGATGAGCAGATCAATTCATGGGACTACGGAACAGCGTCCAGTTCAGTGGTACCTGGTGGCTGGACGAGAGCCCATGAATCTCTTATCTTACGGTGCCCCCAGCAAGGCTTTTGATTAGTCAAGGCTGGTGCAACCAACATCATCTGGACGTCATGCTCACTTATAGTTTGGACTTTTGGATTTATTTTCTGTTTATTCATTCAGAGTTGTAGAA
Organism: Anomaloglossus baeobatrachus; assembly: GCF_048569485.1. NCBI lineage: Eukaryota > Metazoa > Chordata > Amphibia > Anura > Aromobatidae > Anomaloglossus > Anomaloglossus baeobatrachus. Next base: position 163,289,735 of record NC_134357.1, read on the forward strand.
CTTTCTCATTTTTACATAAGCTTTTTTTTGTATCTGTTCACAAGTTATATAAACATGTTTTTTTTTTGTTTTCTGCATAAGAAGGAAGAAATGCAGCAAGCCAGTAATTAGAGAAAGTTCTTATTGTGTCATGCGGACACCTGCAGAAAATGTGGGGAGAAAATGTAGAAAAAAAAATGCAGCATTTATGCTACGTGTGATATACATGCTACTCAGCATTATATTTTTATTACATTTCATTTTTATGGCTTCAATGGAGAAAAAGCAAGCATGCTATATTTTTGTGTCATTTACTGATCATCATAAATAATTTAAATACTGTATAGTGCAGGTTGTTACTATTACATGGACACCAAATATGTCCATGTCATTTGCTATGTGATATTTATTTATTTATTTATTTATTTAAGTGCATTAAAAGTTACATTATTGTATTCATTTTTCATTATTTTGTAGTAATTTTATAGGAATAAAAAAAATGTGACTTTTTATGCCCTCTAGAATATAGGGACATAGAGATACATCTGTATATAGCATTGTATCTCTATGTACCAGTATATTTTGCCTCTGATTTTAGACATTCCAATTAAGCCTCAAGTATACAAAATATTTGTCAGTAATGGCTGTGTCTCATACCTTTAGCTGCTGTTGACAATCATGCAGGTTGTGGGTTCATTTTTTTTTTTTACTTAATGTAAGGCCTCCGACACACTCATGTGCCGCCGGTCCGTGTGTGCCATTTTTTACACGGACCAGAGACACCTGCACACGGGGACCTAGGTAATCCCTATGGTTAGGAGACACGTAAGTATTTTGGAACGGAACGTGTGTCCGTTCCGTACTTACATGTCTCCATGTGTTAAAAACGCTGACATGTCCGTGTTGCTCTGGCAGCACGGGTGTCACACATCCCGCACCCGTACCACACGGACGTAGTGTGGATGCGGTCCTGTGTGACACGTGCCGGAGAAAACACACGTCAGAGTAAAAAAAAAAAACGTTACTCACCTTCTCCAGCACTCCTGTCTCTGCCGCTGCTGTCACTTCCTGCCGACCGCCGCTCATTATACTCATTTAATATTCACTTCACTGTGGCCAGCAGCAGCAGCAGCGGGAAAGCGGCAGGGCTGGAGCTGAAGATCAGCACCATGGACAGCAGGAAGGACCACGTGAGTATGCAAATTACCGGTTCTCCGTGTGTTATCGCGGATAGCACATGGAGAACACACGTGGCCCGCACGTACCAGAGATACGTACTTACCTACATGCAACACGCAGGGTAAATACGTGTCTCGCGGCACGTGCGAGATTTTCACGTGAGTGTGTCAGAGGCCTAAGTGTGTGCAGAGCAGAGATGTTGGCCCCACCCAAAGAAGGAGGTATGACACAATGAAGACAGTGAGAGGAGACATAGCACAGAGAGAGAATAAGGGCTCTTGTCCACTTGCGATTTCCATGTGTGAGTGCGATCCAATAAAAAATCGGATCGCACTCGCACCAATGTTAAGCTATGAGGCATTGTTCACTAGCTTAATTTTATACGATATGACTCGTGCTGTCGGGGAAATCGCAGCATGCTGCGATTTGCACCGAGTCTCAGCTCTTGCACCCCCATGCAAGCCTATGAGAGCGAAAAAAAAATCAGAATACGGGTGGCATGCGCATGTCATACAGATGGCATACACATGTCACACAGCTCCTTGACACTTGCATACAGTGTCAGACTGGCTACTGGAGGAATCCCCAGTAATGCCAGTCCTGGCCGTGGTTACATGCACTGAACTCCGGAGCTGTCACCTGAGCTCCGGAGTGCAGCCTGGACTGAACAGCGAGCGCCGAGTGATTGATTCCCCGGCGATTGCTGTTCAGTTCAGCACAGCTGCAAACATACCGGGCTGGACTCTGGCGCTCAGGTGACAGCTCCGGAGTTCAGTGCAGGTAACCGCGGCGAGGCCTGGTATTACTGGAGATTCCTCCGGTAGCCAGTCCTACGCTACTTGCATAAACACTCACATAGCACTCGCATGATGCTCGCATGTCATATGGATGCTATGTGAGAAAAAAAAAAACGTACGCAGACCACATGCAAGACACTCGACTCCAATTTGTAGCCGAGTATCGCAGTGGTTTTTTAAACGCAAGTGGAGAAGAGCCCTTAGTGGAAGTCAAGACAAATCCCTGACATGGTGGAACTGCAGCTCCAAATTTAGACAGTTTCACTGAATCTGGGATGGCTGGGAACTATGACTAAATGCTGAATGTTTCCAAGTCCAAGAGCTAATAAAATCAATTTTACAGACCCAAAAGCGCAAGGAAAGTCGACTCCAATATTCTCAAAACCATATAAATAAGCCACACAGGTTTGGTGGTTGTGTTCTGTAGAGCAATGACATATTATTGAAACTTCAAAGGCTTGGAGGTGGAAGAATGAATCATATAATGAAAAGATAATCCCTTGAAGCATGGCTGTGGCCTAAAGAGAATCCATCACCAGTCTTTAGCTGCCTTTCTTATTTATTAAATAAACATACTGTATATTATTGCCAAACATGCAGAACACTCACTAATGCCCCAAAAGGGCTAGACTTTTTTTGCCAAACTCATGGGTGAACTTCCAGGTTATGGGATCCCAATATGAGTGAAATCCCACAACTACACACTGCCTCTAAGCGCTGCCGGACAGTAACCACATTATTTATATATCATTTACTAATCACTTAGTAAATGATGTGGCAGCACTGAGTTAGTACAAAGGGCAAGATCTTGTACAATCCCTGGGAAAGATATGTGGGATACTGTTCTGCATCCTACAACCAATAAAATAAGGCCTGACTTTTATTAGAAAGTCAGAACTTTTTGGGAGGCATTAAAAATTGTTCTGCACACTTTTGAAAATAAATTATATTTACAAAAATGACCAAAAGGGAAGCCCCAGACTAGTGAAGGGTACTCTTTAATGATGCTGTGGAGCTGCTTGATTTATCACTGTAAGGCTACTTTCACACTTCAGTCGTTTCAAATCCGTCAGGTCAGTCGTTGCGACGGAACAACGGATCCGTTGTTTTTCAGCTGTCAACAGACGCAACGGATGTGTTATTTCACAGGATTCCATTCGCAAGAATGCGGTGAAGTAACTGATCCGTCGCGTCCTTTACATCCGTTGTGCATCTGTTTTACGACGGATCCATCATGATCCGTTTGTTTTTTGGGACAGCCCAATGGGAGTGCCAGACATTTTGGTGACCTATTACTGTGTTTTCATAGGCCATCTATGAAAGTTTGTACAGAAAGGGGCAGAATAAATGTTGTTACAGCCAAAATTGTGTGTTGATATCAAGCCACTCTGAAGCCTTGCAATGTGATTGTGTACATACTGGACATGCTCACTAGAACATGACGGAATCCAGCACTGGATTCCGTCATATGACAGATTAAGACGGAATCCTGCATCATAGACAACCATTATACCTCTTGACGGATTGTGACGGAATCCTGTGCAGTGCATTTTTTTTGACTCTCCAAAAAACGTTACATTGTCAGTTCCTTCCACCCGACGGTCAGTCATTCCACAACTGATCTGTCACGCGGCGGATGCAATGCAAGGCCATAAGTCGCAATCTATGTCTATGGGGAAAAATCTGAATCCTGAAAAATATGTTGCAGGATACCGTATTTTCTCAAAGCAACGGATTGTGACTGATGGAAAAAGACTGAAGTGGGAAAGTAGCCTAAGACTGCAGCATGTGAATGACAAGATATTTCAATCAAGTATCAGGAAATACTAGAAGCAAATTTCATGTCCTTCTGTAAGGAGCTTGAAGCTTGGATGACATACTTGAAATACTACCAAGGTTGGGTTTCATAAGAAATCCTGGATAGGGATGAGCGAACTGTAAAGATCGAGGTTCGTACTAAACACTGGGTGTCTGGGGCTCAAACCCAAGCCCAATCTTTTAAAAAAAATCTGTGCCCAAGTTCGGATGCTGTTCATATGTTAACCACCCAATCAAGCTTCAGGGTATAAGGGTACGCTCAGTTGTCGGCCCACTTGCAGTTTCTAAATGGCTTTCACTGAAGGTCAAAACAATGTTTTTGCATGCTGTGTTTAAAAAAAACAAAAAAAAACTTAACAAACCCCACCCTCCCCAGAAATTTGGTTTATGCTTAGCTGTATGTGGGTGGAGACACAAACTGTCCAATCATTGACTTCCAGTTTACTCGTTACTTGAGTCGAGAGTGTCAGTTCGGGTCCCCATTGACTTATATTTGGTTCAGGGTCTGGGACCAAGTTTAGATCAAGTCTGGACCCCGAAAATAAGCTTTAACTTAAGTCCATCCGAACCCTGTGAACCCATACATCCACGCGTCCGGTCATCTCTTATCCTGGAAGATTCTGGAATGTCTGCTAGTCCCCAGACTGAACCCCATAGAAACTCTTTGGTGGATGTTATAAAGATAATTGCAGCATGGAAGCACAAGAATATAAGTGAACTGGAGGCCATTGCCCTTGAGGAATTGGCTAAGATTCCTAAGAAACTATGTCAGAATCTGGAGTCTTGCTAAGCATCACATTTGCAGCAGGTCATAACAGTCAAAGGTTTATTAAGTGCTAAAGACGCTTGTCATGAAAGGGCTGAATAATTTTTTATCTGCAGCAGTCAGTAAACATAAGATTTTGTGTTGAATTTGGAAACAGCTTTTGCTATATCATTTGTGTTGACTTATTATATTATTATTTTTTATATATACAGTACAGACCAAAAATTTGGACACACCTTCTCATCTCTTGAACAACTGTTAAGAGGAGACTTTGCGCAGCAGGCCTTCATGGTAAAATAGCTGCTAGGAAACCACTGCTAAGGACAGGCAACAAGCAGAAGAGACTTGTTTGGGCTAAAGAACACAAGGAATGGACATTAGACCAGTGGAAATCTGTGCTTTGGTCTGATGAGTTCAAATTTGAGATCTTTGGATCCAACCACCGTGTCTTTGTAGAAATGGTGAACGGATGGACTCTACATGCCTGGTTCCCACCGTGAAGCATAGAGGAGGAGGTGTGACAGTATGGGGGTGCTTTGCTGGTGACACTGTTGGGGATTTATTCAAAATTGAAGGCATACTGAACCAGCATGGCTACCACAGCATCTTGCAGCGGCATGCTATTCCATCCGGTTTGCGTTTAGTTGGACCATCATTTATTTTTCAACAGGACAATGACCGCAAACACACCTCCAGGCTGTTTAAGGGCTATTTGACTAAGAAGGAGAGTGATGGGATACTACGCCAGATGACCTGGCCTCCACAGTTACCAGACCTGAACCCAATCGAGATGGTTTGGGGTGAGCTGGACCGCAGAGTGAAGGAAAAAGGGCCAACAAGTGCTAAGCATTTCTGGGAACTCCTTCAAGACTGTTGGAAAACCATTTCTGGTGACTACCTCTTGAAGCTCATCAAGAGAATGCCAAGAGTGTGCAAAGCAGTAATCAAAGCAAAAGGTGGCTACTTTAAAGAACCTAGAATATAAGACATATTTTCAGTTGTTTCACACTTTAAGTATTTCATTCCACATGTTTTCATTCATAGTTTTGATGTCTTTAATGCGAATCTACAATTTTTAGAGTCATGAAAATAAAGAAAACTCATTGAATGAGGTGTGTCCAAACTTTTGGTCTGTACTGTATAATATTATTTTATCATTATTATTATTATTACTATTATTATTATTGAGTAGTGGATTACAAAAATCATAAAGTCTGTAAATCTTGGGAGTAAACCCAATGTGCAATTGCGGTTGAATCATTTTGAGTGAAACTGTACATTGAGATTTTAGATGTATGCTCTTTTTGTTTTACTTAAAACCAGGATTTAAACAGGATTAACCAATATTATACCACATTATTTTACATTTGCTTCAATTATATACAACACTTTAAAACCCTACCAGCGCTATGTTGCAATTCTTCAGTCTTCTCAGAGCTGGATATATGGTCCACTGGAACCTGAATAGCATTAGGATCTGTAAATGTAAAGTAATTTTAACAATTATGGTTAGCTAGTACTATGCATAGGACTATTCTTATCCATCAAGAAAGAAAAAGACCTAAAAGGGCAGCATTACACATGGACTTTATTTTTATATTGTAATATTAAAACATGTTGAATGCTATATTCTGTATATATACACAGTAAGATCCAGAAATATTTAAATATTTGGACAGTGACAATTATTTTTAATATGAGCTCTGCATGCCACTATTTTTTTTATTTAAAATGAAACAACTGAGATACAATAAGTTTTGTCTAAAGGGTACTTTACACTCTGCGACATTGCTAACGATTTATCATCGGGGTCACGGTGTTTGTGACACACATCTGGCGTCGTTAGCGACATCGCGGCGTGTGACACGTACGAGCGACCTTCAACAATCCCAAAAGTGCTAAAAATCGTGGGTTTTGGAGAGGTCGTTCAAACACCAAATATCGTTGTATGTGCAGTAATGAGGTTGTTCCTCGTTCCTGCGGCAGCAAACATCGCTATGTGTGACACCACAGGAACGAGGAACATCTCCTTACCTGCGGCCGCCGGCAATGAGGAAGGAAGGAGGTGGGCGGGATGTTACGTCCCGCTCATTTCCGCCCCTCCACTTCTATTGGGTGGCCGCTTAATGACATCGCTATGACACCGAATGAACCGCTCCCTTAGAAAGGAGGCGGTTCGCCGGTCACAGTGACATCGCTAGGCAGGTAAATATGTGACTGTTCCTAGCGATGTTGTGCGCTATGGGCAGCGATGTGCCCGTGACGCACAACCGACGGGGGTGGGTACGCTCGCTAGAGATCTCACTAGCGAGATCGCAGCGTGTAAAATACCCTTTACTCATGTGAAATACATGCTCTGTGGGGTTGAGATCTGGGGATTGACTTGACCATTACAGAATATTTCACTTCTTTGCCTTAAAAATCTCCTTGGTTGCTTTCGTGGTATGTTTTGGGTCATTGTCCATCTGTATGGTGAAGCACCAACCAATCAACCTTTCTACTTTTGCTTGAATCTGAACAGAAGGTATCGCCCTGTATACTTCAGAAGTTATCCAGCTGCTTTTTTCTCTAGTCACTTCAACAAGAAACAGTAGTGACCCAGTGCCATTGGAAGCCATGCATGCCCGGCCATCACACAACCTCCACCATGTTTTACAGAGGATGTGGTGCACTTTGGTTCATGATCCGTTGCAATCCTTCTCCTTAGCAAAAATAAGAGTGAAAAAGAAACCGCTCACCGCTTTGCAGGAATGCTGGTATGCACCTTAGTTCAATCAATTTCCAATGATCCAGGCACGGACGAACGGCAGCAAGCCGCACAATAGTAGATGATACACCAAGAAAAAAGTCCAGCTGGGCATCCATGGATAAAAGTAAAAATTAACTTTTTTTTATAGCATTAAAAAAATTTAATAGCGGCACTGGCATATAAGTACTGACGTTGCGTTGTAAAATGTCTAATCTGGCCTTTCTATTTTTAAAGCTGATTAGCTGATTCATGGCTTGCACCTTGTGGAAAATCCTCTGTATTTTCTCTCATAAAGTCATCTCTTAATGGTACAATTAAATACTGAAACACATACGTCCTGGAGAGTGTTATCCACTTGGGTGGATATTGTGAAAGGGTTTTTTTCTTCACAGTGGAAAGGATACTGTGAGTGTCCACCACTGTTATTTTCCATAGACATCCAGGCCTTTTTGAATTCGTAAGCTCCACAGTGTACTCTCTTTTTTTTGCAGAATATATCAAACTGTTGATTGGCCTACTGCTATCATTTCTGCTATATTTCTGCTATCCCTCTAATGAATTTCTTCTTTTTTGCAGCTTAGGCTAGTTTCACACATCCAGCATTTTGCTGGATTGCTGGATTCGGCACACTCCAGTACAGTGTTAATACTGTACAATGGCATCGCGGCACCTCCGGTCACATGCTCCAGTCACATGATAGCATGTGACCGGAGCTTGCCGCGATGCCATTGTACAGTATTAACACTGTACTGGAGTGTGCCGAATCCAGCAATCCCGTGAAATGCCGGATGTGTGAAACTAGCCTTAATGATGGTCTGTTTCTCTTCTACTGAGAGATTCTGTGACCACATGTTGTGGGGTCAGATCAACAACCTCTAAATGCTACAGTAATACCATACATGGAATCAGCTCCAGACCTTTATGAGGGAATAGCCCATGCAGTCCATTGAAAAGCTTTTGAAATAATTGGCCAATTACATTTGGCCCCTTGAAAATGACGTAGCTACATATTAAAGAGCTCTAATTTTCAAACCCTTACTTTATTCAGGATTTTAATAAGCTCAAATTAAAGCTAAGAGTCTGCACTTGAAGCCCATATTGATTATATAACTGTACCTTTAATGTGTTTTGGTAAACAGCTAAAATGCCAAAACCTGTGTCACTGTTGAAATATTTCTGGATCTACTGTATTATAAAATGTTGTAATTCAGACACAAGTCTTAGAAGTTCCAGAATAGTTCATGGTATACCTTGGCTGCAGCCTATGACTAGGGTTGAGCGAGTACCTAACGATTCGTAGTCACTATACTCATAACGAGTACTGTCTAATACTCGCGTATTTGTTCTGAATAACATGTACAATGCAAGTCAGTCAATGGGGAAAACTCGCAAAGTAACGAGTAACCCGAATGTCGTACTATTCGTGCGAGTAGCAAATAGTGCGGTATTCGAGTTACTCGTTACATTGCGAGTATTTCCCATTGACTTGCATTGCACATGCTATTCAGAATGAATTCGCAAGTAGTAGACAGTATTCATTATGAGTATAATGAGTATGAATAGTTAGGTACTCTCTGAACTGTACCTGTGATCCCTGCTGTAATAGCCTCCATTCATAAGTACAACAAGTCATATATAACGTGCGGCCTGATTGTATAGATTAAAAAGGGGCTTGATTTTTAGTACTGGTTGACATCACCATACACCTAACCACCTTGGACAGAATGGATTGGTGCTTGTTTCTGAACATTGTATATCCTTTAAAAGAAACCTGTCAGCAGGTTTTTACTATGGAATCTGATAGCAGCATAAAATAGTGACAAAGAATCTGATTCCAGGGATGTATCACTTACAGGACTGATTGGTGCAGTTTTGATATAATCCCTGTTTTCTCTGATGTAGATATAGCAGAGCTAAGACTTCTGACCTGTGTATAACCCCAGACACCTCTGACTGCCAGCTTGATGTGTACACTGTGTATTGTCAGCAAGCTGCCAATCATTGGTGGAGGCAGGGTAACACAGATTAGCTGAACCGCTATTCACTGAGACTGCTCTAGTGATAATCTTCTGCTGATAAAACACTAATTGTATTAAAACTACACCAAGCTGCTAAGCAAGAGATCCCTGGCATCAGGCTCTCTGCCCCTACATCATGCTGCTCTCAGATTAAATTGAAAAAGCCTGCTGACAGATTCCCTTTCAGAGGAAATTTCTACACAGGTTCTAAACATTCATATAAAAGATTTGTCCAGCAAGGGCATTGCCCAGTATCTACAAATACCAGTAGAAGCCATATGCACTGCTTGTATTGTATGTAACCACTTGCTGATAGACCATCTTTTTCACAGGATTAGTGGTATAAAAAATGGAGTCAGACAGACAAATCAGACCCCTAAAACTGTGGCCTGGGAAAGCTGAATGAGCTGCTATTCTAAGCGGAGAATGATGTAATCACATCAGATGGGGCTATTTCTGCAGTGTAAGTAGATACAATATGAGATCATTGGTGGTTAGTTCCACCTGATAGTGTGCTCAAGGGACCAGCGTCATCAGTCTAATCTTACCGGCATATTCACAAGTGGAGCCAGAATATCCAGGACAACATTTCCATTCTAAACTGGTTACAAACTTCCTTTTAAGTTCATAAATTGGCTTTTGTGCTAGCCGATACCTGAAGGGAAGGAAGGAAACATGCCAAATATATTGTCTGCGATACTTTTTTAATGGTAGTAGTAATAATAATAATGTAATGACAGTAGCAAAAATAATACAAATGAACAGCAATGTCATTATTTAACTAGAAAATTCTAATAGTAGTAGTATTTTTCCCCCAACTAGCATACACTGTGTAAATCATAATTGCTGCAAGCTAATCTAATGCCTTGAATGACTGAAATTCTTAATGCAACAATTTGAGCCATGTATTAGATGACTACCCCTTTGTAAAAGACTCTGTAAAGCTGTCCAGGTACCGGGCCATGATGACAAAGCATAAGATTCTGTTTTGTTGTAGGTGGCTGGTAATAATAATTATTTAAAACACTTGAATTCAATCCATGATTATTTTTGAAATGTTTCCACTAACCCCATGTCCATCCACAATCATCCACTGTAATCTTTTGTATTGAAGTACACAATTTCTTAATAAGATTGGGGCAGTGGAAAACCAGCAAAGCCAAAGTCTTGGGGCACATCAGTGTATCAATACAAGTCTCACAGTTATGTAGTCGCAAGGAACTGATGAATGACGACCACCGGATCAAACATCCCTATTAAATTTATTATTACGAAATGGACTTGGGATTTGTTTTTATGCACATGGAGGAACCGGGGAACACATCTCTGCATACTCACATAGTTTTCTGACAGTCAGGAGTTCCATTCGGACACGGCTGTTGGGACCTTATCACATATTTCTCAGTTTTGCAAACATCCGCATAGGTCACAATACGGTTGCGCACAAAAGAACACCATGTTCTATAAAGACACAAAAGAGATCAGAATATTTGGAATGGGTTTTTTTTTATTGCTTTATGCTATCTTGAGGTCATGTCTAATCATTTGGAAATTGATTGGAATTTTACTAGTTTTGTTGATTTGTGAGCAAATAGCAAAGACCAGTTATGGAATTACACAAAAGATTGATGCCCAAGAGACTGCTATCCCAAATGAGTTGCTAAAAATACCTATTACTTACTTAATCGTTATGACATTGACTAGAAATTATTTTGCCAAAAACAAAGTAACAGATAAAAATTGTGTAGGACTAATTCTATTAGAACACAGATAGGCAGGGCATCCAGGTGGCATTTAGTGGACATATTTATACTCTGTTAAGTGTGTATGTGTGGCGCCCTGGAGGCTTCAGTTGCCACAGGGTACTGCACCTCACTTAAGGTGCAGTATTCATCTCGGGTAAGGAGGGAGTTAATCACCGGTGTTTCCACATTTTACCTTACATACAGTTAGGTGCTTTCCCACTGGGATTGGCCTAGGGTGGATGGGGGGTTGCAATCATGAGACATGGGACTTTCCTAGTCACTAGCACAACCACTTGGGGGCGAGCACCACATGGGGTAGAAGTAGGAGCAACTTTTACATGTTCTTCAGTCAAGTTGGGACTACATTTCTGGCAACCACCTTCTTCCTTCTTTCTTCTTCAAGGGGCCTGTGGCTTGGAGCAAGAAGCTCAGCCTGGGTTCCTCACTTCCACAGGGGCATCTCTTAGCCACCGGTATTTGTCCTTTCCTATCTCCAACTTATCCGGAATCGGCTGGGGCCCATGACTGCAGAGCCTGGTACCCTGAGGGCAGCACTTGAACTGTGAGTAAAAAGACCTGAAACCCCAGCAGCTGACTCAGCCTCTTATTGCCATCGCCGTCGCCCACCGCTTCGGTGCCAACGGCCACCACTACAGCCCTTATCATTCTCCCCAGGGCCCGCCCCACCTGAGGGGAGCAGAACCATCCTTGCTGCGACACCACCAGCCCCGGCTAATCCCTGGCCGCGTACCACAGGTGGCATCACGAGACAACCACAACACCCAACTTCCTCAACCTCCATCATCCTACCATCATCCCATCCTCCATCTGGGCAGGGCCACCCGTGACATGCCAGACCCAACATCACCGGTTCGGTGATGAGTATATTTAACCCCTTGCCCCGTGGGAGCTACATATGTATATAGCAGTCTACTCTTCACTAATCTTTACATGCATGCTTACATTTTTTTGAGTTCTATTTTTTTGTAAAACTTTGATGTTGGTGGGATTGCTTTGTGCAGTCATTGTCTTCTCCTTTACACACTCTGCAAACATCCATGTATAATACTCACTGATTACTATAAATTAAATAGAGCAGTTACAGTGCAGTGCTAAGGGAGCAAACTGGTGAAGCACAGGGATGTGAATAACGTCAGCTAATGACTGTGGTTGACATAGAAAGGAGTTAAAAAAATGACCAAAAACAGCCATTAGCCAGCAGGTCAAACAGCAAAAGCATTTGTGTCCGTTTCTGTGAATAATTTTGAATGTAGAGTAGGGACTCATAAGAGTGGTGACCCTTGACGCCGGGTTGTAAGCTTACGTATTTTGGCCAAAATATGGACCAATACCTCACTTTATTAAATATCATTTTATATCTTTTTTTATTGCACAATTTTCTGCAGGATGCAGCCGAACCCTTTGGGGTATCTGTCCTGTGTGTCAAGGCACTTGTATAGTGAGGGCAGCCCACCTGATGTAATAATATGTGCATCATCGATAGGTTATAAGCTGTGTGACTGGCACCCCATCCAGCAACCACCCCCTCCATGATATGTTAGTCTTTGAGTGGTTGTCTCATCGGTATTCTACACCTGTGTTGCCCGCACCTTTATCATAGGGGCCGGTTGCATCCTGCTAGTGCTTTTGCTGTTTGACCTGTTGGCTAATCGCTGATTTTGGTGAGTTTTTCTTACTTCTTTTGAATCTATGTCCTTTTCTGTGACATTGAAAGAGCAGTCATTACTTTTCCCAAAGAAGCACATAAGCTTAGTGGATAAACATCTAAAGAGGTACACAGCATTATATTTACAGATCCAAAGAGACACACAACATAAACAGTTTTTTGGCACAATAATATGCTGTAGATACGTAACGTTCGTTACGGCAGCTATCAGAAGATATCGCATGTGCGACGGGGGCGGGTACTATCGCACTCGGCATCGCTAGCATCAGCTAGCGATGTCGCAGTGTGCAAAGTACCACTTACTCTGACTTCTGGTCAGACAGAAGTTGTGGTCACAAGATGGCTGCGTGGGATGGGAGTGATGCTGGGAAGAGCTAAAGGTGGCGGGTGGTAAGAATAAGACTAGGTGCAGAGACCTTATGTTAGTAGCACCACTCCAGTGCAGAAATAAAAAAAAGCACTGAAGTGATGTCTAAAAAATAAAGATCTTCTATCCACTATCACAGTGAACTGTCCAGAACTGATCATTTCTTGATTATTGTGAGTTACTGTTAAACCTGTTGCTGTGGAGATACCACTTGGCTACCTATGTTGCCTTATTACTATGCAAATATCATGTCATGTCATTTATGCTACTGTTATGCCTCCATATGCACTATTTCATGTATTTTATGTTAAGTTTCCGCTATTACCTAGCATTATGCCATTTTAGTTAGCTACACAGTTACATGCCATATTAGTGTGTTTTTTTCTTGATATGCTTCATTTTTCCATCTGTGAACATAGAGCTAATGTGCCTTGCCAAAAAAATTCCATTTGTGTCTCATCTGTCCATGGGACATTCTCCCAGAAGCTTTATGGCTTCTCAATATGTAGTTTGGCAAATTCCAGTCTGGCTTTTTTATGATTTGTTTTCATCAATATTGTCCTCCTTGGTTGTTTCCCATGAAGTCCACTTTGGCTCAAACAACGACGAATGGTGTGATCTGACACTGGTGTTCCTTGACCTTGAAGTGCACCTTTAATCTCTTTAGAAGTTGTTCTGGGCACTTTTGTTACCATTTGTAATATCCATCTCTGTGATTTGTCATCAATTTTTCTCCTGCGGCCACGTCCAGGGAGGTTGGCTACAGTCTCATGGATCTTAAATTTCTGAATAATATGTGCATATGAAGTCACAGGAACATCAAGCTGCTTTGAGATGGTCTTATAACCTTTACTTTTAACATGCTTGTCTATAATTTTTTTTCTAATCTTTTGAGACAACTCTTTCCTTCGCTTCCTCTGGGCCATGTTGAGTGTGGTACACACCATGTTACCAAACAGCACAATGAGTATCTGTAGCCCTATATACAGGTCTACTGACTGATTACAAGATTGTAGACACCTGTGATGCTAATTAGTGGACACACCTTGATTTAACATGTCCCTTTTGTCACATTATGTTCAGGGGTACCAGAGTTTCTGTCCAGGCCTGTTTTATGAGTTTTATGTTTTAAAAATACTGTAGAAACAGAAAAGCAGCAATTTTTGACTTTCATTTCTTCATTTTCATAGATTTTTAATTTTTTATTACTTTTGTCAGATTAAAGTTATTTCTGTGACCATTGTGGGTTTTTCTTTCATTAAACAAGGGGTACCAACAATTTTGACCACGTGTGTATGTAGAGGACCAGTGTGTGTGTGTGAGGGTGATTTTATACAGAGGAGCAGTGTGTGGGGGCTATTATACAGAGGAGCAGTGTGTGTGTGGGGGGGATATTATACAGAGGAGCAGTGAGTGTGGAGAGATATTATACAGAGGAGCAGTGTGTGTGGGATATTATACAGAGGAACAGTGTGTGTGCGGGGATATTATACAGAGGAGCTGTGTGTGTGGGAGAGATACTATACAGAGATGCTGTGTGTGTGTGGGGGATATTTATACAGTGGAGCTGTGTGTGTGGGAGGATATTATACAGAGGAGCAGTGTGTGTGGGGGAAATATAATACAGAGAAGCAGTGTGCGTGTGGGGATATTATACACAGGGCATTGTGTGTAGGTATGTTATACAGAGATGCAGTGTGTTTGGGGGGCATATTATACATGGGGCAGTGTGGGCGAGATATTATCTAGAGGGGTGGTGTAGAGGGTTTATTATGGACAGGGGATGTGTTGGGGGTGTATTATTCATTTTCTGAGGGAAATACTTTATTTTCTGTAACGTTTTTGCAAGCATGGCAGTGAGAGTGGGGAATATTTGAGTGGTGGTGGTGGAGCTGGGGTGGCGCCTGGGCGGAGTCTCAAGGGGGCCCAAAAATGTTGCCAGTATGGAGCCCTGAAATTCCTAGCAGCGGCCTTGTCTATATTCTTGGGATGGAGCCTGAGAGAGGAGAAGGGATTGAGGTATTGCAACTAGCAAGTAAGTGGACGCACCCCATACATTCACTGGGCCTACAATCTGCCTGTAACAAACCAGGGGGCTGCAGACAAACACCAGACAGACCACACCCCCTGCCACCATGTTACAGTAGAGTTTAGATGTCCATAAGGGGTGAAGTGATAGCTAAATCACATGGATTCTGTATGTCAATGTCTGTCAGTGAAGAGGATTACCAACACAGGGACAGCAAAGAGACTGGTGGTTGGGTGTGAAGAACTGATATGCAGTTATTGTGAGATGAGCTGCAGGTGACTGCCAAGAGAGCACCCAAAGAAGGCTTATGAGAACCACTAAAACTCAGGGGTGGACATACCATTGGTGCAACCTGTGCAGCCGCACAGGAGCCCAAAAGGTAAGGGACTTATTTCTACCTTCAGGCTGGTGTAATTTGGCATTTTCATGAACTCTTGGGCTATATATTTCTGCATAGGGGCCCTTTTCTGTCTGTCTCCATAGACTGTGCCAAATTACAGTAGGGGTGGCGGAAGAGATTGTCAACAAGGAGTGTATCACAAAACTGTCTGTCTCAAGTCGGGTCGTGAAATTATTGGAATTATCCAGCTAGTTTGCCTCATTATTAGTAAAACCATTATTGAACTGTCTCCTTTATACATCTGCTCTCCTTTTGCCATCCCCCAAGGGAACACTGTATCCTACATATTTAAAGGGGTGTACCAAAAACAGATTCCTTTAACAACATTTTTATGGATTTTGAATGTAAAGAAAGAAAACCATATGAACACATCACAAGAATTGGGTTGCAACAGTGAAGTCCATGGTTTGATATCAAGTTACAAAGGGAATGACATTTCATATGCCCGGTATAGGAACTGAAAAGAAAAAACAAGCCCAAATAAGGTTTCATCCGAGTAAGATCTGATGTTATAGCGAGGAAGGTGCTCTACTGGAGTAGCTGTCAAAAGTCACAATCGCTCTGAAAGAGTAATCGATGGACACACCTGCAGCAGTCCCCGTAGAAGGATGTCAGGTTAATGATTGGGATAGGAAAAGGTTAATGATCATGCTGCTATGTAAAATAAAACTGAAGTATATGAAGAATGTGATCTTTATTTCTATGCGTTTGGGAGGCTTAGCTTCTTCATCAGGAAAAAAAGCACAGATGTTATTAAAGCCCACAGATTCTTCAGCTTTTCCTTAGGCCTGAAACACACATCCGTGAAAACCACGTCCGTGTAAAACGGGCCGTTTTTCGGGTCCGTTTTCCGTTTTTTAGGTCCGTTTTTATGGTATGTGTGGCCTGCGTGTGTATCCCGTATGCTAGCCATATGTGCGTGTGGAATGTCCGTGTGTGCGTGAGTGAAATAACTGACATATGTGTGTGTTGTCCGTGTGAAATGTACGTGTGTGATGCAAAATGTCGTTACTACATGTTGGAAGACAGAGTAGCGGGATGAGAATGAACTCGGGTGAACTTCACCCGACTTCATTGTCATGCCGCGGCTCTGTCTTTGTGCCGTGTACTGATTAGCGGTCACCTGTGAAGGATTCACCGGTGACCGCTAATCCCCCGAGTGACTGAAGTGTCCCCCCCTCTCTCATACTCACCAATCCCCGATCACCGGCGCTGCACTGCATTCACATTGCTCCGGCGGCTTTTTCAAATTAGAAAAAGCCGGCCGCTCATTAAACAATCTCGTATTCCCTGCTTTCTCTCCCCACCGGCGCCTGAGATTGGTTGCAGTCACACACGCCCACCACGCTGAGTGACAGCTGTCTCACTGCACCCAATCACAGCAGCCGGTGGGCGTGTCTATACTGTGCAGTAAAATAAATAAATAAATAATTAAAAAAACCGGCGTGCGGTCCCCCCCCCAATTTCAATACCAGCCAGATAAAGCCATATGGCTGAAGGCTGGTATTTTCAGGATGGGGAGCTCCACGTTATGGGGAGCCCCCCACCCTAACAATATCAGTCAGCAGACGCCCAGAATTGCCGCATACATTATATGCGACAGTTCTGGGACTGTACCCGGCTCTTCCCGATTTGCCCTGGTGCGTTGGCAAATCGGGGTAATAAGGAGTTATTGGCAGCCCATAGCTGCCAATAAGTCCTAGATTAAGCATGTCAGGCGTCTCCCCGAGATTCCTTCCATGATTAATTTGTAAGTGACAGTTAAAAAACACACAAACACCTGAAAAAATCATTTATTAGAAATAAAAAACACAAACAAATTGCCTCATTACCAATTTATTAACCCCGACAAACCCTCCATGTCCGGCGTAATCCACGGACCTCCAGCGTCGCGTCCAGCTCTGCTGCATGCAGGTGACAGGAGCAGCAGAATACACCGCCGCTCCTGTCAGCTCCACGCAGCTAATGAGATAAGTAGCGCGATCAGCTGGATCCAGCGGTAGCCGCGGGTAACCTCAGTGACAGCAGCTGATCTCGCTACTCATCTCATTAGCTGCGTGGAGCTGACAGGAGCGGCGGTGTATTCTGCTTTATCTGGCTGGTATTGAAATTGGGGGGGGACCGCACGCCGGTTTTTTTTAATTATTTATTTATTTATTTTACTGCACAGTATAGACACGCCCACTGGCTGCTGTGATTGGGTGCAGTGAGACAGCTGTCACTCAGCGTGGTGGGAGTGTGTGACTGCAACCAATCACAGGCGCCGGTGGGCGGGTAAAGCAGGGAATACGATATTGCTTAATGGGCGGCCGGCTTTTTCAAAATAGTTAAAGCCGCCGAAGTTTTTATAACAGCCGTGCAGCGCCGCGCTGGAGATCGGGGAACGGTAAGTATGAGAGAGGGGGGGGGGAACTGACCGACAGACAGCTAGAGGGACAGATAAGACAGAGAGACCGACCGACAGACATAGAGATCGACCGACCGACCGACGGACTGAGGGAGAGAACGAAACAGAGAAAGAAAAAAGACCGACATCACATGAAAAAAGCACAAAACGTACAGGGAGCAAACAGAGATGCGTCCGTGTCACTCGGACGTGCGCACAGACCCATTGACTTTCATTGGGTCCATGCTGCGTGTTGCCTGCAGAAAACGGACATGCTGCCGTGCAAAACGCACACAGGTACGGATTACGGACACGGACAAACGGACATGCATCAAACACGCACGTGGAGCTTTTATCATACAATAACATTGGTGCACGTTTGGCCGTGTCTCCAGTACACACGGAAACGGACCAAACACGCACGTGTTTCACGGATGTGTGTTTCAGGCCTTAGGCTGCTTAGTGTGCGCTTTCAGTGTATTCCTTGACTTTTGCTTGTGGAACTGAGATCCAAAACTGTATTGCATCATTTTTTTTATCCAAGCTTTTACAAGCTCCAAAGTTTCATTTGGCCATTTTAGTTAATTTTTTATAAGGGATACTTAAAAACTTGGATAAGAAGGTTCATTTAGAAACCCATTGCACTTTACTAACCACCCACTCATGGCTTTTAAGGAATTGCTGATGCCTGGACAAGGAACAATGTAAGGAAATGGGGACTTTTTAGAGGTCATTGTATGTTTATGATTACAGCTATGTCTTCACATTTCCCAGCAGCTCACCATTACAGAGTGTGGACTCAGCGACATAAGAACTTTATTTAAACTGGGTTGTGTGCCAATTCCCACACAGAAAAACTCACGTCACAACCATATTTCTGTAATGAACTATTTTCTTTAGGAGAAAATGTTATCTTATGAATTTCACAATACACTCTAAAATGGAAAACTGTTATATACTCCCCAGAAATGTATAATGTCTAAAATTCTCTAAATGTATAAATTGAAATTTATTACAGTGCCTTGAAAAAGTATTCATACCATGCAATCTTTTCCAAAATTGTACACCCACAAATTTAAGTGTATTTAATTGGGACATTATGTGATATACCAACACAAAGTGGCAAGTATTTGTGAAGTGTAAAGGAAATGATACAGGATTTTATAAATAATATAAAAATATAATACTAAAATTTATGATGTGCATTTAAATTCACCCCCCTGTATTTTGATACCTTTAATAAAATTCTGAGCGACCAATTGCCTCCATAAGTCACCTAGTTATTATATTATGTCCACATGTGTGTAATTTATTCTCAGTATAACCACAGCTGTTCTGTGAAGGCCTCAGAGGTTTGCTTGAGAACATTAGTGATCAAATAGCATCATGAAAAATCAAGGAACACAGCGGACAGTTCAGGGATAAAGTTGTGGAGAAGTGTAAAGAAGGGATAGGTTATAATAAAATATTCCAAGCTCTGAACATCTCATACAGTACTGTTCAATCCACCATCCAAAAAAAGAAGTATGGCACAAAAAGTCATGTAGGAGATACAGTTAGCATGTGGGAAACGGTGCTGTTGTTAGATGAGACCAAAGTAGTAAGTTTTGAGCTATATGCAAAATGCTCTGTGTGTGGAAAACTGCACATTACCCAGAAAACAGCATCCCAACCATCAAGCATGATGGTGGCAGCATAATGCTTTGGGTATGCTATTCATCAGCAGGGGCAGGGAAGCAGGTCAGAGTTGGAAGGATGGATTGATCTAAATACAGGGCAATCATGGAGGAAAACCTGTTAGAGACTGCAAAAGACTTGAGACTGGGGCAGAGGTTCACTTTTCAGCAAGACAATGACCCTAAACATACTGCCAGAGCTAAAATAGTATGGTTTAGACCAAAGCATAATCAGGTGTTCCAATGGCCCAGTCAAAGTCCTGACCTAAATCCCATTGAGAATCTGTCAAGATTTTAAAATTGCTGTTCAGAGATGCTCTCCGTCCAATCTCACAGAGCTAGAGCTAATTTTCAAAGAAGAATGGGCAAATATTTCAGCCCTAGATAAGTAAAGATGGTAGAGACATACCCAAAAAGACTTGAAGAAGTAATTGCAGAGAATAATGGTCCTACAAAGTATTGACTTGAGGGGCAAAATACAAATGTATATTATAATTTTCAGATTTATATGTATAAAAAATATTTAGAAAACTATGTATCCTTCACACTTCACAAACACTAGCTACTTTGTGTTGGTATATCACATAAAATCCCAATAAAAGTCATTTAAATTTGTGGGTGTAACATGAAAGAAATGTGGAAAAGTTCACGGGATATGAATACTTTATCAAGGCACTGTATGGCAGTATATAGTACTTTAATTTTTTAAGGTACATTCAAAATTTGGGCTTAGAAAAAAGGATTTATTTTTTTGTGCTGAAACAGAGCCACATCTGTCCATTGAATGTGTTATAATGCAGCTCTTAAAGGGCATGTCCACTAATCATACAACGCCTTCTCAATTACTATATTTCACTGTGTAAGACAAAAAACAGCCTGTACTCTCTTCCAATGGTGGTCCAGTTCCAGAGATGTCAGCTCCTGGTCTGCCGGGGCTCACGTTAACTGACATTCGGTGGAAGTCAGAGATCAGCAGCAATCCTCACTTCTTCTGGATGTCAGTTTGACCCAAAGGAAGTGAGAGTGAAGCTGCCTTTCAATTTCGGCTGGCAACAAAGTCACGCGAGCCCCGAAAGACGTGGTTCCAACATTACTGGAACGACGCTGGCACTAGAGGTGGAAACAGGCTTTTTTCTTCACATAGGGGAATATAATAATTGAGAAGAGGTTGTTAAAGTAGTAAACAACCCCTTTAGTTGTCATAAATGTCATAGATTCTCAAGTGAGTTCTTACTCAATATGATAATTTCTGACACTTTTGCCATTTCCTCTTGTTTTCAGCATAAGAAAATATGACCGGAAGTTTTCGTTAATTTTGATAAAATTATCATTAGCAAATTGTCATATTTTACTTTTTATCTCAATCACTACTGGTGCACTCGTAGACGGCTATCAATGTATAATCATGTAATTACTGCTTTGATTCATTTAATATAAAACTTCCTGTGAAATGACGCAGATTTGTGGTCATCTAGACAATAAAAAGACATCTCTGTTACAATCCAACAGCAGCCATTTATTTGAGCATTTTGGTTTCATGCGGAATGGGAGGATATAAGGATACAGAGGACACAGTTTTCCTGGCATACAAAGAATAAAAGCATTTTACTCAATTTTCTGCTTGGAAAATGCCATCTGGAATAGATTCATTTGTACACGATGGCAGCAGTGAGAGAAGATTATGAGGTGGAGGCGGTTTGGTCATGTATGGTTTGCAAGTCGTAAAAGATAATTGACTCATAATAAAGCGCTTTTCAGCCATTTCCATAATCTTCGTACCATATCTGTAAATCAGCCTGTAATACCTGATTTTTGATTGGTAAAATGGTTGAACTAAGTATGTATCATTGGGTAACTGTGAGCTAGTCTGGACAAGTAAGATGCAAAATCCTTGAGATATTTTGCAAATGTAAAGTAAACAAACTAGTATACTTTAATTAATGCTACACAGACCCACTATCATGGTCCTGGTAATGTAAATGCTACTGTTTTTCTGCCAAGCAGATAGCTTCCTCCCCCATATGTGTTGGTGATGTGTATTTGGGGCTGTCTGTATGGATCATCAGCTCACTAGCTAAACCGCTTGTCTGTCTGCACCAGCTGTGAATTGAGCCAGACAGCCAGACCTTTTTATCACTTTAAGGTACGCTCATAGGAGCCGTATGTGTGGCGCCCTGGACAAGCCAGGACGTCACAGGTACTGCAACAACACACCCCACACCCCGGTTAGGCACATCAGCCGCACACACAAAATCCTTGTTGCCTCCCTCCAGGGGCTGATGTCTGTGGGACTCGTCCATCCAGCTGTTTGTTTTACCAGAGACTCTGTGTACGTTATTGGCTGAGTAAGTACCACCGTGCCGTCTGGCACTGTGCTGCCCCGCGACCCTGCACCCGGCCAAGTCCCGCAATCCACCTTACAGTCAACAACTCCGGTCCCCGGGACTACAAAATCCACCTACCCATGGAGGGGAGAGAAACATCCCAGCTGCTCCCTGTCATCGCTCCCGGGATCCCCGTACAGAGCAGCGGTGGTGCCCCAACCTCACCACACACCGTGTGTGGCGTCACGGACTACATCCCCAAACCAGATCATCCCCTTTCACTCACGGGCGAGGAGCGCCGCTCGAGTCCCCGGATCCGGCCCACCGCTTGAGCCACCGAGCAGCAGCAGCCGGACCCGAGCCGCAAGCGCGGTCGAGCAGCGCACCCCCCGCCCGCGACAACTTGGCGTCACGAACAGGATCTTACCGCTCTGCCATCTGGTAGAGGTGCGCCTTGTGTCCCGCCGGAGGGTCCGGCCGAAAATTTTCAGAAACCGCCACCGGCATGTCCTTCCCGCCCGATCACGCGGAGGTCCCAGAGTTGGTGCCTGGAACAGCGGCATGGATCAGGCACCCACTGTCCGTTTGGTCAAGACCTTGGTGGAACAGGGCTCTGCCGGAATGGACCCCACTGCCCCTGCCGAGGCCCAACGCTTGTGGCGGGAACGAACCCGGCTATACCTGCACCAAGGGAAGCTGTATCGGGAGTTGATCAATCCGAAGACCCATGAGAAGATTCGCCAGCTGATGATTCCCCAGGCTAACGTGCCCACTGTCCTACAGGCATACCATAACGGTGCCGGACACTTCGGGTGGAAGAATGCAAATGAGAAAGCCGCGGAGACACCATCACATGTTTCTCAACACTGGCAGGAAACTAGCCAGGTCTTTCACCGGGAAGGAACAACCACGTGAAGGGCAGTCTCCAGTCAAGGAGACCACCTATACCAAACATGGTATCCATCCACAGACAGCCGTTTCGGGGTATTTGCCCCTCATCAGTGTGGAGTAGGAATCTGGCTAGTGGGGGCAATGCCTAGTAAAAGACTACTTAAGCAAGCATTGTTGAC
The DNA here is from genome assembly GCF_048569485.1 of Anomaloglossus baeobatrachus. NCBI lineage: Eukaryota > Metazoa > Chordata > Amphibia > Anura > Aromobatidae > Anomaloglossus > Anomaloglossus baeobatrachus. Next base: position 163,312,725 of record NC_134357.1, read on the forward strand.
CTTAGGGAGATCAACATATCCACTGCGGAGACACCATCACGTGTTTCTCAACGCAGTGATTCTAGAGCAAAGCCCCCTGGGAAGTATGCAAATGAGAAAGCCGCGGAGACACCATCACATGTTTCTCAATGCTGGCAGGAAACTAGCCAGGTTTTTCACCGGGAAGGAACAACCACGGGAAGAGCAGTCTCCAGTCAAGGAGACCACCTATACCAAACATGGTATCCATCCACAGACAGCCGTTTCGGGGTATTTGCCCCTCATCAGTGTGGAGTAGGAATCTGGCTAGTGGGGGCAATGCCTAGTAAATGACTACTTAAGCAAGCATTGTTGACCTTAGGGAGATCAACATATCCACTGCGGAGACACCATCACGTGTTTCTCAACGCAGTGATTCTAGAGCAAAGCCCCCTGGGAAGTACTTCGGGTGGAAGAAGCTGGAAATGCTGTTGAGGGAGCGGTTCTATTGGAGCGGGATGCGGGAATCTGTGGAGGCCTGGTGCCGAGAATGTGGTCCCTGCGCACTGAGAAGAAGGGACGAGGCCAGCCAGAAGGCCCCTCTACGCCCAATCATTACGCATCAACCGCTGGAGCTAGTGGCCCTCGATCATGTGAAGCTTGCCCCTAGCCGAAATGGGTATACTTATGCCCTGACCATTGAGGACCATTATTCAAGATTTATGGTGGTTGTCCCAGTCAAGGACCTGACCGGCCGTACCGCCACTAGAGCATTCCAGGCATATTTCTGTCGGCCGCATGGATACCCGGAGAAGGTGCTTACCGACCAGGGCCCGGCCTTCGAAGCGGAGGTGTTCCAAGAATTCTGCTAGTTGTATGGTTGCAAGAAGATTCGGACCACGCCTTACCACGCCCAAACCAATGGCATGTGCGAAAAGATGAACCACTTGGTCCTGAACCTCCTCAAGACGTTGCCGCTGGAGGAGCGGAACCTATGGCCGGAGAAACTACCTGACCTGGTCGATATGTACAACAACATCCCTTCCAGCTCCACGAAGTGCACACCGGCGTACCTGATGAGAGCTCGGCCCGGTAGACTGCCAGTGGACCTAGAGATGGGGTTGGAGGCCCCGGAAGCACTCCCTTCGACCGTGGGGTGGGACATCCGACGAAGAGCACAGTATCGACAGGTCCAGGACTATGTAGAAAAGAATTTGTGCCGGAGTCGGAAGCAGCAGGATCAGTGCTTTAACAAAAAGGCGCCTGCAGGTCCCTTTCTGCCTGGAGATGTTGTCTTGAAGCGAAAGCTAAGGGCCCATAAGCTAGACGATCAATGGGAGGAGGCCCCGTATGTAATACAACCCACCAATTGGGAGGATGGGAAGGCCTACCAGATCAGCCGCGACCAGGGGAAGACTTCGGCCACGGTTTCCTGAGACCACCTAAAAAGGTGCCCACCACTATTGAGAACGGCGACTGAGGCCCCGGCCACTGAACCGGCTGAGGAGAAGGAAAAAGGGGTAATCCACACCATGATGGGCGATTTCCCGGCCGATTGGCCTACACAGAACGGCGCAGTGATTCTTCCAGTGATACTGTTCCCACAACCCGTGGAGGAAAAAGAGATGGAAGTGGCCGTTGCTGACCCCGTGCCCAGGGATGTGCCTGTACCCAGCTCCCCTATGCCTCTGCCTGTCCCATATGATAGCTGGGGGGAGGAACTAGCTGTGTCCTCTGCCTCACCGCTTACCACCACCAACCTTGGCCCCCGTAGGTCCACACGTCCCAACCTAGGTCGACCCCCGCTTAGGTACAGAGAGACTAACATTTAGGGGTGTGATGTTTTTGAATGTTGTTGAATGTAACCGAATGATAAGAAAAGGAATCAACCGTTGTTAACCTGATTTGCACCGTTGCCGGCAACTAGTCCCCGTTGGGACCCTGTGAACCGTTGCGTAAGAAACTGCTTACGGACAAGCCCGAGAACTTGCAGGGCAGCCACAAACTTGTGGCGTGTAAATAAAAATGTTGGCTTATACCGTGACCGCCTCCGGAGAGGCTGATTTGGGAGGATGGGCCTGGAGGAAAGGGATGGCCCAGTCCCGCCACTACCGTAACCGGTGGCAATCCTCCGGGGGGTTCAGAGGTCCCCATGGACGTGGGTCCCCCTGAAAAAGACCGTACCCGCTCGGGCAATTTGGTTCTGGACTGGGGCAAGGGGTGCTGTCCATTTTCTTAGGGGCAGCATCAGGGCCAGGTTGTTTGGGCGGGGGGAGAGCGGAAGCCGTTTGTTTAATAAAATTGACTGCCGTTTAGTAACGTTTAAGAAAAGTGCCTCCCGTTATGGGAAGTTTATAAAGTAATGCTTGTGTTTTTATGTGTTTTCTATTTTTTCAGTTGTGAAAATAAAACCGGTGATGGACGAGCAGCCCGCGGATGGTCTGCGTTTAACCAAGGGGGAATGTGGTGCCCTGGACAAGCCAGGACGTCACAGGTACTGCAACAACACACCCCACACCCCGGTTAGGCACATCAGCCGCACACACAAAATCCTTGTTGCCTCCCTCCAGGGGCTGATGTCCACACCAGGTGGGGAGGAGCCAGGCAGTTGGCTCTACCCACCGAGCAGTTCACAGTCCTGGAGGCGTGAAAAGGAAGGCAGTTGAGTTTGGAGAGTGAGGAAGTAGTAGTGGAGGAGCTGACTGGCCGTGTCCGGGTACGTGGCCCGGACACAGAAAAAGCAAGGTTTGCAGACGGTGGTGACCGTCTGCAGGCGAGGCCGATTGACGCATAACCGTACCGGGGACCGGGGACGGGCGGTGGCCCGCTGGTACCGGACCGGGGAGCGAAGGGAGACCAGCACCATTCGGCAGGGCCTACGGACCCCGACCAGGCTTGGAGTCGCCGTTAAACCAGTCAAATCCGTCAGCGACGGGAACCTCCGGGGTTTCCCAGCAGTAAAGACCCATCTAAAGGCAACCACTCAACCGTGAAGGGAAATACAGCTACCGCCACAGCTAGAGTTCCCAGGGCCAGCGCCTGCGGGCAAAAGGGGCTCCTCCGGCAAATATACTGCTGGGGAGCGGGTTACCAGTGGGAAGCCATCGGGGCCGAGAACATAACACCGGTGCAGGGAGAGACAGTCACCGCCAACCTACGGGGAGTGACCGCCGCAGCCGTCTGTGGGACTCGTCCATCCAGCCGTTTGTTTTACCAGAGACTCCGTGTACATTACTGGCTGAGTAAGTACCACCGTGCCATCTGGTATTGCGCTGCCCCGAGACCCTGCACCCGGCCAAGCCCGCAATCCACCTTACAGTCAACAACTCCGGGCCCCAAGACTACAAAATCCCCCTACCCACGGAGGGGAGAGAAACATCCCAGCTGCTCCCTGTCATCGCTCCCGGGATCCCCGTACAGAGCAGCGGTGGTGCCCCAACCTCACCACACACCGTGGGTGGTGTCACGGCCTACATCCCCAAACCAGATCATCCCCTTTCACTCACGGGCGAGGAGCGCCGCTCGAGTCCCCGGATCCGGCCCACCGCTCGAGCCACCGAGCAGCAGCAGCCGGACCCGAGCCGCAAGCGCGGTCGAGCAGCGCACCCCCCGCCCGCGACATATGAGTCACACGAGTATCGGATCGCATCACCCAGCGCAGCTGACATGCTCCTGTCTGGAGAGTGTGCAGCAGTGCCTGGTGATGCGATGCGAGACTTCTGCAAGTCATACGGCTCATGTGAGTGCACCCTTATGGGAATTTGGTCAGAGGATTTAGTACAACAAACCAAGCACAACTGTAAGGTCACTATAATCCAGAGACAGTCCATACCTTCTGTAACGCTGATGGGTGTGAACCCATTTCACCATATGCAAAGCTTACCCTTAAGGGGTGTGACTAAGTGTCTACCGGGTCTTCACTAGGGCCTCTGATGTTCAGGATAGGCTTGGCTGCTGATTGACAGTCCCAGGGCAGTTCTCAAAACTGCAGCGGTGGACAAGAGGGTCAGAGGTGTGGGAGCGAGGTACAGAAGGGTGAGACAGAGACGTGGTCAAATGGTCCAAGGTCAGGGCAGGCAGTGCAGGGTCAAAGTACAAAGTTGAGGTCACAAGCAGACAGGTCAGACATGATGGATATGAAGCTAAATCGATGACGGGAGAATCAAACAAATCCATGAACTACAAACTGCTAGTCTCTAGCAGACAAAATAACTAGAAGCCAAAGAGTGGTGGGAGGAGGTGCCCTGCTAGCATGCGATTGGCCAGGGAACCAAATCTCTACAGGACACAAGAGGGTTAAATTCCTGTAGAGACCGGCCACGCCTCCCTATAGCCAGGTTGAGACAGAACAAGGCAGCACAGGAAAGTGGTTTGACACTGGACAAACAGAGTGGTAAATGCAGAGAGTAGGGGGCACTGAGAAGGGGTGCGGGACGCTGACATGACACCTTCAGTTTTGCAACCTTTTTTCCTCTTCCAAAGTAATCGGTTATCCAATTTTAATGCTAATAAGCACCGCAATAGCAGGGAGCTTTGTCCTGCACTTACAGCTCTCAGTCCTCTTTGCACTGGCAATGATAGACAGAAAAGGGTCCCTATGCAAGAATAGTATATAGGTACTTTGCAGTAAAAATGCACAATTCCACTTGCTTTGGAGGCAGAAATGGGCTTCATTCCTTCTTGGGCTCCTGTGCGGCTGTACAGGTTGTACCAATTATATGTCTGCCCCTGCATATTGCTGCCTGATTGTCAAGTCACTCTTATTTGAGAAGCAAAGAGGTCAGACAGGACGTGCAGGTGCCATCACTCCCTGCCCTGGGCATCTTCTTAAAGGGAGCAAAGCATGTGCAGATCTATAATCCTGATCTTGCTTTGTCATCAGGACTCTAGTGTACATGCACCGCTGCCAAGAGTGACAGTGACTGCATGAGATTTTCGATACGGAAGCAGGTCACTCAGACAAGAATGACACCTATCAATCAGGGAGCAAAGGACAGCAGTTGGTGGGAAAAATTGGAAAGAAGAAAGAGATATACAACTGTGAGACTAAAGCCTGCTTTACACGTTGCAATTAGTTGTACAATCGCATTTGCGATGTGACACGCCCAGGTCGCATACGGGATCTTATGAGATTGCAAGTAGGTTGTTCATTTGCTGTCACACGTGCGTTAGTAGTCTATGTTAAATTGATCAATTTTGTGTGCGATCCTTTAGATCATGTGTTCTGTGACGTATGCATTGGGCACCTTTTTTTTTTTTTATTTATTGACTTGCCAAGCGTGTGTAATGTGTAGGGATGCATTTTTACTATGTCATCTGCCATTCAGCTCTGCTACATGGCCGCTGACAGCAGCCACAGACAGCCATGTAGCAGCGGTGAATGGCAGATGACAGCAGACACAGACAGAGCCGCACTGTCAGAATGAACTCGGGTGAACTTCACCCGACTTCATGGTCATGCTGCGGCTCTGTCTGTGTCGCGCCCTGATTAGCGGTCACCTGTGAAGGACTCACCGGTGACCGCTAATCTCCTAAGTGACTGAAGTTAGCAGCCCTCTCTCATACTCACCGATCCCCGATCTCCGGCGCTGCACGGCATTCACACTGCTCCGGCGGCTCAGGATGGGGAGCTCCACGTTATGGGGAGCCCCCCAGCCTAACAATATCAGCCAACAGCCGCCCAGAATTGCATACATTAGATGCGACAGTTCTGGGACTGTACCCGGCTGCGCTCTGAAGCGGACCTTTTTTAAGCTGCGGTGCAGAGCGCACACCTGCGCACATAGCCTCAGACATCAAAATCGTATGAGGGATGTCACACGTTACAATTGACTAGGTTCGTGCAACAAAACGCTCAATTCTAGACAAAGATACGATGTGTTTGCGATCAACGGTTTTGCGTTCAATCCTGATCGCACGTAGATGTCACACGCAGATACCTCACAAACGATGCCGGATGTGCGTCACAACTTGACCCCAACGACGGATTGTGTGATATATTGAAGCGTGTAAAGTGGGCTTAAGTGCCCCCACACGTGGCTCATTAACATAAAAACTGGCTAGAGTACACTTTGGATCGAAAATAGGATTACAAAAACAAAGGAATGGATTGATATGTAAATACAATTACATACCATAGACGTGTTTTTGGTTTGTGGTAGTAAAACCTGCTGACAGGTTCCTTGTAAGAATAGTTGAGCCTGTAATGGAACGACAGCTATACATTAGGTACCTCAAAAAGGGGCTTGAAATTGAGCCAGTTTTCAGAACAAAATTATATTAGTATGTAATATTAAGTACATTTACAGAAGGTTTTTATATTGCCAGACATGCCCTTTAAAGTGAACCTGTTATATCCAAAAACACTATTTACCTGCACACATATATATATGTATATATATATATGTATATATATATATATATATATATATATATATATATATATATATGCCGCCCCCATGCCAGCAGCCGGCGCTGCTCGGGTCCGGGCCTTCTGAAGTGGTGGCTCGAGGGCCTCCAGACCCGGGGGTCTTGCGGACGATCCGAATAAAAAGGGGGACATAGATGTACAGGCTAGGCCGTAGTAAGTCTGTGACGCCACCCATGGTGTGTGGTGAGGTGGGACACCACCGCTGCTGTTGTAGGGCACCCGGGGGAGATGTTGTGCAGCCAGTTGTTAACCCCTCCGTGGGTAGGGATGGTGGCCCCGGGACCCAGTGTCTCGGTGCAGGGGATAGCGACCGCAGGGAGTGTTGGTGTACTCACAGTTAATAAACCACACAAGTCTCTGGTAAACCAAGGTGATGGTGGCTGGTGCCGCGGCCGGTTGCATTCAGGTCCCCCACTCGGCTGGTGGTCTCTATCCTTTTCTCTGCACTGTTTTGTGTAAGGTGGACTTCCTAGCGTGAAACTCAGGAGTCCACTCTCGGCTGGATGTGGCCTAAGGAGCTGTGCTCGCAGACGCTGGCCCATGGGATCTATGGGCCCTGGCGGTGACCTCTTATCCCTATCTGTGGGCTGTTGTCTTCTATGAGGGACTTTGGGTAGGACAGAACCTCTGGTCCTGGCCTCAATCGGTGAATTAACCAGTCCGCTTGCTTCCAGTTCTGGCTTCAGGGTCTGAGTACCCCCCTTTGTGCTATGGTTTCCGGGTCGGTTCCCCGTGTCGGTACCGGCGGGCTACAACCCTTTCCCGGTTCACCTCGGTTCCACCGAGCCGTCTTCCCGTCTCCTGCTGACGGAGACCACCGTCTGCCTCCTAGCCAGTGGCACCAGGGCTCCTACCCTGATACTGTTCAACTTGAACTTTCCTGCTGGAGCTAATCTTAGCTCCAGCCCACACTCCTCTCCACCTTGAACTCCAAACTCTACTCACTAACTCCTGTTTTTCCCGCCCTGGGCTGTCTGGATCCCTGGGTGGGGTTGTCCCAACTGCCTGGTCACGCCGACTGGTGTGTCTATCATTCCCTAAGGGGGGTGACTAGGGTTTCTGGTTGTTTGTGTGTTTCCTAGTGAGGGAAGGTGTTATGCGGGGGCCTCTTTGTGACTACCTGGTTTTGCCAGGGCGTCACATATATATATATATATATATATATATATATATACTTAATTTGCAGCTATATACCCATTTACATCCTGTGTAGCTGAATTACTGGAAAATTGGGTACAGGGAGAAAATAAATGTATTTCATCCCTGTTGCCACTTGTTTATATGCTTTTTCCAGTAATAAAAAACTATGTATTAATTCTCACTTTCATAGCAGTGTGCGCGAAGTGGAAACTGTCACTGCACATCTTACTGTCTATGGCCAAAAACACACTTCCGCATAAAAAACGTACGTGTCTCACGTTCCATTTTTCGGGTCCGTGTTCCGTTTTTTAGGGGTGTTTCTCCCGTATGTATGACATCCGTGTGATGGTGTATGCTCTCCGTGTGTACGTGTGGAATGTCCGTATTGGCATAAAATACGTACGTATGCAATCCGTGTGCCGTCCGTTTTTAGAGGTCCGCATTCTTACCCAAATAACGTTGTTAATCCTTCATCATGAGATCCTGGTGTTGTTAATTGGTCAATTTCCGTCCCTCATCACATCAGTAGATAAGGTTTAAAGACATTTCAAATCATTGTTTTTAGGCTCTTCCACTCATTAGACTGACTCCATAATGTCTCTCTCCAATGAAGCAACCATTTATTTGCTATGGTTGATATCTAGGAGATTTGGGGTTAGGAGACATATGCTTGAATATTAACCACCTGTGGAAAAAAGGATGTGGATCCACCCCCTTGTCAAGCTAAGGAAGACGCATGGCCAATTTAATATTCTTTATGGAGAAATGCGCAAATTTCCACCTAAATTTCAAGCATACTGCCATATAACCATAACGTCCTTTGACAACATCCTAGGCCTTGTGCATCACCACTGGAAACATCAGGACATTTGACAATTTGACAATTGACTTGATAGATTGGAAACAAGTGTTGCTGATGTTTGGATTAAAAACGCACACGGATGATACGTGCTGAACACGGACATGCTACGTGTGGCGTCCGTACAGGCACGGACCCATAGACTTTAGCGGGTCTGTGCCTGCGTGTTGACGGCCAAAAGTGGACATGTCATCCGTGCGGGAAAACGCACACACGTACTTACCACACGGACACATGTTCCGTGTAATTTTACACGTGTGTGCCATCACCCATAGGGTAACATTGGTCAACGTGTCTCCATGTCTCCGGTACGTGCAAAAACGTACCAAACACGTAATGGAGGCACGGGTGTGTGTTGCGGGCCTATGTGCTGAAATCACTTCTCAACACTGATTTACACAGGCTGCACACATATGCAGAAGAGGTAGCTGTCAATTGTTGCCCCAGGGAATGGTTACAGCTTTAAGTGAAATCACCAAAAAATAACAAGGTGGGAAATGTGTTGCATCAAACCTGTACCTGGAAAGTATAAAAGATTAGTCTGGAAAATGTATGTAAAATCAATGCATTAGGATATATAGACTATACAGAGGGTAACTGCATTATTTGTTTCCAAGTTTAAATATTCCGGAATTACCATTGTCCAACTAAATTGTGATATGTAACCAAATTGAATATGACATCAATTTGGTTGTATTATTTATCAGTTCCTTATGTCCTTAAAATAGCTTACAGTCTTGAGTTTTTTCTAATAGTAGATGGCAGAATAATTTGTTGAACATAGGGGCAGTCATTTGTCATTTATTTCCAGGTAATGAAAAGTAAAATAATTAGCTGATCTCATGGAAGGTTAAAGTAAGACCAAAAATACACTGTAGGAAAATCTTCATCACATCTTGAAACCATTTCCGGCTAAAGCAATATATTGCAATCATGTAGAAAAGACTGCATTGTTCTCATTTCCCGTTACTTTTTCTGACAAGGGCATGAACGCTACATGGTTTGATCTGCTTCCAGATTTAGCAGAAGACATACCCAACCCTTAATAATAATAATAGCAATTCCAACCAAATGAAACAGACGGATTCCTAAATAGATAAAACATATGTGATATGATATGAGCATTTCCATAACTTCCAGACTTGATTGAAAAGGTAAATTAAGTAGCAATTAGTAATAAAAAGAATGAGAAAAGATTATTTATTTGAAATTCAGATGGTTGTAATGTGAATTCACTATTTTAAGTTCAGACTAGTACAAACATGGGAGGTCCTAGTACAGTGAACATATTATGGTTGTATGATAGCACTCTTATGCTCGTTAAATACTAAAGATCCTCACATTAGAAGAGCAGGCTTGACTATAAGGTCTCCTGACCAGCTTCATAGGCATATATGAGGGACTAAGCTTAGGTTGGGAGAGACTTGAAGACTGGGCCAGGTCTTCCACTTCATGGTTTGTGTTTCATGGAAGTGTGAAACAGGTCTATATTTACTAAGATTGATATTATAAAGTTATTCACTTTACGCAGCAGGTACAGCTACAGGGATAACAGTCAGACACAGACTATAGTATCATAAGAAGCTCAGCAGCCACTCTGCCACATAAAAAGACATTAGTATTATTAATGGCACATGATTAAAGGAGACCTAACATCAGGAGAACCTCTTTGACATGATTAATGGCATCCCATATTCTAATTTGTGTTATACGTTGTGTTGTTTGTGCAATATTCTTGACAAAAGAGGTTTTACAATGATAAACCTATATGGCCAAGCCAAAAGATTCAGTATGTCATGGGGTGAGTGAGTGTGTGTGCGATCTGATGTGTGATTGTGTGTGCGACCTGATGTGTGTGTGTGTGTGTGTGTGTATGTGTAGGAGTGTGTGTGTGTGTGTGTGATCTGATGTATGTGAGTGTCGGCCAGAAGCAGGGGATGCAGCATACCTGCTGGGGGCGCCCGCCAAAGATCGCAGGAGGACCTGGGAGCCGCACAGACATCCAGGGTCTGGTAAGTATGATTCTCCTGAGAAAAGTAGGTTCTGCTTTTCTGGGGGGGTAAACTTACCCCTAACTGTGTTTCTCAAAGAATAAGACCTATCCGAAAATAAGACCAATTGAGTCAAAAAAAGAATGACAGTGTCTTATTTTTGGAAAAACACGATAGATTACATTTAAAATTATTTAGTCAAATGGCCTTCAGCACCCTTTATGCTTTATTTAGTGCTAATTTTTATGGTCTTTACCAAAGAGGCGTAGCTCAAATGATTCCTTGGGGCATGTCTTAAGGATCCTTTGCATTTCTACCTTGTGAACAGTGCCCACTCTATAAAGATCCTAAAAAGTAGTACTAAATAAAAAAATAAATATTGTCACAATTTTCCAATAGCACTAATAAAGTTTTCTGAAGCAGCAGTTAGTTAGTCATCCCTTACCTGTGACGTGCCCACGGGGTCGGGGGTTACTCGTCACCGGGCCGCGGTGCTTCTCCAGGGATTCTACAGTGGCTTTGCCCAGTTCCATGACCCTGGGTGTCAATAAAAGGCTGGGGATGGGGACGATGGGCGTAGTTCTTTGAGACGCCATCTGTGGTGTGAGGACAAAATTAGCCGCCACTGCGGGACTTCTCTGCTGGGGTGGATGACAATGCAGCTTGGATGGTTCAGCTCTCCACAGTCAGAGCTATGGCCCCAGGGAGGATGAAGGTGGTAGTAGTCGCTCAGGCGCTGATGGCACGGTGCCGCGATGGGGAGGGCGCCGGCAGTAATAGGACGACACAGGTGGAACAGTTCAAGGTCTTTTACTCACTGGGCACACACTGCTATTGGAGCACCGGGCTACGCTGTGATGGGCCTCAGCCGATCCTGGCTACTTTGGAGGTTGTAGCCAGTGGTTCCCTCTGTGAGTCACCTTTCGATGGTTTCCCTCCACCCCAGCTCCTGGGCCATGGAACGGGTCATGGGTGCCATCTGCACTCCCCGCAAACCCTGGGATCCCCCTTCTTTCCTAAGAACCCGGGTGGAGCCTCCGGGTCCAGACCACGGGTCTCGAACTTGCTGTGTCTTTGCTTGCTTGCCTGTTCCAGTGTCCGACCTTACTCCGACACTGTCCGGCGCTAACTGCCCTAAGTGTGTTAGATGGCGCCTGACTTCCCCTGTGGGTACCCCGCCTCTCGGGTCCTTGAACTAGTGGGCATGAGGTGCCATACCTCGTGATGGCCACCCCAGCACCTGCCCTTGCCTGGTCCCAGTGACAGAACCCATGGGTTATGTGTTGGTTGTGGTGTGGTTGTGGTTGTTACCGGTGACGACCTCCTCCGTATCTGCGATGAATACTGCACCCTGTGGTGCCTGAGGCCACAGGGGTGCCTCACCTGTGTCAACAGATATGGACAACTGGTAAATGGCCCATGGACTGGACAAGATTAGTGTGCAGGAACTATTGTACTATTGGACTGATACCTCATACCAGCAAAGTACTACTGAAGATCCTACAAAGATAGATACAGCTTTACTTTGACAAAGAGTTGCCAGAGGAGCAAGCAGGATTTAGAGAAGGCAGAGGAACAAGAGATGCAATTGCTAACATTAGATAGATAATGATACAGGCCAAAGAATATAACAAGGACCTCTATTTTAGCTTCATCTACTACTGCAAAGCCTTTGACTGTGTGGATCACCAGAAACTTTGGAATACCATGAAAGATATTGGTGTGCCAAACCATCTGATCAGCCTAATCAGGAACCTTTACATCGACCAATAAGCAACAGTCTGAACAGAACATGGTGACACGGCATGGATTAAAGTGGAATGGGTTGTCATACAAGGCTGCATCCTGTTACCATTTCTCTTCAATTTATATGCAGAAGATATTTTCAAGAGGGCTGGATTGCCCAAAAAAGGAGGAATCAAAATTGCTTGACGAATCAACAACAACCATAAATTTGCAGAAGATACAACATTGATAGGAACAAGCATAGATTAAATAAAGAACTTGTCAAGATGGAAAGTTCAAACAATAAATGAGTGAAAAGATGAAAAGCTCATACATGGGCCTCCTACTCAATACAAAGAAGACAAAGATATTGACTACTGCCAGGTATGACTAGGATACATTTGAGATGGACAGTGATGAATTTGAAGTTGTAAAGGACTTCAACCTACTCTGATCAATGATCACTCAAAATGCAGCAATGACACCAGAAGTCAGTAATAGAACAGCTATGGGCAAATCAAAAATGAAGTCACTGGACAAGGTCCTCAAAATTAGGAACATTTCCCTAGTGCTAAAGATACAACTTGTACATAGTCTGGTCATTTCTGTAATTACATAGGGATGCAAAACTTGGACAATATAGAAACATGACAAAAGAAGTATTAATGCCTTCAAAATGTGGTGCTGGAGAAGGATGTTCTTAATACTCTGGATAGCAAGAAGAGCAAACATATCAATGTTGAACAAATCAAGCTAGACATGTCACTTGGAGCAAGGATCACAAAGCTACGACTTGCCTACTTTGGACACATCATACGAAGAAAGCAATCACCGGAGAAGAATATCATGGTAGGAAACATAGAAGGAACAAGGCGAAGAGGAATACCAGCACCCCAATGGCTTGATACAATCAAGAAAACAGCAGAGAAGACCCTGATGGACCTATCTAGGCTTGCACAAGATTGATCTTCCTACAGAGCTTTAATCCATAAAGTAACCATGGCTCGAAATCGAGCTGAAGCCATTCAAAAAAATTTAAAAAATAAAAAGGCTCATATTTCAGCAAACATATGGTAGCATACTCAGATGAGCAGCAGTGAAATGAGCCAAAATTGGCCACTTTGGACTTTTTAAGTGTTAAGATGATGCAAGTTATTTTTTATCACATTTTTATCACTAATCCCTATCACTTATTTCCTATATTTTTCTTATTAGAGCTAGAGAATGATAGAAATGAATATTTATACCAAAGTTTGCACTAAGATGCATCCTCATCCATCTTAACGTGACATGTGAAGAATGCATTGATTGAGTTCCAGTTTTTTTTAATTGGCCCCTATATTCCTTTGTTAATTAAAATTCAGACTGGGCACCAGTAATAAAAGAGGAGCTTGTTATGACTGGCAATGGGGGGCCCCAACTCTGGTGCAGGTGTCAAGCTACCATAGCAACGGGAAGAATTCTCCGTACCCATGGTTGTTTATTAAGAATGGAATTAAATAGAAATGATTTTTTTTTGTGAATGTTACATCCAAATTATGGTATCCTAAATATATATATCGATTGTGAGAAATCTCACTTAGTAATATATTTCTTGTAGCAATGGACAATTAATACATGACTGGAAATACGCCAACAAATCACCAAAGCATTAGTGGCAAATGGTAAATATACCAAACAGTTCATGATTCTGTTATTAACAAAGTGTACGTCGGGCATCTCTTCTAGCAGGTGCATCATACAGAAAAGATGGGGATAAGGCAGAGGGTGGCATCCAATGGCAAATGATGTGTCCTAAATAAAATTGGTAATCAGCAATGTGTTAAGTATTGTTACTGTCATAATAGTACACATGATCACTTAATAGATCAACTTAATAAAACATTACACTGTTTATCTTTGCTTTTTATCCTACATAAATGCACTGTAGTTTAGAAATCACTTAAGTGGAATGTAATTGAATCATCTTAAAAATTCCCCCTAAAATCAATAGATTAATATAAAATCTTTATCGTTGATATCAGACAAGAAAACTGTCATTATGGGTTTTCAAAGTAAGTACACCTTCCTTCATCAGATTGAAGAGATCTATTTAAAAATGTTTGAAGTTAATCTGGCAAAATCTGGTGACAGCTCCCCTTCAAATTACTTAAAAAAAAGAAATAAATGGGTCTGTACATATTTTTAACAGGAACTTCATTACATCTTCATCCAGATATGTTTTATTAATTTCCTTGACAGTAAGTATGGCCATCACTGCAGCTCCTACAGTTATCACCCAGATTTATCTTACTTACAAATTAAAAATGTGCCTAGTCTTAGAATTATACAGGTCAGAGTGATGCGTTACTGTATAACTAGGCAGCTGAGCCACAATAGAGTACAAAGTAACAAGTATAACTAACTTATAATGGTATAGAATCGCTCTATATGCGTGCATATATATATATATATATATATATATATATATATATATATATACACACACACATACGCATATAGAACAATATACAGTATATGTATATATATATATATATATATATAAAAAAAGTAAATATATATATATATATATATATATATATATGCGGTACATATATTTTAATTTACTTTAGTGGAAGTGTTTTTTTAATGATATGGGTGCAATATATCTGTCACGGCCGGGCGGTCGGGTAGACCCAGGAGGTGGATCCACTGGACCGGACTCTAAGATGGTGGTAAGGAGTCCGGCAGCTGAAGCACTGAAGGGCGGCAGAACAGTCCGTGCAAGTGAGGGCAGCGGAGGAGTCCCTGGGACCACGGAGTCACAGATGGTGGTACTGGTGACGTAGCTCAGGTTCGGAAGCCGAGATGATAGTAGGCGGGGTCCGGAACCTCTGGAGCGGGATGTCGGGTCACCGCAGGGATCCGAGATGGTACGGACTGTCAGTTGGCAGACGGACAGCGTGCGGGGTTCAGGACACGGCAGACTGGATGGCGCGGCAGGTACGGCTCTACAAAGAGAGATAGGTGAGTATAGGCACATAAACACCAGGAGACCTGACTCCTAGCTCAGGGAACACGAAGATCAGGCCCCGCCCCCTTGGACAATGACCCCCTATATACCCTGTACCTGTGCAACCTCATTTCCTGTTAATGGACGCTGGCCCTTTAAGAAAGGGTCAGTGACCGCGCGCGCGCCCTAATGCGCATGCGCGCCGCCCGAGTGCCAGAAGCCAGGGAAGGAGGCTGCGAGGAGGACGCAGGGGAGCCGGCCAGGTCCAGGGAAGCTGTCGGGCGCCGGGATCGGGGTCCAGGGACCCTGGGACGGACGGGATCCGGTGGCTGGAGAGCGGGGAGCGTGGCAGGTGAGCCGGGGAGCGGGGGTGAGGACCCGGGAAGCGTGACAGTACCCCCCCCCCCCACGCCCCCCTCCCCGCAACCGGGACATGAAGGCACGGATAAGAGGAGTGCCCACGTTCTCCCTGGGCTCCCAAGACCTATCCTCAGGACCATACCCCTCCCAGTCCACCAGGAAGAACTGCCGACCTCGTACGGTCTTCATGGCCACGATATCCCTTACCGCATAGATGTCATCATCGGCAATAGGTGGAGGAGCCGGACTGGCAGCAGCGGAGAAAGGACCAAGGACAACCGGCTTGAGCAGGGAGACGTGGAATGAGTTGGGTATCCTCATCGTGGCCGGGAGCTGTAGCTTGTAGGATACTTCATTGATCTTGCGGAGGACCTTAAACGGCCCGATGTAGCGAGGACCCAGCTTGTAGGACGGTATCTTCAATCGGATGTACTGGGAAGCAAGCCAGACCAGGTCACCAGGAGAGAAACACGGAGGATCCAGACGTCTCTTGTCAGCGTGTTTCTTCATCCGCTGGGAAGCGCGCCCAAGGGACGCCTTGACAGAGTCCCAAATGGTAGCAAAGTCACGGACAGCAGTATCAGCAGCCGGGACATCCGATGAAGGGGATATAGGCAGCGGGACGGCGGGCTGAAGTCCGTAAACAACATGGAAGGGTGATTTGGAGGATGACTCACTGACGTGGTGGTTATGGGCGAATTCAGCCCAAGGCAGAAGCGAGGACCAGTCGTCGTGATGGGCGTTGACATAGTGACGTAGGTATGAGGTCAAGATTTGATTGACCCTCTCCACTTGGCCATTAGACTGAGGATGGTAAGCAGAGGAAAAGTCCAGAGTCACTCCCAGATGTTTGCATAGAGCCCTCCAGAAGCGGGAGGTGAACTGGGTTCCTCTGTCGGACACGATGTGGGATGGAAAGCCATGCAAGCGAAAGATGTGATGTATATAGGCTTCCGCGAGTTCCTGAGCTGAGGGCAGTCCGGCCATAGGAACGAAGTGGGCCATTTTGGAGAATCGATCAACCACGACCCATATGACTGTGTGCCCGGAGGATAATGGCAAGTCCGTAATAAAGTCCATAGCTATGTGTTGCCACGGGACTGAGGGTATCGGCAGAGGCAGAAGACGGCCATGGGGCAAGTGGTTGGGCGTCTTGTTCCTGGCACAGGAGGAGCAGGCAGAGACAAAAGCAGCGACGTCCGTGCGAAGGGATGGCCACCAGTAATGGCGTACAATCGCACCCCATGTTCTCTTCTGGCCTGCATGGCCGGCTGTTTTTGATGCATGACCCCAGTGTAACACTTTTTGCCTGTCGGTCTCAGAGACATAGGTCTTCCCGGGCGGTATCTGGGCTAGAGTGACAGGGGCCACCGGAACGATGTTGCTAGGACAGATGATGGGTTGGGTAGTCGCTTCCTCCTGCTCCATGGGCATGAAAGACCTGGACAAGGCATCAGCGCGTACATTCTTGTCCGCGGGTCGGAAGTGAAGCTGAAAGTCAAACCTGGCAAAGAATAAAGACCACCTGGCTTGCCGTGGGTTCAGTCGCTGAGCGGACCGCAGGTATTCCAAGTTCTTGTGGTCAGTGTAAATTATCACGGGATACACTGCACCTTCCAGGAGGTAGCGCCATTCCTCCAGTGCCAGTTTGACTGCCAAGAGCTCTCGGTCCCCGATGGTGTAGTTGCGTTCAGACGCTGAGAAGCCCTTGGAGAAGAATCCGCAAGTCACCATCTTCCCGGAGGAGGATTTCTGCATGAGCACTGCTCCGGCTCCTGAGGAGGAGGCATCCACCTCCAAGGTGAACTGGCGGTTTAACTCCGGACGGTGGAGTACAGGAGAGGAAGCAAAAGCTCGCTTCAATGAGCCAAACGCGGCGTCGGCCGCAGGCGACCAGTCCTTTGGATTTGCCTCTTTCTTAGTCAAAGCGGAAAGTGGAGCAGTCAGAGCAGAGAAGTGAGGGATGAATTGGCGGTAGTAGTTGGCGAATCCCAGGAAGCGTTGGATTGCTTTCAGTCCAGAAGGGGGAGGCCAGTTGAGAATGGCGGAGACCTTCTTGGGATCCATCTGCAGTCCAGTCTCAGAGATGACGTACCCCAAAAAGGGGAGTGTAGACTGCTCAAAGACACACTTCTCATACTTTGCGTACAGGCGATTCTCTCTCAATCTTCGTAGAACCAGCTGTACGTGCTCTCTGTGGGTTGAGAGGTCCGGAGAGAAGACAAGGATGTCATCTAGATATACTACCACACAGGTGTAGAGGAGGTCTCGGAACACGTCGTTCACCAGTTCTTGGAAGACGGCAGGAGCATTACACAGGCCGAAGGGCATCACGCAGTACTCATAATGTCCATCGCGCGTATTGAACGCGGTCTTCCATTCGTCACCAGAGCGGATGCGCACCAGATTGTAAGCACCCCGAAGGTCCAGCTTGGTGAACACACGAGCCCCCCTAAGTCGGTCAAACAATTCGGGGATGAGCGGCAGAGGGTACTTGTTTTTGACTGTGATCTGATTCAGACCCCGGTAGTCGATGCAGGGGCGTAAATCGCCCTCTTTTTTCTTGACAAAGAAGAAACCTGCTCCAGCAGGAGAGGAGGACCTCCGAATGAATCCCCTTGCCAGGCTCTCTGAGATGTAAGCAGACATAGCCCTTGTTTCGGCTGGAGATAAAGGATATATCCGTCCTCGTGGTGGCGTTGTTCCAGGGAGCAGGTCGATGGCACAATCGTATGGACGATGTGGCGGCAGTACCTCGGATTCCTTTTTATCAAAGACATCCGCAAAGGTCCAATAGGCCGAGGGCAGCCCCGGTAGGTTCTCAGGAACCAGAGGTTGTCGGATGGGTTGTGTGGATTTTAGACATCTCTCATGACACGAAGAACCCCAGCGGGTGATGTCGCCTGTACCCCAGCTGACTGATGGTTCGTGGGCCCGTAACCATGGAAGACCCAGCAGGATCTGATGGGACATGTGAGGGAGGACGTAGAAGGCGATGGTCTCGGTGTGAAGAGCACCGATCCGCAGTTCAACCGGCCTGGTGGTCCAGGAGATGGTGTCAGAAAGGGGTCTCCCATCTACAGAGGCAATCACCAGGGGCTTGTTGAGTGGAATAACAGGCACTTGGTATTTGTCCACGGTGGCTTGCTGGATGAAATTGCCTGCTGCCCCGGAATCGAGGTAGGCCTCAGCCGTGAACCGCGTCTCTCCCGTTGTCACTTGCACGGTCCATGTGACCGGATCAGAGAGAGTCCCAGCACCTAGGGTGGCCTCTCCTACCAACCCTAGGCTTTGGAGTTTCCCGGCCTTTCCGGACAGGAACGGAGGAGGTGTGTGTCCTCACCACAGTAAAAGCAGAGGCCCTTAGCGAGCCGCTCTGCTCGTCGTTGTTCGGACTGCCGTATCCGGTCAATCTGCATGGGCTCGTGGACGGGAATCCCAGCGGTAGAAGACTGAGGTACGGAGGTCTTCTGTGGAGGAGAGGGATGCCGGACTGGACGTCTCTCCCGAGACAGCTCTTTGGAGCGCTCCTGAAAACGGATGTCTACTCGAGTTGCTAGGGCAATCAGGGCATCTAGGGTGGAGGGCACGTCACGGCCCGCCAACTCGTCTTTGATGCGGCTTGAGAGACCCTCCCAGAAGGCGGCTGTTAGGGCCTCATTATTCCAGCTGAGTTCTGAAGCCAACGTGCGGAAACGAATGGCGTATTGGCCCACCGTCAGTGTTCCTTGACGCAAGCGGAGAAGGGATGAAGCAGACGCAGAGGCGCGTCCCGGCTCGTCAAAAGTGCTGCGAAAGGCCTGCAGGAACTCTTGAAGATCCTTGGTCATAGGGTCCTCCTTTTCCCACAAGGGGTTCATCCACGCCAGCGCCTCGCCCTCCAGGTGAGACATTATAAAGGCGACCTTGGCTTGGTCAGAGGCGAACAGATGTGGCAGCTGCGTGAAATGAAGGGAACACTGGTTAATGAAGCCCCTGCAGGTCTTGGGATCTCCAGCATAACGAGGTGGTGAAGCCAACCGGAGTTGGGAAGCACCCGACGAGGCTGCCACTGGTGCGGGAGCCGTGGATTGTCCATTGGAGGACCTGGGTGCCGCAGGCGTCATGGAAGCTTGTAACGTGTACAGGCGGGTGTCCACGGAGGTCATAAATTGCAGCATGCGGGTCTGGACTTCACGCTGGCATTGGAGTTCCTCTTGCAGGGCCAATAGTGCTGCAGCGGGATCCATGGCCTGATCTTACTGTCACGGCCGGGCGGTCGGGTAGACCCAGGAGGTGGATCCACTGGACCGGACTCTAAGATGGTGGTAAGGAGTCCGGCAGCTGAAGCACTGAAGGGCGGCAGAACAGTCCGTGCAAGTGAGGGCAGCGGAGGAGTCCCTGGGACCACGGAGTCACAGATGGTGGTACTGGTGACGTAGCTCAGGTTCGGAAGCCGAGATGATAGTAGGCGGGGTCCGGAACCTCTGGAGCGGGATGTCGGGTCACCGCAGGGATCCGAGATGGTACGGACTGTCAGTTGGCAGACGGACAGCGTGCGGGGTTCAGGACACGGCAGACTGGATGGCGCGGCAGGTACGGCTCTACAAAGAGAGATAGGTGAGTATAGGCACATAAACACCAGGAGACCTGACTCCTAGCTCAGGGAACACGAAGATCAGGCCCCGCCCCCTTGGACAATGACCCCCTATATACCCTGTACCTGTGCAACCTCATTTCCTGTTAATGGACGCTGGCCCTTTAAGAAAGGGTCAGTGACCGCGCGCGCGCCCTAATGCGCATGCGCGCCGCCCGAGTGCCAGAAGCCAGGGAAGGAGGCTGCGAGGAGGACGCAGGGGAGCCGGCCAGGTCCAGGGAAGCTGTCGGGCGCCGGGATCGGGGTCCAGGGACCCTGGGACGGACGGGATCCGGTGGCTGGAGAGCGGGGAGCGTGGCAGGTGAGCCGGGGAGCGGGGGTGAGGACCCGGGAAGCGTGACAATATCCTAGTAATGAAACATAGTCATTACATAATCCAGCACAACTGTACAGTACGTAACTGAGCGTGTGTCATTTTTGGAGAATTACTTACCCTGTTCTTGGTTTAGGATGTTCTGCTGGTGGTGACTTTGTCTCCATAGTGTCTGATGAAGTTGGCTTTGGTTTCTGTACATGCCTATGATGCATAACATTTCCCTTTTCACTTGATTCTTCTTGACCAGGCAATCCATGAGCAAAGGATGACACCCCATGGACCTCAAAAATAGAGCCTATAGGAGATGATCCAGCTGAGTAGAGATGTGTCCTTACCAAAGTACAAGAGGCCAAAATCAATAGTCCAAGCCAGCATATTGTAGTATATAGCTTCTCTGCCATAGCTCGTTGTCTCCTTACAAACCCACTTGAACTTCTAAGTGCTGAAACTGAGTGACTTTGAGAAGCCCCTTTGAATTGCCTTGAAGTTTAAAATTAAGGGTGGGGGAACTTTTTTAACAAAGAACGGAAAAAACGCACAATCCCTCCCAGCTACTGTGGAAATGTGAAAGGTCATCAGACAATGTGAGGGCCTGTTCCTATTCGGTGAGCACAAAACTTAGTGAGGAGATTCTGTAGAAAGAAAAAAAAAAGGAATATTTTTTCAAGGAAGCTGTGCTGCTCGTTGGCAGCCTCCACTGAGCTACTGCACTCAGGAAGACAGTCTTATCAGAGCCCCTATGCCTGCGCTGTGTAAAACTGGCCTGTAAGTGGGAGGAAAAGGATGTTAGTTCAAGGAAGAGCAAATATTGTAAAGTTTACATTAAGTTTTCTAGTACAAGAACATATATAATGACATTCATACCTCACATTACACTTCTTCAAAATAATATACTGCACATATACATCTACTCTACAATAACTATATATACACTGGTAAGTTCTTAATTCACATCTAGTAATTAACACTAAATGTACACAAGACAGATGACAAATTGGCCAAATCTGAGAACATTTCTTAGGTCTGATGCTATTGTTTAAATGTTCTTTTCTGATCATGCAGATACAGAGCTGTAAGGCTGTACGATTTTCCATGCTTGACCTATGATACACTGTCTGTATATTAGCTTGGCTCTACTAGCATTTATTTTTGTTCACGCTAGAGTCATGTTTTTCTTTTGTTTTTCCTTTTCAAAAAGCTTACTAAGGATCTGTTATTATTTCTCATCAGCAGTTATAACTTTTTTAATGAATCAGTCATGGTCAGTTGTAATCCATTTTTTTAGTCCCATTGACTTACTATGGGTTTATTTAGGCCATGTGCGCACGTTGCATTGTTTTTTTGCATTTTGGTCACGTTTTAAACTGCACTGTGTCACTAACAAACTGCATGCTTTTGCTTCCCCAGCAGTCTATGAGAAATCAGAATTTCCATGCGCACGTTGCATTTTTTTGTTAGCGTTTTGTTTGACAAATATTTGTCAAAATGTTTGACAAAATAGCAGCATGTCACATCTTTTTACGTTTTGTTCACATTTTGTCACCCATTGAAATGACTGACGTGTGTCCAAAATGCAACCAAAATGTTAACTGTGCATTTGCACCACGTTTTTGTTGCATTTTGGATCCATTGTTGTCGACAAAAACGCAGGTCACCAACTTTTCTCCATTCTTTCTCTCTCTGTCTCTCTCCGCTTCATACTCACCGATCACCAGTGCAGCTGTCACACTGTTCCTATGGCCTCTCCTGAATCTGAAAGTGCCAGCCACTCATTAGGTTAATTTCATATTAACTGCTTCCCCCGCCCACTGGCGCCTATTATTGGTTGCAGTCAGGCACTCCCTCAAGCTGAGTGACAGCTATCTGACTGCAACCAATCACACCCGCCAGTGGGTGGGTCTATATTGTACAGTAAAATAAATAAATAAAAAAATTTAAAAAACGTCATGCGGTCACCCTCAATTTTCATACCCAGCCAAGATAAAGCCTCACAGCTTCTGGATGGTATTCTAAGACTGGGGATGGCAATTGTTTTTAGGCTGCACCCAGCCTAAAAATATCAGCCAGCAACTGCCGGAATTGCCGCATCCATTAGATACGACAGTCCCGGGACCTTACCCGGCTCATCCTGATTACCCTGGTGCAGTGGCAATCGGGGTAATAAGGAGTTAATGGCAGCCCATAGCTACCACTAAGTTGTAGGTTAATCATGGCAGGCATCTATGAGACACCCCCTGATTAATCTGTAAGTGAAAGTAAATAAACACATACACCCAAAAAAAATCCTTTAATTGGAATAAAAGACAAAAAAACACCCTCTTTCACCACTTTATTAACCCCCCAAACATCCCGTCAGGTCCGACATAATCCACACGAGGTCCCACAACGCTTCCAGCACTGCTACATCTGACTCACATTGATCACTACAGAACAAAACTGACCACTGTGAGCTCCACGCCCCAACTGAAGTGAGTCGCTCTATCAGCGGTGATGTCACTCAGGTTAGCCACAGCCACAGCTAGAGTCCTCCACCTATGACAGCAAATCACCCAAGTGACTGAAATGAGCCACGCCATCAGTGAGAAATCACTCAGGTGATTTCTGGTCATAGCTGGTGTCCTTCATCTGTGACCACAAATCAGGCTGCGAAACAGAGACAGAACCGCGTGATGGGAATTAACTCGGTTGAACCTCTGACGTCACAACTGCGGGCCTCGCACTACTGCCTGTATCATGGCACTGACGTCAGAGATTCACCCGAGTTCATGACAGCACACAGAGACAGAGCCATGCGATGACAATGAACTTGATTAAACCTCTGACGTCACAGCTGCGGGCCTGAACTACTGCCTGTGTCACGGTACTGATATCAGAGGTTCACCAAGTTCATTCTCATCGCGCAGCTCTGTCTCTATCTGCTGCCAGCAGGCAGTCATGCTCTACGGTGCTCACTGTGACAGGACAGGGATATAGCAGAGCTGAATCACAATGGGACCTCATGTGGATTGCTTAGGACCTCCAGGGCTGTTTAGGGTTTAATAAAGCGGTGAAAGAGGGTGTTTTTTGTATTTTATTCCAAATAAAGGATTTTGGGGGAGTATGTGTTCATTTACTTTCATCTACAGATTAGTGATGGGGGCGGGTCTCATAGACAACTGTCATCACTAATCTAGAAAAAAAACACATAGAACTATATAAAAAAAAAAATCACAGACCATAGGAGCCAATTCAAATTATGTAGGCAGACACAGAATTTGGCAAACCCTTCTAGTAAAGATGGCCGCAGCCCAGGTGCACGATGATGATGATACAGCCACTCAAACCTCCACACTAAAGGGGAGGGGCGGCAATTTAGCATAAAACATGCATACTAATAAGGCTTGCATTGGGAGTCCGTCATATAGATGAGTGAGATGCACAGTGTCTGAACTGCAACCTATAAATGAGGCCAACAACCTAGGTCAGGCGGGCTAAACAGCACTATATAAGTGCATCTCACACGGATACGTGAGACGTACAGTGTCTAAATTGTGGTCTATCAATGACGCACAACACTAGGTCAGACGGGTTAGTTAGAACTATACGAGTGGATATCACATGACGGACTCACCATTTATCCACCTGAATTTAGAAAGTCCACACACATCCTGCAAAAAAAGATAAAATGTGCCATGCCTCAAATAGTGAGATAGTAGTTGATATTTTGGCCCAACATATGTAAGCTCGCAATCCACGTCACGGATTCGCACACTTGCGAGTTCCTACACTCAATTATTTGAAAAAACCACATAGAACTATATAAAAAGAAATCACAGACCATAGGAGCCAATTCAGATGATGTAAGCAGACACAGAATGTGGCAAACCCTCCTAATAAAGATGGTCGCAGCCCAAGAGCACAATGCTGATGATACAACCGCTCAAACCTCCACACTACAGCTTAATGCATTTTTTTCGACCTTCAAAAGGCAATAGTAGCCTGACCTTAAAGGGGGGAATATTATGCACATTTTTTCTGAAGGCAGGATTAAAACCTCAAAGTTAGGAACCAATCTGCTCTAAAAAGGGGAAAATCCTTCCTAAGTGATTATGAACTGGTTTAAAAATCCCAGTAAAGTACGTTATATTATTTTGGAGAGAAAATTAAATACATCAGTTGAGGCCATTGTCCTCTATGATTTTGACATTTGTTGGGACATTTACATAAACTAAACCGATCCTCTCTAGTTTGGTCTTGGGGTTGAGAATTGCTTTTAGCTCCGAAACAGTCTCCTCTTAACTGATACATGTAAAATTGTATATCCTTAAATCTAAAATATTTACCCACCCGATTCTTTATTCACAATCTCCTAAGTACTTTCACTAAGACTACTATTAAGCTATTCGTACTGTTAGTTCTATTGGATTTCCTTTCTGCCCACATATATTTTTGGAGTAAATGTAGTATACCTTGATATTTAAGAAAAAAAAATAAAAAAAAGACTACTGACGTTTGCTTTGGATATAAAATATGGGTAGACATTTGTATCAGCTGTACACTGCCATACAACGATATAAACAGTCCTCCTTCACATTTCTGAAAGTCTATTTTATTTTCAGCAGTGGAGGATTAAAATTTCTATAATACATATGGTTTATATCTGTGTAAAAAAAAGGACGGTGTATATAAATATTTAAGTGCGTCACTGGATATTTCTAAACTCACTACTCTTGAGAACGTCAGAGCTTCCAATTTCGGTTGAGTCTTCTTAGAACTGAACATCTGTGCAAAATCATGTAGTATATAAAACATCTCAGCAATGTCTTCCTAAATCCTCTAAATCATGCGGTAAATAATCATCAGACAATCGTTATTTCTTACTTGACTACCCTGCTTCATTTCCATTTTTCACACTATACATGAGTTCTTACTAACGGCCCTTTTGTAAGAATAAATAGCAGTGCTAATAGTTTGTATGGAGAGGGGGATTCAACTCATGCACCCATCACACTTAACTCCTTACTGACATAGGACGCACTTTGATGTGTGCTCACACACTGAGCCTGCACCTTTCCCTGTACATGTCGATTGACCTGGTAATCTGACATTTGCCTCTGACAGGCACAGGGTGGATCAGAGATCCACTCATACCTGTTGACTAGTTAAATCCTGCTGTCAATCTCTGACAGCAGGATTTAAAGTGCTCTGGTGGAGAGTATGCCATTGTCCGCTTCCATCAGCAGTCCTGTAATGTGATCTGTCATGACAAACTTCCTGTGAACACCGGCTGTGAGCCAGCAATCATAGGAAGTCAGTGTTTCTGCTCTACAGGGCAGTACTGAGGCATTGGTCTGTATAGCACAAGCAATCAGATGATTGCTCAGGGGATTAGAAAAACAATAAAGAGTGAAAAAAAAAGTTGAAAAAATATAAAAAAACAAAACACAAATGTGAAATAACCCATATTTTCCCCCATTGAAAATAAAACAATCAAAATCTAATATATAAAGCTGAATGTATGTGTGTATGTATATGTATGTATGTGTGTATGTCCGCTAAAGGAATTTGCACCGTCGCATTTACAATCACAAAATTTTGCACAGACACCTCATGTGACTCAGGGAATGTCGTAGACTATTTTTTGACCAGAAAATTTAACCCCACGCTTTACTGTTACTCTCCAAAAATCCTGCCTCCATTAGAGTCAATGGAGCTGGAAGCCAAGGGTTATTATTAGCAGCTCTGATTGGTTGCTATAGGAACGAAAGACATTCATAGTATAACAAGCTTATGTGTGAGGTAATATGATATTGGTGGGGAGATGGATAGAGACAGACAGAGAAAGACAGACAAAGAGACAGAGGCAGAAAGGCAGAGACAGGGAAAGAGAAAGGCACAGACAGACAGGGAAAGAGAGAGACAGAAAGAGAGACAGACAGAAACAAATGGGGAAAGAGACAGATGGGGAAAGAGACAGACAGGGAAAGAGGCAGACGGGGAAAGAGATAGACGAGGAAAGACAGACGGGGAAAGAGACAGATGGGGAAAGAGACAGGCAGACAGGGAAAGAGACAGACAGAGATACAGGGAAAGACAGACAGGGAAAGAGACAGCCGGGGAAAGAGACAGACTTGGAAAGAGACAGACAAGGAAAGAGACAGACAAGGAAAAAGACAGACGGGGAAAGAGACAGACAGGGAAAGAGAAAGACCTGGAAAGAGACAGGCAAGGAAAGAGACAGAGAGATAGAGACAGACAGAGACAGGCAGACAAGGAAAGTGACAGGCAGCAAAAGAGACAGATAGAGAGACAAAGACAGATGGTGAAAGAGATAGACCTGGGAAAGAGACAGACCTGGGAAAGAAACAGACCTGGGAAAGAAACAGACCTGGGAAACAGACAGACCTGGAAAGAGACAGATCTGGAAAGAGACAGACCTGGAAAAGAGACAGACCTGGGAAAGAGACAGACCTGGGAAACAGACAGACCTGGGAAACAGACAGACCTGGAAAGAGACAGACCTGGAAAGAGACAGATGGGCAAAGAGACAGACCTGGAAAGAGACAGACAAGGAAAGAGACAGACAAGGAAAGAGACAGATGGGGAAAGAGACAGACCTGGAAAGAGACAGACAAGGAAAGAGACAGACAAGGAAAGAAACAGACGGGGAAAGAGACAGACCTGAAAAGAGACAGACAAGGAAAGAGACAGACAAGAAAAGAGACAGACGGGGAAAGAGACAGACCTGGAAAGAGACAGACAAGGAAGAAGACACAGAGATAGAGACAGACAGAGACAGGCAGACAGGGAAAGTGACAGGCAGCAAAAGAGACAGACAGAGAGACAGACAAAGACAGATGGGAAAAAGACAGATCTGGGAAAGAAACAGACCTGGGAAAGAAACAGACCTGGGAAACAGACAGACCTGAAAAGAGACAGACCTGGGAAAGAGACAGACCTGGGAAAGAGACAGACCTGGAAAGAGACAGACCTGAAAAGAGACAGACCTGGGAAACAGACAGACTTGGAAAGAGACAGACCTGCAAAGAGACAGACGGGCAAAGAGACAGATGGGGAAAGAGACAGATGGGGAAAGAGACAGACGGGGAAAGAGACAGATGGGGAAAGAGATAGAGAGACAACATACACACAAAGACAGACACAGAGATGGAGAGAGACAAAGAGACTGATACAAAGACAGAGAGACACAGAGACATAGACACAGACAGACACACAGAGACAGACAGGGAAAGAGACAGAGAGACAGACAGAGACAGACAGACAGACAGAGACTGGGAAAGAGACAGAGACAGACAGACAGACACTAGGAGAGAGACAGACAGTTACTATCCCGTGCAACGCCCGGATACTACAGCTGGCATACACATATTTGGTAGTGCCACATTCAGAAACGCCCAATCTATCAAAATATAACATAAATTCATCAAATTGATAAAGGTCGTAATGAGAAAAAAAAATGCCAGAATTCCGCTTTTTTTTGTTACCGCAGCATTGCAATGAAATGCAATAAGATGCAATCAAAAGATCGTACCAACACCAAAATGAAAAAATTTAAAACGTCAGCTCAGGATGCAAAAAATAAGGCATCACACAGCCCATATCCTGAAAAATGAGAATGTTAGTTGTTTTTGAAAATGTTCACAAAAGTGCCACTTTTTTTGGGGACAAATTTCTGGACTTTTTTCACCACTTAAATAAAAAAAACTATACATGTTTGGTATCTTCAAACTCCAACTGACACGGAGAATCATACTGCCAGGTCAGTTTTTCCATATAGCGAAGAGAGTAAATTATCAACCCCATTTAAATTCTGGAATTCAATTTTTTTTTGCAAATTCACCTCACTTGGAATTTTTTTCCTGCTTTCCAGTACACTAGGTACCAGAATGAATGTTGTTAATTAAAAGTACAACTCATCCCACAAAAAAATAAGCCCTCATGTGATTATATTGATGAAAAAATAAAAAATTGTGGCTCTTGAAAGAAGGGGAGGAAAAAAATTAAAGCACAAAAATGGGTCATGGCCACATAGGGAAACAATTATCAGATTGTGGCTCTGAATTTAAGACTGCTGATATTGCTTTCATGAATCTGAATCAGAGCCTTTACTTGTATCTCTTTAATAAAATATCTATTATCATTCTTCTTTCACCATTATGTTTATACACTGTTCATACTATATTGTACTACCGTGTTTCTCAGAAAATAAAACCTACCCCGAAAATAAACCCTAGCAGGAATTTTCAGCATTTTTGGCATAGGGCTTAAATATAAGTATGGTAAGTATGATTCTCCTGGGAAGGGGGGGTCTGCATTTTCTGGGGGGTAAAGTTTCCCCCAAGCGTGTTTCCCCGATAATAAGCCCTACCCCAAAAACAAGCCCTGGCACAGTTTTAGGGTCAAAAAATAATATAAGACAGTGTCTTATTTTTGAGGAGCATAGTACATTGATTGTATATAATTCAACATATAAGAGTTTATACAACTATATTAACAATTAACAGCAGGAAGTGTCAGTGTGTGGCTCAAGCCACTTGGGAGGCAGAGGTACTGAGGAGAGATAAGACCTAGGTTGAAGGCATGGAGACGTTCCTAGAAAAGATGTTATGGATTTTTCTGCCGTAAATTAAGTATGAGTCAGATTTCCTAAAATTTGCAGCTCTTGCCCAATTCAAGTAAATTGTGATTGGATTTGCGATGATTACAAACATTAAATACAGTAGTGACCAAAAGTTTTTCTTTTTTATTTTTTTTAAAGTGTGATTACTTCTGTCTGGTTGTTGGGATGTGATTTTTCCTGGTGATGAATTGAAAGTGCATGAAGTTGTAATGGGTCATGGTCAATTACCGTATTTTTCGGACTATAAGACGCACCGGACTATAAGACGCACCCTGGTTTTAGAGGAGGAAAATAGGAAAATAAAACTTTAAGCAAAAAAATGTGGTCATGACACACTGTGATGGGGCAAGGATCTGCTGCTGACACTGTTATGGGGGTAATGTCCCCAAATTCTCTACTAAGGTACCCCATCCTGGTAATGATCCTCCTGCCTTGTATATGATCCTGCTATAAACCCCCATCCTGCTCATATACCCCCATCCTGCTTATATACCAGCATCCTGCTCATATTCCCCCATCCTATTCATATACCCCATCCTGTTCATATACCCCCATCCTGTTCATATTCCCCCATCCTGCTCATATACTCCCATCCTGTTCATATACCCCCATCCTGTTCATATACCCCCATCCTGTTCATAAACCCCCCATCCATCCTGCTCATATACCCCCATCCTGTTCATATACCCCCCCATCCATCCTGCTCATATACTCCCATCCTGTTCATATACCCCCATCCTGTTCATATACCCCCATCCTGTTCATATACCCCCCATCCTGTTCATATACCCCCCATCCTGTTCATATACCCCCCATCCGTCCTGCTCATATACTCCCATCCTGTTCATATACCCCCATCCTGTTCATATACCCCCCATCCATCCTCCTCATATACTCCCATCCTGTTCATATACCCCCATCCTGTTCATATACCCCCATCCTGTTCATATACTTCCATCCTGTTCATATACCTCCCATCCCTCCTGCTCATATACTCCCATCCTGCTATATGCCCCCATCGTGCTCATATACCATCCTGGTATATGGCCTGTATCCTATAGCACAGAGAAAAAAACCCAAACGTTTATACTCACCTTTTCCTCACTCCCTGCAGCCGATCATCTTCCTCTCTGCACCACTGACCTGTGTGTGTGTGTGTGGAGCCGTCCCCCGGAAGCACGCGATGTCTTCCTGTCTGTGCCGATCAGCTGACCGGCACAGATCAGATGACCAGCACAGTAAGACATCGCGTGCTGCGGGGGAACGGCTCCACACACGGGGACGGGTGAGTGTACTGATTCACTGCCCCCCGCGCTGATGATGACGCGCGGGGGGCAGTGAATACAGCCGCACATGATCACTCCAGGCTGTAATTGCCAGGGGTGATCATGCGGACCGGCTCTTTACTATGCGCGCGTCCCTGCTCGTCCTCCCGCCCACCTGTCAGCGCCGGCTTCTGCGCTGAGAAATGGCCGGGAGGATGGGCGTACATATGTAATGAGCGGGCACACGTGGTCACAGCAGGCTGCTACAGCCTGCTCGTGCCCCCGATGACCCGCTGCACCGCAGCACCTCATTCCCCGCAGCCACAGTCAGACCATAAGACGCACCCCCAACTTTCCCCCAACATTTGGGGGAAAATAAGTGCGTCTTATGGTCCGAAAAATACGGTAATTAAAGAAAACTGACTGACAAAAGTTTTGCATATACTATTTATTGAAAACAACATAGACAGTAATTAACTGTTTACAATGCCACAACTTAGTATTTTATAGCATAACCTCTTGCTTTAATTCCTGCACCACATTGACGGGGCATTGAAGCCACTATGCACTATGGTATTTCAAGACTAGAGATGAGCAAACTGCCCGAGGTTCAGTTTGTCTTTGCTGACGTCACATGTGTTCGCCAAACATATCCAAACCTATTGAATTCAATGGGAGGCAAAAACAAAGGCAAAGACAACACCTTCATGGGGGCCCAAAAGTTGCCAAAGCAACTCAAACCATTTTACAGTAGAGCCACACTGTTGTGCCACAGCTATTAACTTCCTAGACTATTAACACAAGAAATATTGAATGTGTGACAGGAGTAGACTTGTTGCTCTAAGAACCCTGCCATTACAGACAAGATACAGCTTGGAGACCCATCTTGAAGTCTCCATATTTCCAAAAATTAGAGGCAGACAGCGGGACAGTGGTATCAATTGCACCTCAGTACCCAGTGTCTTAGCGCTGCAGTCAAGCATGGGCCATACACGACATACTGGCCCAGCATTTACAGCTTTCAAATTAAGAGGTGGGTGGATGGATGAGTGACAGATGTAGGCCTGTTGCTCTGAGAACCTTGCCACTACAGACAAAATACAACTTATATAACCTAGAAGTTACCGGAGCTCACAACCACTGGGTCTCCCTGCAGCTGTAAGGCTGGAAAACCTTAAGGAAGCCTTTAAGACAGTCTTTAAAAGAGCCTTTAAGTTTCTTGGACTTCCCAACTATTGGTACACCTGAAGGATTTGAACTCTGGTAACAGTTCACAGCCTCCAGATGTCCCAGCAGCTGGGAACTCAAGGAACGTTACACATTTGCAGTTGATAGAATCCATTCTGTCCTGGCCACAAATGTGGAAGGAGCTGCTGGGGTTCTGACCTGAGCCTATTCGTCTGCTGCCTCGGAGTTTGGCTGAAGCCGTAGAGTTGGTGTTTGTATCCTCTTTTTCCCCTATTTGTCTTTCTTCCCTTCATGTTGTATTAGTGCAGTGGTGGGACTAGTGTTCCTTGCCAGTCATTTCAATAATGAGCGTGAGTACATGGCTTGTGAGAGCATTAGGCATCCTGCTTGGTGGCGGGGTCAAAGAACCCATGTAGGGCTGGCTAGGGAGTGCAGTGTACAGCTGCAGATGAGCAAAGAAGGTGTCTTATTTTCCCTCTCCCTAGCGCCAGGGCCCACCATTGTTAAAGTGTCCCCTGTGTACCACCTCTGTGGTGTTTTTGTAGTGCGCCAGATGTCCATACATATGATCGCTACCATCATGCAGTGTAATCGGACTTCTCCCACTCCAAGCGTGGCATTATCAGAGCTCACAGCTATTGGGTCTGAAGGCAGCTTTCAACCTGGTAACTTTAAGGGAGACGTTAAGGGAGCCTTTAAGTTTCTTGTAGTTTCTAGCTGTTGGGACATCTAGAGGCTGTGAAATGTTACCAGAGTTCAAAGCCGCCAGCTGTCCCAGCAGCTGGGAACTGTAAGAAACTTAAAGACTCTTTGAAAAGGTCTTGTGACACCCCTGGACTATCAGGTCGTCACAGGGTATTGTACAATCTACCCTCCCATGCAATTTCCACATCCTTCTTGGTTATGGGTCCCCAACTACTTGGTGTTGCCTACATCAGCTAATCAAAATCCTAGGTACACTCTGCACCACACCCACCAGACACACCAGTGGACGGCCTGAGTGGAATAGGGTCACCCATTTGGGGGGTTAGTTAGGGGAGTGTCAGGAGGGGTAGAGAGTTGAGTTTGGAAGTGGAAGTGAGAGGAGGTTAGAAGCAGGGCTCCTAGGAAGTAATCTAGGTGGCAGACGGTGGTCTGAGCCTAGAGGAGCTGGATCCCTGGTCACAGGGGATCATGGCAAGGGGCACAGGTCTGTCGAGGAGGACAGCCGGCAGCCTTGCACCATCACTGGGCTAGGACCAGGGCACGATGGGGTACGTGGACCCTAGGTCAGGGAGTAGCTTCAGGCAACCTGAAAATTTACCTGGCAGCCCCCATGCAGCTGTGGATACCGCGCCTCATGCCATCCTATGCCTCCAGTCCACTCCACCAATGTGCAACTGAGGAAGGTCTGTAGTGGACTGAAAAAGTTTTTCATGCACATTAAATAAACTTGCATCACTTTCAAGTTCGGAAGTGCCTTGTTTAATTACATTGTACGGCTTTGGAACCTGAAGAGCACCCCTATTTCTCTTGATATCCCTACAAGGAAGTGCCATTTCTTCTTTCTACTATGAGAATTTACTCGACGAGAACGGAGCCTTCAAGATCCGCTCTCCACCTGCTCCAAAATCAGGGTAGTAGCACAATGAGGGGGATAGGACTTTCCTCTAAAACGGTCCAGAATATCCCAAGCGTGAACCCTGAGAGCAAGCTCCCACACTTAGCCATAGTGCGGAGCGGGACCCGATTAGTTCCATACTACCGGGACCAACAGAGAAGTAACTTAGTGCCAAGAGGAAGGTCAGGCAGCACCATTGGGGACGGGATCCGAACTATGCTCCCCTCAACGGCAGCGGTATCCAGAACTTTGGTTTATCCAGTTGTCGGTGTCAGCTTAATGGACTGACTGAGTACGAAAGTGACCCCTCTGCACCCAACGGCACTCCCCCAACACCTTCACTGAGTCCCGGGGCATCACCCCCTACCCGTGAAGGGTTCTAACACCTGGCTGCCCCACTCAATCGCCCCCGGGTACTCCCAACTGCAGCAGTGGTACTCCACATTACCACACACCACGAGTGGCCTCACAAACTCTAAACACAATCCCCTGTAAATACCCCCTTCATTAGAGTGGCCGCACGACCCCCGGGTCCGGACACCTATCGAGCCACCACGGATCCGGATCCGAGCAGCCCGGTTGCTGGCACAGCGGCGTCACAGTCTCTTAAAGGTTTCCGGGCCTTAGAGCTGCTGGGAGACCCTGTAGGTTACCAGAGCTCACAGTCATCGGGTCTCTATAGTGCTAAGATATATGGAACAATATGGAACAATAAATATGGGAATATAGACATAGACATTTAGACCTGTGTGTGCTTGTAGTGAGTTTGTGCTTTGGCTTTCCCTTGGCTGTCTGTTTTTGTGGCATTCATCACTCCTGTTCCAACCCTCCCCGGTGTAGGGGAAAGGGGGTATTAGATCTGGGCTGATTAGGAGTCAGGTTACACTGACAGTCTGAACCTCTTCACCATTTAAAGTACTTCTGGAATAAGGGACGATTCAGGGTCCCTAGCCTGAGGCCCAGTCTAGGCGCCCCCATTCCAATTTACCGTGTCACACCCCAGGATACCTGAGCCTAATGATCCATGCTGAAAGTTATGCATCTGCTTGTACCTGTTCTACATGTTCTATTCCAGACTGTGTTCCTGTTCTGCCCTGCTTGTCCTGCCAGTGCCCATCCTGTCTGGCCTGTCCATTACCTCACCCTGATCTTGATGTCTCCTTCTCCACTCAGCTGTCACAGTCCCGGTTACTGCCCTGGGAGTGGCACCTAGCATCCTGCCTTGCGGTGGGTGCTTAGTCAAGCCTCTCCCACTAAAGTGCACTCCCACTCACTGCCTTCCACAGCGGTTAGTGTTAAACAAAGGTTATCACAGCTCATCACAGCCACAGGGTCTCCCAGTAGCTGTGAAGCCTGGAAATCTTAAAGGAGCATTTAAGAGAGCTTTTAAGAGAGCCTTTAATGCTCCTTGAGTTACCAGCTGCTGGGACATTTGGAGGGATATGTTTCTGCAGCAAATCTGCATCTCTTGGCAGAAAACTGCACAAAAACTGAGGATTTTTTTTGCCAGGAGATGCAGATTTGTTGCTGAAATTTGTACAGCAAATTCCTGCATCAAATCTGCATCTTCTGGCAAAAAAACGCACTGCATTAGTGATGCGGTATTGATGTGTTTTTTACCAGAAGATGTAGATTTGGTGCAGGAATTTGGTGTATTCTCTTGATGAGCTTCAAGAGGTAGTCACCGGAAATGGTTTTTACTTCACAGGTCTGCCCTGTCAGGTTTAATAAGTGGGATTTCTTCCCTTATAAATGGGGTTGGGACCATCAGTTGTGTTGTACAGAAGTCTGGTGGATACACAGCTGATAGTCCTACTGAATAGACTGTTAGAATTTGTATTATGGCAAGAAAAAGCAGCTAAGTAAAGAAAAACGAGTGGCCATCATTACTTTAAGAAATGAAAGTCAGTCAGTCCAAAACATT
Source organism: Anomaloglossus baeobatrachus (assembly GCF_048569485.1). Lineage (NCBI taxonomy): Eukaryota > Metazoa > Chordata > Amphibia > Anura > Aromobatidae > Anomaloglossus > Anomaloglossus baeobatrachus. The sequence continues at coordinate 163,347,729 of NC_134357.1, forward strand.
GGGAAAACTTTGAAAGTGTCCACAAGTGCAGTGGCAAAAGCCATTAAACGCTACAAAGAAACTGGCTCACATGAGGACCGCCCCATAAAAGGAAGACCAAGAGTCACCTCTGCTGCGGAGGATACATTTATCCGAGTCACCAGCTTCAGAAATCGCAGGTTAACAGCAGCTCAGATTAGAGACCAGGTCGATGCCACACAGAGTTCTAGCAGCAGACACATCTCTAGAACAACTGTTCTTTGTGCAGCAGGCCTTCATGGTAAAATAGCTGCTAGGAAACCACTGCTAAGGAATAGCAACAAGCAGAAGACGCAGAAAAGGTGAATGGATGGACTCTACATGCCTGATTCCCACCGTGAAGCATGGAGGAGGAGGTCTAATGGTGTGGGGGGGCTTTGCTGGGGACACTGTTGGGGATTTATTCAAAATTAAAGGCATACTGAACCAGCATGGCTACCACAGCATCTTGCAGCGGCATGCTATTCCATTCGGTATGCGTTTAGTTGGACCATCATTTATTTTTCAACAGGACAATGACCCCAAACACACCTCCAGACTGTGGAAGGGCTATTTGACTAAGAAGGAAAGTTATGGGGTGCTACGCCAGATGACCTGGCCTCCACAATCACCAGTCCTGAACCCAATCAAGATGGTTTGGGGTGAGCTGGACCACAGAGTGAAGGCAAAAGGACCAACATGTGCTAAGCATCCCTGGGAACTCCTTCAAGACTGTTGGAAGACCATTTCCGATGACTACCTCTTGAAGCTCATCAAGAGACTGCAAAGAGTGTGCAAAGCAGTAATCAAAGCAAAAGGTGGCTACTTTGAAAAACCTAGAATATAAGACATATTTTCAGTTGTTTAACACTTTTTTATTAAGTATTTCATTCCACATGTGTTAATTCATAGTTTTGATGCCTTCAATGTGAATCTACAATTTTCAGAGTCATGAAAATAAAGAAAACTCTTTGAATGAGAAGGTGTGTCCAAACATTTGGTCTGTACTGTATATGTATAGGATAACTTTCAAAGTAGATCTCTAAAAATGGTAAAGGAAGGCATCATACACACTCATGAAAAATAAAAAGCGAGGGTTACATGATCACCCTGCTGATATGGTGAATAATGAGGAGCAGAGCACAAAATAGAAGAAATCATGAACCACATGCTCTTGTTTAGGCAGAAAGGGGTGCATGAGAATACTCCAGAATAAAAGGAACATTATAATTGCTTTTATGTTCCGCTACTGTCAAGCAGAGGTGTTGAGAGAGAGTTGAGAAGTAAGAGCCAATCCAGGCCTTGTTAATTTTGAAAAGAGTAAGCCTGTCAGCAATTTTAGTTGACAAGCAGATACGCCTATCAGTTATTATGTCCCCACTCAGACAAACAGCGATAGCTATAGCTGACTTATGGAAATGGTTACAGATGCGGCATACTTTCAAAAATCTCTCAGGCAAATTTTGGTAGGTTTTTAGAAAGCACTGAACCACTAAAGCGGGCTTTACGCGCTACAATATATCTAACGATGTGTCGGCGGGGTCACATCGTAAGTGACGCACATCCAGCATCATTAGTGATATTGTAGTGTGTGAAACCTACGTGCGATTGCGATTGAACGAAAAACTGTTGATCGCATACACGTTGTTCAATTACTAAAAATTGAACGTCCGGTTGTTCAATGTTCCCGAGGCAGCACACATCGCAGTGTGTGACATTCCGGGAACGATGAACACATCTTACCTGCATCCCGCCTGCAATGCGGAAGGAAGCAGGTGGGCGGGATGTTTATGTCCCGCTCATCTACGCCCCTCCGCTTCTATTGGCCGGCTGCCATGTGACGTCGCTGTGACGCCCACTACCGGAAGTGGTTGTTCGCCACCTACATCGAGGTCGTATGGAAGATGGAAGGTAAGTACGTGTGACGGGATTTAATTGTTTGTGCGACACAGGCAACAAATTGAACGTGCCGCACATACGATGGGGACGTGTGCAATCGCATACGAGATTGCATGTGTAAGTGTAACGAGTAAAGCAGGCTTAGGTTTAAGACATGGTCCAGGCATGCTCCATGGTCAAGCTTGCCAAAGCTTCAGGGCAGCCACTGGGATTCAGCTATTAACCCACTCGAGCACGCCTGGTTGTAGGTTCAGCGGCAATCTTTCTGGCCTTTCTGATCTGTTAGATCTTTCAGCAACTCTGCGGCAGTGTGCTTTTTGCTACCTACAGATATTTTAGCAGAGCCTGTTTTCACTTCTCAGAGGCAGTGCTGTAGTGCTTCCAGCTTGCCACAGATATGCTAACAGTTCTGAGATGGAGGATAAGGAGGAGGAAGGGGAGCAAGAACCAGTATACCAAATGGGGGAAATCCTGATGGAACTAAGACCCGCATTCCTGGGCATCAGTTGCACATGAGCTGTTCTTGGATCTGACTCGGTCCGGTACCCCACTAGGTCCACCCAGTGTGTCATCAGGGAAATGTAGCTTTCCTGGCTACAAAAACAAAAATAAGCTGCCCTCTCTCCCCTGGAAATGCTCAGTTTATGACTGGCTGTATGTGGTTAGAAAGCTGAATTTCTCAATCATTGACTTCAAATGGGATTCGGAATCAAGTTCAGGTCAAGTCCGAATCCCAAACAAAACTTCCCCAGTATGCCATCAGGGAAATGTAGCTTTCCTGGCTACAAAAACAAAAATAAGCTGCCCTCTCCCCTGGAAATGCTCAGTTTATGACTGGCTGTATGTGGTTAGAAAGCTGAATTTCTCAATCATTGACTTCAAATGGGATTCGGAATCAAGTTCAGGTCAAGTCCGAATCCCAAACAAAACTTTACGTATAGTCCGTCTGAACCCGGTGAAACCTATCTTCCCATGGGTCCACTCATCTCTAGCAGCAATACTTTGTCTTGATATTTACGGTATGTGAGAACTTATCGTATATTATAAGCACTCCAAACCCATAAATGCTAAAATGAAAAACCTGTTTTTGAAAGATGTGTTAGTGAAGTAAGTATGTCTACTTGTATTCATTCCTGTTTTATCTTCCAACACTAAGTTTGCTCGAATGATTGAATTGTAACTTGATTTAGCTGTCCATAGGAAAACTAGAAGAAAACCTAATAGAATTACAGAATGGAAGCTTGGAGAGATAAACAGAGAAACCTGACAGAAAAAAAGACACTGGGATATTCATCACCAAAAACTGTATGTTAGACTCACCTGAAAAGGTGGATACCCCAAGCCCAAGATCTGGGTAGGCATACAGACCATGCATGTTAGTGCAGCAAGCAGGTGATGTACTCAGGAAAGAGGTACCAGAAGTACTGAAAGTCACAGGCAGACAGAAGGCTGGCAGCAAAGATATTGAAGTCGCAGGCAGATAGGAGATGTCCTGGAGACCGCAGACAGGTAGCACAGGCACTGGAAGGCGCAAGCAGACAGCACAGGTCATGGTGCACAGACATACTAAGAGTTTTAATACCAAGATACAGGTGTGTGCTGTTGAAGGCCTTATATATGCGCAAGCGATCTGTAAAGTCTGTTGTGGAGCACAACAGTGTTCAGCCGACCGTGGTGAGGGAAGCAAATCCCGCATCTGGGACAGATACATAACACTGTGTGGAAGTATTCTTAATACTAATGGCCTCTAATGGAGCCTGTACAAAAACACATGGAGGATGTACAGCATGTTCTAAGGAGCCAAACAGCTAATGTACACTAATGTAGAGTCCCCATGCACACATAATTCTCATAGCAGCTTTTGGGGAACACTTCTAAAATCAGGTGGGTCTGAACATTTGTCAAATTACTTTTCCCAGAAACCATTGTTACAAGCTCATTTTACTATATATGAAGGTAAAGCACAGAACAATGAAATGTATTTGATGTGAATACAATCCTCTGGATATTTGTACATTATATAGGGTATCATCTTCTGTTTACATATTTTTTTTGTGAGGATGTTGTTGCTTGTGTAGAGGCCATTAGCACTTTATTGTCTTCTACTGAACCTTAACACTTGTTAACATTTGAGCTAAAATACATTTTATGTAACTTTGATGTTATCTCCTGAAAATCACATTAAAAGACACATGATCTCTGTGTTGCCTTTCAGAATTGTTGGTAATAAGTACCTTAGTGTTAAACAAAATGATCAATGGTGTCACAAAGCCAACAGCAAGACAAAGACAAACTAGCCCACATAAACATTAGCCAGCTTCCCTATTGTAACTTAATTTTAAATGCTACCACTATTAGAGACTCACAATGTCTTTCAAAGAATCCTTGTTTTAGCAAAGTTCAAGTCCATATTATCCCAACAGCTTCTTGATGTGTCTGTCAAATTATTATGAAACTCATTGTCCAGATGGTCTCAATTACAAATAGAAAAGATTTCCAATTGTGTAAAGAAATACTTAATCCACATCATGTCTAATGTTTTAGCATATTTTTACTAAAGCTGGCTGAAGTCATAGTGAAAATTGATATTAGCCCAACAGATTTTCAGAACATTTAATATTTTTTTTGTTGGTTGTGACAAAAGCAGACAATAGTATTGTAATTTCATAGTGGCAATAGACATTAAAGATATTTCAAACTACTGCTAGGACTATTTCAAAACACCAGAATGGTTCTCCTTTGCCTTCTCATACTAAGTAGAGATGATTGTATGTATTTAATGAAAATTTAAAGGGAACCAATCACCAGAATTTTTGTATATAACCTAAAGCCAGAATAGCACTTTTGAAATCCAAAAAAGTAAAGTTTATAAAATTTGCGGCTGCTTGAGTGATAGCAGCTGAGGATCAGATAATAGCTGGGGGGGAATTCATAGTTATCCCCTCCCCCTGTAAGAATTAGCATAAGTATTATACAATCAATGTAACTTTTCCCTTCTAGGACCTGTATGAGGTCATACCCATGTGACCAGAGGGAGCGGGGCCTCAGCCAACAAAGCTGACATCAGGAAGCAACATTTTCCTATTTCCCGCTACTATCTGTTGTTTGTGTTTCCCTCTGCATAACTGATCTCCCGTCTTCCGACTCTATTCTTTTTTCTGACTTGATATTGATCTTCCCTTTGTAGTGAATCGAATTTTATGGCTAAACCCTGACTGTTTGACTACTCTATTGCCCCCTGGTGGCTTGCCTGTTAACTCCCTGCTGAAGTTACTCTTTTGTACTTCAGCTGCCTTTTTGTTACATGGTTTCTTTGTCTGTCCTTCACTACTCTGCTGCCACCTAGTGGGGAATACGCTGTACAACGTCTTATTAGCCTTTGTACAGCGTGACATAAATATTACCTATTCAGTAGATTGTTGATAATTTATATACGCCATAATATCGCTTCAAGAAAAAAATGCCATTTCACTTATCACATCTTGTGGCACCATAACTGATTCATTAATAAACAAAGTTGTAATATTTGTTGGATCATTATTATATTTTTATATCCTTGACTATCTTAAAGTGAATCTGAAACCCGTATCAACACTTTAGTTTTGGGTGAAAAATTCTGAGCTGATTCATTTTCTAATATCTCTCTAACATAAATTTTCAAATCCCTTGCATAGCTATACCATTTCTGTATGTTTGACGTGTTGAGTATTATTCCCTTTCAAATAATTTGACAAATTTTAGTATGGTAGCATATAAGACAAAAAAAAACAAAAAAATAGAGGAAAACAGTTGGAGGTATGAGTTCATAATGTAAAGAAAATAATATGAGTCAGAGGAAGAGGAACCTATTATTATCCACTTAAAAGACCATGTATACAAATAAGGAAATCTACAGCATTGGGTTTCACCAACAAACTCACAGGGGGCTGACCGGAGACTAAACCTACAACTCTCACAGGAAATGGCTACTCAATATTATAGTTTTCATGGAATACTAAGGAAAGGATGCGGACGTTTGAGGTTAAAACTGTAGGAGAGCAGCAGGAAAACTACCGAAAGAAAACAAAAGAATACATTATAAATGGGGGCAATAACTCACAAAACTAGCTTATATTTTAACTTCTAATATCCTGATTTTGAGGTACTTTAAAGGGATTGTCTCATCATAGACAACCCATTCATATGGGAGCTGCTATGGTCATAAGCTCCAAAATCCCTGACAAACATCAGATTTTCAGGCGATGTGTACATTACAGTGCTTAAAGAGGTGGTTCACCCCTTTTTATTATTGGCCACATCGATATTATGTTGAGAAACAAGGTTTCTTTCAAATACCTCGTGTTGCCAATAGTGCATGTGTGCGGCGCTATTGCGGTCTGCTCACCCCCTTCATGTCACCCCTGGGCTCCGTGATCTCTGATGTCCAGTGATGTCACATCGACTGAGGTGGGCCGCAGCCTTCCTAAGTGACTGAGCTTTAGGCGATGTTTTACCACTCGTCACAGCTCAGCATCACAGTCCAGCATCACAGCCCAGCATCTCCATGCTCTCTCCTTCACTGCATACAGCCGCAAGCAGGAGCAATGCTGGGCTGTGATAAGCGGTGAAACACTGCCCACAACCCAGTCACTCACAGAAGTCTGGGACTGGCCGCAGTGATGTCAGGTCAACAGGAAGCTGACGTAACATCATCGGACATCAGAGGTCACGGAGCCCGGGGGTCACACAAAGGGGGTGAGTGATCCGCAATAGCACTGCTCAGAGGCACTATTGGCAACACAAGGCATTTGAGAGAAACCTTGTTTCTTAACACAATATCAATGTGGCCAGTAAAAGGGTTTCCATATTCAATGGGAGAGTGGAACAGCATCTTTAGTGATAATATGAGGATAAAGTCTTTTTTTACTTTAACATTTGGAATGAACTCTTGTAGTATTAGTCAGAGAAACTTTTCAAATCTACAGGAAAAAATTATGTACATCAATCAGTGTTAGGGTAGTGGGATTAAATCATGTATTTATGGCAAATGTTAAGGTTAAATTCCCACAATAAGTTTTTGACTCTAAATATTTTTCTGTGGAAAAAACACTGCGTTTTCAAGTTTCAGCAAAGTGGATGAGATTCAAGAAAATCTCATGCGTACTATGATTTTTTCCTCTATGCAACGTTAACTTACCTGTGGTGCATTTTTAACCCCTTCACCTGCGGACGATTTTCCATTTTTTCGTTTTTGTTTCTTCCTCCCCTTTTTTGAAGCTCCATAACTTTTTTATTTTTCCATCAATATAGACATATGAAGGTTTATATTTTGCGGGATGAGTTGTAATTTTGAATGACACCATTCATTGTGTTCCATATTGTGCTAGAAAAACATATCACAATTAGTGATGAGCGAGTACTAAAAAGCTCGGGTGCTCGAGGCTCGGGCCGAGCATCCCAAGATACTCGTGTACTCGGCCCGAGCACTGAGCCCAATGTTATCCTATGGGAGACCCGAGTATTTTTGTGAAATGACCCCCGGCAGCATGTAGAAACCCTACAAATGTCACAAAAGTCTCAGAAAAGTGCTCAAATGACATGGCAACAGCATGGGGAAGATCCCTTGAAGCATTTATCACTCAAAAGTCACAGCTGTGAACAATTTTGTCCGCGTTTTACGCCATTTTTACGGACTCACCAGAAAACCTTCAAAAATGACACCAAAATGAATTTTCATGGCGGAAATGTTAAGGGCACATACCCAATAGTGAGATAGAGCTAATGTATGTTACTTTTTGCGATTAATACATGAAAGATTTTACGTAAAACATTGTGTGGCACTCCGATGTCCCTGAGAAGAGACGTACATAAAGGCCTCTGAGTCTAATGTGCCCATTTTGAGGAAGTGAGTCTTTGTAGTATTTTCCTTTGCCAGGGCAGTCCAAAATTGTGAGGTTCACCAATGCCCCTGCATACAGACGTGCATGAGGGCCTGTAAACCTGAAGTGCCCATTGTAAGGAAGTGGGTCTATTGTAGTATAGCCCTTAGGCAGGGCAGCCAAAAATTGTGAGGCTCCACGTTGTCCCTGGATAGAGACGTGCATGAGGGCCTCAAAACATTAAGTGTCCATTGTCAGGAAGTGGGTGTATTATTGTATAGCCCTTAGGCAGGGCAGCCAAAAATTGGGAGGCTCCACGTTGTCCCTGGATAGAGACGTGCATGAGGGCCTGTAAACCTGAAGTGCCCATTGTAAGGAAGTGGGTCTATTGTAGTATAGCCCTTAGGCAGGGCAGCCAAAAATTGTGAGGCTCCACGTTGTCCCTGGATAGAGACGTGCATGAGGGCCTCAAAACATTAAGTGTCCATTGTCAGGAAGTGGGTGTATTATTGTATAGCCCTTAGGCAGGGCAGCCAAAAATTGGGAGGCTCCATGTTGTCCCTGGATAGAGACGTGCATGAGGGCCTGTAAACCTGAAGTGCCCATTGTAAGGAAGTGGGTCTATTGTAGTATAGCCCTTAGGCAGGGCAGCCAAAAATTGTGAGGCTCCACGTTGTCCCTGGATAGAGACGTGCATGAGGGCCTCAAAACATTAAGTGTCCATTGTCAGGAAGTGGGTGTATTATAGTATAGCCCTTAGGCAGGGCAGCAAAAAATTGGGAGGCTCCACGTTGTCCCTGGATAGAGACGTGCATGAGGGCCTCAAAACATTGTTCCCATTGCAAAGGAGCGGGTCTCCTGTCGTTGTAATGTCCATTCTGCAAAGAATGGGCGAAAAAATGTACCACTGGGGGTATACCTGAAACAAAGGCCTAACTATTGTAACGGTCATCATGGTGGCGCATGAGGAGAAGGAGGAGCAGTCCAGCGATTATCCAAAGTCCAGAAGTGTGTACCCATGGGTGAGTGGAGGTACATGGCAAATTCCCGTTACAAACTTTAAATTCCGCTCTCATTTGCTGGTGGTGTGGTGAAGTCTGGCCCAATCCAACCCTTGTTCATCTTGATCAGAGTCAGCCTGTCAGCATTTTCAGTTGACAGGCGGGTGCGTTTATCTGTAATGATTCCACCTGCGGCACTAAAAACACGCTCTGACAAAACGCTAGCGGCAGGGCAGGCCAGGACTTCCAAGGCGTAGAGAGCCAATTCGTGCCACGTGTCCACCTTGGATACCCAATAATTGTAAGGCACAGAGGAATGTCGGAGTACAGTTGTTCGATCTGCAAGGTACTCCTTGAGCATCTGGGCAAACTTAGGATTTCCTGTGGCACTACCCCGCACCTCAGGGGCTGTGGTACGTGAGGGGCTGAGAAAACTGTCCCACATCTTAAAGACTGTTCCCCTACCTCTGGCGGATTGGACTTGTGCCTCTCTCGGCTGTACGCCTTGGTTGTCCACTGATTCCTGACCTATGCCGCTAGCGTTTTGTGAGGGGAATGCTTTGCCTACTTCCGTGACTATGGCCTTCCGGAACTGCTGCATTTTGGTTGACCTCTCCGCCTCGGGAATAAGAGACATAAAGTTCTCCTTGTAGCATGGGTCTAACAGTGTTACCAACCAGTAATGATTGTCGGCCAAGATGTTCTTAACGCGAGGGTCACGAGACAGGCAGCTTACCATAAAGTCAGCCATGTGCGCCAGACTCTTAACAGCCAGGACTTCAGTAGCCTGACCAACACGATGACTGAACATGCTGTCCTCCTCCTCCTCCTCCTCCTCCTCCTCATCTATCCTGTCCTCTGGCCAGCCACGCTGAACCGAGGATATGACTGGTGTGCATGTCATATCCTCAATTTGGCCGGAGAGTTGCTCCATGTCTTCATCCTCCTCCTCGTCATAGTCCTCCACTGCACGTTGTGATGAGACGAGGCTGGGCTGTGTGTTATCACCCACACCCACTACTGTTTCTTGCTGCAACTCATCGCGCTCCGCCTGCAATGCATCATGTTTGTTTTTGAGCAGAGACCGTTTTAGAAGGCAGAGTAGCGGTATGGTGACGCTAATAATGGCGTCATCACCACTCACCATCTTGGTGGAGTCCTCAAAGTTTTGGAGGATGGTACATAGGTCGGACATCCATCTCCACTCCTCAGGTGTTATGTGTGGAGTTTGACCCATTTCCCGACAGCTTAGGTGATGCAGGTACTCAACAACTGCCCTCTTCTGCTCACATATCCTGACCAACATGTGCAGAGTTGAATTCCAACGCGTGGGGACATCACACACCAGTCTGTGAGCCGGAAGATGCAAACGGCGCTGAAAGCCGGCAAGGCCGGCTGAAGCAGTAGGTGACTTTCGAAAATGTGCAGACAGGCGGCGAACTTTTACCAGCAGATCAGACAGCTCTGGGTATGACTTTAGAAACCGCTGAACCACGAGGTTGAGCACATGGGCCACGCATGGAACATGTGTCAGCTGGCCTCGCCTCAAAGCCGCCACCAGGTTCCGGCCATTGTCACACACGACCTTTCCTGGCTTTAGGTTCAGAGGTGTGAGCCAGTGATCTGCCTGCTGTTTCAGAACTGTCCACACCTCTTCTGCATTGTGGGGTTTGTCACCTATGCAGATTAGCTTCAGCACAGCCTGTTGCCGCTTCGCCGAGGCAGAGCTGCAGTGCTTCCAGCTTGGGACTGGTGTGGAGGGTAAAGTGGATGAGGATGCGCAGGAAGAGGCTGAAGAGCATGACATTCCGGAGCTGTAGAGTGTGGGTGAAACCCTGACTGAGGTAGGGCCTGCAAACTTTGGTGTGGGAAGGACGTGTTCCGTCCCTCGCTCAGACTGGGTCCCAGCTTCCACAATATTAACCCAGTGTGCCGTCAACGAGATGTAGCGGCCTTGCCCACAAGCACTTGTCCACGTGTCTGTGGTTAGGTGGACTTTGGGTGAAACAGCGTTGTTCAGGGCACGTGTGATGTTTTGTGACACGTGGTTATGCAACGCGGGGACGGCACACCGGGAGAAATAGTGGCGGCTGGGGACCGAGTAACGTGGGACAGCTGCCGCCATCAGGTCGCGGAATGCTTCTGTCTCCACCAGCCTAAAAGGCAACATTTCCAGCGCAAGCAGTCGAGAAATGTTAGCATTTAGAACTGTGGCATGTGGGGCGTTGGCAGTGTATTTGCGCCTGCGTTCAAAGGTTTGCTGAATGGATAACTGAACGCTGCGCTGGGACAAGGACGTGCTTGATGATGGTGTTATTTCTGCGTAGGCAACTGCAGGTGCAGGACCGGAGGAGGCTTGTTCGCAGGCAGCATGGACAGGGGATTGGCTCGCATGCACAACCAGCGAAGATGTAGCAGTGACATCAGCAAGCACTGCTCCTCGACTCTGTTGTACTTCCCACAAAGTCGGGTGCTTGGCTGACATGTGCCTGATCATGCTGGTGGTGGTCAGGCTGCTAGTTTTGGTACCCCTGCTGATGCTGGCATGGCAGGTGTTGCAAATGGCCTTTTTAGAATCATCTGGAGCCAACTTAAAAAACTGCCAGACTCGGGAAGACCTAACATTTGTACAGGCACCTTGTGTCGTGTTGTTGTTCCGGGGAACGGTTGCCTGACTTCGGCCTGGAGCCACCACCCTGCTTCTTACTGCCTGTTGGGATGCTACACCTCCCTCCCCCTGTGAACTGCTGTCCTCGCTCTGCATATCCTCCTGCCAGGTTGGGTCAGTTACTGGATCATCCACCACGTCGTCTTCCTCTTCCGCACCCTGCTCCTCCTCCTGACTTCCTGACAATTGTGTCTCATCATCGTCCACCCCTTGTTGAGACACATTGCCAACTTCGTGAGAACGTGGCTGCTCAAATATTTGGGCATCTGTACATACGATCTCCTCATGACCCACTTCAACATGAGCTGGCGAGAGGCCAGAATGTGCGAATTGAAACGTGAACAGCTCTTCCGAGTGTCCAAGTGTGGGATCATTAATGTCCGAGGATGTGTACTCAGCCTTGTGGTAGGAAGGAGGATCAGGTTCTGAAATGTGCGGTGCAGTATCACGGCTACTGACACTTGACCATGTGGAAGACAGAGTGTTTGTGGTGGTGCCAATCTGACTGGAAGCATTATCCGCTATCCAACTAACAACCTGTTGACACTGGTCTTGGTTCAAGAGCGGTGTACTGCTGCGGTCCCCAAGAATTTGGGACAGGACGTGCGAGTGACTAGATGTGGCCCTTTGTTGTGGCGAAATTAGAGCTTGCCCACGACCTCGGCCTCTGCCTGCACCACCATCACGTCCACTTCCTTGTTCCTTGCCAATGCCCTTGCGCATTTTGCAATGCTGTGCTGACGTGTATTCACTAGACTTGTGCGTTATATCCAAGTTTCTGCAAATCGTGCACCTGTACGCTGCCACCGACAGGCACACACGTGCGGTTTTTAAATGCAAGCACGGACGCACTAAGAACCTAACAGGTTTTTAGGAGCGACAATTACTGAGAAGTCTGACACTATCAGCCACTGCTGACTGACGTGTATTATACACTAGACTTGTGCGTTATATAATAGTTTGTTAAAAACGCACACAAGTGCACCTGTACGCTGCCACCGACAGGCACACACGTGCGGTTTTTAAATGCAAGCACGGACGCACTAAGAACCTAACAGGTTTTTAGGAGCAAAAATTACTGAGAAGTCTGACACTATCAGCCACTGCTGACTGACGTGTATTATACACTACACTTGTGCGTTATATAATAGTTTGTTAAAAACGCACACAAGTGCACCTGTACGCTGCCACTGACAGGCACACACGTGCGGTTTTTAAATGCAAGCACGGACGCACTAAGAACCTAACAGGTTTTTAGGAGCAAAAATTACTGAGAAGTCTGACACTATCAGGACTGTTTTAGACTGTGTACACCAGCCCCAGATATGATGAAGGCTGGTATACGGTCACCACTAGGAATGGCTATATACCCTGCCTGCCTGCCTGCCTGTATACTGCTTCAATAGTCCTGACAAGGACTCTTCTGGTCACTAGCCTGTATTCCGACCTGGCTATACCCTGCCTGTATATAGCAACAATAGTCCTGAGAAGGACTCTGCTACTGTACTCCGACCTGGCTATAGCCTGCCTGCTTGTATACAACTATAATAGTCCTGAGAAGGACTTCTGGTCACACTGTTTGCAGCCCTGCTACGGAAATAGCTATAAAGGGCCGCAAACCTTTCCCTGAAGCAGCAACACTCTCCCTGCACTGACTGTCTGGATGGCTGTGAGCAGAGCACAGCGCGCCCGCCGGTATAAAGGCTCGGTCACGCTGTGCGGGCCGGCCAATCACTGCAATTCCACAACTAACAGGGCTGTGGCATTGCAGTGGTCTGCCAGCCAATCCCTGCATGAGGGCTGGCTCTCAAAAGAGCGCCAACATGCAGGGATGAAGACCACGAGTACAGCACGAGTATCGCGAGATTACTCGGTCCCCGCCGAGTAGCCCGAGTACAGTGATACTCGTGCGAGTACCGAGTAGTAACAAGCATGCTCGCTCATCACTAATCACAATAGTAACACATTAACCAAGCTTGGCGCTTTAATGCATTGCTTACCCATGATAGATGAAAGACACCTACTGCCGATGGTCAGTGGGGCATAAAAATCCCAATTCCTGGATGCGCGTATTGCATTAGCTTCCTCAGCAGGAAAGGAGGGGAGCGGCAAGGTTTCTAAGGAATGTCTTGGCACTACTCACACCCTTTAAGTCCTGCAGAAGATCTGGCTCTTGCAAAGTCCCCTAGGTTACATCCATAGAGTAGCTGCTGGATTAAAAAGAAAGTTAAAGGGGTACAACAGACAAACAGGATTAAATCAATATCAGATTGCGGGTACCGAGGCCTTCCATATGCTATTTATAATACTGTTTCTTAAAGTAGTTAAGTAACCTTTGCACTCCTCTCATATACACCCTTATCTAAAACTCAAGCAACCAATTGGTTTTGGCACTCCAATGAGTACTCATCTCTGCAGATTTTTCACAATTCTCAACTTAATCCAGCACATAATTTTAAGGGAGTCTCTAATCTTTTGTGCCACTTAAATTTCTTTTTCCTCCTTAAATAAAAGAGAAGAGACTATATCAATACACTGTATATTAGCAAAAAGTGTATTATAATTGCATAGTAGCTTGATTTCACTATTAAAGGAAGTAGAACAGTTATGGACATGCCACCATTATTCAATAAATATTAATGATATTACTCTCTGAGTTCACAAGACCGACAGAGGATGAGCGCAAATGTAAAAACAGGAAACCTCAAGTTCTCATTCTTTCTCCCAATAGAATATACTGACCTTGGGGTCCGTCTGTTGTAGATGTAAAACTTCTGTTCTTACTTCTCCCATGATTTATCTCAACAACATGCTTCAAAGATATTTGTACAGTTACTGTCTAACAAAACAAATTACTTTCCGTTTGGCTTTATGAGAGAATATAAGTTAAAACAAAGGACCTTTCTGACTTTTTATTGTATTCTTTCAAGAGGATGTCAACAATCTAACCAATTATGCCATATGAATGACAAAGAATAGAGTCTTCCACTCTGGACCATCATGAAAAGCCATAATGGAGAGACTGTAGAAAAGAACGACTTTAGCTCTGGCAGATTTGGCCACTTCTAATGTGTAGTTTTACAATATGTTAGCGCAGGACTCACTTTGTGTAAAATTTGACTTTATTAACTTCTTAATAGTTTACAAGCCAGGAATAATTTTAATGTCAGTATTTATAGTCAGATGAAACAAAACCAGTGTCAGCGGTCTGGTCATCATTATCAGTAGACAGATCAATCGCAGTAGAAGTAGGACAAGAATAGTACAAAAAGTATTTACTATGAATAGTGTTGACCTTCTGAAAGAAAAACCCATGTCAAATAAGAAAAAAAAATAAAATAAGCAACACTTTGTTTGTTACAACATACACTTAACAGATAAACCAGGTATAATCTAAAATGAGAAAAAACTGCACAATTTTTAACAAAATTTGATCCTTCCTTATTCCTGGAAAATATAATGAAAGATGAAGAGAGGTTTGTTTCTAGCAAAGCCCAGACTGTGAAACAACCAAGTCTTTTTCTTGAAAAAAGTTCAGCTTTGAAACCATGGTTGTCCTGCAATGATTGACCTATCCTGTCTGGAGATCGCACATGTACTGTTTGAAAATATGTCAGCACGGGGGGCAGCTTTGAATAATTTTGTAGAGTAAAAAAATACAGCATATCAACATCCCACGTAATGTAAGTGGCCATTGAAATCTCTGTAAGTCACTGCATATAGGACATTCTTGGGGCCATCTCAAAACCCGGATTTGACTTCTCTTCTATTGAACATTGCAAACAACCCCCTGACTATATACTATGTAATGTGAAATGTTAGAGAATGTTATTTTGTCATGATGTTTGGCTTTAGTTTTTGAAAAAGCGCACAGACCTGTAACATGGGAAAGGGCTTTCAAAAAAAGCTTTTGAACTATCAAACCTATTGGAAATTTGCAGACATGGCAGCTAAGTGGATTGGATGTGTGTAAAAACTGGCTTATTACTACAAGGGCTCATTCAGACATCCATTTTTTCCACATACAATAAAAAACGGTCCTAGTTGTATAGGTGATTTTGTGCTGAGTTTCATAAGATTTTCATCAGTGTTATCTGAGTTTTAACAGTTCTTGGATGTGAACCAAAAAAAAAAAGCCTTCTAAACCTTCTCCTATCTAACAGTCCATGAGAAACAAAGAGCAGTCGGATGATATCTGAATGAAGTTCAATTTATTTTAAGAAGCCAGAGAATGCAATGCTGATTTCGATCCGAGGCTTGGATCAATATTGGACATGTCTGCATGATTTTGCACATACCACTTGATTCATACTAATAAAGAAACATATGAACAGACCCATAGGCTATACTATATAAAATAAGGAAAGAAAAATGGATGTCTGAATGAGGTTCTAAGCATGAATATGTGGATGTCACAAGTGACAGACAGTCATGTGGGCTCTGGCAGTAGAAGGTCACAGCGTTTGGTTGCGCAAAATGCTCTCTGACTTTCTGTTGTTCCTGCTGTTAGTATTCATAGTAGTATTATTCAAAAGGCTTACTAGCCAAAAACGCGTTCTTCTTTGCTTGTATCCTGAATTCTTATGGAATAAATCCCTTATAATTGTTTATGAAGTTTGTAGTGCCGATCCTTTATTTGCTGCATATTGTTGATGCCTTACCTGGATTCGGGCATCGTGGATTGTGAGTGCTGCCTAGATATTTTGATTTGTTTCTACAGACTTGTACTGTGCGCTTGTGACATAACTTCTGATTTCCAGCCAGTCAGAAGTTACGGGCGCAAGATAAAACTGCCAGAGGATGTGTGTGAGGCTAAGGACAGGGGGCTTACATTCACAGTGTCACTCCAGTGCTGAAAAATTAAAATAAAAATGCTGGAGTGGTGCTTTTGTGGCGCCCTGGACAAGCCAGGGGCCACAGAGAACAACACCTACACACCCCACACTCCCGGTCAGGCACACCGAAGTCAGACAAAAACCCTTGTTGCCTCCCTCCAGGGGCTGATGTCCACACAAGGGGGTGGGCCAGGCGGTTGGCCCCGCCCACCGAGGAGTTCACAGTCCTGGAGGCAGGAAAAGCAGGCAGATCAGTTTGAGAGTGGAAAGTGAGAGGAAGGAAAGTGGCAGTTAAGCAGCCTGAAGTTGGTCCGGGTGTGTGACCCGGACGGATCAGCAAGGTTGGCAGATGATGGTGACCGTGTGCAGGAGTGGCCTATCGGAGTCTACCGCAAGGACCGTGGATGGGCGGTGGCCCGGCGGTACCGGACCGGTACGCAAAGAGAAGTCAGCACCATCTGGCAGGGGCTTACAGACCCCGGCAAGGCTAGGAGTCGCCGTGAATTTGCCAAATTCATTAGCGAAGGGAACCTCCTGGGTTTCCCAGCAGCCAAGTCCCGACAGAAGGCAACCGTCCAACCGAGAGAGGGAAACACAGTCACCGCCAAGGCTAAAGTTCCCAGGGCCAGAGCCTGCGGGCAAAAGGGGCTCCTCCAGCCCATATCCAAGCTGGGGAGCGGGTTACCAGTGGGAACCCATTGGGACCGTTTACAGTACACAGGTGCAGGGAAAGGCAGTCACCATCAACCTGCCGGGAGAAACAACACCGCAGCCGTCTGTGGGACCCGTCCATCCAGCCGTGTGTTTTACCGAGAACTGTGTCCTCATCATTGGCTGAGTGAGTACCACCGTGCCGTGTGGCACAGCGCTGCCCCGCGACCCTGCACCTCGCCAGGCCCCGTAACCCGCCTGCCATCCATCCCTACTCCATCACCGGGCCCCAGGACAACCAACCCCCCTACCCACGGAGGGGAGAACTAACAACAAAGCTGCTCCCTGTCACCGCTCCCAGGATCCCCGTCTAGAGCAGCGGTGGTGTCATCAATATCACCACAACCGTGGGTGGCGTCACGGACAATAACCAAATCCCCACAATCCAATCCCCAACCCCTTTTCACTCATGGGCGAGGAGCGCCGCTCGAGTCCCCGGGATCCGGCCCACCGCTCGAGCCTCCACCGAGCATCAGCAGCAGCAGCCGGACCCGAGCAGTGGGAGAGCGCAGCGTCCCCTCCTCCGCCCGCGACACTATACCATTCAGTTGTGTTTGTCAGAAGTTTTCTTATGTCTAATCATTCAAAATCTGATGTAAAAATTAGCTGACTTTTGTTTTATCCATTTATCTCCAATTACCGCAATTACCCTCAAGGGACTTGAGAAAGATTCACACTTTAGAACCAAAACATTGCCACTAAAATCTATCTATCTATCTATCTATCCATCTCTCTATCCATCTATTTATCTATCTATCTATCTATTTATCATATATCTAACATCTTTATATACTCTATCTTTATTTTTATACTAGCTGTACTACCCGGCTTCGCCCGGGTTAATAACTGTTGTTAACAAAATAGAATGTATTAACATTCCCGGGATAGAATGTATAAATAGAATGTATTAATGCCCGGGATAGTAACTGTGTCTCTGGTTCTCTCCCATTCTCTGTCTGTCTCCCCCTCTGTATATATCTCTCTGTCTCTCTCTCTATCTCTTTGTCTGTCTGTGTCTTTCCCTGTCTGTCTCTGACTGTCTCTGTCTCTTTCTCCGTCTGTCTCAATCTCTTTCCCTGTCTCTTTATCTATCTCTTTCCCTGTCTGTCTATCTATCTCTGTCACTTTCTCTGTCTGTCTCTTTCTCTGTCTGTCACTTTCCCTGTCTGTCTCTTTCCCTGTCTGTCACTTTCCCTGTCTGTCTCTTTCCCTGTCTGTCTCTTCCCTCTCTTTCCCTCTCTGTCTCTTTCCCTCTCTTTCCCTGTGTCTGTCTCTTTGTCTGTCTCTTTACCTGTCTTTGTCTGTCTCTTACCCTGTCTTTCTCTTTCCCTTTCTTTCCCTGTCTGTCTGTTTCCCTGTGGCTGTCTCTGTCTCTTTGTCTGTGTCTGTCTCTTTCCCTGTTAGTCTGTCTCTTTGTCTGTGTCTGTCTCTTTGTGTCTGTCTCTTACCCTGTCTATGTCTGTTTCTTACCCTGTTTGTGCCTGCCTCTTTCCCTGTCTGTGTCTGTCTCTTTCCCTGGCTGCATTGTGACACGCCAACATTCCATATAAGGGCATGGCTGTGCATTCTTCTGAAGTTATGGCTGCACTGTGGCTCCCAGCTCCATTTGCTTTAATGGAGGCAGGTTTTTTGGTGAATGTAAAGCGCGGGGTTAAAATTTCCCCTCAAAACATACCCTATGAGGCTTTCGGGGTCCAGAAATGTGAGTGTGGAAAATTTTGTGGCTGTAGCTGCGACGGTGCAGATGCCAATCCCGGACACACACACACACACACGCACACACATGCACACACACATACACACATTCAGCTTTATATATTAGATATATGATTGCTTTATTATTTTTGTCAAATAGCTTTTAAGTTTACATACAGTGTGTATGTAAAAGCTGATATTAAAAACGCATTGCATACGGGTTGCATTTGCATGTCATACATACAGGTGTGATACGAATGCTAAGCGAGAAAAAAATTGAACACTTGCATGACATACAGAATGACATACACATCAAAGGGGTCGTATTTTTACCCTTGCACATGGCTCTTCTATTAGCTTCAGGTACCAAGAAGCCAGCTATAAATTACTGTCCAGATGGTATAGGGTGCCCTCTAGAATCCATGCTACATACCCTTCGGCGGATCCCACTTGTTGGAGATGCGGTAGGGAGGAGGGCACACTTTTCTATGTGTTCTGGGAGTGTGAGGCGATCTGGCCCTTTTGGACGGAAGTCTCAGACGTTATCCGCCAAGTTACTGGAGACAATGAGCAGATGGGTCCTGCCCTTTTCCTGCTACATCACTGTGAGACTCATCTAAAATTGTACAAAACTTCCCTGAAAAAAATTCTCATTATGGCAGCCAGATCATGTATTCCAGAAAGGTGGAAAAACCACCTCCCACCGACTGTATCACAATGGATTTCCAAGGTCAATGACTTCCTGTACATGGAGGATCTAACCTTCTCTCTGCATGACACATACATGAAATTCTGGGCAACTTGGAAAGAGTGGATGGATTTCCAGCAAACTAAGAATTATCGGCTCATGTTGGGAGGCAGACTAGGGACCACCCCCTCGCCCCTAAAATTCTTGTTTCTGCAAGGAAAGTCCACAAAGGATATTCATGGTGATATGTCGCAGACATTGAGGGATCAATGCCCTTCATATTTCACAGTTAAGAACTGGGTTGCCAAATTTAAAACGGGCCACTTCAGCACCAACCAATGATGAGGAACGTCCTGGACGACCGAGAGTGGTTGTTGTTCCGGAGATCGTCGATGCTGTGCACAACCTCATACTGGAGAATCGACAAATTCCAGGTAAAGTAATAGCAGACATCATGGGGATTTCCCGTACATATGTTTGTGTCATTATCCATGAACATGAACATGAACATTTGGACATGAGGAAGCTATCTGCAAAGTGGGTCCCCAAATATTTGACAACAGATCAGAGAAGCATGCGATTGAAAACTTCCCAGTCCATTTGTCAGCGTTTCCGGGCTGATAAGAACTTCCTGGATCGACTGGTCACTATGGATGAGACCTGCATTTATTTGTATGAGCAAGGAGACAGGATGGGACTCAGCACCAATTCCAGGATAGCAAAAATATAAATCCAACGAAAAATATATAAAAATGTAGAAACTTTATTCAATGATTAAAAATCCAAGAAAAACATCATCGGTTCCATGAAAAAATCATGGCTTGACGCGTTTCGGACAGTTGGAATATAGATAAGTCCTTAATCATAAGCATGCTTATGATTAAGGACTTATCTATATTCCAACTGTCCGAAACGCGTCAAGCCATGATTTTTTCATGGAACCGATGATGTTTTTCTTGGATTTTTAATCATTGAATAAAGTTTCTACATTTTTATATATTTTTCGTTGGATTTATATTTTTGCTATCCTGGAATTGGTGCTGAGTCCCATCCTGTCTCCTTGCTATTGCCTCTACGGACCTGCCTGTCCGGTGGACATCCTGTATCCCACCTGAACTGAGCGGATACATATACGGGTGAGCTGAATAATATTTTTTTTCTTCATTTATTTGTATGAACCTGAAAACAAGGTGCAGTCAAAAGACAGGAGGCACAGGGGTTCTCCTCATCCAAAGAGGTTCAGGGTACACAAATCAGCCACTAAGGTGATGGCATCTGCGTTCTGGATAAGCAGGGCGTGTTGCTAGTAGACTACCTTCAGAAGGATTCTACCATCAGTGTAAGGCATTACATTGAACTTTTGGACCAATTGAAGACAGTTCTGAAGGCCAAAAGGTGTGACTGTTCAAAGGAATCTTGTTCCTGGAAGACAACTCCTCCACTGACACTGCACAAGCAACCACAGCAAAACTGGCAGAGCTGGGCTTCAGCTAGTTGACCACCCACCTTATTCACCAGATCTACGGTAGCTCCCTCCGACTATCATCTGTTTCTAAACCTGAAAAAACACCTCAAGCTTACCAGATTTCACACCATTTCTGATGCCATGGCTGCTATAAATGCTGGTTTTATCCACAACCAAAATCCTTCTTTTTGCTAGGCTTACAGAACGTAGAATACCAATGTAAGAAGTGTGCTGACATCACTGGAGAGTATGTGGAATAAATTTAAAGTTTCATCTCCTATCTCGATTCTTACTGGGTAAAGCCAAAGACTTAGCAGCAGCCCCTCGTATAAGCTAGAAGCTGACCACTAGGGATCTCCGAGACAGAGACTTTAGAACCCTGAGAAAAGGATTCTGATGCTTTACCTTGTCTCCATTCATTGTCTGCAAGAGATCACTGATAGGGTGAGGGTGTATTGATCATGTGATAGGGTGAGGGAGTATTGATGACTGTTATTCACTGTAAATGCAAGATGCTTATTTGCCGTTCATTGGATGCATTGTTATTGATATGTAATAGAGTAAGAATGTAGTAATGACCTTTATTCACTGTGAATGCAAAATGCTTATTTACTGTATATTGTATGCATTGTTGCTGACCGGCCACAGGGGGCCGCTGTTTTGCATCTGCCTTTGACTGTTTGGTCACTATAGCAACAGCTAACTGTTTTCGGCTGTGGACTGAGAGACCGGAGGAGGTGCTGGATGTGAGCTGAAGGTGTGCATAACAGAAAGAAGCCGCCGCAGAAATACTTAGATGGATTGTGAGAAGACTCATGTTAGCGTTTGGTGAGGAGGACCGTGACGCGTGTGAGCAGCATCCTGTGCCAGAGATCACCATTCTTCAGTTGCTGGCTATACTGATCACCGTGAGAGGATCTTGAAGTCTCCATAACAGCTGGACACCACAGTATCCGGGTACGGTAGGCTGGGCCCAGGAGTGCGTGCATGCAACACTTATCTGTTCTGCGTAGGCCGACTATATACACAGTGGGGCTTGCTGGCTCTGCCTGGTCAGTTTGCCAGTTGCAGTTAAAACCTTAAAGGGACAGCGCCACCTGTTTGCATTGACTGCTGCTTTAGAAGATTTCCAGGACTGTGTTGCTAGCTGTGTGGTTTGCCTTACCACTTTTACCATCTGCCTTATCTGTGAGGCTTCAGCAATCAAAGGTATTCAGGTGGGTTAGAGGGTTTTGTTAATGTTTGGGTAGATAAGTTGTAAACTCTTATGCTGCACCACTGGTAGGGCGTGTTCACCCACACACAATTACTCCTGCTACCCAGAGGGATTACCAGGTATTAGGCGACTGTTTAGACAACCCCTTGGTTAGGCAAAGGTTGGTGAGAAGGCGGTATAAATCTCCATTACGAGTGGCGCAGCATAGGGGTGTAGGCTTTTGGCCTTGTGAATATATTGTTCTGTTCTTTTTGTTTTCTGCATGGTTTTTTTTTGTTTTGGTAAAGTAAAACAATCATTTATAAACCAACTGCCTAGAGTCCTTTTCCTGGTGCGTGGTTTTGCTGTATACTGGGGAGCCCACCCCAGGGCCGACGTCAGCACCAGGCATACCCGGGAAAATGCTGAGGCCCTGGAGAGCCGGGGGGGCCCACTCGGCCTTGTCAGTTCTGGTGCCCCTTGGCCGGGGCCCACTGGCCTTAGTTCTGCTGCCCCCCGGCCGAGTTCCGGGGACCGCAGTCCTCGGCAGGAATCTGCAGCGCCGTCCCTTTATGGCATGCAGACTTCCTGGTTTGAACTTCATCTGTGGGCGGAGCTACCAACCGGCATCCTGCTCAGTCCCACAGATGAAGGAGGCGCAGCGCCAGCCAGCAACCCCCAGCACAGCACTTCTTTCTGACGCTGTGTGGGCCCCCTCTCCACCGTGATCGAGCAGTATGTGCCCTTCCCGCCCCCCGATTTATGGGCCCCGGTGAGCTGTATGGGCTTCTCCCCCCCTAGGTGTATGCCCTGCCCCCCGGTGCCATATGTGCTGGCCCCCGGAGCTGTGTGTTTGGGCCCCACAGAGCCGCGTTTGTGGGCCCCCCAGAGCCACGTGTGTGGGCCCCCCAGAGCCACATGTGTGGCCCCCCGGAGCCGCGTGTGTGTCTCTGTATGTATGCAGCAGAGCTATGTGTGTCTGTATGTATGTAGCAGAGCTATGTGTGTATGTATGCAGCAGAGCTATGTGTGTATGTATGTATGTAGCAGAGCTATGTGTGTCTGTATGTAGCAGAGCTATGCATGTATGTATGTAGCAGAGCTATGTATGTATGTAGCAGAGCTATGTATGTATGTAGCAGAGCTATGTGTGTATGTATGTAGCAGAGCTATGTGTGTATGTATGTAGCAGAGCTAGGTGTGTATGTATGTATGTAGCAGAGCTGTGTGTGTTTGTATGTATGTAGCAGAGCTATGTGTGTATGTATGTATGTAGCAGAGATATGTGTGTATGTATGTAGCAGAGCTATGTGTGTATGTATTCAGCAGAGCTATGTGTGTATGTATGTATGTATGTAGCAGAGCTATGTGTGTCTGTATGTATGTAGCAGAGCTATTTGTGTATGTATGTATGTAGCAGAGCTATGTGTGTATGTATGTATGTAGCAGAGCTATGTGTGTATGTATGTAGCAAAGCTATGTGTGTATGTATGTATGTAGCAGAGCTATGTGTGTCTGTATGTATGTAGCAGAGCTATGTGTGTCTGTATGTATGCAGCAGAGCTATGTGTGTCTGTATGTATGCAGCAGAGCTATGTAAGTATGTTGCAGAGCTATGTATATGTGTATGTATGTAGCAGAGCTATGTGTGTCTATATGTATGTATGTAGCAGAGCTATGTGTGTCTTTATGTATGTATGTATGCAGCAGAGTATCTGTGTGTGTCTGTCTGTATGCAGCAGAGCTGTGTCGGTATGTATGTATGCAGCATAGCTATGTGTGTTTGTCTATATGTATCCAGCAGAGCTGTGTGTGTGCATGTATGATGTGTATCTATGCATGTCAGTGTATATGGCTGTATATATGTGTCAGTTCTATATGTATTTTGTGAGTTTGTCTTTAAATATGTATATGTATGTGTACGTATGTGTGTGTCTATGTGTGGATGGGGCCCACTGGGCCTCTTCCGCCCGGGGCCCACAAAAACCTGGAGCCGGCCCTAGCCCCCCCTGTACACGACTTACACTATCTCGATTCTTTTTGGGTAAAGCCAAAGACTTAGCAGCAGCCCCTCGTATAAGCTAGAAGCTGACCACTAGGGATCTCCGAGACAGAGACTTTAGAACCCTGAGAAAAGGATTCAGATGCTTTACCTTGTCTCCATTCATTATCTGCAAGAGATCACTGATGCTTCTCGAGTTTCGACAACCAGCAATCGAGGGATGACTTTTTATTGTGGGAAAAACCCACAATAGCACAGAACGGGTATATATTAGTAACTTTCCATTTGTTGATGTTTTGGGGTCTAATTTTGGAAAACAGAAGAGAAATGTAATGTCCATCATTATTTGGGATTCAAGTTGTCCTATGTCTGCACCTATTCTGTGGCATTTATAAACTGGTGTTTTTATACTAGAAGACCCTTCAGATATCAGGGTATGGGAATTTACTTCTCAATAGAAGTATATGAATGCAATTTTATGCAATAAAGCTAAGTAGAAAACAGATGCTAATTTTAATAGAAATACACCCGTTAAATGCATGAAAAGAAAGAGCTGCAACCTAGAGTCACGCTTGCATTTAAATTTGGTTAAGATAGACTTTTTAAATTCATTAAAGAGGACAAAATTATCTTATAGATAAATGACAGTAGTACGTACATGTAAAACTGATGTTTTCTGTCAAGTCTGCATGACTATAAATTAATCAATTAAAAAGAAAAACAATAATCAAGGTCCCATGTGGATTGTGGATGTAATCAATAACTGAAGAATGAAGAGGCCAGAAGAGGCATGCTGAATCTCCTGCTCTGTTTGTGATGCTACCAAACTTAGGCTGCTTTCCCACATCCGGTTTTTGCTGTGTGGCACAATACGGCGCTTTGCGGGAAAACCGCATCCGTTTATTTTTGCCGCCGGGTGCGGTTTTTCCACATAGACGTTTAATAGCACTGGATTGTGCCGCATGGCCTTGCGTTGCGTCCGGTTTTTGCCGGATGCGGCATATTTAGCCACTGCAGCGGACGGATGAAACGTTCAAGTGAACGTTTTTGTGTGCGGCGAAAAAACCGCATCGCGCCGGATCCGGCACGATGCGTCCCGATATACAATGCAAGCCTATGGACGCCAGATGCAGCGTCCTGCAGCAAAAACCGCATTTGGCTGCCGGATGCGTTTTTTGAACTGCGCATGCTCAGTATCAAGCCGCATCCATCAAAAAGCGGACGGGCTGCATGGAAAACCTTAGGAAACGGATCCGTTTTTTTCACCGCATCTGTTGCATAGGTTTTTGAGCTCGATTGTGCCGCACTGCAAAAACCGGATGTGTGCAGCCTAAGGGGCACTTTGCACACTACGACATCGCAAGCCAATGCTGCGATGCCGAGCGCGATAGTCCCCGCCCCTGTCGCAACTGCGATATCCTTGGGACAGCTGCCGTAGCGAACATTATCGCTACGGCAGCTTCACATGGACTCACCTGTCCTGCGACCGTCGCTCTGGCCGGCAACCCGCCTCCTTATTAAGGGGTCGGGTTGTGCGGCGTCACTGCGACGTCACATGGCAGGCGGCCAATAGGAGCGGAGGGGCGGAGATGAGCTTTTGCGCTCGTTAATCGTATCATCGAGCCTTTACACACTACGATGTCGCATGCGATGCCGGAAGTACGTAATTTTCAATTTGACCGCACTGACATCGCACCTGCGATGTCGTAATGTGCAAAGCCCGCCTAAGTCTTACTTTATTAATCTAAGTGACATTCTGTGTGGGGAGTTGGTACGGGGGCTTCATGTCTGAGTGGGGGTACACACTATTGTATTCCACTTAGAAGCCATCTATTCTGTAAAGGGTGCTAAGTGAGCTTCATTATTGTAAAGTTAAATATCAAATAAGGGAGTGAAGCACAAAATAGGCATCATTACTTTGTGAGAGACACCATGGGTCAATATTACTGTTTGTCCACTACGGGGGCATCATTGCTATGGGAAAAATCATAAATATTTTAAGACATTAAGGGTCCTCTTTACTTGGTGGGTATTATTACTTTGGCATGGTATAAGAGGGATCTTTCCTGTTTGAAGAGCACTAAGGGGTGCCACTAGAGGGTGCTAAGTAAGTGTTTATGGCAAAAACAACTCAATTACTGTGCTGGGCCACTGTTGCCATTATAAATGCAAAGGGAACGCTAAAGGACACTATTGCTTTGTGCCCCACATAGAGTAGCTCTACTATTTTGTAAGGTGTTAAGGGAACACCGTGTGGCACTATCATTTTAGGAGCACTATATGTATGGCTTTTTAACAGGACACTAGTAGAAGGGAGCAACATGATGGAGAGTTTGTGGATACTGCATACCACCCAACCATTTTTCATCCAGTGGGATCGTTGGGTGGAAAACTACAAGTTCTAGCCACACCAAACGAGGGCTGCTGAGCACAGTGACAGCTGCAATTTAAGTGTAGAGCTGCAGATAAGTGCATAGTTAAACACTATCATAGTTTCACATAAAAGCATAGTTTGGTGTTTTCCTTACTAATTTTCCATTTTTTCCCGCATTTAATTGTTTATTTATGCCGAACAATGTGTTGTCTGCCAGGTGCTTGTTTTGCAGATCGGATAGACATATTGCTGGGTAGGGCATAGGCTAACCCAGTGGTCATGGTGTACATTGGTACGAATGACAAAGTTAGAGAGAGGTGGAAGGTCATTAAAACTAATAACAAGGAACTAGGTGTGAAGCAGAAGTCAGGACCTCCAAGGTGGTGTTTTCAGAAATACTGTCGGTGCCAGAAATGTCACTAGCAAGGCACAGGTAAATATTGCTTATGAATAAGGAGTCTTTTCTTCTCTGAAACGCGTTAAGCGTATTTATACTCTGCACTTGGTCAGATTTTTCATTTTATGAATTTGAATAAAGAAAATATTTTTATTACATCGGTGCTGGATTCTCTCTCTTCCCTTGTTCCTCTTGATGGTACAGGTAAAATATATCTTTGTACCGTGTTAGCCAGTAGAGATAAAAAATTGTTTAAAAGAACTGAAGTCCTCAGTGGTTGATACCTTTTAATGGCTAACTGAAAAGATGGTAATAATAGCAAGCTTTCTAGACTACTCAGGTCTCTTCTTCAGGCTCAGTATAAGACAAAAATCTGAAGATTCACATATTTATACACAACAGGACATAGAAGAGGGCAGTAAATAAAACAAGTTATGTGAAGCAGAACTATCACTATGACAAGAGGCCAAACTGTTGTAGCCATAAATATTGCTGCAGTTCAGTGTGAAAGTTTTATTGTCCTCTGATTGAGGTTTGGTCCAGAGCCCCGGATGATCTGAGAAGCACATCTCTTAATTGATGTAAATAGACATGAATCCATGAGACACATTCATTCCTGCTCTGAATGTGTCAAAGGTCATCATAAGTTTGTACTCCCATAGTTTCCTATCTCTCTGGGACTTGAAGTTTCCTTTCAATACCAGCAATTTCATGTCCATGATGCTGTGGTCTGGGTTACAAAAATGTTTGGCCACAGGTAGATCCATCCTTTTTTCTCTAATTGTGTGGCAGTGAGAATTCATCCTTGTCCTGAGCTGTTGTCCTGTCTCCCCTACATACAGACCACCAGTTGGACATTTGGTATATATAATTAGGTACACCACATTAGTTGTGGTGCAGCTGAAGGTACCTGGGATCTTGTAGTCCTGATGTGATCTGGGAATTTTTATCTTGTCCGTTGTCAATATAAATGGACAGGTCTTACATTTTTTTCTGGTTGCAGGGAAATGTTCCTGTTGTTATTGGAGAGGATAGGGAGCTTCTGACAATGATGCTTCTTAGATTTGGGGGCTGTCTAAAACACAGAAGTGGGGAGTCTGGAAAAATAGATTTTAACCGGGCATCTTTTTGCAGTAATGGTTGTAGTTTCCGTGCAGCTCCTCTTAACACCTACAGATGTGGATTGTAGGTTATTACAAGAAGGACCCAGTTGTTTTCTTCTTTAGTTTTATAATGTAGGAGATGGTTTCTTGATATTCTGGTGGCTCTTGTAATCTGGTTTTCAATTGTTCTTGGGTGGTAGCCTTGATTCAGAAAGGTCTTTCTGAGGCCCTCAAGGTGATTGTCTCTATCTGTACTGTTGGAACATATCCGATTGTACCTGATGGCCTGGCTGTATACAATAGAGTTTTTTATGTGTTTTGGATGAAAACTGTCCCATTTCAGGTATGTTGGACGGTCAATTGGCTTCTTGTACAGGGATGTCTCTATTTCATTGTTCCGTAATTTAATGATGGTGTCCAAGAAGTTGATTTCAGTGCAGGAGTAGTTGAGTGTTAGGTTGATGGTGGGATGAAACTGATTAAAGTGTTCATGGAAGGTCTTTAGCTGCTGCTCAGACTCTGTCCAGATGATTAAAATATCGTCAATGTAACGGTAGTAGGCCAGAGGCCTGATCGGACAAGAGGATAAAAAGTCACTCTCAAGCTTCGCCATGAAAAGATTTGCATATTGTGGTGCCATTTTGTTTCCTATTGCAGTCCCAGTTTCCTGTAGAAATATGTTATTTTCAAATGCAAAGTAATTATGGGTGAGGATGAATTTTGTAAGTTTCACCACAGAATCGGCATCAATTCCTGTATTTTTCAGGAAGACTTTGCAGGCATTCAATCCATCCTGGTGTGGAATATTCGAGTACAAGGATTCCACATTCATGGTGGCAAGGATGGTTCCCTCTGGAAGAGGACCTATTGCTGATAGTTTTTTCAATAGGTCAGTAGTGTCCTGGATGTAGCTGGTTGTATCCCTTACCAAGAGTTTAAGGATACCCTCTACCCATCCAGAAACTTGTTCAGTGAGGGTGCCCACACATGAAATGATAGGTCTTCCTGGGTTTCCAGATTTGTGAATTTTGGGAAGCATGTAGATTGTGCCTATTTTTGGACTTCCCGGTATCAGTTCATCAGCTGTTGAGGATATGTCAGGCAGACAAGAGACCAACTTGTTAAGTTCTTTGTAATAGTCCTGTGTAGGGTCAAACTCCATTTTTTTTAGTAGCGTGTGTCCATCAGTTGTCTGTGTGCTTCATTCATATAGTCTGATTTGTTCATCATGACTATTGCACCCCCTTTGTCTGCAGGTTTAATGATTTCTTTGTTGGTTTTCAAAGATTTTATGGCACTTCTCTCCTGGGCACTGATGTTGGATGGTTGCCTCCTGTGTGTGTCTAGGATAGTGGATTTTTTAGCAAGGCAGGAGCTTAGGGAGATAAATAAGTGGCATAGAAATTGATGCAGGAAAGAAGGGTTTCGTACTATTCATGTATTTATCACAAATAACTAATCTAATGGAAGTCAATGGGAAACTCAAATAATTTTCTGGCGGACCTTTCAAGGATGTAAAATTGCTGAAATGGATGGAAACATGCTGATATTGAATGAGAACAGCATAGGGAAGATACCTGGATGCATCTCTGAAGCACATGTCTCTTTTGGGACCAATGTTGTCAGCATATTATGCCACTTTGATGTGTAGTCCCCTGCCTATTTGTGATATCCAGCGCAGGTAAAGTAGACAGCTGTGGACTGCCGTCCCCAGCTTTGTGCTTTATCTTGGTTGGTTATAAAAAATAGTGGCTCTCCCATGATGTATTATTTTTAAATTATTTAAATAAATTATAAAAAAATGACATGGGCCCATGCTCATTTTTGAAAACCAGCACAGATAAAGCAGACAGTTTGAGACAGGTATTCTCAGTCTTGGAAGGGCCATGGTTATTGGGCCTTCCTCAGCCTAAAAATAGCAGCCTGCAGTTTCCTCACATTTGACAAATCCATTAGCTACACCAATTGTGGAGCTTTACCCGGCTCATCCTGATTCCCCTGGTGTGGTGGCAATTGCTAACATCACCATTCATTGTGGAGACAGAGGGCTCAGTGGGTGCTCTCGTTCACTAAAACACGCCGCCTTTAGAAAGACAGCGTGGCTCAGGGCTCATCCCAACTGAACGCCGGCCTCCTTAACCGTGGGCGTAACACTACTCAGACAACACAGGGTGAGGGAACCACAATAATTAGACTTTATTGGATCCCCAAACAATTAACGGCACAGAATGTAACAGGCAACAGAGTCTCACCCTTCCGCTGGCTCACCAGGGATTTAGAATGTCCATGCCTCAGAGCTTCCAGGGCCACTTACTCCAATCCAGCAGCACCCCGCTTTTGGCAGGCACCCACCGAGAAAGGAATAATGCCAGATTTGGGAAGCTGGCTGAGGTCTGCAAAGTCTGTAGCAGGTGACTGAACTGTCCCAACCTGAGTGTCCTCCTTAGGTAGTCCTGGTATGATGTTACAATCCTGGCAGCCGGAGTCGAAATCCCTAGGCTGTGGATATGGTCTCCAACCGGAACCGGAGTCCCTAGATTGAAGCCATAAGATATCCTGATCCTCTAGTCAGCTCCTGAGAGCTTAGACTGGATCCATCAGCATCCATTAACCACCTGGTGGCTTAAAGAAATCCCTTTTATAGCCACAGCCTTCCACTTTGATACACTGCGTCCTTATCGATTGGTTGGACAAGATCGCCTCTCCCATTGGATGAATCTCAAGCTGCATGGACAATGTTCATCCAAATGATGTCTACAGAAAGACTGAGGGTATACATGTAGTCTGGGAGTCACCGACTAGACAATGGCTACTAAGGTAATCACATTAGCAATACACAACTACAATACAATGATTACTGGAAAAATCTGGAGAAACAATACGTCTGGCTTTCAGTGGCCAACACAATTACATGAGTCCAAAAGAGTCTTGTAAAAACATTGAGGGACTTATCCCCCGTCTATAAACAATCTATCATCCTGTCTGTATGAATGTCAAGAAACTTAAACCCATGAGAATCCATGTCGTCACATTCATCACGCCCGTGGCCGCTTACACACTGCTGTGTGAACCACTATGCTAACCATCAAGTGGTTCTCACAGCAGTGTGTGTGGCTGCACTGTCTACTCTCCCAGACGATGGGGAACGATCATTTACTGGGACAGCTAGTATGGGATTGTCATGAGACCCCCTTATTGGATTACTCTGGACCCGGATTGGGGATTTACCAGGAAAATAACATTGTTGAATGAGAGTGTCTCTTGTCTTTCTTTTTTTACTAATTTTCTCTTCTTATGTCTTTTAGGTTCGCTTTTGGGGAAAATTGTGGGACATTGCTATAGATTATGTTGGAAATTTTTTCTTGAAAAAAAAATGTAATAAATTGGTGAACAAGGGCAGTGTTCGTCCAAATAAAATCTAGTTTTCCTTTCAGCTACTGGATTAGTAATGGGAGTGTCTGCTAGATGTCCACCTATTACTAATACCAAGGCTTGATATCAGCTGGAAATTCACAGCTGGCATCAACGCAATTTATTACCATGTTTCCCTGTTTGCTACTGCACCAGGGCAGAGCGATGAGCCGAGGTGAAGCGTCAGGAGTGGCACATCTAATAGATGTGCCACTTCAGGAATAGCTACAGTCTGCTATTTTTAGGATGAGGAGGACCCAATGACCATGGGCCTCCCCAGTCTGAGAATATCAGACCCCTGCTGTCCTATTTACCTTGGCTGGTGATCCAATTTTGATGAGAACCCCACATTTTTTTCTTAATTATTTATTTAATTTTAAATAAATAATTTAAAGCAACAGCATAGGGTGACCTCTGTTTTGGATTACCAGCCAAGGTAAAGCAGCCAGCAGTGGTCTGCAGGATGCAGCTGTCTGCTTCACCTTAGCTTGCGACCAAAAATAAGGGGTATCCCACATTGTTTTTGTTTTATGTATTGGATTTGGGGCTAAAACCACCCTTATGTACCACATGGAAAGGCACTAAAGGGTGCAAGCTTACAATATGCTGGGGGGGTGGGACATTATATATATGTTGCACATATATCTATCTATCTATCTATCTGTCTGCCTGTCTGTCTATCTATCCTATCCTATTCCACTCTATTCTACTCTATCTAGCAGTTATGGGCAAAGGATCCGTTAAAACATAATGGGAGTCTATGGGCAATGGATACATTAACTGATAGGTGAACGGATGCTTTACTAACGGATCTGTTGCCCATACACTCCCATTATGTATTAACGGATCCGTTAGCTATCCTATTTGAATATGCACAAGAAAAGTTCTGTTCGTAGGACTTTTCATCTGCCAGCAATAAAGGATGGCTGATAGATTGAACCTAACAGATAACCAATCAGTTAATGGATCCATCATCGTTATAGTCAATTGATTCGTTAACAGATTAATTTTTGCATTTTCCAAATAAATGCAAAATTGGAAATGATTACAGGACATATGAACATAGGCTAAAGGCCGCTTTACATGCTGCGATGTCGCGTGCGATAGCACCCGCCCCCGTCAGTGGCACGATATGTGGTGATCGCTGCCGTAGCAAACATTATCGCTACGGCAGCGTCACACGCACATACCTGCTGTGTGACGTCGCTGTGACCGGCGAACCGCCTCCTTTCTAAGGGGGCGGTTCGTTCAGCGTCACAGCAGCGTCACTGAACCGCCGCCCAATAGAAAAGGAGGGGCGGAGATGAGTGGCCGGAACATGCCGCCCACCTCCTTCCTTCCTCCTTTTCCGGTGGACGCAGGTAAGGAGATGTTTGTCGTTCCAGCGGCGTCACACATAGCAATGTGTGCTGCCGCAGAAACGACAAACAACATCGTTACTGCAGCAGCAATGATAATTGGGAAGAGGGGGGCATGTCACGATGAGCGATTTTGAACATTTTTGCGACGATTCAAAATCGCTCATAGGTGTCACACACAATGACATCACTAAAGCGGCCCGATGTGCGTCACAAATTCTGTGACCCCCAACGAGATCGCTTTAGCGATCTCGTAGCGTGTAAAGCCACCTTTAGACTCTCTTGTAACAGGGTTGGTGCCAAAGGATTGGAGGATGGCTGACATGGTACCAATATTTAAGAAAGGTAAGAAGGTGGATCCAGGCAACTACTTTCCGGTCAGTCTGACATCAGTGGTATGCAAAGTTTTAAGGGCATTTTAAGAGCTGAAATGCAAAAAATATATTGCAAAGAATAATATAATAATTATCAACCAGTATAGATTTACGAAAGATAAGTGATGTTTAACCATCATGTTGGGTTTCTATAAGGAGGTAAGTGCAAATCTAGATATTGGTAATGCAGCTGATGTGATTTATCTGGACTTTGCAAAGTAATTTCATGCTGTACCACATAATAGCCTTATAATGAAGCTCCAGAAGCAAGGACTAGGAGAAACTATAAGCAGATGGGTAAGGAATTGGCTAAAAGATATGAAACAAAGTAATCCTATAGCTGCGTATACATAAAATGGAACTATAGTCAGGACTACAGAACAGGAGAAGGACTTGGGTATTCTCATTACAAATAAGCTGAGCAGCAGCACTCAATGTCAAGCAGCAGCTGCTAAAGCAAACAAGATTTCAGGGTGTGTAAATAGAGAGATTATATCCTGTCATCCCAACATATTGTTACCCCTCTATAAATCACTTGTAAGGCCACCTCTAGAATATGGGATCAAGTTTTGGGCTCCACATTTTAAAAAGAACATTCAGAAGATAGTCAGTTCAAAGGCGGGTAACTAGATTATTACAAGGGATGGAAGGTGACTCATATGAAGAGAGATTGGAAAAGCTGGGCTTAGAAAAAAGACGTATCAGAGGAGATCTCATTAATATGTATAAATACATGTGTGATCATTATAAAGGACTGGAATATAACTTATTCCTTTCAAAGACAGTACTAAGGACTAGAGGGCACTCATTATGGATGGTGGAAGAGAGGTGATTTAGGAAGCTATATTGGAAAGGGTTCTTTACAGTTAGAGCAGTCAGACTGTGGAATGCCCTACCACAAGAGGTAGTAATGGCAGACACTATAACAGCATTTAAAAAAGGCTGGATGATTTACTCAGTACACACAACATTGTGGGTTATAGATAGTTGACTGACAAAAATGTATAATTGGTGGAGGAAGGCTGACTTGGATGGATCTAGGTCTTTTTTTTGAACCCATGAAACTATGAATATAATGGTGGAGAAGGAAACTATTAGATCCCCCACTAATCAGTTAACATAAGGATTGAAAGCCTTGTGTGGATCTTTTAGACCCATGACTAGGTAGTGAAGATGAAGAGCTAGAGAAGTGCTTTGTGTGTGCCTGCATAGTATAGCTATGTGTATGTGTCGATGTAGCAAGCTGTGTGAGTGTTGATTTAACAGTGTGTGTGTCACAGTAAGGGGAGTTACTACCATGGTAGCAGAGGTGGCAATTGTGACCGGGCCTGCAGGCTTAGGGGCCTGGCAAACGGGCTGCAGATCAGCAGCCAGCTCCTCTGTATTTGCCTGCGCTCGAGATCACAGTGCTGCCGAGGGCGGTCACGTCACCACTGTGTGACTGAGGAGCACAGTATGGGAGGACGTTGACCGGAGGAGCAGGGTAATGTGGAGAGAGGTAAGGACGGAGCAGCATGGGAACGAGGAGAGGTGAGGGCTTGTTGTTTGTTTCTTTTTAATCAGTGAGACACGGTGGCCAGAGGCCTATGGGGCTGCATTACACATGTAGGTCTATGGGGCAGCATTACATATGGAGGTCTATGAGGCTACATTACACATGTAGGTCTATGGGGCTGCATTACACATGGAGGGCAATGGGGCTTCATTATATATGGAAGCCTATGGGGGCTGCATTACATATGGAGGTCTATGGGGCTGCATTATACATGGAGGTCTATGGGGTTGCATTACATATAGAGTTCTATGGGTTTGCATTATACATGGAGGTCTATGGGGCTGCATTATACATGGAGGTCTATGGGGCTGGATTATATATAGAGGTCTATGGGACTGCATTAAACATGGAGGTCTATGGGACTGCATTATACATGGAGGTCTATGGGGCTTCATTACACATAGAGGTACTGTATATGGGGCTTTATTAAACATGGAGGTCTATGAGACTGCAATATACATGGAGGTCTATGGGGCTGCATTATATATAGAGGTCTATGGGGCTGCATTATACATGGAGGTCTATGGGGTTGCATTATACATGGAGGTCCATGGGGCTGCATTATACATGGAGGTTCATGGGGCTGCATTATACATGGAGGTCTATGGGGCTGCATAATGCAATATGAAGGACACCTTATACATGGACTATTGGGGTGCATTATACATGGTGGACTATGGGGCTGCATAATGCAATATGAAGGTATATGGGACTGCAATATTATGCATATAGGACTATGGAGGCTGCATTTTAATATATAAAGGACTATGGGGGCTGCGTTATACATGGCCTATGGTGGTGCATTATAATATATGGAGGACTATGTGGTGCAGTATAATATGTGGAGTACTATGGGGTGAAGTATAATACGGGGAGGACTATGGGAGTTGCATTATAATAATTTGAGGGCTATGAGGGCTACTTTATACATGGAATATTATGGGAAATGCATTACAATACATGGAGGACTATGGGGGTGCATTCTAATATATGAAGGGTTATGTTAGACCCTTTTTACTATTTGGAAGGCTATGTGGGGGCCATTATTGTATATGGAGAACTATATACGGGGACAAAAACACAAGCATGGGATGGGAAACTTTTGTACTGAGGGAAAAAGGCACTTTCCCTCAACACCCAGATTTCCCATGCTCTGATGATATGGGAAAGCTGGGTGCTGAAGGAAAGCTGTATGTCAGAGCATGGAGAAGCTGGGTGCTGAGGACAAGCTGGATATCAGAACATAGGAAAGCTGGGTGCTAATAGGAAGAGGGATTTCAGATCATGGAAAACTTTAATAATGATGGATTAAGGCAAGTGTCACCGTCATTATCCCATACCCCGAGTGTCGGTGTCATTTTTCCGTACCCTGAGTGTTGGTGGAGAGGGGGGGGGCAGGTCCAAACTTTGCACCTGGGCCCATTAAACTCTAGTGATGCCACTGGCCACAGCTGTGTATGTAAGTTCATATTGATATAGTAGAGCTATGTGCATGTACATTGTTGTGACATCATACTGTTGGGGAGTCATATTGTCATGTATTGTGGAGGCATTATTCTGTCTAGATGGGCTGTGGGGGAACCCTATTGTGTGTCTGGGTAGGGTCTGTGCGAGCCTAATACTATGTGTCTGAGACTGTGGACATTATACTGTGTATGCAGGAATGTGCTATGGAATGCATGGTGCATCATATGATGTGTGGGCAGTTGTAGGGGAATGATACTGTGTGGTGAACTATAAGGACATAATACGGAGTGGGACACTATAAGGGCATCATACTTTGTTGACAGACAGTGGCAACATCGTACTGCAGAATGTACTGTGGATCCATTATCCTGTATGGGGGTTGTGGGGTATCATACTGTGTGTATAGAAGTATGCGTTTATCAGACTGTGTGTTGGGTCCTGTTGGAAAGTCATACAATGCATGGAGACTCTGGGGGCATCATATTGTGTGTAGGTGGGCTTTGGGGGCTTTATACTGTGCATCGAGGATTCAACTGTTGGGGTATTATACTGTCTGTGGAGGGAGATGGAGACATCATCATTTGTGTTGGGGAGTGAAGTGTGTGGGCATCATACTGTGTGGTGGGCATTGTGGGGGCCATGAAACGGGTTTAATACTTTGTAGGTGTAGGTGTGGTGCACCTGAGGCTTCAGTTGCCACAGAGGTACTGCACCTCAGACAGAGGTGTGGTATTCCATCCTAGGTAAGAAGGAGGTCAACACCGGTTCACACAAAGCACAACACCCAGGCTCAGAAACACCTCATCAGACATGGCAAGGGCGTGATTATACCCGAAGCCAGGCTGGGGGGGGTGGAGCCTTAGGAGTGGAAACACAGTGTGAAGTGTGGTGTTAGTTAGTGAGTTGCAGAAGGAGAGGAGCAGTGGAGGAGCAAAGACCCATGGCCTGGAGCTGGTACTGCTCAGCCTGGGCGCAGAGAGAAGGGGTCCTAGAGACCAACGGAAGTGCAACATCCTCCCATGGCCTTGTTCCGCATATTATCCATGGGTGGAAGGATTTGGCTGCAACACAGGGACTGGTCTCTAGGCTAGAGGAGAAGAACCTATGTACTCCACTAGTAAAACCAGCGGCTGAGGTGACTGCATACACCGAAGCAACCACCACACACGAATTCACTGGAAGGTGACCCTCAAGGACCAAGGGATAGAGCTTCACGCCACCCAACAGGGCTCACGGGCACTGATACAGGGTTCAGCGAGCGCAGGCGCAAAGGAGAGAGAAGCAAGAGCAGGAGTTGGCCAGGAAAGGGTATACTTGAGAAAGGTGCACCAGACTCGACCTCCGAACTACCCAGATTCCCGGCACTCCAAAGGCATTCACTGGAATGTCATATAACCTTGGAACCAGCTACAGTGAGTAAACACCTTGAGACTGCATCCCTGTGTCACTCCGTTATTCGCCTGCGCCTCCAGCCCTGCAACACCGCTGGGGTCATGGAACTGGACCTCGCCGCTGTGACGTCTCAGAGCCAGAAGCACCGCGACCCGGTAACGAGTCAACCCACGGCCCCGGCACGGGCGTGCCCCATAGTCCCCATCCCACAGCAGCTTTCCGCATACCACAGGTGGCGTCACGAATCAACCATCCTTATCCCCTTTATCTTTATTAAACAATACCACCGGGGTCACAGAACTGGACCTTGCCACCGCGACATCTCAGAGTCGGAACCACCGCGGCCAAGTGACAAGTCACTCCACGGCCCCGCCGCGGGCGTGTCAACTTAGCATCATGGAACATCAAAAGGAAACTGGAGGAAAAACAGGTTTTTCGCCGCGCTTGAAGACCACAGACATTGGTGTCAAACAGATGATTCTTTTTATTTCATTCCTACGCGTTTCGGAGACCCCAAGAAGGAGACAGTTGGGGGTCTCCGAAACGCGTAGGAATGAAATAAAAAGAATCATCTGTTTGACACCAATGTCTGTGGTCTTCAAACGCGGCAAAAAACCTGTTTTTCCTCCAGTTTCCTTTTGATGTTCCACTTGTGCAACAGGGCTGCTGCTGGACCGCTCAGGCGCTCACTCTTTGCTGTTGAAGGAGTTGTGACTGGCACAACCCAATCAGGTGAGTGCACCACTTCTATATGATTTTGCCCAATATATCGGGTAAGACCCTATTGCGCCTTTCTCTCCTATTCAACTTAGCATCATGAACAGGATTTTGTGCCCATCCTAATGGGTATCGTGTGCCTTAACAGACTGTGCAAAAAGACTATGCGCTGGCGGCCATTGAAAAAGAACAGGTGCCATGTGCAACCATATAGCTTGGGTGTATCCGCCCTTCATGGGCTGGGTAGTGGCATGGCACAAAAAACAATGCCCGCCCCTCACAGCACCTGAAGTGAAACGAAACTTACCCAGGGGCCCAGAGGTTCCACCTCCCCAGCAAGTGGCAAAGGATGGGATAATGGAAGGAGTGCTCCATGACAAGCCACAACCGAGATGACCTGAAGCACAGGGTGGCAACGACCAGCTCCCCTGGCTGTCTGGAGAATGCCTCAGTGCCGCGACCAGTTCTGGATCCAACTTTCTTGGAAGCGGAGGTGAAGCGGCAGAGACGCCGGCTACTGGCTCCAAGCCGGGATTCAGCAATGGCAATAATGCATGGCGGAGGAGTATGCCCTGAAGGAGCGGGTGACACCAGCCCAGGAGGAGGAAAAGACCAGCACCGGAGAGGCAATGGAGATGACCCCTGTTGCCCCGGTCGCTGAAGATACCTTGCTGGGTCCATTTGCCACACCCCCGACCCTTCCACCCGGTCCGGTGCGGCTGCGCGTGGCATGGGACACCATAGCTGGCCGCGACAAAGGACTGGTGTCCCCTCTAAAACCCACCCAATCTGCCAGTGCCATTGCGGTGCCCTGCAAACAGCAGTTGCTGAAACTACAAACGGAACGTGAACAATGCCAGGCAAGATGAGAGGAGATGAAGTCTCGCAATATGGCTACAAAGACGCAGCTCTGCAAAGTCTGACCAACAGAGAGGGGACTGCTGAGGTATGGGATTGTAGTTAAGTTTGACCTGGAACGGGGATGGGGCTCGTCAGCGAGACCGGTCTCGCAAAAGACATCTTCGTCTCACGTCGGGACGTGGAACCTCACCTCCAGAAAGGCCATCCAAAGCGTGACCTATACCCTGGTGATGTGATCGAGTATAATCGCTACAAAGGTGAAAGAGGGTGGTACGCCCTAAATGTTCAGCACCTGGAAGTTGCAGTGGATAATGCATCTGACCGGGAAGCTGTCACTAATAAGTAAACATGCTTCTTGATATTGTAAATAGGTTTTATTTTTGATACTGTATTATGTGTGTGTTGACATGGACAACTGGGTCACTGGACTAGGTGTGACCAGGACTTCCTATTGTAAATAGTTAGCCCCTTGTTAGTGTGCTACCCAGAAGATTTACATTGATCACTGGAGACAAAACCCATCTGGTGTGGCAGAAGCAATGAAGTGTGATCAGGAACGCTCTGTCGCCCACCCAGAGGCTACGTTGGGGTTTTCTTGGTCCCGCCTCCTTGCTTTATTTGCTGCTACAAGTTTGCACATGCCCGCAGCGGTGCAAGGACTCTTGGCATTGTGTTCTTGAGCAAAAGATAACGTTTTATACTGTCAAGTTTTATAGTGTAATATAAGAGTTTATCATGTTGGTAACTTTCAAGATGGTGCCTCCCATAAAGGGAAGACATTTTTTAAAATGTTTACAGCATACAAAAATTGCATGTCACAATGCCACTGTATTTTTATCTTGTTGCAGCCCGAGGACGTGCTGGGATTTGCTGTGGGGGAGTGTGGCGCCCCTGAGGCTTCAGTTGCCACATAGGTACTGCACTTCAACAAGAGGTGTCGTATTCAATCCTGGTTAAGGAGGAGGTCAACACCGGTTCACACAAAGCACAACACCTAGACTCAGAAACACTTCATTAGACATGGCAAGGGTGTGATTATACCCAAAGCCATGGGGGGTGCAGTCTTAGGAGTGGGAACACAGTAGTACAAGTGGGAAAACGGTGTGAAGTGTGGAGTTAGTTAGGGAGTTGGAGAAGGAGAGGAGCAGTGGAGGAGCGAAGACCCGTGGCCTGGATCTGGTACCGCACGGCCCGGGCGCAGAGAGAAGGGGTCCTAGAGACCAAGGGAAGTGCAACATCCTCCCGTGGACTTATTCCACATATTATCCATGGGTGGAAGGACTTGGCTGCAACACGGGGACTGGTCTCTAGGCTAGAGGAGAAGAACCTATGTACTCTACTAGTAAAACCAATGGCTAAGGTAACTGCATGCACCGCAGCAACCACCGTACACAAATTCACTGGAAGGTGACCCTCAAGGACCAAGGGATAGAGCTTTATGCCACCCAACAGGGTTCACGGGCACTGATACAGGGTTCAGTGAGCAAAGGCGCAAAGCAGGAGGGAGAAGCAAATGCAGGAGTTGGCCAGGAAAGGGTACACTTAAGAAATGTGGACCGGACTCAACCTCTGAACTACCCGGGATCAGCTGCAGCTCATCACAGTGAATCCCAACACTCCAAAAGCGGTCACTGGAATGTCGTGTAACCTTGGAACTGGCTACAGTGAATAAAAACCTTGAGACTGCATCCCTGTGTTGCTTCGTTATTCACCTGCACCTCCAGCCCTGCAACCTGCGCCATCATAGACTACTACTACCACCTCCATCCACCCTGGGGCCCAGCTCTACCTGTGGAGAGCTATACCATCTGTGCTGCGTCGCCATCTGTCCTAGAGGTCCCCATCTCGCAGCAGTGGCACCGCACTTGCCGCATACCACAACCATCAACCATCATCATTCCTTTTATCTTTATTAAATGACACCGCCGGGGTCACGGAACTGGGCCTCGCCGCCGAGACGTCCCAGAACCAGAACCACCGCGGCCCGGTAACGAGTTGTCCCACGGCCCCTGCGCGGGCATGTCATAGGCACTTCAATGGCCCTAACGTGGATAATATTTTTGTAGTGGACTAGATTAAGGTACTGTATTAGCATAAAATAAATCTGCCAGAAACTCTATCTTGTCTCTAAGAGTTCGAATATACAGTATGGTATAGGCTGTTGGTAATACAGTAGATGGGAACGGAAAGTGGTTTTTTTGCTCTGTTATTGGACAAATGAAATCATCATGCCGATTCTGAGAAATAGAAGAAAAATATTTTGGTTTATTTGATCTACACATTTCAAAGACAAAGCGCTAAATTCATCATGGTGATCTGCATCAGATGGAGATAAAAGTTTTCACTCTAACATAGTATGACTGAACTGCTATATTCCATAAATGGATTGTACACTACTTGTTTTTATTTTTAGAGTGGGGGAATTGGGCAATTGCTTCGGGCTCCACTACCCCAGTATCTACAGCAGAAACTAAATTGATAATATCAATTCTTCATTATCGATGGCGTTTCCGATGTTGACAGTACTAAATGACCTATGGTGACATTACCTTCAAATGTCTGTGATACCAAAGTTTCTTTACTATGCAGGAGTCTAGAAAAACTGAAGAATAGAGTTAAGTGAACCCAATGTTTGATGTTTATTTTCTTAACTGAACACCTTTTAAAATAAAAACAGAGTTTGAGCTCGAAGTTTGGATGCTTTACGTATGCTGACCACTCATGCGAGCATCGTTGTGCTCAGGCACGCTCGTTGCTCAGCCCAGTGTGAGCCACTTGCAGTATTTGAATAGTGCGCATTGGGGGTAACAACAGCGTGATCAGATGTAGTCTGCAACCTCCTCCATAAAATGTAAAAACCCTGCCCACCCACCCCCGGGAAATATTTTGCTTATGGCTGGCTATATGTGGGCGGAGACTCAAACTGCCAATCTGTGATTTCCATTGGGGTTCGGGCGAAGTCCGAACTACTGGAGGTTTGGTTCGAACTGAACTTCCATGGGTTCGCTCATCTCTTCTGAAGAAGAGAAGACAGACAGGTAAATATTTATAGTGTTTGTGTGTGTATGCATGTATATGTATGTAGGTGCTCTTCATATACATAGATATGTATGTGCTTTGTGTATGCATATATGTGTATGTAAGAGCTCTGTGCATGTATATATCTTCATGTATGTGCTCTGTGTATGAATGTCTCTGTATGTATTTCCTCTGCATATGCATATATCTGCATCTATGTGCTTTGTTTATGCATGTATCTGTATTTCTGTGCTCTGTGTATACATGTGCCTGTATGTATGGGCTATAAGTATCTGTAGGTATATGCTTTATGCATGCATGTATCTGTAAGTATGTTCTTTGTGTATACATGTATCTGTATGTAGGTGGTGTATATACACATTAATCTGTATAAATGTGCTCTTTGTATGCATATATCTGTATGTACTTTATCTATGCATATACAGTATCTGTATGTATGTGCTTTGTGTATTCATGTACCTATATGTAGGATTTCTGTGTATACGTGAATTTGGATGTATGTTCTTTGCATATATATATGCATCTGTATGTATGTGCCCTCTGTATGCATATGTCTGTATGCATGTGCTTTGTTTATATGTGTCAGTATGAATGTGCTCTCTGTATGCATACATATATATGTAGGTGCTCTGTATATGCAAGAATCTGTAAGTATGTACTCTCTCTCTATATATATATATATATATATATATATATATTTATATACCTCATATATATATATATATGTATATATATATATATATATATATCTGTATGTATGTTCTCTGTGTATATATGTGGCTTTATATATGAACTCTGTTTATGCTGTTCTCAGTGTATGCATATGTCAGTATGTAGGTGATCTGTTTACCCATGTATCTGTAGGCATATATTCTGTGTATACGTGTTTGTATGTATGTATATCTTCTGTGTATGCATGTATCTCCATGTACTCTTTATACATATATCTGTAAGTATGCAATAAGATGTCCAGTGCCCTATCGTCCCCAGCCCAATGTGGTGACGAAGGATGCTGCTATGTGAATGTTTGTGGTTACTGTATCGTACTATTGTATGGTATTATTGTATTAATTTATGGTGTTCTTATCTGATAAAATGGAAATCAATTGTAAAACGTTTTTATAGTAAAGTTATGGAAGTTTTACCTGGTGATCGTCTCCTTACTGATCATACGGGGCACAAGGCCCATGGAAGTGAACAGGACTCAGATCTACAGCAACAGAAAGGTATCACCTCCACGCTGACACCAAACACCACTCTGCCCCCCCCGTGTCTGTGCTGTGTCGGGGTGGGCTGGGAATTGCTACCCTCGCCCATGACTGCCCCTCCCCTGCACTTTACATGTATGTGGTCTGTATCTACATACAGTATATGTCAGTCTGTATTTGCCGCATGTCTACATATATCTCTATATGTATGTGCTTTCTGTGTATATATATATATTTTTTCTATATATATATATATATATATATATGTGTGTGTGTGTGTGTGTGTATATGCCCTATGTGTGTGCTATTTGTATACACATACTGTGTTTTTCCAAAAATAAGACACTGTCTTATATTTTTTTGCCCCCCAAAAAAGCACTAGGGCTTATTTTTGGAGGAGGTATTATTCTTGGAGAAACATGGTTGGGGATAAGTACCCCCCAAAAAAGCAGACCCCCCCACTTTCCAGGAGACTCATACTTACCAGACCCGGACGTCTGCTTGGCTCCCATGTCCTCCTGTGATCTCCGGTGGGTGTTGCACGCTATCCTCCCCTGCTGCTGGCTGACACACTGACACACACACAGCAGATTGCACTCGCGCGCACACACACACACACACACACACGCGCGCGTGCGCACACACACGTGTGCGCACACACACACATCACATCACACCCAGCGCTTCCGGCTGCAGGGAATGATGGGAAAAGTCACATGTGTCCGCTGGTCCTGTTGCGGCAGTCCTTGCGCTCTACCGCACAGCCTCTCAGAAGAGATCGGTGTCACTGGATGTGGTGAGTATGTGTGTGATCTGATATGTGTGGGTGTGACGCCATAGGGATGCTGAGCCTCTTCTGGGACGCCACAGAGCTTATTTGATATAGCAACAGGTAATGTCAGTCTTATTTTATGTGTCGTGACGCCACTCACGGC
Source organism: Anomaloglossus baeobatrachus (assembly GCF_048569485.1). NCBI lineage: Eukaryota > Metazoa > Chordata > Amphibia > Anura > Aromobatidae > Anomaloglossus > Anomaloglossus baeobatrachus. The sequence goes on from NC_134357.1 coordinate 163,391,934, forward strand.
TTGAGGTCAGAGATGTGGATGACCGCTGCTGCAGGTTTTATGAGCATCTGGGGCTGATGGAGTCTGCAGCCAGGTGATGTAGCCTCCCGTGAGTGAGGCAAGCCCCAGAGACTTGGGTGAATAGGATAGCGGGTCCGGAAATAACAGGCTGATTCCAAAAGTCTTTCAACTGCTTTTTACTCACTTCTGATGTTGTTGTGAGCTGACCCGGGCTTTGCTGTGATGAACCAGGTAGGACCAGGAACTCCTTCTGGTCAGTCTGAGGGTAACCAGTTAGCTCGCCTTCCTTGCACTTCTGTGTTTGGATAACCCCCTGACTTGAAGCACCATGGGGGTCTATCCAGGGAGTCACAACTGCCTTTTCTCCCCTGTGTTTGGCCCGTTTGCTGGCAGCATGGACCAGGTGAGATGGCTTCAAGCACTGTCTCCTTATGGGTCCCTGCGTTGCTGCTGAGGCTCGGACTCTGTGTGGTTTGTGAGGTACTTGTAGGTCCCCTCACCGGCAGGTTTAGCAGATAGTTAAACTGAAGTCTGCTCTAGGGACCTGTCCCCGTACATGCCTAGTCACCAGGAGCACCTCTTTACTCTGAAAACTCGGTGACCGTTCTCCCCCGCCAACTGTCACTACACCGCACAGGGTCTGACTAGTGGCCGTGCGCGTATCCCCTAGTGACCGCCGCTCACCACTACCAGACTGGCTCGCTCCACTCTTTTCCTGACAACCTCTGCACTTTAGCTCTCAGCCTCTCCGCTCCACCGCTTGATGAGATGTGAAAGCTAGTCCCCTCTGGAGACTACCCAAGGGTCCCCTCTAAAGGTGTGGGAGACCTGGTTGCTATGTGTCTGTGCGTACACACCTCGTTCTGGCCCTTAGGATTACCTGGAAGTACTGTCCCAGCATGGGTGCAGTACTCAGTGGTGCCTGACCGGGTCAGGGGCGCCACATTCCCCCTTGGTTATCGACAGCACGTCCTTGGGCTGCAAAGACAAGAAAACAAAATACAAATTTTCCCACACAGGGGAGATATTTACATATAAACATACCAGGTACCATACCACCACCACCCACCACCCACGAGTCTCTAACCCAAGACCCGAATACAGAGTGATCACCAGTTCTTTTGGTGACCTGGTCTTGTCCTGGTGGCGTAGAGTAAGCCCATAAACAGGCGTACCTGCTTTGTATTTGTGTTGGAGAGCAGGCCCCATAAACAGGCGTGCCCCCTTGGTGGTGCAGAGCTATGCCCCTCAACAGGCAGACTTTGTGTTTGATACCACTGAGGTGACTATGTATACTGCGTGAGTTTGTGGTTATAGCCAGTTCATAACCTATGGTCCATGTAAAGTGCACATAACCAGGTGCTAAAAATTCTTGAAAAGTTCACGCAAAAGTCCTTGCGGGCACATATTACTTAAACGTTGCTTTAACTGGTCATAAACATTTTTAAACTATACTTCTTTTTCTATATTTTATACCATTTAAATGGACTTCCGCCTTACAAGGTTAGTGCTTGATTCCTCAGTGCACTGACCCATGGAGGTTGTGTCATGGGCATCCCCTGGCAGTGGTGACAATGGGAACCTGGTTGAAGTGGTGGGGGTGGAGCCTGGGCTCACCGAGGTTGCCCTTGGACATGGCACCACATCCAAAGCGAACCAGCCTCTCTCCCCCCATATGCCGTGTAAATTCCACCACGTCTCCCATGTACAGGTCACGGCCAGGGTGACCCCACTGCAGATGGGATTGCACGTCCCGCCGGGACACAAAAATCCCCTCTTTTATCCCTGCTTCCACAATGAATCCCCACCCCTTGAGGCAATTGAACTCATCCACTAGTCCCAGGTGGAGGGGACCTCGAGACCGGGATACGGCCCGCCGCAGGGACTGCTTCTCTTGCAGGTCCTGGGCCTCCAACTGGTCACTTCCCGGGATGGGCTCTATAAGGGGGCGTAGACGACTAGCTTTCACCCGTCGTCGCTCTCTGTGGGCTGGTCTCCGCAGCGACATCACCTGGTCATCAGCGGGCCACCAGGTGAGTGACGCGCTCTGCACCTCTTCCTCCCTGATGGGGTTTGCTGTGACCTGGTTAGGTCTGGTAGGCTGCAGGACCTGTTCTATGTCCCTGGCGGAGGGTGCTGCGACCTCTTCCGATCTGTGGGGCGACAGCAGCGTCGCCTTGGCTTTAGGTAAAGCATCATGGTCTCCCTCTCTTACAGAGGGTGCTGCGACCTTCTCCGGTCGGGTACGTGGCAGCTCTGGGGTCGAGCCTTCGGCAGCCAGGCAAGATGGTGGTGGGTCTTCAGGGTCCCTCTCCAGCGGAGAGGGTGCTGCGACCGCTTCAGGTTGGTACGGCATGAGCGTCGCACCGGCTTCTGATGGTAGCGCCGGCGGGATCAGCATACCAGGTAATGAAGGGATAGCTTTGGACTCATCCTGAGTCGGGCCGAAGACATTCAGTGGCGGGATCTCTGTTGCTGACGGTAGTTTGAGTTGAGCATGGGCGGCAACTCCAGGTGGGCCCCGCTGCACGGACAGCCGCAGGTTTCGGATCGCCATCAACATTCTGTGTCTCCAGGCGGCTACTTCCCGTTTCCGCTGCTCTTCCATGCGGTCAGCGATCAACCTCTGTTTCCAGCTCTTCTGCCATCATGGGCCTTGACCAGCCCTGCTCCCTCTAATCACCTTCTGCTGACGCCATCTTGCTCCTACCCTCGCTCATCAGCTTCTGGCCTTAGTTTTGTTTCTCCTCCCACAGGGTTGGAGTGTCCCAGCAGTCCGGGGACAGATCCGCACCCATCTCCTCCTCTTGCGGGGTCAGAGCGCTCTGGGGAACCTGGGACGGACACTTCTCTCCGTGGGTGGTTACTTCTTCTGTTCACGTTGCAGCCTTTTGATGACGCAGTTTCAGCAGTGGCAAAGAAAATGGCAGCAGTTCAAATTTTTCGATTGGACTGCCGAGGCACACTGTCATCCGTCTGAATGGGTCTAGTCCAGCGATCCTGTTCATGACGCCAAAAGAGAAGATGTGACGCCCCAGGGATGCTGATCCTCTTCAGAGATGCCACAGAGCTTATTTGATATGGCAACAGGTAATGTCAGTTCTATTTTATGTGTCGTGACGCCACTCACGGCTTGCGATCAGAGATGTGGATGGCCTCCGCTGCAGGTTTTATGAGCGTCTGGGGCTGATGGAGTCTGCAGCCAGGTGATGTAGCCTCCCGTGAGTGAAGCAGGCCCCAGGGACTTGGGTGAATAGGATAGTGGGTCTGAAAATAACACAGGCTGAGTCCAAAAGTCTTTCAACTGATTTTTACTCACTTCTCATGTCTTCTATCCAGGGAGTCGCAACTGCCTTTTTTCCCCTGTGTTTGAAAGCTAGCTCCCTCTGGAGACTACCCAAGGGGCGCCTCTAAAGGTGTGGGAGACCTGGTTGCTATGTGTCTGTGTGTACACACCTCGTTCTGGCCCTTAGGATTACCTGGAAGTACTGTCCCAGCATGGGTGGAGTACTCAGTAGTGACTAACCGGGTCAGGGGCGCCACATGTAATTCGATATTTATGTGTGTGATCCAATGTTTGTGTGTGCGATCTGATTGTGTGTGTGATCGGATGTTTATGTGTGTGATCCGATATTTGTGTGTGCGATCTGATTATGTGTGTGATATGATTGTGTGTGAGATTGGATGCTTATGTGTGTGATCCGATGTTTGTGTGCGCGATCTGATTATGTGTGTGATCTGATTGTGTATGTGATCTGATTGTGTGTGAGATTGGATGTTTATGTGTGTGATCCGATGTTTGTGTATGCGATCTGATTATGTGTGTGATCTGATTGTGTGTGTGATCTGATTGTGTGTGAGATCAGATGTTTATGTGTGTGATCCGATGTTTGTGTGTGCGATCTGATTATGTGTGTGATCTGATTGTGTGTGTGATCTGATTGTGTGCGCGATCTGATTGTGTGCGCGATCTGATTGTGTGAGATGTGATGTGTGCGGGTGTGCGATCACTGAAGGTTCTCTGCTCGGCATCTGGGGAGTGTGATTGCTGGGTGTCCACTGTCTATAATGAAGTGTCCTGCAGTATCTGTAACTTTTTTAGCTGCATGGACACTTCATTATTGAACCACGACTAGGGCTTGTATTTAAGTTTTGCTCCGAAAATGCTGAAAATCCCTGCTAGGGCTTATTTTTGGGGAGGGCTTATTTTTGGAAAAACATGGTATGTGTGTGTAGCATACAATATTTTTGCTAAATACTGTGTATGTTTATCTAACATCCACATTTAAAATTTTTGTCAGTGCAGTCAAATGTTCATTGGTGTAAACATCGGAAATTGTCCAACGAGCAAACAAAATGCTGCCTATTGATTAGGTGATTGGATTGTATATGGCAGAAGAAAAATCATTGTATTTAAGCAGCAAATTGCCTGATGTAAATTGGAGATGTGTTGCGAATAACATGATTCTGTATAGGGACAGATTAATCTATTAATGATCGTTCTGTGCCCATCATTCTTCCTTAGCCTGTGTGATTGAATATTATTGATCGCGCTTGTTTAACCCCTTCATGACATACAGTGTGACGTAAATTTACATCATGTGTCGTGTCCTTTGCTTTGATGCAGGCTCGAATACTCAGTGCATATATTTCCCCTCACATGACAACTGATTTGATAGCCATCATGTGCTTCTAACAGCTGCATGGTGGATCGGAGATCAGCCCCAGATGTTAATCAGTTACATTCATTCCCACTCCAATCGGTGTGCTCGTGATGTCATCACAAGGCGCCAATGGGTTGTCCTGACAATCAGGGGTCAGCTGAGGACCTCTGTGTCTGTTATTATGATCCGACTTTCATAGGAGACTGATTTCAGCTATATAGAGCAGTGCTAATGCACTGTTCTGTATACTGCAAGCAATCAGATGATCGCAGATCAAAATATAACATATATAAATCCGATTGTTAAACAGTGTAATGAAAAAAAACAAACAAACACCAGAATTATATTTTTTGGCCACCGCATCAATGCAATACAATGCAATAAGAGGTGATCAAAATATCGTATCTACCCAAAATGGTTTCAGTAGAAATGTCAGTTCAAGATGCAAAAAAATAAGCCTCAGATGCATAAAAAATGAAAACAGTACAAATTTTAGAAAATGGCGACAAAAGTGACATTTATTTTACAAATTTCTGAATTTATTTTCAATACTTAAAACAAAAACTATACATGTTTGATATTTTTATACACTCATGCTGACTTGGAGAATCATATTATCATACTATCAGTTCAATTTTACATACTGTATAGGGAACATGGTAAATAAAAAAAAAACAATCGTGGAATCACACTTTTTTTGAAAATTCATTGCATTGAGATTTTTTCCCCATTTTTCAGTCCACAATATGGTAAAATAAAGGTAATTCAAAAGTACAAAAAATAAGCAATCGTTCGTCTATAGTAATGAAAAAAATACAATAATTATGGCTCTTGGAAGAAGAGCAGGAAAAAACTAAAGGGTGCTTTACACGCTGCGACATCACTAGAGATAGCTAGCAATGTCATGCGCGATAGCAACCGCCCCCGTCGTTCGTGCGACATTTGGTGATCGCTGCCGTAGCGAACATTATCACTACGGAAGCATCACACGCACATACCTTTTCAGTGACGTCGCTTTGACCGCCGAACAATCCCTCCTTCAAGGGGGAGGTGTGTTCGGCGTCACAGCGAAGTCACAGCGGCGTCACTAAGCGGCCGCCCAATAGCAGAGGAGGGGAGGAGATGAGCGGCCAGAACATGTCGTCCACCTCCTTCTTTCCTCATTGCCGGTGGACGCAGGTAAGGAGATGTTCATCGTTCCTGTGGTGTCACACATAGCAATGTATGACCCCGCAGGAATGGCAAACAACCAGCAGCATGCACCACCAACGATATTTTGAAAAGGAGCAACGTGTCAACGATCAACGATTTTTTACGTTTTTGCATTCATTGATCGTCGCTCCTTGGTGTCACATTCTGCGATGTCGCTAACGGCGCCGGATGTGCGTCACTAACGACGTGACCCCGACGATATATCGTTAGCGATGTCGCAGCATGTAAAGCACCCTTTAGTCACAAAAATGGAAACTGGCCATGGCATAATGGGGATAATGGCCTGAACTTAGCTCATGTGTGTTTGTCATGGTGCAATATATTAGCATATGGGGCCCCACTTTAAATTTTTACCCAGGGCCCCACTTTGTCTAAAACCTGCTCTGACTGTTGCTTACCTTGGACAAAAGGGTAGTGTTTGAGTTTTGTACTATTTAATATGCAGTTTGTTTATAGCTAAATACTTTAGATTAAGCTATTCACATTTATGAGTTCTCTGCCCTAGTGAATCATCTATGAACACTGAATATAAAGATATATAATTATATATAGATCATATGTAAAGCATATTTGTAATATTTCATACTGCAACACCCTTATATAAGAGGACAACAAATTAGCAGCAGCCCATTGATGACTTTTAACGACAAAAATTAGACCAAGAATAAAGAATGTGTCCCATATTTGTCATACTTAATGATTAATTGGAATCTGTCAGCAAGATTTACCCTCAAAATGGGTAACATTATCTTTCAAGATATTTGTATTAGCCCTAACTGCTAAGGCCCTGTGCCCTCGGGAGAAAATACCTGCGGATTTTGCTGCGGAAAACCTGCAGATTTTTTAAATTTGCAGGTATGCGCAAGTACAGACACTCCCCATGTTATCCTATGGGATTTGGGGAGAGCTGTTTCAATGCTGCAAATTTTGCACCTGCGGAAAATGCTGCGGATTTCCAGCAGCCATAAAGAACTGCATGTCAATTATTCATGCAGATTTTTCTGCAGATTTCTTGCCTTTCTACTATGGAGATACAGGGGGGGAAATCTGCAGGAACAACGCTCAAATTCCACACGTTTTCCGCAAAAATACCGCATGAAATCCACACCAATGGATAGCTGCGGATTCCGGGGAGCTGCTGCGTTAACCTGCGTGAACCTGTGTCAGCACAGGGTCTAAGTGGAACTGTTTAACCCCTTTACCACCAGGTGATTCACCATTTTTAATTTTCCTTCTTCCAAGAGCCATAACCTTTTTATTTTTCTGTCAATATAGCCATATGAGGGCTTGTTTTTTGAGGGATGAGTTGTACTTTTGAATAACACCATTTATTTTACCATATTGTGTACTGGAAAACAGAAAACAAATGTGTGGTATAATTGCAAAAAAAAAGTGCTATTCCGCAACTGTTTTTTAATTACCATGTTCACTCTTTGGTAAAACTGACCTGGTAGTATGATTCCCCAGTCAGTACAAGTTTGTAGATGCAATACATGTGTAGTTGTTTTATTATTTAAGTGGTAAAAAAAAATAATAAAAAAAGAATAGAGCTTTTATCACCATTATCAGAGACATTCTCATTTTCCGGGATTTGGGTCTCAGTGACGGCTTATTTTTTGTGTCCTGAGATAACGTTTTTAATTATACCATTTTTGTGTAGATACGTGTGAAATTGGATTAAATATATAATTCAGTCTTGTTCAGTTAGCTCACATAGTAATGTTAACATTACTCTGTGCCACTAAAGCTAATCATATACTCACTACTTCCAAAGGAAACATTAACCCCTTCACGACCATGGACGGATCTTTCCGTCATGGATCGTGTCCCGGTAATCCCCGCCCCCTGCCGCGGGCAGGCGGCGTGGATCGGCACACATATCAGCTGTTTTCAACAGCTGACATGTGTGCCTACATGTTCCGAGTGGAATCGCATTCCACCCGGAACATTAACCCCTTAGATCTCGCTGCCAAAGTCTGGCAGCGAGATCTATATGCGCGCGGCCATCTTGTTTTCTTACCGCCGCCCCCTCCGGACGTCACGTGAGTGATCACGTGACGTTCGGGGGTTGCCATCGTAGCACAGGGTCATGTGATGACGCCTGGTGCTACGAAGTTTCACTTTCATTCTTCCTCGGCACGGAGCAGAGGAAGAAAGAAAGTGACTGAATCTGCTGATTACAGCGGTATAGCTGTGATCAGCAGATAGCGATCAGCAATCGGATTGCTGATCGCTATAGCCCCCTAGGGGGACTAGTAAAATAAAATAAAAAAAGTAAAAAAAAAGTTTTAAAAAATTAAAAAAAAAACAAAAAACCTAAAAGTTCAAATCACCCCCCTTTCCCCCCATTGAAAATTAAAGGGTTAAAAAATAAATAAATATACACATATTTGGTATCGCCGCGTTCAGAAATGCCCGATCTATCAAAATATAAAATCAATTAATCTGATTGGTAAACGGCGTAGTGGCAAAAAAATTCCAAACGCCAAAATTACGTTTTTTGGTCGCCGCAAGTTTTACGCAAAATGCAATAACAGGCGATCAAAACGTAGCATCTGCGCAAAAATGCTACCATTAGAAACATCAGCTCGAGACGCAAAAAATAAGCCGTCACTGAGCCATAGATCCCAAAAAATAAGAACGCTACGTGTTTTGGAAAATGGCGCAAAACGTGCGCCACTTTTATTGGACAAACTTGTGAATTTTTTTTAACCCCTTAGATACAAGTAAACCTATACATGTTTGGTGTCTACAAACTCGCACCGACCTCAGGTATCATACCCACACATCAGTTTTACCATATAGTGAACACCGTGAATAAAACATCCCAAAAACTATTGTGCCATCACACTTTTTTTGCAATTTTTCCACACTTGGAATTTTTTTGCTGCTTTCCAGTACACCATATGGTAAAACTTATGGTTTCATTTAAAAGTACAACTTGTCCCGCAAAAAACAAGCCCTCATATGGCAAGATTGACGGAAAAATAAAAAAGTTACGGCTCTCGGAAGAAGGGGAGCAAAAAACAAAAACGCAAAAACGGAAAGTGCCCCGGGGCTGAAGGGGTTAAAGGTCACCAATCACCAGGATTATCATATATAACCTAAAGCCAGTGCTATACTGGCACTATCAGGCTGATTCTCTGATACCATTAGTGGTCAGCTTGGATGTTTAGGTTTTGAAATCCAAAAAAGTAAAGTTTATAAAATCAGCAGCTTCTTGAGTGACAGTAGCTGAAGATCAGATAATATCTGGGGGGTATTCATAGTTATCCCCTCCCCCTGTTAGAATTAGCATAAGTATTATACAAACGATTCCCTTTGTCTGTTGCAGGACCTGTGTCATACCCATGTGACCAGAAGGGGCGTGGCCTCAGCCAACAAAGCTGATATCAGGAAGCAACATTTCTGTATGCTAACTCTAAGGCTATGTGCGCACTAGGCGTTTTTGCCGCGTTTTTAGCGGCGTTTTTTACCGCGTTTTTGTGCTGAAAACGCAGTGACATTGCTTCCCCAGCAATGTCAATGGGTTTTCAGAAGTGCTGTCCTCACACAGCGTTTTTTTTTAGCTGCGTTTTTGTGGTGACCACAAAAACGCAGCATGTCAATTATTTCTGCGTTTTCCACTGCGTTTTTCACTCATTGAATTCAATGAGATGTTAAAAACGCAATGAATAACGCATATAGCCGCGTTTCTATGACTAAAAACGCAGCTATAAACGCAAGGGGTGGGTACTACAGTGACGTGTACAGGAAGAGGATTCCTTCTGTTGGTAAACACAGAAGCATGAATCCTCCCGGTACCGTCACCGCTGCGTCCACCTCCCGTCCTGTGCATGTCAGCTCCGTGCGGCGCCATGTCTGGGCGGGAGGTGGAGGCAGTGGCGAAAACCAAAGTGAACAGTAGAAAAAAAAAATGTCATATACTCACCTGTCCGCAGGGTCCCGGTGCCATGCCCGCTCCCAGCTCCTCCCGGTCCCGCCGCTCTGGCTGTGTGCAGTCTCCCCGGGGCAGGACCTTGCTTGCAGGACCTGGCGCTGATCACCTGATGCAGTCACCTGACGCATCAGCTGATCGTAGTCTCGCCGGCTTTTTCGCGCCCGGCCGGCTATCAGCTGATCCTGCCGTCAGGGGACTTCATCAGCTGATTACCGGCAGCTCCGGCAGCGATCGTATAGGATCAGACTCCTGTCCAATCGATCGCTCCAAAGCGAAATAAACTGTGGAAAGAAAAAGCGCAATAGGGTCTTACCCGGTATATATCCGGGAAAAAATTAAAGGGAATGCACTCACCTTCAGTAGTTGTGACAGTCACAACTACTATAAAAGCTTATTTTGTAGAGATGAAGTCTGCTGCAGCCCCCGTGGTTGATAACAGAGAACAATAGAGAAAGGGTTTTATGCCGCGCTGTTCATCAGGAAGGAGGACAAAGAGATGGTCAATGTTCCTTTATTGTAGCTTGTTGTCTACGCGTTTCAGGAGCTCTGCTCCCTTCATCAGGACATACAGTACAAAAAAAACATCATTTTTTTGTAATCACCACAGCACATAAGTGAGTATGTATTTATTTATTTTTTTGCACTGATGCATCAGCTGATTGTATAATCGGCTTTTATACAATCAGCTGATGTGTGATGTGATTCAGGCACTTGATCCTGACACATCATCTGATCGCTTTGCCTTCCAGCAAACCGATCAGATGATATTGGATCCTGATTGGACGGCGCGGGACCCTGACCCAGGATTACTGCGGAGGGGGGTTTATTTCAATAAAGATGGAGTCACTAATTGTGTTGTGTTTTATTTCTAATAAAAATATTTTTCTCTGTGTTGTGTTTTTTTTTTATCATTACTAGAAATTCATGGTGGCCATGTCTAATATTGGCGTGACACCATGAATTTCGGGCTTAGGGCCAGCTATACAGCTAGCCCTAACCCCATTATTACCTAGCTAGCCACCCGGCTTCAGGGCAGCTGGAAGAGTTGGATACAGCGCCAGAAGATGGCGCTTCTATGAAAGCGCCATTTTCTGGGGTGGCTGCGGACTGCAATTCGCAGTGGGGGTGCCCAGAAAGCATGGGCACCCTGCACTGTGGATTCCAATCCCCAGCTGCCTAGTTGTACCCGGCTGGACTCAAAAATTAGGCGAAGCCCACGTCATTTTTTTTTAAATTATTTCATGAAATAATTAAAAAAAAAGGGCTTCTCTATATTTTTGGTTCCCAGCCGGGTACAAATAGGCAGCTGGGGGTTGGGGGCAGCCCGTACCTGCCTGCTGTACCCGGCTAGCATACAAAAATATGGCGAAGCCTACGTCATTTTTTTTTTCTTTTTGGGCAAAAAACTGCATACAGTCCTGGATGGAGGATGCTGAGACTTGTAGTTCTGCAGCTGCTGTCTGCTCTCCTGCATACACTAGTGAATGGAGGATGCTGAGACTTGTAGTTCTGCAGCTGCTGTCTGCTCTCCTGCATACACTAGTGAATGGAGGATGCTGAGACTTGTAGTTCTGCAGCTGCTGTCTGCTCTCCTGCATACACTAGTGAATGGAGGATGCTGAGACTTGTAGTTCTGCAGCTGCTGTCTGCTCTCCTGCATACACTAGTGAATGGAGGATGCTGAGACTTGTAGTTCTGCAGCTGCTGTCTGCTCTCCTCCATACACTAGTGAATGGAGGATGCTGAGACTTGTAGTTCTGCAGCTGCTGTCTGCTCTCCTGCATACAGTCCTGGATGGAGGATGCTGAGCCTTGTAGTTCTGCAGCTGCTGTCTGCTCTCCTGCATACACTATTGAATGGAGGATGCTGAGACTTGTAGTTCTGCAGCTGCTGTCTGCTCTCCTCCATACACTAGTGAATGGAGGATGCTGAGACTTGTAGTTCTGCAGCTGCTGTCTGCTCTCCTGCATACACTAGTTCTGCAGCTGTCTGCTCTCCTGCATACAATGAACATTTTGAAGAAGGAAATGACATCAGACCTTTTTTTTTTTTTTTTTTTCATCAACAATCTTTAATGGCATTGTGCACTGATTAAAAACGCAGTGAGCAATAACGCAGCAAAAAACGCACCAAATCGCGGCAAAAACGCATGCGTTTTTGCCGCGTTATTTAACCGCGGGTGCGTTTTTTTAGACAAAAACGCACATAAAAACGCAGCGTGAAAAAAACGCCTAGTGCGCACATACCCTAACAGGGGGAAATACAAAAAAAATGCTGAAGTGATGTTTTCACTATGCAACAAGCATTTCATAGTGCTTCAGAGAGAGGGAATGGAGGAGCAGGGCTCAAGTAAATTGGTTTTACATTAGAGAGGTTGCAAAAAATTCTTGTAGACGAGGAATGATAGGAAGGAAAACTAATAGAGGGCAGACGTTTGGGAGGACCAGGATTGGGAGATGCATCACCAGCAAGTAAGAGAAGATTTTAAAGGAGGGATGTAAGGTTCACAAGCAGGTCAGTAGGCAAGATCAGGTGGTGGCTATGAGGGAAGGAGAGAGAAATATTTATTTGCGGGATGTTAAGATTAGGGGAACAGTAACTGTTAAGACATATGAAAGCATGGTGAAAGAGTGAGGGCATGTGCCCACGATCCAGACTTGCTGCGTCCTGGATGCAGCATGTCTTCTCCTGTGGAGCTGTGAGTGCTGTCTGCAGGAGACCGCAGCTGCACGTGCCCATGCTCAGGGTTCGGACCGCTGCAGTCTTTCTCTCTGTTCTCCCAGCAGAGAAAGCTTGCAGCTCTGCAGCAATAAATTGACATGCTGCGGATCGGGAAGTCGCACCGCATGTCAGTTTATGCTGCAGGAAAAACAAGCACAGTGGATGGGATTTCTAGAAATTCCATCCACTGTTCTTGTATTGTACAATGCAGCATTTTGGATGCTGTGAACCCTGATCGTGGACACGCAGCCTAATTATAGAATAATGAAAAAGTCAGGTGCAGTTAGTGATAGATTGTTGCTGTTATCCTCTGTTCCCTTCTAGTATATTTCTTAGGCTGGAGTCACATTAGCGTATGGCATGTGATACAAGAGCATCGGATGCAATTTCCTAATGAACATCGGCTTCCACCCTGCTGCCATCCAACTGTGAGGCCATGTGCGCACATTGCGTTCAGTAACTTGCAGAAATGAACGCATCCTCTGGCAGAATTTGTCATTGTCAAATTTGGTTTTGACCACATAAACGATAGAAATACGCATGCGTTTTTATAGCGTTTTGACCGCATTTTACATGCATTTTCAGTGCTTAAATTGAGATGTGTTTTCAATACAAATACACAACTAAATAAAGTTTGAACATTCAAACAGTAGGAAATTTTTTTTAAAAAAAATGAATAACCTATAAATTAAACACTATAATGATAATTTTTCAAAAAGGATTAATGTTATTTAAGAATTATGTTCAAAATAAAGTAAAAGTATTATTTGACTCATTTTTTATAGTCGGAATGCATGTGATGGCAAATTGAAACCTCTTGACCTCACTAAAATGCCAAAAACGCATGTTTTGATTTTGACAAAAAAGCATGCGTTTAGCATCAAAAAAGCATGTAAAATGCTGGAAATTTCTTTTAGATTGCGTTTTGATAATTCTCATTGACTTCAATGTTAGCAAAACGCTGCCAAAATAGCAACAACAATTGACATGTTGCTTCTTCAAACGCAGCGATTTTGACAAATTTTAGGCAACTAAACCGCTGCGTTTTTAAAAGCATTGCGCGCACAAGAAAGCCATATTTTTCATAGACTTTGCCGGAGAATCAAAATGCATGCAATTTTGCCTTAAACCGCTGCAGCTCAAAACGCTGCGGAAACACATGAAAAAACGCAACGTGCACACATGGCCTGATTCGATCCTGTGATCAGATTACAGCTGTGGAGGAGAGGCAAAGAGTTATCTCTCCATCTCTTCCATTGTCAGCTTGTGCATATATAGCATTGCACTTGGATAACATCCGAGTGCTGTTTGATGTTTCACTCGCATCCATAGACTTGTATGGGTGCGAGTGATGAGAGACTCGCAGGCAATCGCAGCATGCTGTGATTTTTTCCTCAGGGCTGAAGAAAAACTCACAGACCTGAACTGCAGCATTGTCGTACATGGAGCCTAGTGCAGTGCGAGATTTTCTCGCATTGCACTCGTGTGAGTTTTTCGCCAGTTTGACTCTACCCTAATGTGCACTAAACAAGCTGTACATAAAGGAGCTGCCTACATAGACCTCGGTCAGCCATATTAACTCACTACTATAGCTCTCAGTTACCTAGAACATGATAGCTAAATTTCTGCAATGAAAGATAGAAAATTTTCCACTGACATTGTGAATTTGTTATGGATTCCAGATTCATCATCATTACAGATGAATATCCATGGATATAGTGAAACAGATACAGCTGATTCAAATTAAGGTCATTAAATCATGTTATAATCAGTCTGTGACAAGTTAATGTTAGTATCTGGGCAAATACCAAAATAATAGATTGCACAATGTGAAGAATGTTAGGACACTCCTGTGTCATTGTGTGACATTCAGTTTGATTTATTTATCATAGGCACTTAATCTAATAACAACTAGGTATCTGCCCTAGATGAAAGAAATATCTCAGGAAACAGAACATGCAATGTAAATGCTCATCAGTAACTAGCCAGCATATGAATGATATTGTTTAGCAAAAACAGAATGAGTATTGACCAGATAACGACCAAGCACAATAAATTTATGATGCTTTGATTTTGTTCTATTGTAAAATGTACAATGTTAGATTAAAGCTTCTCCTCCAGCCGGGAACAGAAGTAGCAGGTCCATTGCCCAGCAGTCAAATATAGCCAGGAGCCATGGGGCCATGGGGAGGAGGAGAAAGAGGCAGTTTATTACCCTTTTAGCCTAGTATTTTGTCAGTTACATAGTAATAAATAAGTAATATACAGTGAATGGAAGCATTGCCATTGACAATACTTCTGTAAGACTTGGCAATTACATAAATCATAGAAGATCAAGAAGCCTGGCACAATATGGAAATATTTTCCTCTGTAACTTGTGCTCATATTGATGCCCCAGTTACAGTAAGAAAACAATAACAATGAAAGAAAAAAAAAGTGTTTCCCAGAGATTATTTATGATCACATGAAAGACAAATTTTGTAAAAATTAAAAATGTATAAAACACATATAAAACAAACATTCAGTACTATGTATCTGCGATAAGAAAGCTCAGCTCTCCTCTAATCCATATTTATTGTCTATAATAGTTAAATGAGTATTCCAGCCTGACACTTTTATGACCTATACATGTTAAAGAATAATGTTACAGGCACAAATATTCAGCATGGTCGGTGCTGTTCTATACAACCCCATAAATATTGCAAAAGTTGCAAAATTACATACATCAAATTTAACTACTAAAACAAGAGTGAAAAAAAATCAGAACTGTGTGTGGTATGCACACTTACTGAGGCAGTCAAAGATATAAAAGGGTTTTTTTCTGCAATATTAGCTTTTCACCCCTGAGTCTGATTTTCACCTTCCTGACCAGGCCATTTTTTTCAATTCTGATCAGTGTCAGTTTATTTGGCAATTACTCTGCAATGCTTCATTGGATCCCAGTGATTTTGATAATGTTTTTTCATGACATAGTGTACCTCGTGATAGTGGTAAACGTAATATGATGTTTTTTGCAAATATTGGAAACTTGGCAAAAATGTCACAATTTTCAAACTTTTAATTTTTTGCCCTTAAACCAGAGAGTTATGTCACACTAAATAGTTACTAAATTAAATTTCCCACATGTCTACTTTACATCAGCACAATATTTGAAATATCATTTTTTTTTGTTCTTAAGTTAGAAGGGTAAAAAGATTATCAACAATTTCTAATTATTCCAACAAAATTTACAAAACCATTTTTTAGGGCCCACATCACATTGGAAGTAACTTTCAGGGGACAATATGACAGAATATACCCAAACTTGACACAATTCTAAAAACTGCACCTCTCAAATTGCTCAAAACTACATTCAAGAAGTTTATTAACCCTTCAGGTGCTTCACAGCAGCTAAAGCAATAAGGAAGGAAAAAATGAAAATTTCTGCTTTTTCCCACAAAAATGTTATTTAGCCCCAAACTTTGCATTTTCACAAGGATAACAGGATAAAATACACCATACAGTTTGTTATGCAATATGTGGTGGAAAACCACTGTTTAGGCATATGGCAAGGCTCAGAAGGGAAGGATTGCCATTCGACTTTTTGAACTCAAAATTGTCTGGAAATGTTAGCGGTTGCCATGTTGTGTTTCGAGACCCCCTGATGAGCCTAAGCAGTGGAAAAACCCCATATGTGACCCCCATTTTGGAAACCAGAGCCTTCGAATTATTTATCTAGATGTGTGGTGAAGACTGTGAAATATCAGAATTCTCAAGAATTTTATAATGTTGAGCTGTGAAAATTACAAAAATAAAATTTTCCCAGAAACATGTTGCTTTTGTCCCAAATGTTTTATTTTCATGAGGGTATTAGGAAAATTATTCACCATCCAATTTGTTTTACAATTTCTTCAGAGTTTGCCAATACCCCATATATTGTTGAAAACTACTGTTTTGGCACATAGCAGGTATCAGAAGGGAATGAGCTCCAGAGTTACTTGTAATGTTTGGAGGTGTGATGTTGCATAGGCAGAGCCCCTGACATACCGAAAAAGGCAGAACCTATTGAAATGACCCTATTTTACAAATTACACCACTCTGCAAACTCATCTAGCGGTGCAGTGAGCATATTGACACCACAGGTGTGTTACTGAATTTTATACCATTGGGCGGTGAATAATTACATTTTTTAACTAAAATGTTGGGTTTTTTTAGCCCCAAGTTTTTAATTTTTATAAGGGCTCATAGGTAACAAATGGACCATGCACTTTGTTGTGTAATTTTTCCTGAGTGCATCAGTAGCCTTGATGTAATCGTCAACTACTTTTGCGATACAGTGCAAAGTTGAGTATAACACCCTTACCGCCCATTGTACTCTGTTTCTGGACCTTTCTGCTGTCTGCTGGGACCTACGCATGCTGTGCATACCTCCTGAGATTGTCCTTAGAGCAAACACACCTTTTTTTTTTTTTTTTTTTTTTAAAGGACCAGTATGTCCAATCCAGGAGTACCTTTCAGCCTATTGCAAAGAGGCATCAAGTATTTAAGACACTCTCCCCGTATGGGCAATGCTGTCTTTCTTTGCTTATTCTCAGGTCCCTTTATGCTGCCACTGCTGATACTATGCATCCGTCCATCCCAGCTGAACTTACAATGCTGGCTACCGCTGCTGCTCAAATTATCAGAGACTATTTGTGTCCATACCTGTGGTGCCAGATGCTGAGCGACCTTCATCCCCTGGGGCTGCCCTTGTCACCCACCTACTAGTTTTTAGCCTACAGTGCCTACAAGTAGTATTCAACCCCCTGCAGATTTAGCAGGTTTACACATTCGGAATTAACTTGACATTGTGACATTTGGACTGTTGATCAGCCTGGAAGTGTGAAATGCACTGCAGCAAAAAAGAATGTTATTTCTTTTTTTTTTTAAATTGTGAAAAGTTTATTCAGAGGGTCATTTATTATTCAATCCCTCAAACCACAAGAATTCTGTTTGGTTCCCCTAAAGTATTAAGAAGTATTTCAGGCACAAAGAACAATGAGCTTCACATGTTTGGATTAATTATCTCTTTTTCCAGTCTTTTCTGACTAATTAAGACCCTCCCCAAACTTGTGAACAGCACTCATACTTGGTCAACATGGGAAAAACAAAGGAGCATTCCAAAGCCATCAGAGACAAGATCGTGGAGGGTCACAAGGCTGGCAAGGTGTACAAAACCCTTTCCATGGAGTTGGGCCTACCTGTCTCCACTGTTGGGATCATCATCCGGAAGTAGAAGGCTTATGGAACTACTGTTAGCCTTCCACGGCCTGGACAGCCTTTGAAAGTTTCCACCCGTGCTGAGGCCAGGCTTGTCCAAAGAGTCAAGGCTAACCCAAGGACAACAAGGAAGGCGCTCCAGGAAGATCTCATGGCAGTGGGAACATTGGTTTCAGTCAATACCATAAGTAACGTACTCCACCGCAATGGTCTCCGTTCCAGACGAGCCCGTAAGGTACCTTTACTTTCAAAGCGTCATGTCAAGGCTCGTCTACAGTTTGCTCATGATCACTTGGAGGACTCTGAGACAGACGGGTTCAAGGTTCTCTGGTCTGATGAGACCAAGATCGAGATCTTTGGTGCCAACCACACACGTGACATTTGGAGACTGGATGGCACTGCATACCACCCCAAGAATACCATCCCTACAGTCAAGCATGGTGGTGGCAGCATCATGCTGTGGGGCTGTTTCTCAGCCAAGGGGCCTGGCCATCTGGTCCGCATCCATGGGAAGATGGATAGCACGGCCTACCTGGAGATTTTGGCCAAGAACCTACGCTCCTCCATCAAGGATCTTAAGATGGGTCGTCATTTTATCTTCCAACAAGACAATGACCCAAAGCACACAGCCAAGAAAATCAAGGCCTGGTTCAAGAGGGAAAAAAATCAAGGTGTTGCAGTGGCCTAGTAAGTCTCCTGACCTTAACCCAATTGAAAACTTGTGAAAGGAGCTCAAGATTAAAGTCCACATGAGACACCCAAAGAACCTAGATAACTTGGAGAAGATCTGCATGGAGGAGTGGGCCAAGATAACTCCAGAGACCTGTGCCGGCCTGATCAGGTCTTATAAAAGACGATTATTAGCTCTAATTGCAAACAAGGGTTATTCCACAAAACATTAAACCTAGGGGTTGAATAATAATTGACTCACACTTTTATGTTGAAAATTTATTGAAATTTAACTGAGCAACATAACTTGTTGGTTTGTAAGATTTATGCATCTGTTAATAAATCCTGCTCTTGTTTGAAGTTTGCAGGCTCTAACTTATTTGCATCTTATCAAACCTACTAAATCTGCAGGGGGTTGAATACTACTTGTAGGCACTGTATCTCCACCACCTGTGTCTTTAGTGAAGACTCAGTAGCCATTCATGTATGCTCCTCCAGGTCAGAGATTGGTGCATTGGTTGGGTGGATCCACTAACCCTTGTTCGTATCTCGAGCATCACACTGAGAAGGGGAGGAGCGACATATTGGACTTCAGATTTTGCTGGAATGGGTTGTGGGTATCACATTGGCAGAGACTATATGACTATAATGGCCACTGCTGCTGCAACTACCCACACCGGTCACTCCTACAACACCAGTTGCTGCTGCAACTATCCAGACATGCCATTGCATCCATCTATTCTGGCTAAACCTATGATACCGATTGCCGCTACTGCCCTACTATTGGAGACTGTTTGTGTCCATACCTGTGGCGCCAGCTGCCGATGTACCGTGATCCCCTAGGGCTGTCCTTTTTAGCTACCTACCAGTGTTTAGCCTATCCCCACCACCGGTAGTTTTAGTGAAGGCTCAGTAGCCGTTTTGTCCTGCTCACTGTCCTGCAGCAAAAAGTGGTTTGACAGCAAGAACAACAGGACCAGATCTTGACTCATCACCGGTCACTGGATACCTGTTATCATGCCATATCTTCACCTGCCATGGCCCCGGCTGTAGTTCCTACCCCAGCAGCAATTCCATCTCAGAGCCCCAGTCCCACATGAATGATGCAATCATCCAGAACCTGCCGCTCTTTTTGGAGATGTTCCGCAAGGTGTTCAATGAGATGGGTCAAGGGAGTCTTACCATAGGAAAACTTGCTATCCTCCGAACTGGGCTTGAAAAATGAAGCACAGGTGACTATATTCGGGGAAGGGCTGTCTGGAAGGATAATAGACAAGCAGGCTGGTCAAGATGTGCTATCTTCTCTAGGCAACCTAGTATCGCTGGTTATCCACATCGACCATAGGTTCCAAGAGCGATCCAGAGAGGTGAACCAGGAAAAGAGGTTGTCGCGCCTGGCACCTTCTTTTCAGAGGCCCATCATGCAGTTACTTGTGGCCCCTGTGACTCCTTTAGAGCCCATGGAGGTGGACCAACTTCATCTGGCGAAGCCCCACTATGAAGTCCATCGAACCGGAGAGGGGTGCGTCTACTTCTGAAGTCCTATGCACCTGTTCCACCTCTGTCCAATGAATGAAGCTGGAACCTATCCAGCCTAGGGTCAGCAGAAGAGGTTACCCTAGGTGAGAGAAAATCCTCTCCACCCCTTCATATGACCATGTCCATAATAAGTGGACATACTCGATTCTCCGAAATGGCCTTACTGGACTCTGGTTCAGCCAGGAATTTCATACAGCAGGATTGGTATCGGATTCCTGTCCTCCAGCTGCAAACTCACACTGGCATGTCATGCATAGATGGAAAGCCTCTGTCCAAAGCTATCCAATTTGTCACTGAGCAAGTTGACCTTCCGGTGGGAATGCTACATACAGAGAGAATAATCTTCCATATATTACTGTTACTGGGCTTGCCGTGGAAATAATTCACAGATTAGGACATAAATTAAAAAGAAGTATAAAAAAAGCTCACCAACCATTAGCCAAAAAGGGTCAAATAGCAAATGCTCTAACAGGATGCAGCAGGCCTCCCATGGGCCTGCCAAGGCTTTGGAAGCATGAACCGATTTTGCACAAGAGATACAGATAGGTGCTAAGATGGGGTTACTCCTGCCATGAAAATTGTCTCATTTCTGTGCAACCTGTTTGGCTGCCTGTGAGACCCTCTAATCTTCCAGTCCTGCTAGGCCTACATGGATGTCTTTGACAAGAAGGAGGCTGAAACCCTGCCACCACATAGGCCTTATGACTGCACTATCAAACTTCTTCCCGGTTCCACTACTCACGGTATTTACCCTATGTCCCAGGCCGAGACCCAGACCATGTCTGCGTACATTAAGGAGAATTTGGCAAGAGGATTTATCCAAAATTCCTACTCCCCAATGGATCTCTGTGGCCATGTATTAAATACAGAGGCCTCAGTCTAATCATAGTCAAGAACAAATACCTGTTGCTACTTATTACAGAATTATTCTACAGGTTCCAAGGTTCCAGGATTTTCTCAAAACTCGACCTCCGTAGTTTGTACAACCTCGCCCAGATACAGTCGGTGGAGGAATAGAAGACGGCCTTCAATACCCATGATGGCTACTATAAGTATTGGGTAATGCTATTCAGGCTCAGCACTGCACTGGCGGTCTTCCCGTAATTTGTCAATGATATATTCCGAGATCTGCTCTACTCCTGCGTGGTGGTGTACCTGGATGACACTCTGGTGTTTTCTCCCGATCTGCCTACACACAGGATGAATGCTCACCAGGTGTTGCAGAGACTAAGGTGGGAATCTTCTCATTCCAAAATTCAAAAAGTGCCTCATTGAATGGTCTTCCCTGCTTTTCCTTGGCTACAGAATTTCAGACACTGGCTTGAGGATGGTTCTGGAGAAGGTATCGGCAGTGCTGAAGTGGCATTGGCCCAATGCTTTGAAAGCAATCTAGTGGTTACTCACTTCCAAAAAATCAGCAGTTCATTCTGCAATTATTGTCCCAAATTCTCCCCATCTCAGCCCTGACCCGCAAGGGGGCGAATCCAAAGGTGTGCACTCCAGAAGCAGGAAGATCCATGTATCGCCCTTAAGCAAGCCTTCTCTTCGGATTCAGCACTGCATAGACCTGAGATTAGTAAGTGATTCCTCCTGGAAATGGATACTTTATCCTCTGGTGCCGGTGCAGTTCTCATGCAGAAGTTGGCTATGGGTAAGACGGTAACTTGCGCAATGCTTTCCAGGGCCTTTTCTCTTGCAGAACACATCTACTCGATTGGTGACCAAGAGCTGTTGGCAACCAATATGGCTCTGTAGGATTGGTGATACCTGCTAGAGGGAGTGGTACATCCACCAACTACAAGAATTTGGCCTACCTACAGTTGGCTCAGAGTTTGAATCCATGCTAAGGCAAGTGATCATTATTCTTTGCCTGCTTTGAAATGGTGCTGCAATTCCCTCCAGCCGAGAAGAATGTCAAAGCTGATGCACTGTCTCAGTCTTTTCTGTTGACTGATCAAGAGGAGGAGCAACAGCACATTATTGAGCCTTCCAGCATGCTTTCGGTGGCTCCTTCAGACATGTCTCAAGTTCCTCCTGGTAAGACTTTCATTGCTGAAGCAGACAGGAGTGATGTTCTTCTGTAGGGTCATTCCTCCAGCTGGCCCATCACGGTAGACAGAAGTTCCTTCAATTGATCTCTTGACATTATTTGTAGTCTACGCTACGCCAAGATGTTCCGGAATTTGTTTAAGCCTGCCCATCATGTGCCTACAACAAGACACCTAAAAAATTCCTGCTAGGTGACTGCTTCCCCTACCGGTGTCATCTGCTCCTTGGCAGCATATTTTGATGGATATTATCACCAACCTGACAACGTCCTCTGGCTACAATGTCATCTGGATTGGACAGGTTTTCCAAAAGGGCCCAATTCATGCCGCTGACAGGATTGCCCTCTGCACCAGTGCTTGCTGAGCACTTTGTCCAACACATCTTTTGGCTGCACGGTCTACCGCTTCACAATGTGTCCGACAAGACGTTCAGTCTACTTCTCGGTTCTTGAAGTCCACCTGTAAACTAATGGATGTCATATTGGACAAATGGCTTACTACCTGCAGTCCAATGGCCACGTGGAATGGTTGAATCAGATCCTGACGAATTTCCTGCGGCACTTCATCAATGAGCACCATAACGACTGGGTCAAGTTCCTTCTATGGGCGTAGTTCTCGTATAATAATCACTTTATAATAATTATAATAATTCTTTGCTAAGTCTCCATTTCACATAGTGTATGGACAACGACCCAAAATCCCAGTGGCTCTCACTTCCGGCAATTCTGCCTCCTATGCACTTGTTAAGACCTCCATCCCAATGAAGAGGCATGCGGATAAGAGACACCTTGAACCCCCTGTATTCCGGTCCAGAAACAAAGTATGGCTCTCTTCCAGATACATTCGCCTCAAGTTGAAATCTTACAAGTTAGGTCACTGCTTTTTCGATCCCTTTGAGGTGCTTCCACTTCTGGCTTCCTTGCGCATTCCCAATTCATTCCCTGTCTCCCTCCTCAGGCCTGTTATCCTGAGCCATTACTACAAGGATCCAGGTACCTCGCATCCCGCGGTCAGTGTTGGAGACATCTTTGAGGTAAAAGTCATCCTCGCTGTGAAAAGGGTACTAGGTAAAACCCTCTTCTTGAACTGGAAGTAATTCAGTCCCGAAGAGAGGTCATGGGAGCCCAGGGAGAATACTAATGCCCCTCTTCTCCTTAAGAGATTCCTGTAAAGGGGGGCACTGTAATGCCTATACCGGTGTCCCTGAGGTATCCTGCTTCTCTCTTCTAGTGGTTACGCCAGCACTCTCACCTTCCAGGCCTTGCTGCTCCATTTCTAGACCCTGCTACTGTCTCCAGGGGCCTGCGCATGCCGCATAGGCCTTCGGGGAGTGTCCTTAGTGCTCACACGCGGACATGCCACTTTTCTTCAAGGGCCAGTATGCCATAACCCAGAAGTACCTCTCAACCTATCACTGAGAGCAACAGGTATTTAAGGCACCCTCCTCTTAAAGAAGGTGAATGTTCAACGTTGTCTTACGTTGCTAGGTCTCAGGTTCCTTTTTGCTGCCACTGCTTATACTGTAATGTGTGAGATATTGCTGATTCCTATTTGTGTTCCAATGCATCCATTCATCCCAGCAGAACTTACAATACCGGCTGCTGCTGCTCCTCTTATCAGAAACTGTTTGTGTCCATACCTGTGGTTCCAGCTGCTGAGGTACCGTCATCCCCTGGAGCTGCCCTTATTGGCTACCTACCAGCATTTAGCCTATCTCCACCACCTGTGACTTTAGTGAAGACTTGGTAGCCATTCAGTTATGCTCCTCCAGGTCAGATATTGGTGCATTGGGTGGATCCACTAACCCCTTACTCACCTGGTGAGCATTACACTTAGAAAGGAAGGAGCAACATATTGGACTTCAGATTTTCCTGGAAAGGTTTGTGGGTGTCATATCACATTGGCAGAGCCCCTGAGGTGTAGTAGAAATCAATAGAAATCCCAAAAAGTGTCCCTATTTTACTAACTTAACCACGCAATGAATTCATTTAGGGGTGCATTGGACATATTCACATTACAGATGTGTCACAAAATTTAATACTTTTGAAGTGAAGAAATAATAATTACATTTTTATTACTAAAATGTTGTTTTAACCCCAGATTTCAAATTTTCACAAGGAGAATAAGTAAAAAAAGGCCCCATATTTTGTAATACAATTTCTCCTGAAAGTAGCAATACCCCACATATGACTGTACAGTACTCTCTGGCGGCACCACAGGGCTCGGGACAGAATGATTTTTGAAGTACAGATTTTCCTAAAATAGTTTGTGGACTTCATTTGCAAAGCCTCTATATGCAAAAAAAGCAGAAACCCCCTCAAGTGACCACATTTTGGAAATTACACCGCTCTGAGAATTTATCTATGGATGTAGTGACTATTTTTGTCTTTGGAAAACACCCATGGAGTCAAACACAGGTAATGTTATAGAATAAAATATTGCAGATAAGCTCTTGCCATACCCAGTACATTGTAGTGCCCCTACATTGTGCCCAGCTCGTGCTTCTAGAGAAACACATCTTGTATATTAAGAAGACTTTCCTTACTACAACACTGCCAAACGTGGACATTTATTGTAATTTAGGCAGTGTGGAGTTCAAAAGTCAGGAGGGTATTTGGATTTGGGAGCACAGATTTTGCTGGTTTTATTTTTGGGGGAGCCATAGCACCTGTCCAGAGCCTTCATGCTACCAGTAACGTTGAAGCCCCCAATATTTCCATTAACAGATGACTGATTTGAATAGGGACTTGTTTTTTTGTGGGTTGAGTTGTATGCTATTGGTGGCAATTTGGGTACATTTTTAGATCAGATTACATTGAGGGTATGTGCGCACGTTGCTTTTTACCTGCTTTTTACCTGCTTTTTTGCTGCTTTTTCTTCTGCGCTGTTTAATGCCAAAATGGATGTGTTCTTCTATTCAAGCAAAGTCTATGGGAATTTGGGTTTCTTGTTCACACTATGTTGTTCAAAATGCTGCCTTTTTGTGGCAGAACTTTGGTCAAAAACTCAGCTTTTCAAAGAAGCAA
Organism: Anomaloglossus baeobatrachus; assembly: GCF_048569485.1. Lineage (NCBI taxonomy): Eukaryota > Metazoa > Chordata > Amphibia > Anura > Aromobatidae > Anomaloglossus > Anomaloglossus baeobatrachus. The sequence continues at coordinate 163,416,991 of NC_134357.1, forward strand.
CATGTCAATTGTTTTTGCCATTTGGGTTTTGCACTGCAAAGCTGAGTTTTTGACCAAAGTTCTGCCACAAAAAGGCAGCATTTTGAACAACATAGTGTGAACAAGAAACCCAAATTCCCATAGACTTTGCTTGAATAGAAGAACACATCCATTTTGGCATTAAACAGCGCAGAAGAAAAAGCAGCAAAAAAGCAGGTAAAAAGCAGGTAAAAAGCAACGTGCGCACATACCCTTATCCTGCGCTCTATGCTGAGCACTTACATCTGGGTTTCCATCTACATCTCCGAAATACATGATTCAGGTGAAAATCCCAATGGATCTATTCAAAAGGGATAAAACAGTACGATTACAGTGGATACTACATTTGTATTTTTTATGTTTTGTCACTTTTACACCATAAAAACGATTTTATAGAAAAAAATATTGCTTTTGAAATGCTGTATTTTGAGAGCTATAGCTTTTTTATATTTCTGCTGATGGAGCTGTATTGCAGCTTGTTTTTAGCGATTTTATTTACATGTAACTTTTCGATGCGTTTTGTTCTACTTTTATAGTGATATGTTGGAAACGCATAGTTTTTTTGGCCTTTTTTTCCATTGTTCACTGAAGGGGTCAACTAGTGTTACAGATTTATAGATCTGATCATTCCAGGTTCGGTTATATTAAATATATGTATATTTTTTAAACATATGTAGACATATTTATTGATATAGTTTTACTTTTATTTTACTCTTCATTTTGGGATTATTTAAAAACATTTTTAGATTATTTTTTAACTGTTTTTAAACTTTTTTACTTAGTCCCTTTCTGGGACATTAATTTTAAGAACATTAATTGCTGTTATTATTCATTGCAATGCACCAGTATTGCACTGATTATAGCTCTTTACACTGACACAATCCTCTGAGATCATGCCCCTGGCATCATCCCAACCCTCCCCTAGCTGGCTGACCCAGAGGTCATCATGACGTCGTCATGACAACCTCCGGAGACTATGGAAATAATTGGGTGTCCATGGCATTCCTGAATACTTGGGTGAGGCAGCAGACTCCATCTCCCAATCCCTAAATGCTGCAATCACTATTGATCACAACAATTAGGGAATTAAACAGCCAGTGGCGGTTCAGGCTCCTGCGCCCGCGCCATCGACATGGCGTACCCGGTATGTCATCGATTGTAAAGAGATAAATGGAAAGAAAATGTGTGATTAAATTGCAGCAGCACTACAATCTCATTGATTACTGCTGTGGTATCAGACACTATCTATTTGCAATGATGTCGGCTAACAACCAAAACACTTGTCTACAAATGAAGTCAAGACCCTTTCAAGACCCTGACTTGCTGTGTCCAATAGGTGGAACTTCAGCCTATGTCCTCTTCCTCTCTGAATAGGCTATTTACATATTTAAATTCTCAGAGGAGCATTGTATGGCCTATAAGTCTCCTGACACAGGCTTGGCACAAGAAGAAATTTGACCCCTTAGACACATGATATGTACAATTTCTTCACTGTTTTATGACTTTCTCTCCCTATCTCTGCAGCTAAGCTGTGAGCTGGGAAATCCTTTCAGTATCCAGATTTGCTATAAAATGGCTGCTGCATTCCCTACTTCTGCTTTCACACAGATGATGATAGTCTCTGCTCACTGACTGTGCTACACCATGTAATTCCTGCAAGGTATTATAAGGAATGACATCCAGCCTTGCTCCGGCTCATTTGTAACATGACAGCGGACATTTTGGGCAATACACAAAAATAGAATCACATTATGTTGTAATTTTCTTTTTTTAAATTCGATCACATTAGAATTAATTTTTTCTTCTCTAAACAGACACGCTAATAGAGAAGCACAAGAAATGCAGCCCTTCATTCTAGTGGTGCACTGCAGCAACATTTTTAACAAGTATCGTGAGTCTGGCAAATGCTCAGTTCCCTCATCACAAATGCATGCTCAGCAAAGCCCAGCATGCATGAATATAGACACGTCAGGTAGATAATAAAATACTGGGTGCTCATTCATTCTATGGGGTATAGCCAATTGACTGTGGTGTGATGTAATAACACAGCAAGAAATTCAATTTAGACAACTCCTCTCTTTTCTCTATGTGCCCAGTTGCTTTTACTATTTTTATTTTGTTTCAACAGTTGAGATGAGCAATCCTGAACTGTAAAGTTTGGGCTTTGTACTGAATATCAGTGTCCAAGTTTAGAGTTTGGGTGATGTACGGATACAAACCACTTCATTGAGCATGCGAGACTCTATTACACTCCATGTTTGTGTGGCGCCCCTGACCTGGTCAGGCACCACTGAGTACTGCACCCATGCTGGGGACAGTACAATACAGGTAATCCAGAAGGCTGACCGGGGTGTGGAACACAGGCGCATAGTAATCAGCTCTCACACATGTACCCATGAGAGGACCCCTGGGGATCCCAGGAGGGGGAAAAGCCTTGACCTTCACTGGAATAGTGGAGGGGGCCAAAAGCCTCCATCTCCTCTCAAGGGGTGTGGTAAGAGAGTCTGGTTGCTAGGTGGCGTAGGCAAGAACAGGAGAGGAGGAGCAGTGAGTCAGTTAGAAGAGAACTCCAGAGGGCTCAGTGAGGAGCAGACCTGTGGGGTTGATGCTGTCTAACAGCGCCCGCGCAGTGGCTACTGACGGGGGAGAACGGTCAACTAGGAGTGCTACCTGAAAGCCAGCTTCAGCTAGAGAGAAAGCACGGAGTGGGAAGTAAGGAGACTGCTAGAGAGCACCAGGCCCAACCGGGCGGCAGATCCCGAAGCGAAGATAGATCCAGCTTTCTTCTGCTAAACCTGCCGGTGTGGGGCTCTCAAAGCCCACACCACAACACCACAAAAGCCGCAGCCACGTAACCGCAGTGAGGGCCCATAGGTCACAGGAGGCAAGCAGCTGGAGTGGCCTGGTCCGGGGAACAAGCAAACGGCAAACAAAAGGGGGAGAGAGGCTGCAGCATCTTCCCTGGGTGACCCCCATAGGGACTCAAAGTCGGGGTCACCCCAAACCACCAAGGGCTAAGGAAGGCGAGTCAGTAGTCACCCTCATAAAGTCAGCCTGAAGGATACCTGGTTCCCGCCTGGTTCATCCCAGCTACGCCCGGGTTACTCACCCTGCCACCTGAAGTGAGTAAAAACCCTGAAAGACATTCTGCCTGTGTGGAGTTATTCTGCGCCTTGTGGTACTACGCACCTACACCGGGCCCTGGGGCTTGCCTCACTCTCAGGAGGCTATTCCAACTAACTGCACACACCATCAGCCCCAGGCGACCCACAACCTGCAGTGGCGGTCCCTACTGACCGCAATACTGAGAGTGGCGTCACGATCAAAACCGAAGATTCCCTACCTGTGACCAGCACCAGCTACGTGGAGTCCCTGAAGGTATGCACCGATACAACACCTGTGGGGCTTCACATTTGCACCAATTAAGCACTGCCCTCCCTCCTGGGCAAGCTCCAGGTTTTCATGGGACCCAGGTGAAAAAGTCTCAGTTGGCCCCATGCACACACACCTAATCAAATATGTACACATACAAAGGATGCTGGCAGCAGCCTCACTCACCTATCCCACTTGTCTCCGTCCATCTCCTGAATGGCATGTGGCTGTGCAGGGCACGCTGCATGATGGATGTCACTTTAACAGACATGGCCGTGCACAGTGCATAGTGAAACTGCTGTATACATCACAGGAGGGGCTGGGAGCTACCCTATATACATCACAAGAGAGGCTGGGGGCTACAATATATACAGTACAGACCAAAAGTTTGGACACACCTTCTCATTGAAAAAGTTTTCTTTATTTTTATGACTCTGAAAATTGTAGATTCCCATTGAAGGCATCAAAACTGTGAATTAACACATATGGAATGAAATACTTAACAAAAAAGTGTGAAACAACTGAAAATATGTCTTATATTCTCGGTTCTTCAAAGTAGCCACCGTGTCTTTGTGCGATGCATAAAAGGTGAACGGATGGACTCTACATGCCTGGTTCCCACCGTGAAACATGGAGTAGGAGGTGTGATGGTGTGGGGGTGCTTTGCTGGTGACACTGTTGGGGATTTATTCAAAATTGAAGGCATACTGAACCAGCATGGCTACCACAGCATCTTGCAGCGGCATGCTATTCCATCCAGTATGCGTTTAGATCGACCATCATTTATTTTTCAACAGGACAATGACCCCAAACACAAATCAAGGCTTTGTAAAGTCTATTTGACTAAGAAGGAGAGTGATGGGGTGCTACGCCAGATGACCTGGCATCCACAGTCACCAGACCTGAACCCAATCGAGATGGTTTGGGGTGATCTGGACCGCAGAGTGAAGGCAAAAGGGCCAACTAGTGCTAAGCATCTCTGGGAATTCCTTCAAGACTGTTGGAAGACCATTTCTGGTGGCTACCTCTTGAAGCTTATCAAGAGAATACCAAGAGTGTGCAAAGCAGTAATCAAAGCAAAAAGGTGGATACTTTGAAGAACCTAGACTATAAGACATATTTTCAGTTGTTTCACACTTTTTTGTTAAGTATTTAATTCCACATGTGTTAATTCAGAGTTGTGATGCCTTCAATGTGAATTTACAATTTTCAGAGTCATGAAAATGAAAAAAAAACTCTTTGAATGAGAGGGTGTGTCCAAACTTTTGGTCTGTACTGTACATCACAAAAGGGGCTGGGGGCTACAGTATATACATCACAGAAGGGGCTGGGGCTACAGTATATATATCACAGGGGAGGCTGGGGGCTACAGTATATACATCAAAGAAGGGGCTGAAGCTACAGTATACACATCCCAGAGGAGGCTGAGTCTACGGTATATACATCACAAAAGAGGCTGGGTGCTACAGTATATACATCACAGGAGGGGCTGGGGGCTACAGTATTTACATCACAGGAGGGGCTGGGGGCTACAGAATATACATGACAGAAGGGGCTGAGGGCTACAGAATATACATCACAGGGGAGTCTAGGGGCATACACGTTACTGGGAGGCAAACACATTACTGGGGCGCATACACATTACTGGGAGGGCATACACATTACTAGGGGGCAAACACATTACTAAGGGGGGCATGCACATTACTGGAGGGCATACATATTATTAAGGGGCGCATACACATTACTGAGGAGTGCATACACATTAGTGAGGGGTGCAAACACATCACTGGATGGCACATTACTAGGGTGCATAGTAGCTACAGGGGAGCATAGACGATACTGGGATGTATAGATGTTACTGGGACGCATAGACGTTACTGGGGGCATAGATGTTACTAAGGGCATAGATGTTACGGGAGGACATGAACATTACTGGGGTACATACATATTACTGGGGTGGGGGCCCATACAGCTCTAGGGGTCCATACAGCTCTGAGGGACCCATACTGCTCTGGGGGATGGCCCATACTGTTTTGGGGGGTGGACGATACTGCTCTGGGGGGTAGACCATACAGTTTAGGGCGCATACAGCTCTGGAGGGCATATAGATCTGGGGGGCCCATACTGCTCTGGGGGTTGTCCATACAGCTCTAGGGTGCCCATACTGATCTGGGGAATGGCTCATACATTTCTGGGGGGCCCATATTGCTCTGGTGGGTGACTAATACTGCTGTTGCGGGTGGTTAAGGCTAAGTTCACATTTCCGTTGATTTGTATCAGTCACATGCGTCGCTTGACGCATGTGACTGATGCGCTGTTCAACGCTGTACAACGGATGACAAAGAACAGAATTCTTTGTCGGATTCCGTTGTGTGCGGGTGGCGGAGTTCGGGGGCAGAGCAGAGCGGGGGGCGGGGCCAGGCGCTGAGGATGTCAGTGGAAGTGCTGCGGTCTGCATGGCTGGGGACAGGTGAGTGTATCTGTGAGTGAGTGAGTGTGTGTATGTGCATGTATGTATGCAAAGTGCGGGAGGTGGCGGAGCCAAGCGGGGGGGCGGGGCCAGGCGCTGAGGATGTCAGTAGAAGTGCTGCGGTCTGCATGGCTGGGGACAGGTGAGTGTATCTGTGAGTGAGTGAGTGAGTGTGTGTATGTGCATGTATGTATGTATGTATGTGTGTGCACATGCAAAGTGCGGGAGGGGGCGGAGCCGAGCGGGGGGCGGGGCCAGGCGCTGAGGATGTCAGTAGAAGTGCTGCGGTCTGCATGGCTGGGGACAGGTGAGTGTATCTGTGAGTGAGTGAGTGAGTGTGTGTATGTGCATGTATGTATGTATGTATGTGTGTGCACATGCAAAGTGCGGGAGGGGGCAGAGCCGAGCGGGGGGCGGGGCCAGGCGCTGAGGATGTCAGTGGCAGTGCTTGTCTGCATGGCTGGGGACAGGTGTGTGTGTGTGTGTACATACATGTGCGGAGTGCGGGAGGGGGCGGGGCCGAACGGGGAAGTGTCGGCCTCCCTGCACACGTAACCAGCCTAAATATCGGGTAACAGCAAAGCACCCGATGTTTACCTTGGTTACCCGATATTTACCTTGGTTACGGGCCTACACCGCTTAGCGCTGGCTCCTTGCACCGTAACCAGGGTAAATATCGGGTAACCAACCAAAGCTGGTGACGTGTGCAGGGAGCCAGAGAGCATGCGCAGCGAAATCCGACGGATCTCGCTGCTCAAAAAACGTTACATGCTGCGTTCCCCCCGCCCGGCGGTCAGTCGTTCCACGACTGATCAGTCGGGCGGAGGGTGCAACGCAGCATCATCAGTCACAATCCGCTGCTCATACAAGTCTATGGGAGCAGCGGAATCCGCTAAACGGATTCCGCTGTTTACAAGAGCAGCGGATTGTGACTGATAGATTTTAGCGGAAATGTGAACTTAGCCTAACACATCTGGGGAGCACATACAGTTTGGGGGTGGGGATCACATATATCTCTGAGGAAGGGTTCATACAGCTCTGGGGGGCACATGCAGCTTGGGTGGTGGGGTCACATATACACTACAGTTCAAAGGTTTAGGGTCACTTAGATATTTCCTTATTTTTTAAAGGAAAGCACATTTTTTTCAATGAAGCTAACATTAAATTAAAGAGAAATACACTTTATATATTTTTAATGACTATTCTAGCTTCAAACATCTTGTTTTTAATGCAATATCTACATAGGTGTATAGAGGCCCATTTCCAACCACCACCACTCCAGTGTTCTAATGGTACATTGTGTTTTCTAACTGTGTTAGAAGGATAATGGATATTTAGAAATCCCTTGAAAACCCTTGTGCAAGTATGATAGCACAGCTGCAAACAGTTTTGCAGATTAGAGAAGCTATAAAACTGACCTTCCTTTGAGCTATTTGAAAATCTGGAGCATTACATTTGTTGGTTCCATTAAACTCTCAAAATGGCCAGAAAAAGAAAACTTTCATGTGAAACTTGACAGTCTATTCTTGTTCATAGGAATGAAATATATTCCATGTGAGAAATTACCAAGAGAGTGAAGATTTCCTACAATGGTGTGTACTACTCTCTTTAGAGAAGAGCACAACCTGGCTCTAACCAGAGTAGAAAGAGAAGTGGGAGGCCTCGCTGCACAACTAAGCAACATGACAAGTACATTAGAATCTCTAGTTTGAGAAATCGATGCCTCACAAGTCCTCAACCGGCAGCTTCATTAAATAGTACCCGCAAAACGCCAGTGTCAACGTCCACAGTGTAGAGGCAATTCTGGGATGCTGGCCTTCAGGGCACAGTGACAAAGAAAAAGCCATATCTGAGACTGGGTAATAAAAAGAAAAAATTAACATGGGCAAAAGAACACAGACTTTGGACAAACGAAGATTAGAAAAGTGTTATGGACAGGTGAATCGAACTTTGAGGTGTTTGGATCACACAGAAGAACATTCGGGAGATGCAGAACAGCTGAAAAGAAGCTGGAAGAGTGCCTGATGCCAACTGTCAAGCATGGTGGAGGTAATGTGATGGTTTGGGGTTGCTTTTGTGCTGGTAAAGTGGGAAATTTGTACAAGGAAAAAAGGGATTTTGAATAAGGAATCACTCCTTGCAACGCCATGCCATACCCTATGGACATCGCTTGATTGGAGCCAATTTCATCCTACAGCAGGACAATCAATAACCTAAAGCAAACCTTTAAATTATGCATGAATTATTTAGTGAAGAAGCAGACAGCTGGTATTCTATCTGTAATGGAGGTGCCAGCCCAGTCACCAGATCTCAACCCTATTGAGCTGTTGTGGGAGCAGCTTGACCATATGGTACGCAAAAAGTGCCCATCAAGTCAATCCAACTTGTGGGAGGGGCTTCTGAAAGCATGGGGTAAACTATCTCCAGAATACCTCATTAAATCAACAGCTAGAATGCCAAAGGTCTGCAAAGCTGGAATTGCTGCAAAGGGAGCATTCTGTGACAAAAGCAAAATTTGAAGGAGAAAATTATTTCAAGTAAAAATCCTTATTTCTAACCTAGTCAATGTCTGGACTATATTTTCTATTCAATTTGGTAAATAAAAGTATGATTTTTCATGGAAAAGACAAAATTGTCTGGGTGACCCCAAACTTTTGAACTGCAGTGTAGCTCTGAGGGGGGCCATACAGCTAGGAGGGAAGCGGGGGTGGCACATACAGCTTTCGGCCCGCGGCCTGGTGACGCTGTGTGTGCTTCGGCTCCCCTCTCTCTTCATCGATGGGACAGGCGCACACCACACGGTAACTCTGCTCACAGATGAACTTCTATACTCATGCACGTAACGTTCAGCAGGGAACACTGGGAGCAAGTGCAGGGCTGGCATCCAAGAAAGTGCGGTGCCAGCCTGAGAACTACTATTCCCAGAACTCAGGCTGAGAACCGCAAAACTGATCACTGCCGCTGATGACGGTGAGTGGCACCCCTGGTGGTCCTGCCTCCCTCCCCCTGAAATGTTCTATTTATGGTTGGCTGTATGTGGACAGAGAGACAGATTCCGGGATCAAGTTCAGGTCAAGTCCGGGTCCCAAATTGAACTTTATTTAAACCTGGTGAACTCAAACTTTAACGGGTCTGCTGATCTCTAGTTTAGAGGTAAAAGAATGACATAAAAAGGCAACATCATTGCTGGAATGCTTTGTGTAATGTCACCATTATTATTAGTGGTCTTGTTTTTACACTGAAATCCTGAGAAATAGATGTATTTTAGAGTACCTTGTTCCAGGAAAAAGTTGGCCAGTTGAACATTGTAGACAGTTTGCCTGAAGACGTTATTAAATTATATATGATGATATCAATTAGCAAATGTTGCATTGTCATCCATTGCAAAATACGAACCAATTATATTAAAGCTTTCTATTCTTTAGAGATTCCATTTTGTATTTTAATTTCTTCTGATTTTATTGTTGGAGTGGTTATGTTTCAAGTGTTTTTAGACTAAGTGCCACATTAGATCATTATTCTTTTAATTCCCATTAAAGTAAAGCTGAGATTTAACAAACGAGCAGACAAATGTTAGATCAGTAAAATATGGCAACTAATTTAACCCCTAAAGGAAGCAGCTAATTTTAGTTTTTGCATTTTCATTTTTATTTCTCCCCTTTTTCAAATGTCTACAACTTTTTTCACTTTTTTTTTGCTGACATGTTTTAGGCTACTTTCACACATCCGTTTTTTGCTCTGCGGCACAATACGGCGCTCTGCAGAAAAACCGCAACCGTTTTTTTTTGCCGCCGGTTGCGTTTTTTTTTGCATAGACTTACATTAGTGCCGTATTGTGCTGCATGGGCGTGCGTTCGGTCCGGTTTTTGCCACATGTGGCAGATTTAGCCGATGCCGCGGCCGGATGGAACGTTGCCTGCAACGTTTTTTGCTCCGGCAAAAAAACCGCATCGCGCCGCATCCGGCCGCTGCGGCGCATTTTTCAATGCATGCCTATGGACGCCGGATGCGGCGCGATGCGGAAAAAACTGCATCCGGCCGCCGCATGCGGTTTCTTCCACTGCGCATGCTCAGTAGCATGCCACAACCGGAAAAAACCGGACCGGCCGCATGTAAAAACTTATGCAAAGGATGCGGTGTTTTCGCCGCATCCGTTGCATAGGTTTCACAGCCGGATTGAGCCGCACGGCTCAAACCGGATGTGTGAAAGTAGCCTAAAGGCTACTTTACACACTGCGATATCAGTCCCGATATCGCTAGTGTGGGTACCCGCCCCCATCTGTTGCGCGACACGGGCAAATCGCTGCCCGTACCGCACAACATCGCCCAGACCTGTCACACATACTTACCTGCTGTGACCGGCGAACCGCCTCCTTTCTAAGGGGGCGGTCCGTGCGGCGTAACAGCGACATCACGGAGCGGTCGCCCAATAGCAGTGGAGGGGCGGAGATGAGTGGGACGTAACATCCCGCCCACCTCCTTGCTTCCGCATAGCGGCCGGGAGGCAGGTAAGGAGAGCTTCCTCGTTCCTGCGGCGTCACACATACCGATGTGTGCTGCCGCAGGAGCGACGAACTACATCGTTACTGCTGCAGTAACGATAATCGAGAATGGACCCCCATGTCACCGATGAGCGATTTTGCACGTTTTTGCAACGATGCAAAATCGCTCATCGGTGTCACACGCAGCAACATCGCTAATGCGGCTGGATGTGCGTCACAAATTCCGTGACCCCAACGACTCTGCATTAGCGATGTTGCAGCGTGTAAAGCCCCCTTTAGTCTTGTTTTTTGCTGAACAAATCATTGTTTTGTGTGACATCATTCATTTTAACATATAAAGTAAGGGAAAATAGCAAAGAAAAAGGTGAAAACGGCATTCATTGTGCAGGTCAGTGTGGTTACAGCAATAACAAACATGTACAGTATAGTTTTTTGACAACTTTAGTGGCTGTAAAAATAAAAAATAAAATATGGTTTCTGACCATTTTCTGAGACTCATAACTTTTTGATATCAGTGATTATAGAGGGCTTGTTTTTTGTGTGGTGAGCTGGCATTTATATTTAATTATTTTGGTGTAGAGTAGATACTACATTTTAATACTAAGTTTTTTGCAGTTTTACGTGGTGGGCTATGTTCACACGTTGCATTTTGCTGCTTTTTTGGCAGACTTTTTTAATGCGTTTTATAAAAATTAAAAGCTACTTTTTATATTACCAGCAAAGCCTACGATATTCCAGAAATCTCATGCACAGACCTGCTTTTTTTTTCCTGACTGAAAGGCCTCGGGTTCCACTTGTGCTTTGCAAGGACGAATGCAATCTGATAAAACATCGGACTAGTGCAAAACTATAGGGCAGTGTCCATCTGCGATTGTTTTCTCATGCCATCTTGGAATGAGAAATGAATCACAGCATACAAGTCTATGGATGCGTGTGAAACATCGCATTGCACTCGAATGTCATCCGAGTGCAGTGCAATGTATGCAGAGGCAAGCAGCAGAGGAGATGGGGAGAAAGTGCTCCCTCCCTCTTCTCCGCATCTGTGATATGATCACAAGATCACATCACAGTCGCATGATCCTCGGCTGATGCTCGCAGCAGAGAGTCATTAGCATATCGCTTTGATACTCTCACATCGGAAGCTATGCGCGAGCCCAAATGGAAAACTACCGCAAGTCAATTTTTGCAGCATTTTTCCACCAATGAGAGTGCAAAAATTCTGCAAAAAAGCAACAATTGTGTTTTTGCTGCTTTTGTGGTAAATTAAACTAACTTTATTTAAACATGTACTGTAGAAGAATAACACAGCAAAAACAGCCAAAAAAACGCAATAAAAAATGCAGCAAAAAAAGCAGCAAAACATGCTTTTTGGAAACAGCTTTTTTACTACTAAGAGAGCAGATTTTGGCTACAGAAAAAAAAGACTGTAAAAACGCAATGTGTGAACATACCCTTGCTGCACCAGAAAAAAAGCGCAGTTCTTGCATTTTATTTTTTTTCACCCTTTACATAGTTTACCAATTGTGTTATTTTGATATTTTGAAAGATCAGAATTTTATAGACGCTGTGATATCAAATATGTTTATTTTCTTTATTGTTTTACATTTCTTTATCTTTAAATGGAGAAAAAATGGAGCAATTTAAATTTTTACTTACATATTTGTAAAATTATTTTATTTCTTATTTTTCACTTAGATTTTTCAGTCCCTGAATTGAATCTACCATCCTTTGATCACTTGTACATTATACTGCGATACTCTAAAGGGTGCTTTACACGCTGCGATAACGGTAATGATATATCGTTGGGGTCACGTCGGTAGTGACGCACATCCGGCGCCGTTACCGACATCGCAGCGTTTAACGCAAATGAGCGACGATCAACGAGCACAAAAACGTGAAAAATCATTCCTCGTTGACACGTCGCTCATTTCCTTAATATCGTTGCTGCAGCAGGTACGATGTTGTTCGTCGTTCCTGCGGCAGCACACATCGCTGTGTGTGACACCGTGGGAGCGACAAACATCTCCTTACCTGCCTCCACTGGCAATGCGGAAGGAAGGAGGTGGGCGGGATGTTACCTCCTGCTCATCTCCGCCCCACCGCTTCTATTGGCCGGCCGCTTAGTGATGCCGCAGTGACATCCCTATGACACCAAACGCCCCTCCCCCTTGAAGGAAGGATTGTTCGGCGGTCATTGCAACGTCGCTGACAAGGTATGTGCGTGTGACGCTGCCGTAGCTACGGCAGCGATCACCACATATCATGCCACCGACGGGGGCGGGTGCTATCGCACACAAATTCGTTAGCAATCGCTAGCGATATCGCAGCGTGTAAAGCCCCCTTAAGGCAGCCCAAAAAATGTATACGCACGTCAATAGCAATAATTTATGCCCTTTTTAAAAATCAGAAATGAATTATGGCAGCAACAAGTAGTATTATGTTGTCGCATGATTGCTAAATCTCCCATGTGCCATTCAGGAGAAATTGAAATGTCATGTCAAGTAGTCCCTATGGACACTGTAACTAAATTTGTTCTTGCAGTAATTCGCTGACATCAGAAGTGTCTGGATGTGAGCACCTAATGTGATTGCAAAAGTCAAACATGACTTACCGTTACCATTTGTTGTCTATGTAAATTGAGTAATAAAACTTTTATACAGATATTTCTGCGGCAGCATAATAACTAATACTGTGCATAGGTGGCTAAGGGGGTATAAACTGCAAGCAGCGGATCTTCATGATTTGCCCAAGTTCATTCAGTGGGAACCTTCATCAAACCTCTTTTCGACCTATGACATACCTATACATCCTAGGTCTATGTCGTTAATTTGTGCTTGCGCAGCAAGCCAGAATTATTCCTCGCACATGTCTACTGATTTGATCAGCAGATATGTGCAGCTAACAGACACAGGAGAATGTTCAAACCACCAGCTCCTGTTAACTATTTTAAAAATGCTGTCGATCTCAAAAAGCATGATCTAATGCGCTCTGGCGGGGATCACACCATTCCCTGCAGCCATCAGGGGCCCCATGACATCACAGGGTAATAATAGCTTGTCATGACAGCTGGGGGTCAGATTATGACCTCTGTTGCTGTCATGACTCATTTCCTGTGGATGCAGGTAGCGAGCCGGCTTTCACAGAAGAACAGCATTTCTGCTGTTCAGAGTGATGCTGAATATAGAGGAGCCAGGTTGCTGGCTGCATATATATAATATAGGAGACCCAGGCTGTTGGCTGTATGTATAAAACATAGAGGATACAGGCTGCTGGCTGTGTATATATAATACTAGCTGTAGTACCTGGCGTTGCCCGGGATAGTAACTAAATGTATCTTTGTCTCTCTCCCACTTTCTCACTCTCCTTCTCTGTTTGTCTGTCTCCCTCTCTGACTGTCTGTCTCCCTCTCTGATTGTTTGTCTCCCTCTCTGTCTGTCTTCCTCTCTGTCTGTCTCTCTGCCTCTCTGTCTGTTTCCCTCTCCCTCTGTCTCTCTCCCTCTTTTTCTCGCTCACTCTCTGTCTCTCTCCCTTTTTGCCTCTCTGTCTCTGTCTGCCTCTCTCTCTCTCTGTATGTGCCTGGGTGTCTGTGTATGTGTCTCTGTGTGTCTGTCTTTGTATGTTTGGTGTCTGTCTCTGTGAGTCTCTGTCTCTGTATCAGGTTCTGTGTGTGTCTGTATGTGTGTCTGTCTATGTTTCTCTTTATCAGTCTCTGTGTGTCTCTGTCTCTGTCTTTGTGTGTCTGTCTTTGTATCAGTCTCTGTGTGTCTCTGCGGGTGTCTCTGTCTGTCTCTCTCCCTGTATGTCTTTGTGTGTGTCTGTTTGTGTGTCTATGTCAGTCTCTGTGTGTCTTTTTGTGTGTCTCTGTGTATGTCTCTGTGTGTCTGTCTCTGTGTGTCTCTGTCTCTGTGTGTCTCTATGTGTGTCTCTGTCTCTCTGTCTCTGTGTGTCACTGTCTCTGTGTGTCTGCCTATGTGTCTCTTTCTCTGTGTGTGTCTGTCTCTACCGATATCATATTAACTGACACATAAGCTGTCTTAGACTAAGAATGTCCTTCATCGCTTATTAATGACTTATAGCTCTCAGCTCCATTGACTTTAAAGTAAGTAGGTTTTTTGGCGAATGACAGTAAAGTATGTCGTTAAATTTTCCCCTCAAAACAGTCTACGACATTACCTGAGTCAAATGAGGTGTCTATGCAAAATTTTGAGATTCCTTTAGAAGACATACACACACACACACATACAGATGCACATACACACACATACATACATACATACACTCAGCTTTATATATTAGATAGGGAACACAGGTTAATGGCTGCATGTATATAATTTGGGGGGCCCATGCTATATATATATATATATATATATATATATATATAAAATGTAGGGGACTTACGCTGCATGTATATATAATATAGGCTGCATGTAATATAATATAGAGAACCCAGGCTGCAAGCTGCATATATATATTACAGAGGACCCAGGCTGCTGGCTGCCTGTATATATAATATGCAGGATACAGGAGGGTTCTGGCTGAATATAGTGGATACACAGCACTATAGTATACACACAGATCCACACTATATACTTATAGTATATATTGACGTAATGTAATACAGGATATAATGTAGACCTGTATATTCAATATGGTGCTGTGTATGATCCGGAACAGGAGCTGAAAGAGAGACACACACAGATTATACTTACCAGCTGTAGGTGGCTCCGACACTGAAGAGAAAAGATTCAAATGAAGTACGGGCACGCTTGGACGTGATTGGCTGCAGGGGGGGTCTCCAATTCAATTTCTAGTATAATTTTAAAAGATTCTGACTTCAAAACTGGGAAAGCCAATGCAGTCAGTGTGAGGCCTAGCTAAAATTACAAGTACTCATTGCAGTACACAGTGGAAAACATGTAGAGGAGGAACTGTGATTCAGTTCTGGTACAATTTTAAAAAGATTCTGACTTCGAAACTGGGAAAGACTATGCAGTCAGTGCGAAGCCTACGGTAGCTTGAAGTACAAGGAAGTGTGCCGCCCCGGCAGCAGTCGAACTGCTCGGATCCGGGGTTGTTGTGGCTCGAGGGTCTCCGGACCCGGGGTCTTGCGGCCACTTCAAATGTAAGGGGATATTTACAGGGGATGAATGTTTGTGACGCCACCTGCGGGTTGCGGTTTAGGGGAGTACCGCTGCTGCCGATGGGAGTACCGGGGAAGATGGTGTGGGTCAGCCAGGTGGCAGTCCCTCCGCAGGTAGGGAAGGCCCTGGATAGTGGGCATTTGGTGAACTGGTGGCTTGGCCTTGGCAAGCAGGGTGCAGGGGTCAGATTACTCACTGCGGTAGTCGTGGTGCTGGATCAGGTGGATTAAGCAGACACTCACACAGATGATAAACCAAAATCTCAAGGCACCGCAGTCTCTACGGGGACAGCCCGTCCAGGTCCCGCTCCCACTAGTGTCACTTAGTAAGTCCGGAGCCCTGCCTTCATGCACAAATTGATTTACAGTTCTGGCCCCTTGGCTTGAAGCTTTCGGGGCCCCGCTACCCGTGTGTATGGGAGCTGTGCTCTTGGTGGCTTTCACTTGGCATTTCGGTGGGTTGTGTATTTTGGAGAACCCTATTCTCTGCATTGTGCTGATGCCTTCAATCTCTGAGCTCTTGGGGAAAGTTCATAAAGAGAATATCCTCCACAGGTTAATTATCAGGTTGCTTGAAGCTACTCCCCGATCTATGGTTCTGTAACCCGCCGTGCTCGATACCGGTAAGGTGGCTAAGCTTTCTGGTGCCAACAGTCCTCCTAGACTGCGTCTGTTACACTCCTGTCCAGTGCTCCTAATACCGGTCCCCGACTCCTGTGGTGCCGGACCACCGTTTGCAACCCAACCTGTCACCTCCCTGGGAGCTCCAACTCCCTTGCTCCTCACTCTCTAAGGGATAACTCTCAACTCCTTGTCTCCCCTCCCATCAGTCTGCCTGACCCCTAGGTGAGCGGCCGTGCTCCAACTAGACGAACCCACTGGTGTGTCTGTTCAGCCCTGGTTTGAGGTGTGGTTGTTCCCTGTAGCACCCTGACACAGTAAGTGGCGCTACAGAAGCATTGCAATACAGCCAGCAGCAGACATAGAGGGGGCACTCTGAATACATTTTTGAACAGTTTTAAAATGATTGTTACTTCGATTGAATGAAAAATAAATTTTTGGACAACTTTAAAAAGATTGTGACTTCAAGACTAGTTATTATCACGAATGAGTGTGTTTGTTGTGCTCATGCAGAAGGCACAGTTTTACCTGGCCCACGACCTTGGACTGTGCATGCACCATTAACGGCATATCCACTTCACCGTCCCTTTCTGCGCGCCTTGCGGATATTAAAGTAATGTATGCACATAACAGGGGTGTTAATAGGGAATAGAATCTAATACATGTAGCCTGGAAAAGGTCTTTCGGTTTCAGTGCTGAACCATTAAGTTGAGCATGTGAGCCAGTCATGGTACATTTGACAGCTTGCCAAGCTTCTGAGCTGCCACCAGGTTATGGCCATTATCACATACGACCATGCCTGGTTGGAGGTTTAGCAGCGAGAGCCACAGATCTGTTTGGTCTGCTATACCTTTCAATAACTTCAGTGGTATGCTGTTTGTCACCTAAAAGATATCAGTTTCAGCAGAGCCTGGTGCCACTTCATCAAGGCTGTGCTGCAGTGCTTCCAGCCTCCGAATGATAGGGACGACAATTCGGAGGAGGATGAGGAGGTGGGGGTGTAGGAACTGGTATGGGAGGTGGAGGAAACCCTGATGAAACTAGGACCCGCGATTCTAGGTGTCAATAGGACATGTGCTGTCCCAGGGTCCAACTCAGTTCATGCTTCCACATGGTTCACCCGGTGTGCCATCAGAGAAATGTAATGTTCCTGGCAACAAGCACATATCCACATGTTGGTGGTTAAGTGAACCTTGCTTGTGTAAGGTGGGGACAGCACAATATAAAGAGGACTAGTTGTGCCTGGGGACAGAATAACGAAGGATGGTCACCACCATGAGCAGGGCTGTATTTTGCCTTTATGCTGCCCTAGGCACTTTAAGTGGTCGCGCCCCTTATTGACAACGTAAAACTGAGTTTTCGCACACGACATCTGTTTAAGGCAGATCTACTCTCTAAAACACTTGAAAAAGTATCAATGAGAAACGAAGGGCACTAACCCCCCCCCCCCCCCAATGGGGATCACCAGAGGCACATCAAAACATAGCATGAGTATAAAATATTCACACCGTCCCCACTTATATACTGTGACTGTCACACTGCCCCTAATAAACTACACACTGCCCTCCCTTATAAATTATATCCACCACACCTTCCTCAATTATGAAATATGATCTGCACACTGTCCTCACATCATGCTGCCCCTCCTCACAATGTCCCATGCATGCTGCCCCCTCCTCACAATGTCCCATGCATGCTGCCCCCTCCTCACAGTGTCCCATGCATGCTGCCCCCTCCTCACAATGTCCCATGCATGCTGCCCCCTCCTCACAGTGTCCCATGCATGCTGCCCCCTCCTCACAGTGTCCCATGCATGCTGCCCCCTCCTCACAATGTCCCATGCATGCTGCCCCCTCCTCACAGTGTCCCATGCATGCTGCCCCCTTCTCACAGTGTCCCATGCATGCTGCCCCCTCCTCACAGTGTCCCATGCATGCTGCCCCCTCCTCACAGTGTCCCATGCATACTGCCCCCTCCTCACAGTGTCCCATGCATGCTGCCCCCCTCCTGACAGTGTCCCATGCATGCTGCCCCCTCCTGACAGTGTCCCATGCATGCTGTCCCCTCCTCACAATGTCCCATGCATGCTGCCCCCTCCTCAGTGTCCGTGCATGCTGCCCCTCTCCATGAGCTCCTAATGCTGCCTTCCTCTTTCCATAATGTCACCTCCATGCTGCCCCATTCATCCTAAGACCCCCACACTAACGCTTATGCTGAGACCCCCCCACACACACACTACCCCACTCTTGATATTGTCTCCCCTACATTGTTCCACTCCATACTGAGCCCAGACATGCTGCCCCTTCTCCATAATGAGCTCCCAATGCTGCCCCCTCTTATTCTGAGCCCTTACACTCCCCCCCATCGATATTGTCATTGCTCTATCCCTCAACCCTTGTCCTCTGTCTCTAGCATTGGCCCCTCTCTCCCATTCCCCAGCAGCAGCCGCTCTCTCCCGCCTTCACCAGCAGCCTCTCCCCCAGCATCAGCCTCTCTCTCCCCAGCCTCCCCCAGCATCAGCCTCTCTCCCCCAGCCTCCTCCAGCTTCAGCCTCTCTCCCCCAGCTTCCCCAGCATCAGCCTCTCTCCTCCCAGCCTCCCCCCAGCATGAGCCTCCTCCAGCATCAGCCTCTCTCCTCCCAGTCTCCCCCAGCATGAGCCTCTTCCAGCATCAGCCTCTCTCCCTCCCAGCCTCCCCCAGCATGAGCCTCCTCCAGCATCAGCCTCTATCCTCACAGCCTCCCCCAGCATCAGCCTCCTCCAGCATCAGCCTCTCTCCTCCCAGCCTCCCCCAGCATCAGCCTCCTCCAGCATCAGCCTCTCTCCTCCCAGCCTCCCCCAGCATCAGCCTCCTCCAGCATCAGCCTCTCTCCTCCCAGCCTCCCCCAGCATCAGCCTCCTCCAGCATCAGCCTCTCTCCTCCCAGCCTCCCCCAGCATCAGCCTACTCCAGCATCAGCCTCTCTCCTCCCAGCCTCCCCCAGCATCAGCCTCTCTCCTCCCAGCCTCCCCCAGCATCAGCCTCCTGCTCCCAGCATCAGCCTCCCTCCTCCCAGCCTCCCCCAGCATCAGCCCTCCCTCCTCCCAGCCTCACCTTCCCCCTCCCAGCCTCAGCCTCCCTCCTCCCAGCCTCAGCCTCCCTCCTCCCAGCCTCCCCCAGCCTCAGCCTCCCCCAGCCTCAGCCTCCCTCCTCCCAGCCTTCCCCAGCTTCAGCCTCCCTCCTCCCAGCCTCCTCTAGCCTCAGCCTCCCTCCTCCCAACCTCCCAAGCATCAGCCTCCCTCCTCCCAGCCTCACCTTCCCCTCCCAGCCTCAGCCTCCCTCCCTCCCAGCCTCAGCCTCCCTCCTCCCAGCCTCCCCCAGCCTCAGCCTCCCTCCTCCCAGCCTCCCCCAGCCTCAGCCTCCCCCAGCCTCAGCCTCCCTCCTCCAGCCTTCCCCAGCTTCAGCCTCCCTCCTCCCAGCCCTCCCCTAGCCTCAGCCTCCCCTCCTCCCAACCTCCCCAAGCATCAGCCTCCCTCCTCCCAGTCTCCCCCAGCATCAGCCTCCCTCCTCCCAGCATCAGCCTCCCTCCTCCCAGCCTCCCCCAGCATCAGCCTCCCTCCTCCAGCCTCCCCCAGCATCAGCCTTCCTCCTCCCAGCCTCCCCCAGGCATCAGCCTTCCTCCTCCCAGCCTCCCCCAGCATCAGCCTTCCTCCTCCCAGCCTCCCCCAGCATCAGCCTTCCTCCCTCCCAGCCTCCCCCAGCATCAGCCTTCCTCCTCCCAGCCTCCCCCAGCCTCAGCCTCCCTCCTCCCAGCCTTCCCCAGCTTCAGCCTCCCTCCTCCCAGCCTCCTCTAGCCTCAGCCTCCCTCCTCCTAGCCTCCCCCAACATCAGCCTCCCTCCTCCAAGCCTCACCTTCCCCTCCCAGCCTCCCCCAGCATCAGCCTCTCTCCTCCAGCCTCCCCCAGCCTCAGCCTCCCTCCTCCCAGCCTCCCCCAGCCTCAAGCTCCCTCCTCCCTCCCTCCTCCAAGTCTCCCTCAGCATCAGCTTCCCTCCTCCAAGCCTCACCCTCCCCCTCCCAGCCTCCCTCAGCATCAGCCTCCCTCAGCATCAGCCTCCCCCTCCCAGACTCCCCCAGAATCAGCCTCTCTCTCCTCCCAGCCTCCCCCAGCATCAGCCTCCCTGCTCCCAGCATCAGCCTCCCTCCTCCCAGCATCAGCCATCCCTCCTCCCAGCCTCCCCCAGCATCAGCCTCCCTCCTCCCAACCTCCCCAGCCTCAGCCTCCCTCCAGCCCTCCCCTAGCCTCAACCTCCCTCCTCCCAACCTCCCCCCAGCATCAGCCTCCCTCCTCCCAGCCTCCCCCAGCATCAGCCCCTCCCTCCCTCAAAGCCTCCCCCAGCTCAGCCTCCCTCCTCCCTCCCTCCTCCAAGTCTCCCTCAGCATCAGCCTCCCTCCTTCCAGCCTCCCCCAGCATCAGCCTCCCTCCTCCCAGCCTCACCTTCCCCCTCCCAGCCTCAGCCTCAGCCTCCCTCCCCAGCCTCAGCCTCCCTCCTCCCAGCCTCCCCCAGCCTCAGCCTCCCCCAGCCTCAGCCTCCCTCCTCCCAGCCTTCCCCAGCTTCAGCCTCCCTCCTCCCAGCCTCCTCTAGCCTCAGCCTCCCTCCTCCCAACCTCCCCAAGCATCAGCCTCCCTCCTCCCAGCCTCACCTTCCCCCTCCCAGCCTCAGCCTCCCTCCTCCCAGCCTCAGCCTCCCTCCTCCCAGCCTCCCCCAGCCTCAGCCTCCCTCCTCCCAGCCTCCCCCAGCCTCAGCCTCCCCCAGCCTCAGCCTCCCTCCTCCCAGCCTTCCCCAGCTTCAGCCTCCCTCCTCCCAGCCTCCCCTAGCCTCAGCCTCCCTCCTCCCAACCTCCCCAAGCATCAGCCTCCCTCCTCCCAGTCTCCCCCAGCATCAGCCTCCCTCTCCCAGCATCAGCCTCCCTCCTCCCAGCCTCCCCCAGCATCAGCCTCCCTCCTCCCAGCCTCCCCCAGCATCAGCCTTCCTCCTCCCAGCCTCCCCCAGCATCAGCCTTCCTCCTCCCAGCCTCCCCCAGCATCAGCCTTCCTCCTCCCAGCCTCCCCCAGCATCAGCCTTCCTCCTCCCAGCCTCCCCAGCATCAGCCTTCCTCCTCCCAGCCTCCCCCAGCCTCAGCCTCCCTCCTCCCAGCCTTCCCCAGCTTCAGCCTCCCTCCTCCCAGCCTCCTCTAGCCTCAGCCTCCCTCCTCCTAGCCTCCCCCAACATCAGCCTCCCTCCTCCAAGCCTCACCTTCCCCCTCCCAGCCTCCCCCAGCATCAGCCTCTCTCCTCCCAGCCTCCCCCAGCCTCAGCCTCCCTCCTCCCAGCCTCCCCCAGCCTCAGCCTCCCTCCTCCCTCCCTCCTCCAAGTCTCCCTCAGCATCAGCTTCCCTCCTCCAAGCCTCACCCTCCCCCTCCCAGCCTCCCTCAGCATCAGCCTCCCTCAGCATCAGCCTCCCCCTCCCAGACTCCCCCAGAATCAGCCTCTCTCCTCCCAGCCTCCCCCAGCATCAGCCTCCCTGCTCCCAGCATCAGCCTCCCTCCTCCCAGCATCAGCCTCCCTCCTCCCAGCCTCCCCCAGCATCAGCCTCCCTCCTCCCAACCTCCCCCAGCCTCAGCCTCCCTCCTCCCAGCCTCCCCTAGCCTCAACCTCCCTCCTCCCAACCTCCCCAGCATCAGCCTCCCTCCTCCCAGCCTCCCCCAGCATCAGCCTCCCCTCCTCAAAGCCTCCCCCAGCATCAGCCTCCCCTCCTCCCTCCCTCCTCCAAGTCTCCCTCAGCATCAGCTCCCTCCTCCAAGCCTCCCCCTCCCCCTCCCAGCCTCCCTCAGCATCAGCCTCCCTCAGCATCAGCCTCCCCCTCCCAGACTCCCCCAGAATCAGCCTCTCTCCTCCCAGCCTCCCCCAGCATCAGCCTCCCTGCTCCCAGCATCAGCCTCCCTCCTCCCAGCATCAGCCTCCCTCCTCCCAGCATCAGCCTCCCTCCTCCCAGCATCAGCCTCCCTCCTCCCAGCATCAGCCTCCCTCCTCCCAGCCTCCCCCAGCATCAGCCTCCCTCCTCCAAGCCTCACCTTCCCCCCTCCCAGCCTCCCTCCCCCCAGCCTCCCTCCTCCCAGCCTCCCCTCCTCCAGCCTCAGCCTCCCAGCCTCCCCCAGCCTCAGCCTCCCCCAGCCTCAGCCTCCCCCAGCCTCAGCCTCCCTCCTCCCAGCCTTCCACAGCTTCAGCCTCCCTCCTCCCCTAGCCTCAGCCTCCCTCCTCCCAACCTCCCCCAGCATCAGCCTCCCTCCTCCCAGCCTCCCCTAGCCTCAGCCTCCCTCCTCCCAACCTCCCCCAGCATCAGCCTCCCTCCTCCCAGCCTCCCCCAGCATCAGCCTCCCTCCTCCCAGCCTCCCCCAGCATCAGCCTCCCTCCCTCCTCCAAAGTCTCCCTCAGCATCAGCTTCCCTCCTCCAAGCCTCACCCTCCCCCTCCCAGCCTCCCTCAGCATCAGCCTCCCCCTCCCAGACTCCCCAGAATCAGCCTCTCTTCTCCCAGCCTCCCCCCCCAGCTTCAGCCTCTCTCTCCCCCCAGCCTCAGCCTCTCTCTCCCCCCAGCCTCTCTCCCCCCAGCCTTAGCCTCTCTCTCCCCCCAGCCTCCCCCCCAGCCTCAGCCTCTCTCCCCCCAGCCTCAGCCTCTCTTCCCAGCCTCAGCCTCTCTCTCTTCCCAGCCTCCCCCCAGCCTAAGCCTCTGTCTTCCCAGCCTCAGCCTCTCTCTCTCTTCCCAGACTCCCCCCAGCCTCAGCCTCTTTCTCTTCCCAGCCTCTCTCTCTTCCCAGCCTCCCCAGCCTCAGCCTCTCTCTCTTCCCAGCCTCCCCCCAGTCTCAGTCTCTCTCTCTTCCCAGCCTCAGCCTCTCTCTCTCTTCCCAGCCTCCCCTCAGCCTCTCTCTTCCCAGCCTCTCTCTCTTCCCAGCCTCAGCCTCTCTCTCTCTCTTCCCAGCCTCCCCCAGCCTCTCTCTCTTCCCAGCCTCACCCCAGCCTCTCTCTCTTCCCAGCCTCCCCCCAGCCTCTCTCTCTTCCCAGCCTCCCTCTCTTCCCAGCCTCCCCTTGCATGATTACAGTGGACAAAAAGAGGCATCGCAATTTGCAACGATCATCAACTAACCTGTAAGGAGCCCATACATTCTAGGCTCTGCCTCTGCCTTCCCTGCTCCGGTGCCCGCCGCCCTGCTCTGGCTGGCTCCAGCTTCAGACGCGTCCTCCTCCATGGCGTGTGTCATCTGCAGCATTGGACGCTGCAGCACGGGGCAGTCAGCTGAATGTCGCGCCCGCCGCGCCTCTGACCCCGGAAGTGCAGGCCATGGAACTTCCGGGGTTAGTCAGCTCACTATGCCTGGCGCCCGCCATGTATTGAGATAGACAGCAGAAGTGCGCCTCCCCTCCCCCCCCCCCCCCGGAACACAGCCGAGTGTAACGGAGGGAGGGACGGGGGGCGGGGATGTAAAAAAAAAAAAAAAAAAAAAAAAAAATTATAAAAATTTTTTTTTTTTTTTGCTGCCAGAAAGTGCCGCCCCCCGCAACGTGCCGCCCTAGGCACGGGACCACGGGTGGCCTAGTGGCAAATACGGCCCTGACCATGAGGGTGCGGAAAGCCTCAGTGTCCACAGGCCTAAACGGTAACATTTACAAGGAAAGCAGTCTGGACATGTGACCATTTAGTGTTCGGGCCTGTGGGGTTACTAACTCTAACCCATTGCTTGGGATCCTTCTGGGTGCTCTGGAAAACATTTGATCATCTTCTCCCTCTGGCCACCCCACTGCCTCTTCCTGCCTGTTGCGATGCTGTGGATTCCAACCCCTCTGCACTACTGTGCTTTCCCTGCATGCCACTTGCCAGGTTGGACCAGTGTCTTAATCATCCACTACCTCATTTCCCACCTCCTCACTTTGATCCCCCTCCTGATTTGTTGACTTAACATGACTTGTTGGTGTCGCGGGCGGGGAGGAGGGTGTCAGCACACCGCGCTCACCCCTTCTGCTCGGGTCCGGCAGTTGCTCCTGGTGGCTCGAGCCGTGGGCCGGATCCCGGGGTGTCTCGAGCGACACTCCTCGCCCCGTGAGTGAAAGGGGGGTGTTTGTTGGACGTGGGATTGTTATAGTTCGTGACGCCACCCACGGTTGTGGTGATTGCACCACCGCTGCTCAGTGTGGGGGTCCCGGGGATGGTGATGCGGAGCAGCCAGGTGTTGTGTTTCCCCTCCGTGGGTAGGGGTTGGTGATCCCGGGGCCCGGTGATGAGATGTGAAGTGTAGGGCCTGGAGGGCGCAGGGGCGCGGGGGCAGCGCTGTGCCTTGCGGCACTATGGTACTCACTCAGCCTGACACACGGACACAGTTTGTACGGTAAACCAACGGCTGGTAGGACGGTCCCACAGACGGCTGCACCTGCACTCCCGGTAGGTGGACGGTGATGTCACTCTTCCTTGCACCTGTGTTGACTGATGGTAGCGGTGGATTCCCTCCGGTTACCCGCTCCCCGACTGCAATCTGGGCCGGAGGAGCTCTACACTTTGCCCGCAGGCGCTGGCCCTGGGGAAACTTGTGCCTTGGCGGTGGCGGTGTCTCCCCGGTAATGGTCGGGCTGTTGCCGTCAATCGGGACTTGGTTGCTGGGGGATCTGCGTCCCCGTCACTGACGGATTTGGCAAATCTGGCGACTCCTAGCCTTGCCGGGGTCCGAGAGGCCCCTGCCCTGGTGCTGACTGTCCTTCGGAACACTGCTCCAGACCACCGGGCACACAGCCAACGGGGTCCTTCCAGGAACTTCCAAACTGTCCCCCTCCAAACAGTCACCGCCGTCGCTGACCTTGCTGTTCTGGCCCTCACTAAGATGGACCCTTCAGGCTGTCTTTCTCTTCTGTCACTTTACTTGCTTTTCCTCCTTTACTACTTTCACTTTCTTAACTCCTCCACTTTAGCTCCTCACACTTGCCCTGCCTGGGCTATCCGCCTGGTTACTTCCTGCCTCCAGAGCTGTGAGCTCTTTGGTGGGCGGAGCCAACCGCCTGGCCCACCCCCTGGTGTGCATCATCAACTTTTGGAGGAAGGGCAACAAGGATTTCTGGTTAGCAGGTGTGCCTACCTGGAGTGTGGGGTGTGGTGGTGTTGTGACCTGTGTCCCCTGGCTTGCCAGGGCGACACATTCCCCCCTTAGCAAAATGCAGACCGTCCGCGGGCTGCCGTCCTACACCGGTTTTATTTTTCTGTAAAAGGGGATAACAAGGGTTAATCAAACATCAATAACATTTTTAATCATAAACTCTTCCCAAGACGGGAGGCACATTTTCTTAAACGTTGCAACGGTATACGGTCACGGTTTCCGGCTCTCTCCCACCCAAGCAACCTGGCCCTGATGCTGCCCCTAAAACCCAGGTTACCCGAGCGGGATCTGTCCTTCCCCCTCCAGAGGGTAGCCACCGGCTCCTTTGGTGGCTGGGCCCTGGCCTGCTCTGCTCAGGGCCCTCCCTCCAACCTGCCTCTCCGGAGGCGGTATTGCGGAAACGGTAACGGTACCCAACATATTTACAAGCCACTTAACGTTTGTGGTTGCCCTGCAGAGTTCACGGGCTTGTCCATGGATAGTTCCCATGCAAAACAAACTTTAAACGGTCCCCACGGGGACAACGGTGCCGGCTCCAGCCGGTTGCAAATCACACGGTGAATCAGGTGAAGTACTCGGTCATTTTCATTTTCATCATTTCAAACTTTCAAACTTTTTCAAACAAACAGCAAACTTCTGGTGGTCCCCACGGGGACGGTGCAACGGGCATCCGCTGCCCTACTCCGGTCCGTCTGCGGCTTCTTCCGAGGGAGGGGGTGCAGAGGTCACCTTGCTCTCCGGGCTGCCCCTCAGCTTCACATCCAGGGCAAACCACCCCCTCTCTCCGCAGTGCCGAGTATACCGCACCATGTCTCCCGGTATCAAATTGCGGCCAGGATGCTCTTCGGGCAGGTGAGCATGTACATCCCGCCGGGCTACAAACACCTCGGCCTCCAGGCCCGGTTCGTATATGAACCCGTAGCCCCAGCGGATATCGAATCGCCTCACCTGCCCCTCGTAGAACGGGCCCCGGACACGGAAGGTCGCTTGCCGCAGGTTTTCCTTCTCCCTTATGGCTCGGGCCACCAGCTCGGCTTTCCTTCGCTCCCTCTCCGCGATCTCCAGGCCCCAGCTTGGTCGGCTCCCTGTCCCAGTATGGCTCCGGCGCACGGGTTGAGCCCCGCGGGACATCCAGCACGTTACCCACTGTCAGGAAGGTGGGTAGCGTATCCCGCGGTGTCATGGCCTTGGGCGCTGCCTTGCAGCGACAACCCGGCGCCACCTCAGCCGAGGTGTGGGGGATGGGCACAGGGGCTTTCCGCAGTTGGGCCCTCGGCTCGGAGCGGGTCATCGGCTCCGGCTCGGGGAAGCTGCTCGGGGACTGTCTCTGGCACAATCTTTGGGGCCTTCCAAGGCAATGCCTCCGGTTTGCTACGGGCTCCGGCTACAGGTCGGTCCGCTGGGGCGGACGGGCTGGGTATCGCTACCGGTTGCGGTGGTAGCGGGCCTAGTGGCGGGGTCACGGCCTCCGAGACGGGTGGCGAGGGAGGCAACGGGGGGAGAGGGCTTGGACCGGGTCCCTCAGCCGCAGCGACCGGTCCCTCCGGGACATAGGGGCGTGGGTCACTCACCCTCCCTTCCTCCGCTTCCTCCCTCGCGTCTCCGCACGGCTGCCAAAACGTCCGCCATGTCGGTCTCCCACTCCTCCAGGAGAGCTGCATTTTGACCTGCAGCCTCAGATGGAGCTGCGCGGTCCGGATCTCCACCCACGCTGCGGTTCCCGGTGCGGGGGCCACGGTGTTTCGGGACGGCATCCACATGGTATCTCCACTGTTTTGCTTCCAGGAACGGTCTTCTTGCAAGGTCCTGGCGTCCCTGCTTTTATAGCGGCGACTACATGCCGCCAGCCGCCATCGCGTCCCCCTTAGCTCTTTCCGGCCCCTCCTCTCCCGGGGCGGGGTTTTGGCCTTCGCGCTTCTACTGCTCGAGAAGACGCTCGAGCGGGAACTTTCGCGCCAAAGACGGCGGCTTCTGAAATTTTCCTGCCGGATGCCTCCGGCGGTAACAAGGCGCACCTCTACCTGACGGCAGAGCGGTAAGATCCTGTTCGTGACGCCAAGTTGTCGCGGGCGGGGAGGAGGGTGTCAGCACACCGCGCTCACCCCTTCTGCTCGGGTCCGGCAGTTGCTCCTGGTGGCTCGAGCCGTGGGCCGGATCCCGGGGTGTCTCGAGCGACACTCCTCGCCCGTGAGTGAAAGGGGGGTGTTTGTTGGACGTGGGGATTGTTATAGTTCGTGACGCCACCCACGGTTGTGGTGATTGCACCACCGCTGCTCAGTGTGGGGGTCCCGGGGATGGTGATGCGGAGCAGCCAGGTGTTGTGTTGCCCCTCCGTGGGTAGGGGTTGGTGATCCCGGGGCCCGGTGATGAGATGTGAAGTGTAGGGCCTGGAGGGCGCAGGGGCGCGGGGGCAGCGCTGTGCCTTGCGGCACTATGGTACTCACTCAGCCTGACACACGGACACAGTTTGTACGGTAAACCAACGGCTGGTAGGACGGTCCCACAGACGGCTGCACCTGCACTCCCGGTAGGTGACGGTGATGTCACTCTTCCTTGCACCTGTGTTGACTGATGGTAGCGGTGGATTCCCTCCGGTTACCCGCTCCCCGACTGCAATCTGGGCCGGAGGAGCTCTACACTTTGCCCGCAGGCGCTGGCCCTGGGGAAACTTGTGCCTTGGCGGTGGCGGTGTCTCCCCGGTAATGGTCGGGCTGTTGCCGTCAATCGGGACTTGGTTGCTGGGGGATCTGCGTCCCCGTCACTGACGGATTTGGCAAATCTGGCGACTCCTAGCCTTGCCGGGGTCCGAGAGGCCCCTGCCCTGGTGCTGACTGTCCTTCGGAACACTGCTCCAGACCACCGGGCACACAGCCAACGGGGTCCTTCCAGGAACTTCCAAACTGTCCCCCTCCAAACAGTCACCGCCGTCGCTGACCTTGCTGTTCTGGCCCTCACTAAGATGGACCCTTCAGGCTGTCTTTCTCTTCTGTCACTTTACTTGCTTTTCCTCCTTTACTACTTTCACTTTCTTAACTCCTCCACTTTAGCTCCTCACACTTGCCCTGCCTGGGCTATCCGCCTGGTTACTTCCTGCCTCCAGAGCTGTGAGCTCCTTGGTGGGTGGAGCCAACTGCCTGGCCCACCCCCTGGTGTGCATCATCAACTTTTGGAGGAAGGCAACAAGGATTTCTGGTTAGCAGGTGTGCCTACCTGGAGTGTGGGGTGTGGTGGTGTTGTGACCTGTGTCCCCTGGCTTGCCCAGGGCGACACATTGGCAACTCTGTTTCATCATCATCCTCTTGAAACATGCACAGTTAGAGGCCAGAAGAAGCCATAAGTGGAAAGGTAAAAGGCCTCCTTAGAGTGTCCAAGTGTGGGGTCTCTTGTCACCTGGGACTCGCCATGGTGGGAGGAAGGAGAATCAGGGTGAGAATTATGTGGTCCAGACTCTTGGCTAGTAAGACTGGACTGTGTGGAAGACACAAGGGTGCTGAGAAACAGACTGGAAGCATTATCGGCCATCCAACCCACATCCTGCCCTCACTGTTCTGGCTCAACAGTGGTGTCCCGCGCTTCCTTGCAAAGTGGGAGTGCAAGTTAAGTCTAGATTATGCATGTGTTTGGTTTACTCCCACAGCAGGCCCAGTTTTTGTAGCTAACAGCCACAGCCTCTGTATACACCACCATCAGTGAGACATTCACTTCTCTGTAACTTACTGCACGCCTTTCAAATTTTAAATTATGTACGCAGCTAAGAAAAGAAGGACTTTTGCCTGTACATGGCAGCACCAATACAATTATCCCTGACTAGATGCCTCTAATACGCTATCCCTAACCCAGCAGTTAATCCTACACTAATTGCGGCTAAGAGTGGTATTATTATAGAATATAATCAATTTGATTTAGCCATGAATAAAAATCTGTTGGTTTAATATTGCAACAGCAGGTACTGTAATGCTATAAAACAGTGTCCCTTCTCTAGCAGAAACTCTACCTACATCATTTCCAAATACAGTGCACCGAGCATGGTGTCACCGGGTTTAATATAGACTCGATGATCCTATGCAGCCGGCCAATCACAATAATGCCAGTAGCCAACATGGCTAGTACATTACCATGATTGTCAGGTAAACCCAGCATGCTCAGTGGCTGAAAATCAGCCATGAAACATTCCGTGTGGAAAATCATGCATGGCACCTGAATACCAATATTAATAAGCATCTTGAACACCAGGATGCTCAATCAAGTACCAAGCAGTGCCGAGCATGCTCAATTATTACTAATGAAAACATACTACATACTGTGTAAAGTGTCAAAGTGCAAAAAGAATCTGTGCAATATATCTTTAATGTTTATATTGGTGAATGGAAAGTGTTCTGGATGCCGCAGTGAGCGGTCCAGTTTTCTAATGTCACTGCTCACTGTGGCCTTAGGATGTAGCAGAGCTGAGGATCATTGTTGGACATTGTTGTGGATTAAATTGGACCTACGGGGGTTAATAAATGGGTGAAAGAGGGTGTCTGTGTTTTATGTTTCAAATGAAGAATTTTTCTGTGTTTGTGTTTATTTCTTTTGACTTACAGGGTTAGTAATGGGGGTGTCTCATAGACAACTCTCCATTACTAATCTAGGGCTTTATGGCAGCTGTGATTTTTGACAAATCACAGCTATCATCAACCCTATATATTACCCCGATACATTGATGTGGGTGTTTACTCATCTTACAAGCGTGTCATCATTGTTAAGGCATTTAGTTCAGTAGACTATGAACTTTCTACTTGTCCCTGCTCCAATGCAATGAAAATTGTAGAAATTTGTATATGTAATTAATTAGGGCATTTGTACACTTTAGATACAATTGTGACATCATTGTCTGGAATCTACATTTAGAGATATAAGTAATAGCCTATTAAATGTAAAATTGCAAAAGCAATAAATTATTTGATATTCCAGGGAGCATAACCCTAAAAGGAAGTTGGTGTCTAAATTATGATCATCATTGCTTTATAAATAAAACATATCAATAGATGTAACATAGCACAGGATCTTGACTATTCTCCATTATAACTGTGAATGGAAATTTTAAACCCCCTCTTCATGCAGTTGTCCAGTCAACGATGCAATCTTCAAAGCTATATGCAACATAAAAGCTTTAAAATTGTACCGTACGGTCTGTTTCTGCTAAATGAGAAGGTAATCAATACTGCAGGAATGTATTGAGAAGTGAAAGCTTAGAAGATTTGACCTTGAAAAAAGTCAATAGATTCCTACTGATGCTGCAAATTGATGACTTGATGTAATTAACTCCATTTCTGTTCATATATTCACAAAAAGACAGAACAACAAAATTCCTTTCATTCCAACCTAATCAGAAATCTCAACTTCTAAATAGACTATTGAGCAAATATATGATTGCTCAAAGATAGATGTTTCTGAAGAGTAAAGGTCCAGAACTCAATAAATGGAACCTGCATATTTAAATATTTATGTCATAGTTTAAACCCCCAATCATCACTACACTGAATGGAGTTTAACATCTCAGATTTAATCCATGTGCTTGTAAAGTACAGAAACAACCACAAAGAAGGGAGAATGTGTGGTGATGTGGATAATTAAGGAATTAGACTTACATCTCAACAAAGAAATACAGGTTTCACGACAACAGCGGTATACAGGCTTCATAGCAACAGTGATATACAGCACATGTGTACCATCCCAGCGTCAGCAGCCGGGCTGCTGCTTGGATCCAGATCGGCGGTGGCTCGAGGGGTCTCCGGACCCGGGAGGGGTCGCACGGACACTCGAAGTAAAAGGGGGGTATTTTCAGGGGATTTTGTGTTTAGAGTTCGTGACGCCACCCACGGTGTGTTGTAAGGTGGAGTACCACCGCTGCTGTTGAGAGTGCACGGTGGCGATGGGATGGCAGCCAGGTGTTTAACCCCTCCGTGAGTAGGGGGGATGCCCCGGGGCTCGGTGATGGTGAGAAGGGAACGCCGTTGGAGAGGAAAGGGTCACTGCATACTCAGTCCAATAATGCTGACACCGACAACTTGTAAACCGAAATTCTGAGCACCGCTGTAGTAGGGAGGGAGCACGCTTGGATCCCGTGCCCGATAGTGTTGCTTGTTAGCCTGTGACCTTTCCCTTGGCACTTTCTTCACTAGTTGGCCCCTGTAGTATAGAACTGTATTGGGAAAGTCCTATCTCCCTCGTTGCGCTAGTACCCCGATTTTGGAGCGGGTGGAGGATGAATCTTGAATTCTTCGCCCTCGTCGGGTAAATTACCAGGATGCTTGAAGTTACTTCCCGGCCTAGGGTCCACGTACCCTGCAGTGCCCTGGCCCCTGCCCGGAGATGGCTCCTTGGCAGTTCCGTGCCCCTTGACATGATCACCTGCGACCGAGGATCCAGCTCCTACCAGGCCCAGACCAACGTCTTCCACTTAGTAACTGAGGAGCCCATCTCCTAACCTCCTCCAACTGACTTGTGACCTCTCCTCACGAGAGTCACCTCACAACTGAACTGCTCCTAACACTCCTGACCCTCCCTAACCAACCCCCCAAGTGTGCTGCCCTATTCCCTTCAGGCTACCCATTGGTGTGTCTAATGGGTGTGGTGCAGAGTGTTTCTAGGCTTTTTTTTTTGATTGGCTTGTTCTTAGCAACACCAAAGGCCAGGGACCCGTAACCAAGGAGAAGATGGACATCATGCAGAAGGGCAGATTGCACAATGTCCTGTGACAACCTGATAGGCCAGGACGTCACACATGCTTTCCAGAAACAATGGTTTACAGGTTTCCCTACAACAGCGGTATAGAGGTTTCACTACAACAGCAGTATATAGACTTCACAGAAACAGTGGTGTAAATTTGTCAGTTTCCAGCTAGAAGAATCTTAACACCCCTTGATGTTCTTTGGGGGTGGTCCTGAAATTATTAGCCGCTGAGCACACCATTCTCGGATCTTATGTAGAATGCCCTGTCACAGGATATTATTTTGTGCATGCTTTGTAGGCGAGAAATCAGCGTTAGCATGAGTGGTTTTTTTAAGCCTCTCTTGAGGTATCTCAACAGGTACACCCAGGACTTCATATGTTTCATGTGAAATTACAGCTTTCGGCTCTTTTCCATGAGACTCAGTGACTTCCCCCATTGGGCCACCTGACCGCACTTCACTATCAGGCCACATGGCTCGGGTCTCTTCAACCCCATAGCAGCTCAGAACATTGGGTGACACTCTCGTACACAGTACCTCCTTCAGTTGACTCAGTGAACCACCTTCAACACCTGATTGTACTTTAGGGGTGAGTCCTATCACCACCATTTTTCTAGAGTGACCATCATTTTCCACATCAGTGGCACACGTTGGCTCCGTCTAGGTCACTTTCAGGATGCACCAAGGATGATGCAGACTTCTTTCTGCAGACAAATGCCGCTCTCACTCTCACCCCTCAGTGTTCTGCATCATGGCTCTGCCTTGCAGTGGGATAGGTTCTCATCACCTCTCCTTCCCGTCTCTTCTAGATCTCAACATGTGTTCTGCGGTCACTTTGCAACAGGTGGACCTTCTCTCTCCACTTTGCTCTGTGGGGACAGGCATTCCTTACCACAGACTGACTTCTCCATGTGCAGCACTCCCTTCAGTAGGCACAAACTCCGGAGGAATGAGTGAATCTTTCTGATCTTCCTTTTCTTCAATGCCCATGATGGGCAAGACTTTCTCTTTGCAATGCACCACTGTCTACCAGGAACTGTCCTCGCTGTTGACTGCTTTCCATGGGGCAAAAACTTGAGATTTGCCCCACTCCTCCGCAAGTCCAGCACTCAATTCTGTGCCTGTCTGCTAGCATTTTTCCCCAGGGGGAGGATACCCCCTCTCTGGTAGCTCTACATACCAACATCTAGGATCCAGTCTGAGGTAGCCGCGAGGGTTTTTCTCATGTTCCATAATTCCTCACAAATCTCCTGTATCTCTTGACGTAACTCATGGAGCCAGTCTGGCTCAATGTTGAGCATTTCAGAAACAGTTACTTCATCTGCCACATCTAGAGCCTCTAGCTCTATAACTCTAGCTTCTGCCCCAAACTCTAGAAAGCACATAACAGGGTTGTGACATAAACATTATCTTAGGACCTGTCTCAGGTAAAAATCTCTCAGGCTCACGACCAGCTGGTCCATTAACACTTCATCCAAAGGTCACTCTCCATTAGTCTTCTTAAAGATGTAGGCCATTACCTGGTGCAGAGTGTTTACGTCCTGGGCTACTGTCTCTTCTTCCCTCTGAATCCAAGAATAAACTAATACATAAATTACCAAACTCAGTCGTATCACCATGCATGTCTTCTAAGACCCTGATAATGTTATCTATAGTATCCATAACAGCCCGTCGGGCCTCTCCTTTTATTGTCAACAAGGCAATCTCTGCCAGTAAGGTAGGTGTCATGGAGTGCATGAGCAACACTTTTTAATCACTCAACCAAGTCACACAACAGTAAATTGTCTCCTGTTAATTTTGGTATGTGGCTAAGCATAACCCCCAGAGGAAGGCTGCCCCTTCTGGATTTGGTTGCCAACTAGTCCGCCATCATTTCTGTGCATGAGTGTTTCATCCTGCTGACTATGCCAAATGTAGTGTTCTGCAGGTGATTGGATGCAATGATGCAGAGGTGACTGAACTACCAACGATTCATTAACCATGTACAAAGCAAGAATTAGCACTTTAACCCCTTCACGACCTTGATCGTATATATGCACGTCTTAGGTTGTGTTCCCACAGTAACTGCGGGCTCCAGTGGTGAGTCTGCGCTAATCTCCGCACATCTCTACTGATCCGATCATTAGACATGTGTGGCTAATAGATGCGGATGGATCAGAGATCCACTTGCACATGCTTACCACTGAGATTGCTCTGACAGCATGATTTAAATGGCCATCGCGGGGATCGCGCAGTTCCCCGCTGCCATTGGTGGCTCGTGATGTGGTATTGCCATGGATGATAGCTCAGGTCAGCTGATGACCTCTGATGCTGCTATGATGTATTTCCTGTGAGGGTCTACAGACCACCAGCACTCACAGGGGCACTGCATTTCATTTTCGCTGATCAGATGGTACAGTGATAAAGTGCCCTAAGGGGACTAGTAAAATCAATAAAACAATTAAAGTTTTAAAAAATAAGAAAAAAATTAAAAACCTTAAAGTTCACCTCTATCGCCCCACTGAAAACAAAGCAATAAAAAATATACATATGTGGGATTTCCACGTTCAGAAATGCCCGATGTATTAAAATATAAAATCATTTAATCTGATCAGTACACAGCGCAATGCTAAAAAATTCCAAACGCCAAAATGACATTGTTTGGTTGATACAACATTGCATTAAAATACAATAACAGGCGATCAAAATGTTGTATCTATGCAAAAAATGGTAAAATTAAAAACGCCAGCCAAGATGCAAAAAATAAGCCAACACTGAGCCCTAGATCCTGAAAAGTGAGAACGCTACGGGTCTCGGAAAATGGCAACAAAAGCGCTATTCTTTTTTTAGACAAACGTCTGAAATTTTTTCACCACTTAGATAAAAGTAAAAGT
Source organism: Anomaloglossus baeobatrachus (assembly GCF_048569485.1). Lineage (NCBI taxonomy): Eukaryota > Metazoa > Chordata > Amphibia > Anura > Aromobatidae > Anomaloglossus > Anomaloglossus baeobatrachus. The sequence continues at coordinate 163,451,851 of NC_134357.1, forward strand.
ATACATGCTCAGTATCTACAAACTCGTAGTGACCGGAGGCATCACACTGACACATCAGTTTTACCATATACTGAACGTAGTAAATAAAAGACCCCCAAAACAATTGTGCAATTGCACTTTTTTATGCAATTTCACCGCACTTGTAATTTTTTTCTCGTTTTCCAGTACACTAATTGGTAAAACGAATGGTTTCAGTCAAAAGTACAACTCGTCCTGCAAACAAACTAGCCATAATATGGCAAGATTGATGGCAAAATAAAATAGTTATGGCTCTTGGAAGGAGAGGAAAAAACAAAAGTGAAACATGACAAATCGCCGGGGGGGGGGAGGGTAAATATGAGATTTTGGTATGAACAAATAAATGCAGTAAAACAGATTATTTCACAGTGAGAAATCTGTGACACACAAATACAGATTGCAATCCCAGTACTCTAACAGTCACCGTCGGTATTATGGTACTCTAGATCTAGATCCCTCTAGCAGGGAAATGTCAGTGACACTCTATTTGTTACTGTCGTCTACTTAACTTGGCTTCAATGGTGGCCATGGTGAGGTTTCCTCCCATCCACTATACTCATGCAAGGGGGAGCTTCTTCCCCCTGAACCCCCCCATTATGTCAGTCTTACCTCCAGACCCCCACTTCTATTATAATCAACTCCATGTAACGTGGACTTAGAAAAACAATGTTGCTTCCTGGTATCAGCTATATTGATGGAGGCCCTGGCCCTTCTGGTCACATGGGTGTGAAGCCCTGGCACCGCCATTTGGTCACAGAAAAACACACACCCCACACAACACCATCCCACATCAGGTTCCATCTGCCACAAAATCCTAGCCACCCCCCTCAGGGTAGGAAGGACACACCAGTGGGCAGGACCAGGTGGATTGGGAGCGCCCACCTAGGGGTCTTGAGGATCCGGGGGAGGAAACCAGTCAGTTTGAAGTTGGTAGTTGAAGTTGGAGGTGTCAGTTTGAGGAGTCAAGTCTGAGCCTAGTGAAGGGTAGCCAGGGTAGTGGCTCTGGTCTACTGGCTAGGTGGCAAGCAGTGGACTGTGTCCAAAGGCGACGGGAGTCCGGTCGCGGGAGATCCAGAGTGGACTGGGACAGGGTTGGAGCCCACCGGTACCGACATCAGAGATCTGGTCCGGAAACCGTGCACAGGCGGGGTACCTGGACCCCAGATAGAAGACAGTTGCAAGCCCCTTCTCTAATTAATCAGGCTGGGAGCAAGGTTCCAGACATTGTTCCAGTGTGTTAGCCCAGATAGAGCGAAACGGCAGCCCACCGTGGGGGATAGGGTATCCACAACAACCCACTGAGATCCCAAGGGTCAGTTTTCGCGGGCACATCTCCCAACCAAAACTAAACCGGGAGTGGACTTCCCCATTCCATACGAGGTCGTCTAAAATAGAAGGAAAATACAAAGTGCCGGAGGAAGGGACATTGGTACACTAGCCAGGTGTGGGAACCGTATACACCCTGAAGCGGCAGCCGGCCACTGACACCTTGGTTTACCAGCAGACTTGTGTGTATTTATTCAATCATGAGTACACCAACACCCTCCGGTCCGGCCCGGTGCATCACCACCAACAGCCATCACCTCCCGTGTCCTGGACACTGAGCCCCGGGGCATCCACCCCTACTCACGGAGGGGTTAACATCCAGCTGCCTCTCCATCTCCCCCGGGTGCTCCCCAACAGCAGCGGTGGTACTCCACCTTACCACACACCGTGGGTGGCGTCACAAACTGTCTACAACAATCCCCTGTACATATTACACCCCTTTTTTATTTGAGTGTCCGCACGACCCCCGGGTCCGGAGATTCCTCGAGCCACTGCGGATCCGGATCCGAGCAGCCCGGCTGATGACATGGAGGGCGGCACATGGGCATGACATCAGCAGAGGTCCCTTTGTCCTCTGGGATTTAGACGTTACCCATGGGAAACCCAGTGTCCCTTCTTATTTCTTCCCCAGAGGAAAGTCACAGTCTATTCTTTAGTTCCTGTTTCCAATATTCCCAGCATTCATTCTTGTTTTACCATTTTTAGCCAGCAGATGGCGATGTTTCCTTGCAGACGCTTCTGAATTCCCTTACATAGCTTCACAGAAACAGCAGTATACAGGCTTCACACCAAAACTGTACACAGGCTTCATATAAACAGTCTTATAAAGGCTACATAGAAGCAGTGCTTTACAGCCTTCATAGTAACAGCAGTATACAGGCTTCACACCTGCAGCATTATACAGGTTTCACAGAAACAGTGCTATGTAGCCTTCACAACCACAATTTTAGACAGTCTTCACAACAACAGTGGTACACAAATTTTAAAATAACAGCAGTATACAGGCTTCATATAAGCAGAGGTATACAGGTTTCACAGCAACAAACGTATACAGGCTTCACAGTAATAATGGTATACATGGTATACAGGCTTCACAAATGCTAGTATACAGGTTTCACAGCAACAATGGTATACAGGAGTCACAGAAACAGCAGTACACAGGCTTCACAAATAGTCGTATACAAGCTTCACAGAAACTATAGTATACAGGATTGAAGGAAACAGTAGTATACAGGTGTACCGCCCCCACGTCAGCGGCCGGGCTGCTCGGATCCGGATCTGCAGTGTGGCTCGAGGGGTCTCCGTATCCGGGAGTCTTGCGGACACTTCGAAATAAAAGGGGGAATCTTGCTATGTGGGGATATTGTATACAGTCCGTAACGCCACCCACGGTGTGTGGTAAATTGGGGTACCACCGCTGTTATTAGGGAGCACCCGGGGCATTGGGATGGCAGCTACCTGTTGTTAACCCTCCGTGGGTAGGGATGGATGCCCCGGGACCTAGTGTCCCTGTGCTGAGGATGGTGATTGCAGGGGCCGGTGCGCCCGGACGGACCGGGAGATGTTGGTGTACTCACTATTAAAGAAATCACACAAGTCCATGGTAAACCAAGGTGCCAGTGGCCGGAGCTCCGCGGCTGGGTGTATTCTGATCCCTCACCCGGGGTGATGGTCTGTGTCACTTTCCTCTGCACTATTTTAGTTCTCTTTTGGACTTCTCAGTATGGAACTCGGGGGTCCGCTCCGAGAACTTCAGGTGGGAGCCTTGCTCGCAGACTCTGACCCGTGGGATCTAAAGGAGCCCTGGTGGATGCCCTATCCCTCTCGGTGGGCTGCTGGGCTGCTTTTGGGACTTTGGGTGGGACAGGACCTGTAATCCTGTCCTCAACTGGTTGATTAACAAAGTCGGTGGTTCCGTACTCTGCTTCAGAGTCCAGGTACCCCCCTCTGTGCACAGTTTCCGGGTTGGTTCTCCGGTGTCGGTACCGGCGGGCTCCTACCCTGTCCCGGTCCACCTCGGATCTCCGGCAGCCGTCTTCCCGTCTCCTGTTAGACACTGACCACCGTCTGCCACCTAGCCAGAACGTCGGGACTCCAACCCCGACGCCTTTGCTCTCTGACTTCACTTGCACTTGACCTCTCCTCTCTCACTCTTACTCCTCTCCACTCCAACTTGAAACTTAACTTAACTCTTTTCCCGCCCCCGTAATCTCTAGACCCCTAGGTGGGCGTTATCCTTCCACCTGGTTCCGCCCACTGGTGTGCCTGTCCTACCCTGGGGGGGTGACTAGGGTTTTGTTGGCTTGGTGTAACCCTGTGAGGGAAGGAGTTATGTGGGGGCCTATTCTATGTGTGACCACCTGGGGCGCCGGGGCGTCACACAAGATTAACAGCAACAGTGGTATACAGGATTCACAGAAACAATGATATACATGTGTTGCTGACGGGGGCCAGACCACTGCAGTAGGCTGCTCGGGTCCGGGTTTGTTATTGTGGCTCGAGTGGTAGCCGGACCCGGGCTCGTGCGGCCTTCCATCCTCACAACCGTAGAAAGGGTGTATTTACAGGGGAAAAATTTGTCAGTGACACCACCCATGGGTTAAGGTAAGGGTAGGTAGCACCGCCGCTGCCTGGATATGGGATGCCCGGGGCTGATGGAGTGGAGCAGCAGGATGGTATCCCCTTCACGGGTAGTTGAGGTGTTGTCCCGGGGCCCAGGTGTATGGGAAAGAATGCTGCGGAAAGTGTCATGCAGGGCTGTACCGGGCAAGAATGGTGTACTCACAGTTCCAAAGAAATTCACACAGAGTCCAGTGGTAAATCAAATTGCCAGTGACTGGTAACCTCTGGCGCGTGTATTCGTGTCCCACATCCTGGTACAGCAAAGAGGGGTCCCTTCCTCCTGCACTCAGTGTTTGTGTCTTTAACAGGACAACTCTGCTTGAAACGGGGAAGTCCACTCCTGGTAACTTTGTATGTTGGGAGCTGTGGCCCGCGAAATCTGACCCATGGGATCTCTGTGGGTTCTGGCAGATACCCTGTCCCCTGTGTTGGGCTTCTGTTTCGCTCTCTGGGCTTGCTGGTGGGACAAGACGTGGCATCTTGTCCCCGGCTGGCTAATTGACAAGGGGCTTGAAACCTTCCTCGCCCTAGGGTCCAGGCACCTCGACTGTGCACAGTCTCCGGACCGGATTCCCGCTGTCAGCACCGGTGGGCTACAACCCTGCCCTGGTCCACTTAAGGTCTCCTGCGACCGGATCTCCGTCGCCTGTGGCCTTGTCTGCCTTCTGCCACCTAGTCAGTAGTCCTGTAGTCCAGGGGCCCCAATCCCTGACTACGCTGTCACTCCTCACTTCTCAACTCTCAGTACTCAACTCCAGCTCTCTTGTTCCCTCCCAGAACACCTGAGGACGCCTAGGCGGGCGCTCCCATCCGCCTGGTCCCGCCCACTGGTGTGTCCCTATTGTCATGGGGGGGTGACTAGGCTTTGCTGGCTGGTGTTATGTACCTGGGTGTGAGTTTGTGTTGGTATGCCAAGGAGGATTGAGTCCTGCACCTGCAAGATTTGTGCAGTCTCTGTGACAACCTGGTTTTGCCAGGGCGTCACACAGGCTTCACAGAAACAGCTTCCCAAGCTTTACAAAAGTCGTATACAGGCTTCAAGAACATTGGCATACAAGCCTCATAGTGGTTACCTATCTGAGGCCATATGCCCATATTGCCTTTTTTTTGCATTTTGCTTATTTTAATCAATAAAAGCAAGGAAAAATCAACCCAGCAAAATCTATGAGAATCGTGACTTGCTGTGCACACATTGCTTCTTTTTTCCTTGCAATTTTTGTTGCTGAAAAAAGAGCAGCATGTCAATTGATTCTGTGTTTCTTCACAAATTGACTTCAATGAAGTCAGTGAAAAATGCAGGAAACAGCGCATGTGTAATGTGCACATTGCTTTTGTTGTGTGTTTTATGTGCTTTTTTTACATCACTTGGCTTCCCTGCAGCCATTTCCTCATCTCACGGTCTTTACAGCGGGACCTTGCTGCATGGAACTCTAGTGACGTCACAAGGAGAATCAAATTAATGCCGGCGGATCACTGAGGTTTAGCTTAGCATTATTAGTGCACATTTTGTACCCTATTCATCATTTTTGTTTTTCCTTTTTATGCGTATTTTCTTTTTTGTCTTGTGGGGTCAATTTTTTACACGGACAGCACTTGTACCGAAAATATGGTCTTTGGAACTTACCCTTACAATGACAGGTGTTATGTAATGACAAGAGTAGGCCAGTAGACCCAACATCGTCTTTCTGTCACCAACATTTAGGTGATCGGTCACTTGGCCGAATAATCACTTGATCAGTAGCACTGTTTGGGGTCATATTTAAACTGCCTCTATTTTATATAGCGCACATTAATCTCTATATATGTAACAATCACTTTCCTACTCTCTTCTGTATGCCTAATACTGGGAACACTATACCTAATACTGGGAAGGAAAGGAAACTCCCAGAGTTAATAATGGTGGGTGTGTTCGAACGACCCAGCCTAAATATTGAAACACCATTTTGAAAGCTTGTACGAATATTAAACAAATGTTCTGTACATTTTTGGAAACATTTGGAATGTATCCCATAATTCCACCTAATGGCAGCATTACATGGCGGAGGAGCACAGAAGATATTTAATCAGGACTTTTAGCATTTTATAGACAAAGCAATCATACTATGCGGTAGTGGGTGTGTGCGTGTTTCTGGTGGGGAGGGGAGATACAGTACACACTGCGTTACCAGACATTCATTTTAAGCATTAGGCTTTTAGTGTCCATTATATTAGACATTGCTTTATTGCCCACAGGGAAGCTCTGCTCTCTCCCAGCATGCAAACGTGACATCACTCTGCAGCAAAATGCATCTGATGTGATGATATGACCCAGCGTATGCATATCCTCTACAGAGCTGTATATACTAAAACTGACTTCATACCCAAACCCGTATACATTGGAATGGAACGTATATATCTTTGGTTTACATGAATAGTATTCCCTGAAACAAATATGTAAACAATCTGCTCTGTTTTGATCTTCTGCATCATTTATTTTACTTTATCAGTAGTTTTAACCTATCTATAGCATTGTTTTTGTTTTTTTCCCATTCCTCACAATCTATATATACCATTGTAAAGGTTTGAATAATTGTTCAGTATTAGAATAAGCTATATTTCTAATTCCTTTTATCAGTGACTGTATAGGGTTAAGAAACCTTTCAGTCTCAATGTACACACAGATTACATCTCCAAAGTGCAGATCTTGCTTGTACAGCATCTCCCCTGCAACTGCAGCTTGTCCTTGAAGGAGTGCAGCATACTGCAGCCCAGCAATTCTCTAGCTTAGGAGTAGCTGGAAATGATCCAGTGGTCCTTTGCATTTCTATCTCTCCCTCCTCCCCATCCTTTTTTTCAACCCACAGCTCCTCCTCTTTAGCCCCCTGTCCCACCTAACTCCAGCATTATTAATATTTTAGAGCTGGATAGTCCTGGTCATTGGTCAGACTGCAGTGCAGCAATTTGATAAGAAGCTGGAGAAAAATCTAAAAACTATCACACTGCCACCACTGTACTGAAGACCAGCACATCTCAAGTAGGACTCAGCTCAACTTTGTTATATTTATAAAGGCAGCATGGATGTCTTCAAGAAAGGCTTCTCCATGGCTAAGGAAGGTGTGGTGGCTGCTGCAGAGAAGACCAAGCAGGGTGTGACAGAGGCTGCAGAGAAGACCAAAGAGGGGGTCATGTATGTAGGTGAGTGACTACTGCTGAGGAAGAAATAGGCTGTATGTTGTGTTCATACAAATTCTCACACTAATGACCTTGACTTCAACAGTCACACAACCCTGCCCTGCCCAACCCACTAAAGTACTGCTACATTACAGCAAAATGATAGTTGCAGGATGGGCTTCACTGCCCATTTATATAATGGATATTAATGAATCAAATTTAAATGATAACAGGATAGCCGGCCAGGATCATAAACTTCTTTCTTTCGATATTGCAAGCTGTATGGATAGAAAAAGAGAGGGGTACTGATGTAGCAGCATTGAGTTTGCCATTGTCACATAATGCATTGCTCTATCTATCTATCTATCTATCTATCTATCTTTACATACGTATATATATATATATATATATATATATATATATATATATATAGATATATATGAACATTATATATTTGTGTCAATATATTTATATATATATATATATATATGTATATATATATATATATACTATATGTGTGTGTGTGTGTATATATGTGTGTGTGTGTGTGTGTGTGTATGTATATATATGGATATATTGTTTATCTATTACACACACACATTTATATCGTAGTGAGCCATATTTAGTAGTTAACAGTTAAAGCAATGACAAACCTAAATAAAAGGGGTGTGGGTAGAGGAGGGCTGGCTGGGCATGTGCCATTACTTCTGTTGTGTGTGTATATGGGGGGCATTCTATGCAGGGTACCTTAAAACCAAGGCTAGGACAGTAAATATATGACTCGGGAATAAAATTAGTTAGTTAGTTACAACTCTGAATAAGATTTCTTGAAAGCTTCAAGAGAAATGAAACACACGTACACATCTGATTCCACCGTCCCATGGTGAAATGACTGCAGGCTCCTGGGAACACTAATAGGATTCCTCTGGTTGCAGGGGTAGCTTTTTGGCTCCCATCAGATAAATGGGATCGGTTATCCATTAATGTGTGAACTGTCCAATGTGCTGATCTCCGGCTACTCTTTGGCTGCCCAGTGTGTCTCTAAAACTGCAAAACATTCTCACAAGTATAAAAATGTAAAAGTTCACAGTGAAATAGTGTTATGTCAGTGCTTAGTTATGTTTCGGCCTGTTTTATGATGTTTGTCAATAATTAGCATTATGGTGGCACTATATAAGCAGTGGAATTTACAGGTGCTAGTTGTAATATTGGTATATGTGAGGAAACCTGAGAAAGTTACCTTTAAGCAATATTATAGATGGCTTGACTGTTTTTTGACAACCTACATCATCGTCCTCGTGACAGATTTAAGGACTTAGACTGATTTGCTGTGTTACTAGGTGTGGTAAATGAGCAATGCCTGAAAAGGGCTGAGCTGGGTGTGGCGAGCACATTGCAGAGATATTATTATGGGATGTGCTTTCTTTTTTCGGGTATATTAATATGTTTATTAGCAATGCAAAGTATGCTGCAGAATAGTCAGAGCATGACATATGTCTATATCCATCCATCTATCAACCTAGCTATTATCTATGCCACACCAGCTCTGTTTATACGTCTGTCTAAAAGTTATGTTTTAAGAATTAAGTTAATCATTTGTAAGAAAAGTGTAAAAATGATAAATTTATTGCTCATTGGAGTATTGTGGATTGGGGATTAATTCTAAACGTATGGAATTGGGACAGAAATAGCTGCATCATCAATGTCATCACAGTGCCCCTTGTGGCTTACTACGGTATCCCTAGAAGAGCTGACTCATTGGGCCTTTAGCGTCATACCTTTGCTTCAGCACATTGGATTTACCCATGGGGATGATGTCAGCATTTACTTTATAGCACATCCAATGCTATAGAAAATAATTCTGAAGCAAAGTCCATTGATATAGACAATGTTCTGAAACTCAGCATAATCCTTATTATATTTGACATAATATCTGTGTATCTGCGGCTCACCACTGATTTGTTATTTTAACTAAGCTTAAAGGTCCCCATATAAATTAGATTAAAGTCAGACAAACCCATTGATATCAGTGAAGACTTGATTGACCATCTAATGTACATGGGCACCTCCTGACTCTTCATAAGATGATGTCGGAGGATAGAAGGAATGGACATATTGATTTACAACAGCAGATCCTTTATGTTTGTGCATTTGGAGCATAATAAGCTTGAAAAATTAAAAGTTGGCTGCAAATAGTTGTATGTGTAGCCTGTGCCTAAAGGATAGAGCAGGAAAATGACCTCTGAGCCTGTAACTATTGTCAAAGCCTAAAATATAACTTTATAAAACGACACATAAACATCAAAAAGGAACATTGCAGCGATTAGAGGGATTTTGGATTTGTAACCTCATTTAGCTGATATAGTTTCGGCATAGAAGCTGAAATCAATCTATCTGAAAGCTCCTGACATATTGCTGCAAGATAAAACACGTCAGCCCTGGCGTCTTAACGTCCATTCACCAGAGAAATCTGCAGAGGTTTGGGTGCGGCTACCATGCCCTGTGCAAGCCAATTATCCCACACCTACGGGAAACCTCATTACTCTGGGAAAGTGCAGTAGTATAGGGCTGGACCAGGAGAAATGAGGACGTGTACGTTCTCATATTCACCGTCCTGCTCCACCTGTGACATGACCTGATGCTATAATAGACAGCCATTGGGTAATGTATAATATATCGCTAATAATACAGTAATGAATGTACAGAAGGAAGAAAAACATCGATCTAGGGAAATGAATTCAGCGACTCAAGCCATATGTATAAAACATTATACTAGAGTCCTGTATCTGATAGTTTGGCATTCAATAGTCCAGAAATGATATAATTGTTGTGTGTACGAAGCTTCAGAATTATCTCTATTCTCACAAGATCCGAACAAGGATAAAATAATATTATATATATATATATATATATATATATATATATATATATATATATATATATTTATATATATATATATATATATATATATATATATATATATATATATATATATTTGGATCTATGAGATGGCCAATAAATCATAAATTCAGATAAAAATAAATATCTTGACAAAACATTGCTATCCAATTTACTAATGAGTTTTTTTTCCCCCCAATCTTCTTCTGTTCTTGTGAAATTTATCCTGATAAGATTTAACATTGCTGGGACTTAGTGCTGGATTTTCTGATTTGATGGCTGATAAACTCAAGATTAAATAGTTTTGAGAAATAGACTGTCAGAGAAACAGACAGAATTCGGCTTTAATCAGGGTTCTGTTAGGTTCTCCATGGATAACCTGATTGCAGGGCGTGCCATTACTGGAACCGCATTGATCAGCTGTTATCTATGTGACCTCTGGTGGCAACGGTTTGATTTCACTACAAAGCCACCACAGGAAAGGTAAAGCATTGCACCAATCCTATTGAAATATATGATCTTGTCCAGTTTCGGACTAGCCCACAGAACAGGAGAATCCCCTGGTGGACCCCTTTAGAGTAGTATGTCACTTAACCCCCCAAACGTGATCAGTAATTAACACAATACTGTACTATGTACAGACAAAGGAAGCATCTCATCATTCATGTTACAAATTTCCAGATATATTATTATATACATAAGTACATTTGTGAATGTAATATTTACATGTAGTGGATCAGTGGGCCCCCAGAGTCAATGATATTGGTGGGGCTCTGCTGCCCCAGTCTGACAATGGTTATCTGTCCTTGTAAATGAGTGACAATGTTTGTATCCACTCTCTGCTTTGACTAGTAGATAAAATACATTTTATTTTCACAACTGTGCCACATCATCCATGTTTCAAGTCTGGTATTGCAATTCAGTGGCATAGTTATGACATGGCTCCTTATCAGTAAAATGGCCCTTTAGTACAATCCCTTCAAAGGGTCACTCTACTACTTTTGTATTGATGGCCTATCAACAGTATAAATTGGTGAAGTCTGACACCTGACACCCCCATCAATCAGCTGTTTTTGGCCGGATGTTAGAACAGCACAGCTCCATCAACTGTGTAGTGGCCGTGGCCAGGTACTGCAGATCTATTCATTTGAATATGAACAGATGTGCAGTAGCCAGCTGCAGCCACGGCATAATTTATGGAGCTGTGTTATAAAAAATGGCAACTGCTGACATCCAACTGTCGAGACCAGCTGAACGGTGGGGATGTCAAGTCTTGGATATTGATAACGTATGCTATGGATGCATCATAAATATAAAAGTAGAGGAGTAAGCCTACACCAGACAATACCTTTAGATAGGAACCAGGTGATATCACTACTAAGTAGCTATATAATATAACCACTACATTACTTTAATGGCAGAGAAACAACATTACCCATCAGTAACTCATAATGCTACATAATATCAATATCGGGGTATTATTCCTGCAATATCTACCGATAGAGAACTTGATAACCATTTAATATACAGGGGATCTCTACATTCTTGCACTTTATTCAAGTTCTGCCCCTGAGATTTTCAAAAACTGTTGTGCAAGCTATAAAATACATAAAAGCAATGTAAAGTATATTCACCTTACTGATAGCCTATCGCTAGTCTTCAAATGCTGCCTAGTTCTGTAATACACTTTTGTCTTCAGGGTCCCTATTTTGGAGGCCATTCCTGGTGCTGTCCCATTGATTACATTCTCATACACTTTGTAGAGTCTTTGTGCTCTGTACTATCTATCTTGCACCATTTCACCATTTTAAACAACTTCAGTTTCAGAATTTCCATTCTATATATGATTGAACCTCAACGTTAAAAGTTTGGTGTTTTTACTGAACACAGACTTTACAAAAAAATCAGTGTTGGAGTTCAGAGTTTGGGGGCTTTATATATGCTAACCACGAGAGGGAGCATCGCTGTGTTTGGGTACGCTTAGTGCTCGACCTAGTGCGAGCCGCTTACAGTATTTTTATGGCTCTCACTGAATGTAACAAGAGTGTTATCAGATGTAGTGTGTCCCAAAAAAAAAGAAAAAAACCCACCCTACCTTCCCCGGAAGTGTTCTGTTTATGGCTGGCTGTATGTTAGTGAAGAGCCCAACTGCCCTATCAGTGACTTCAAATAAAATTCAGAACAAGTCTGGCTCCAGAACAGAACTTTATCTAAAGTCTAACTGAACCCGCAGAACCCGAACTTCCACGGGTCCGCTCATCTCAATATATAACTTAGAGGCTGCATGGAGTCATAATAAAGTCATGTACAAGTGACTTAATACACATCTACGTTATATCAATGGCCAACAGGTAAGTAAAGAAACAGCGATCTGAATCCTCAAGATCAATAAACACAGTGAGAAAATATGAGAATCATAATATCCATTTAATAATACTAATTTAAAACATTAAAGAAGTCTCCTAATTAGTAAATTGAGTCCAGCTGTGTGTAATTTATTCTACGTATAACTGCAGCTGTTCTGTGAAGGCCTCAGAGGTTTCTTGAGATTCTTAGCATCATGAAAACCAAGGAACACACCAGACAGGTCAGGGATATAGTTGTGCAAAACAGTAAAGTGTGGTTGGGCTATAAAAAATAGCCTAAGCTCTGAGCATCTCATGGAGCACTGTCAAATCCATCATCATTTATTAAATTAAATTGGTGAACATTTTTTCATATTTTTCATATGAGAATAAAATACTCAAATGTAGATAAGAAACCTCAATAACTATAACATAAACTGTCACATGTCTGGGAATTTGGGCCTTGATCTTCAATTAAAAAATATTTTTCAATCCACAAGTCTTGCATAACTGTGATACATTATCTCAATTTTGTTTCATAGGCGCCAAAACTAAGGAGGGTGTGGTGCACAGTGTCAATACAGGTAGGTCAAATTATCACTCCTTAAAATTGATCTAGTATTTGTTACAATGTTTGCCAAAGTCTCTTCTGTATCAGTGTGTTCAATGTGTTCTGTGCTATATTAAAGGATATTTCCACCTTTGCAACTGTCTGTATTGTGCTAATGAATCTACAGTAAAAAAAGAGGCGGCTTGATTAAAAATCTCTGACTGGTTAGTGACCTCAGCTCCCAATCAGACTAATGTGTTGCCGTAGTTATAGAATACAAATTGTACACTATCATAACATCGATGGCCTATCCTTAGGATGTGTCTGATCGGCCGGGGTTCGACACCGGTACCACCATCTAACCCTGCCTTCATGCATTATTCCATTTGCTTCTTAGCTAAGCTGCTAAATATATGTAGTCCATTACAGTGGAGACATAAGTCTACATACGAGCTGCAAACACAAAACGATAGAAGGATTTTACACAAAACTGTGTTAATAAGTGGTACATAAACTTAAGGGTGCGATAAATCGTCGGGGTCACGTTTTTTGTGACGCACATCCGGCATCGCTTGTGATGTCGGGCTGTGTGACACCTCTGAGTGAAGCAGTATCGCTCACAAATCGTGAGTCGTGTACTCGTCGCTCAGTTTCATAATCTCGTTTAATTAAAATGGCGCCGGTTGCTCATCGTTCCAGGGGTAGCACACGCCGCTCCGTGTGACACCCTGGGAACGATGAAAAGCAGCTTACCTCCATCCCACATCACCTGCCGGCTATGCGGAAGGAAGGAGGTGGGCGGGATGTTTACGTCCCGCTCATCTCCACCCCTCCGCTTCTATTGGCCGGCAGCTGTGTGATGTCGCTGTGACGCCGAACGTCTCTCCCACTTCAGGAAGTGGACGTTCGTCGCCCACAGCGAGGTCGTCCAGAAGGTAAGTACGTGTGATGGTGTTAAACAAGTTTGTGCGCCACGGGCAGAGATTTGCCCGTGATAAAAATACGACGGGGGCGGGTACGATGGATTGTGAAATCGCACAATCGGTCGTCCCGTGTAAAGCAGGCTTAAGGCTACTTTCACACCAGTGTTTTGTGCCTGTAAGCAAAAAAACGCAAACTGCATATGACCGGATCCTGTGCATTGAATGAGCAATGCATACAACCGCAATTGTTATTTTACTGTATCCTTCTACTTCTACTTGCGATGGATGCAGTGGGACACAGAATTTATCGGCCAGCACTGGAGTCAACTGATCGGAAGTCAGCTGAACTCCTAATCTCATGCAGGTTAACAGCAGTCACTCCCTGCTGCCGATCACATGTGACCGTGTGTGGGCTGTGTGGTCAGGAGTTCATCTGAGTTCAGATTAACTGACTACAGTGTCGGCCGATTACTTGTTCTGTGTCCTGCTGCATCCATCGCAGCGTGTGTGGGCTATGGAATTCAGCTGAGTTTAGCCGCCACTGGAGTCAGCTGATCTGAACTCAGCTGAATTTCTGACCTCATAGGAAGCAGAACAAGTAATCAGATGAACTGACTCAAGTGTCGTGTGATAACTTTTTCTGTGTCCCGCTGCATCCATCGTAGAGTGTGGACTGGAGTTCAACTGGGTTCATATCAGCGGACTCCAGTGCCGGCCAAAGTCAGCTGATCTCACAGCCCACACACGCTGCGATGGATGCAGGGGGACACAGAACAAGTAATCGGCTGGCACTGGAGTCAACTGATCTGATTACTTATTCTGCTGGCTGTGCGGTCAGGAGTAGGCATGAGTGAGCAGTAAAATGCTCGGGTGCTCGATGGGCAAAGCCCATGTCTATTTTTTTTTTTAAATTCATTAAAAAATAAAAAAAAACAAAAAAAAAAAACCAAAACACATAACCATAACCCTAGGGTTAGATGTAAAAAAAAAAATGTGTGGGCTCCGGCTTCATTTTTTATTGCTAAGGGTAACCCAAGCAGCTACTGGCTGCTAACCCCCACTGCTTCGTGTTACCTTCACTGGCAAAGTCCAGGAAAGCCCTTTTTTTTAAAAAAACAATTTTTGCCCAAAAACTAAAAAAAAAATGACGTGGGCTTCGCACTATTTTTGGATGCTAGCCAGATACAGCAGGCAGGTATGGACTGCCCCCAACCCCCAGCTGACTATTTGTACTCAGCTTGGAACCAAAAATATAGGGAAGCCCTTTTTTTAATTATTTCATGAATTTCATGAAATAATTAAAAAAATAACGATGTGGGCTTTGCCCAATTTTTTTGTCCAGCCAGGTGCAACTAGGCAGCTGGGGATTGGAATCTGCAGTGCAGGGTAGCCCAAGCTTTCTGGTCCCCCCTTGCTGTGAATTGCAGTCCGCATCTGCCCCAGAAAATGGGGGTTACTTAGAAGCACCATCTTCTGGCGCTGTATCCAACTCTTCCAGCTGCCCGAGATTCTTAATGTCAGGCCAAGTTTGGCCCAGCCATTAAGAGTTTCTAATAAAGGGTTAAGAAAAATACATCACACAGAGAAAAAATACTTTGTTAGAAATAAATACACAGACACACTTAGGGACTCCATCTTTATTACTCCCTCTCACCCCTCCATGATCCCCGTCTTCTGTTTGAGAGAGAGAGAGAGAGAGAGATTTCTGTACTGACCATGCCAGACTGCTTTCTTGGCATGCTCAGTACAGAAAACGGGATCCTGCCTATCAGAATGCGGTGACTTCCGGAAGAGCAGAATCCAGCTCATTGACATACATTGCAGGTACCGCTGCAATCCAACGGATGCATTGACATGCAGTATTTTGACCGAGGAGAAAAGGTAAAATACCGCAAAGCAACGGATCCAGTGTGTGCCTCATGCAAATGCAGTGAAATGACAACGCATTAGTAAAGGATCCGGCTTTGCTGCAAGAAGTCCATTTATGCCGCAGTTAAAAAAACGCTGATTTGAAAGTAACCTAAGAAGGGTGTGATTGATCCAGGGGAAGAACATAATATGGTCAGGGGCAATTGTAAAACCTAAAGAAGAAGTGAACCCAAGACCAAGGGGACAAATATTAATAGAATCTACTCACGGCTGTATGTTTTCCAGAAATGGGCCATCTTGTAGGTGCAAATGGCTTGTATTGTTTTACATGTCATAATTTGTCTGCAAAGAGATAAGGAGTAGTGATGAGTGAGCACTCCTATGCTCAGGTGCTCGGTACTCGTAAAGAGCTGTCGGATACGAGTACTGGCTCGACTCAAGTACTGAGTATAATGTAAGTCAATGGGGATCTTGAGCAATTTTCCGGAAGAAACGCTCAAGTTCCCCATTAACCTCCAATGTACTCAAGTCGCACCTGTCCGAGCGTCCAACTGTTCATATGAGTACCGAGTACCCGACGATGATAGTGCTCGCTCATCACTAATAAGGACACTTCAATTAGGAAGCAATATGAATGTGTGCATTATTATTACTATTGAAGTATTAGGGTAATATCTGCATCTATGTTGGATTTGCTGGGACCTATATATTTAACATGGTAGAGCTAATCCAGGCAAATGGCACTGACCTAAATAACTGTATGTGATTTGGCTTGTAGGATAAAGACTGCAGCCCTAGCAAACACCACACAGCAGACTGGACGGCCTAATTCTTGCATATCCCTTTATCTATTTATTTATAAGGGCACAGTGACCCAGCAGCTGGTTCTCACTAATGTAGATGCACTAGGTGATAGAGGGTCACGCTGCTCGTAGGTAGGGGATGAGTTTGTACATGTTCTGGAGGGCTCCCCCCATTATTACGTGTCCTACATAGTATATTTAGACATTTTACAGCTAAGCAAATGTCAGCTCTTTTTATATCTCCTGTTTGTAGACAGTGTTTTTTTGTGACTTCTTTGGTAATGACTAATGAAGTAAGGGAAATCATCGATAGTCAAAACACTGCATTCAGGGGAAGGTCCTGCTGGGCAGGAGGAAGCTGATGTTCAAATATTTACTCCTCATGTCTTTTGTTGTCATTTCTAGTTGCTGAAAAGACCAAAGAACAAGCCAACGTGGTGGGAGGAACAGTAGTCACCGGTGCAAACCAAGTGGCATCAAAGACTGTAGAAGGAGCAGAAAACATTGTATCTTCAGCCGGCGTTGTAAGAAAGGTGAAGAATAGAAGTTACTCATAGGAATGATAAATCACAGGATCTACTGTATATGGAATGATCAATAGAAGATCAATATAGAGCATTATGCAGGGGAATAGATACAGAAGGATCAGAGGTGTTGTCACACCAAGGCCAGGTTTCTAAGGGGTCCTAAGGGTTTATTCACCTTCATAAAAACTCCAATATTACATTAACCTCTTCCTGACACAAGACATAGTGGTAGATCCAGTGTAGGGTCCCCCTGTATGATGTGACACAATCAGCATCTGCCTCTGACAGCAGTGAAGAGATCAGAGCTCTGTTAACTGCTGTTAACCCTGTCAATACTACTAGCAATCTCTGACAAGCGCATAGTCTGCAGGACCCCTACCATTATCAATAAAAAGATAAAAATAAATAAAGATTGCCAGTATTACTATATCTATAAAAATACTAGCTATCAAAATCTAAATTTAATTAACTGACATGGGGACATCTGTAAAAAAAAAATCCAAACGTTGTAATTGTGTGTTTGATTTGGTCACCGCAACTCCAAGAAGGGCAATAAAAAATGCGATCAAAGTATTGTATTAACCCCTAAATAGCGTCAATAAAAAGGTCGACTAAAAGCAAGACTCCCACACTCCAAAGAGCACACAGCCCGAAAAACAAGCCCTGGTATGGGATTGTCATCAGAAAAATAAAAAAATTAGCTCTTGGAAAAAGTGGAGTAAAACGCAAGAGTGCAAAATTGCCTAGTCATAAAGGGGTAAACGTGGTAGGCGGGGGCTTTGAGGCAGATTTTACATTGGGGCATCTGGGCTCAGAAATCTACATCTTGGTATTTTTGTCTAAATAGGGAAATGTAATCAAATAGCCTCATGCATAATTATTGCAGATGGCAAACTTTTCGTTATGGGAAATGGTTAACAAAAATATACGTTACATATAACTGATGCTATCAATAATCAGTTACTGAAGAGGAAACACGCTTTTCCAAAATTAGAAAACTAAAATGTAGCTACTGTCACCAAGATTCGAAGACCTAGTTTTGCCAGAAGTGCACAGTGCGTGTTCAGCCGCTAGAGGGCAGTGTTGTAGCACTAGTTGGAAATGGCTTACACTGAAACACGCAGGATAAATGGACGTGAAACATGTAGTCTTGTCCCACCGCTCATAGATGGTCCTCATTCTGATGAAATGGGATAAGTCAATCAATAATCAAAGTATAAATGAATATTTCCATAAAACTTATAGGCATATGTCTGATCATTATGGTTAAGGTTAACATTAACATAAGGAAATACAGATCAAAAATTTCTAGTGCGGTGAAGTCAGCATTGATGTAGACAAGGCTGATTCAGTTACAGTCTACAGCAGTGGGGAAACTTAAAGCTCACAGGCCTCAATTCAAAAGCTTCAACGGGGCCACCAAATATTGCAAGTATTTATTAGCATTGATCTTTTGATAGAAGACAAAATGACATTTGAACCCTCCCTAGGCTCCAGGGCCCGGGTGTGATTACAACCTCTGCACCTATTGTAGTTACACCCTTGGTCTACAGGTAATGAAAGGATTCTTTACAGAAAGTACAACATTCATGTACGAACCAGGAGGGTTTTCTTCACTGCTGAAACATAGGCCAGGCAGAGCACAAAGTGCCTTCATCTGCCTCATCACAGTGAATAGACCCATCAAGGATTCTTTCCAAACCCTGCCCCGATGACAAACACAATGTGAACGTAGCCTAAGAGAAAATAGTTCCTGTAGATAAAACTGCACCTCAGCCGTTACCCTGTGTAGATTTGTGCTTAGATTTAAGGAAATGTATCGATAAAGAACCCTCTTTAATTTATTGCACCTCTAGCTTCATTAGTAGGAATTAGCCTTATGGGCCGTATAGCCAGATTCTGATTATATGAGAGAACTTACTGAGGGTAATCTGTCTACAGGATGCAGTCAGTCTAATCCTTGACATCTCTATGAGGGATACTTCTGTCTTCATAAATTATACCCACTTAATTACTATATCTATAAATAATGCAAGACAACTTCCATTGGACGAATGGCCACAGCTTTACTTAACAAGTATATATATACATATATATCTTTCCCACGGCTCAACATGCCGCCCCTTCCATAACTGATATATATATATATACATTCCAAACACCACAAACCAAACACCGATAGGTCCGTCCCAGAAGCAACCAATTCTTCCTATCCCCTGGCCGTATCCTAAAACCAGCCCAAGGGACCACCTCGGCCGTGACCAAAACCGACCCGAGGTGTGAGAGGTATTAACGTTCCATCGTTAAATACCCCTCCCCCAAACCTGCAGGACCTACGCCCACAACTTCCCAATGTATTACGAAGCCACTACCCCTGAGTGACTTCGTACCACCAACCGAGTATCGGTACTCCCAGCCTCTGACAACGGACCTATCCCCCCGCCACCGACCGGCCACGTGACCCCTTACATGGCCCGGGCCCTCCACACCCCCACTGCATGCTCCAAACCTTCCCGCAAACCGAGCATCCACAGATCCAAACCAATATCAGTGAGATGAACTCCATCCTGCCGCAAATATTGATCCAACGACTCCTCTAAGTCCCTGCGCCGAACGACAAAGCCTCCGTTCCATGCCACAAACTGGCCACTCGCCCTGTTCAACGTGCTACATGCCCTGTTAATCCGCTAGACTGACCTGGCAAAACGCCAACTCATCCGAGCCACGATATCTGACCAGACGATAACGATACCTCACCACATGAGATACCTCTCACCACACTAGCCAAAGGTCCAACTTAATTTTCCGCTTCAAATCTCTGGCTGCCCACACTCCCAAATCATTTCCTCCCGCATGTAAATTAAAACATTGGGATCCTGGTCAACCCTAGCATAATATGCCACCTCCGTGCATACTCTCCCCCACATCAAACCACGAATCCCAATCCATTTTACTCGCGCCTCCTCTCTCGCCATTCCGAGTTGTCGACCGTCCGTATGCACGTCCGCCCGCAACGCCCCCCAGTACACGTAGGAGTGCCCGAGTACACAGACAAGACACACACCTATAAGCTTATAAACACCATTAAGAACAGAAAAAACACACATGCCGCACAGCCATTAAACATCCCCTATTAACCTCCAAACTGAATCGTTCGCCCTCACTCGATTCCTTGTCACTGCTCCCACCCGTGCCAAACAAGACTTCAATATTGCTACAAATTGAAATTTGAACAACGATGACCCGTCCTCATGCCTCAGGAAGGAGCCAGGGTAACCCCCGCGCATCCTTAAAACTTGCCACCTGTGCAACCGGACACCAGTGGTGTCCTGGAATGCCATACAACACCGTCAAATGTCCACGACCCATCTGATCCGTTTTGGAACGGTGCAAAGTACATTCAACTCGACCGTCCTCCAGCCCCACATCCCCTATTAAAAGGCCTCCTGCCACCTGCTTTGCAGGACTAATCAATTCACTAATGCGAAAAGCACCAAAAAAACGACAAAACAAACGCCACCGCAAACAATGCCTGCTCATTCTGTGAACTGTGATGAACACACCTCGCCCAAACAACGCACCATAAGTGCCAACAAGTGAATAGAAATTGGTCTTCTTGTGTCCCGAGCCCTCGGCCCTTTCCTAAAACCTTCCATGGCTTGCCGCACCAGAAAATCTTTTGTAGCATCTGTAACCACGTGCAATTTAGACAAAAACGCTAGTGCCGCCAACCTGTGTCCCATCACCGACACTGATCGGCCCGCCAAAACTTCTCAGCTAACAAACGTCAAAACCCCCAACACCCGTCCATTGTAACCAGGCCCCATTAAACCCTCTCATTCCAATTCTTCCCATTTCTTCCACACCGACTGATATCGGCACCAAGTGACCTCGGTCACCGATCTCCTAATCCGTTCGAAAGGGACATCGATGCCAGATCACACAGCCAGCCTGGACATTGTTCTCCATCCTCGTCCACCCCCGGCACCAGTCTCCTGAACCTGCGACACTGAAATCAAAACAGTGCGTCAGCCACCCCAATTTGGTACCCCCAGCACATGCCTTGCCACCACACAAATGTTGAAATCCAAGCAGCGCAGCACCAAATGCCTTAAATACCCCAATACTGGGGGTGATTTTGCTGACAAAGTGGTAATAGCATGCACCACCGCCATATTATCGCAGTGCAAGCAAACCTTTTTTCCGACAAATTCTGAACCCCACAACTCGATTGCCACTACAATCGGAAAGGGTTCGAGCAACGCCAGATTTTTTACCAACCCCTTCTCCTTCCACAGCCGTGGCCACTCCCCAACACCCCAGTGAGTCTGAAAATCGCTCCAAAAGCCACTGCTCCTGCCACATCCGTAAACAGTTCCAGCTGACTATAGGACATTGTTATACTCATCCACAACGTCTTTCTATTGTACTTGTCAAAAAAGGAGTCCCAAACCAGCAAGTCCCCTTTCATCACCTTTTCCAGTCTAACAAAGTGATTTGGCGATACGACACCTGAGGTCGCACTTGCCCATCTTCTATTGAATATCCGCCCCATCGGCATAATGCGACATGCGAAATTCAATTTACTGAACACCGGCTGCAAAACCCTCAACCTTACCTTTCTTGCCTGATACAACGCTCTAACAGACGCTTTAAATCCACCAACTTCTCTTCTGGCAGCCGGCACTCCATGGCAACCATATCAATTTCGATGCCAAAGAAACATAAAAACCGTCACTGGTCCTTCCGTTTTTTTCTTTGCCAACGACATACCAAAACTCAGCACAATCCGCTCCAAAGTAAACAATAACAAGGAACAAACCGAGGAACCCGCCCACCCAACGCACAAAAAATCATCCAGATAGTAAACTACTGAATGAACTCCTGCCACGTCCCGCACTCCCCATTCCAGAAAGGAACTAAATGCTTCAAAATAAGCACATGAAATAGAACAACCCATGGGCAGGCAGAGATCCCATAATATTCTCCATTCCAAATGCACCGCAACAAATGATGGCTATTTGGATTGACCGGAAGCAAGCGAAAAGCCGCTTCCACATCTGATTTCGCCATCAACAACCCCTGTCCTGCCGCTCGCACTAATTCAAACGCCCTAGCAAATGAAATGTAAGAAACTGTGGACAGATCCGGTGAGATCCCATCATTAACCGACAACCCGGCCGGGTAAGATTACTGCTGTAAGAGCCTGAATTTCATCGGCTCTTTCTTGGGCACAACCCCCCAATGGCGAAATCCTGAGGTTAGGGAATGGAGGGTCCTTACACGGACCCGCCATCCGACTTAGCTCCACCTCCTTAGTTAGCTTGCCCCTCCCAACTTCCGGGTGTTCCATTGCAGACCTCAAATACCTGGGCAAAAAACTGGGGCCCTAGAAACAAACGGGAACCTGCAACCGTCAACCAAAACCGTGACGCAATAACCCTGCCGCCTGCACATCCGTATACCTATTTAGATAGGGAAGTATCCCTCTACTTTCACTGGCATCCTCCCTCTTTCCAGCCCCTTCCCCTGACTTCCCCTTTTCTTTTTAAAACACCTGACCAAGAGGTGGGCACCTCAGCAACCGGTACTCTCGTGCTTGAACCGACACGAGGCCCCAAACTTGCAGTGCCCCTCATTACACTGTCAATATGCCCCCTTTCTTTTGCCAGCCGGCGACCCGTTGCTCCTACCCGGGATCACGGCATCCCCATGAAAGGGGTGAGCTGGAGCCGTCATCATTCGCATCCACAAGGATATATCCTTGTGGTCCCATCTAAGGCCAGGACGCAGAGCCATCCGTTGCCGGAACTGCTCATCATATCTTAACCACCCCAAACCTCCGTACACTCGATATGCCTCCCCACTGGAATCCATATAGCCTAAAAGGGGCAGAGCAATGCTCCGGCTCCCTCTCTCTGATGATACTAGCTAGTATGGCAAACGTTTTCAGCCAATTAGTAAAGGTTCTGGGGATGAACTTATATCTCCTCTTCTCCTCATCCTCTTTTTCCTTCTTTGAATCGCTTAGTTTAACTTTAATCGAGATTAAACTTCTCCAGGGGGAGCAGGGAAAATATTTCCCCATACTCCCCCCTCCAAATTGTTTCCCTCACCTCTTTCTTCAAATGGACGCCCAGCGGACTCTCAAAGCACACATACACTCTGTACCACTGCAACCGATTGCCCAGCCCCAGTGGGGCCCACTCATGCACCCGCCGGAAACACGGACCCGCTTGCTCCCGATCACTTTGCCACCAACCCCTGAAACATGTACTTACAGCCGCAACCGACCCCCCCACCCCCAGAACCCACAACATTATGCACAATTGATGATCTCTCACCGGGCTGCCTCTGGTCCGATCCTGGAGCAGCCGTGACAAGATATTCCTGCTGTCGCTCCTCTCCTCCAGATGCGTCCATTCGACGTTCCTCATCGGCGGAATCCGTGGTGCTGCTGGCGTCCTCAGGGGGGACCCTCGGAGGGACAAACCGCACCCGGCGGCCATCAACCCCCGCGGTCATCGCCCCTGCTCCACCAACTGTCTCCTGCTGGTCGTCCGCCTTTTTAACGGACGCGGCGTCCTGCCGCCATCAGCCCTCGCCGGATCACTGCCCATCTGTGAAGCCACCGCTCCATCGGCCATCCTCAGAGGTCTCCCTCCCTGCCAGCTGCAGGAAGGCCTTATCCAGTCCGCCGTCTGCCGGGTCCGCCCTCCAGCTAGATCCCCGCTGGAGGGGACCGTCACCATTGATTGCAGTCTGTGGCCCTGCCGACTGCAGGAGCCACCATCCCCTCCTCCCTGGCTGCTGTCCTCTGGCTTCTCGCTCTCTCCAGCCCACTGCCGATTCCGCCGCGGGCGGCTCCCCTGCGGCCTGCAGGGAGTCTCCACTGCTGCCACCTCAAGCTGGGCTCTGCCCCCCGGCCTGCACATCACCTTGGGCTGCCGTACGGCTGGTCCAGGTCCTTGCAGGCCGCGAACTGGAAGGAGGCCTCAGTGTAGCTCCGCCCACTTCTGGCTCGCGGGGTCACAGACGCGGATTCCTCCCGGTGACCGGAGGGGAACCAGGGAACATCCGCGGGCTCCCCTGTCCCGGAGGGTCCCCGAGGGGGCTCCATAACTGTATTCTAATTCCCCCAGCTGGGGAGTAGCGCTCCGGTGGCCGCGAGCCTGAGCGCGCAGCTCAGGCCGAGGTGCAGGATCAGGCACCGCCGGACCGGGAGCGCACACTGCAGCCAGCTGCTCACGCAGTGCCTCGACTCCCAGCACTCCAGAGGCTCCCCGGACCATCTCCATCAGGGCCTCCAAGTCAGAAATCCTGCAGCTCTCCCGATGATGATGATGACCACCAGCACTTCCAGCAGCATGTGGCCACGCTGATCTTCCTGCAGCAAGAGGAGGTAACCACTGCCTCACCCCACCTATATACCCCCCTGATCAGCCAGCCTCCTACCTTATCCCCCCAATCACAACTGCCCCCTTTCCACCAATCCCATAACCCCATAGAATGCACACTTCTGCATTCCAAACATTAACCCCTTCAGACCCTAGCCCCCTCCAGATTGTCATGGGCTTATTCGCCCTTATAGGGCTCACTTGCCCTCTTTACTGAAATTCAACCCACAAGTTTAGTTTAGAGTATATGTACGTATTCTTAAAGGCGTTTTTCAGAATTTTAGAACTTATGGCATATCCTTAGGATTGACCATCAATATTAGATCAATGAGCTATTCAAGTGAATGGAATGAAGCTGTGTAAAGCCCAGCACCTCTATAGTGCATGCCTGTGCCATTGTGTAGTACATGGCAACGGAAACAATGAAAAGATCCTCTTCACAGAGTTCATGCCCAAGAGTCATACCCCACCGATCAAATATTTAAGACTTATCCTAAGGTTAGGTCATCTATTTTAAAAATCTGGAAAACCACTTTAATAACATTTCATAAAACTGTCCTGTCCTTTTACCCCAGAACGCATACCTGGGGCCAGCGTCGCACTGGCTACCAGAGAAATCTCCAGTAATGCCAGGCCTGGATTGAGGTACCTGCTCTCACCTGAACTCCGGAGATCAGCCTGGGATGTCTGCAGCTATCATAAACTGAACCACAAGCGCCGGGGAATCAATCACTCGGCGCTCGCGGTACAGTCTAGGCTGTATTCTGGAGCTCAGGTGAGAGTTCCGGTGTTCAGTGCAGGTACCTGAATCCAGGCCTGGCATTACTGGAGATTCCTCCGGTATCCAGTCTGACACTGCCTGGGGCCTCGCAGGCCTGTTAGGTTACTTGTTTTCTATGGTTGATTTCGATGGTTGCGCATTCTAGGGTTAAAACAGAAACAACATTCAGGTTGATAAACTGTTACTGACTTCCAAGCTGCCACAATCCACTGCTCTCTAATGTTAGGTACCAGCAGCAACTACACTACCTAAGGTATAAGTTGAAGCTCTTAGGCCATAATGCTAAACCTGTGACCTGGGGTGGACATATAATTGATGCAACCTGTGCAGTCACACAAGGATCCAAGAGGTTGGGAGACCCATTTCTACTGAAAAGGGCCCATATATTGTTTTCGGTCTGTGTTCACCAGTACCTGTGACAATTCCCCTATTATTTAGATACTATTTGTAGTTTGGACTTTGCTGGTGAAGTCAGTGTATGAAAGGACACTAGGCCTGGCACCATGGATGTCACTGAACATGGCCTTTCCTCCATGGTAAGCCACTATATTTAGGACCTAAGTTCTATTGGTGTGCCACCACACAAGTAAACAGCTGGCCTTATATCAAATGTATGTGCCATAGCAGTGTGTGCTATGATACTTTTCTATAGCATGTTAATTCTTTATTGTTTGTTTTTTAATTTAGCACTCCAAGCACAAAAAGCTAGCCAACCCTTGACCTAGCTGAATGATTTTGTATATAAGGTCCACACTTTTGTACATAATGCACTTATACACCAAAGGGGTTTCAATAAGGTGCAAGTGCTCAACTTAAGTAATTACAATGAAACTTTACCAGGTTTCGTATTTTACATAAATGTAATATAATTGGAGCATCCACCAAATATTAAATTCCTATGTTTTGCATCATATAGAAAGCCTACAAGTATATATTATTGACATAGAGGTTAATGGAGTCTTCAGATATACTGTACATCTGAAATAATTTAGCCCTCGTTA
This sequence comes from Anomaloglossus baeobatrachus, assembly GCF_048569485.1. Taxonomy (NCBI): domain Eukaryota; kingdom Metazoa; phylum Chordata; class Amphibia; order Anura; family Aromobatidae; genus Anomaloglossus; species Anomaloglossus baeobatrachus. The sequence goes on from NC_134357.1 coordinate 163,478,061, forward strand.
TACTCATGGAGGTCAGTATTGTATGGAATACTAATCTCAGTTTTAGACTCCATTGAAGTGTGGATCAGTATTCTTGGTTAGCCATGGATTTTTTTGTATAGTGAATCCAGGTTTTCGGCATCTCTGTTCTCACCATAGAACATAGTGGGTCTGAGTAACAGCTCTGTATTTTTAGACCACATATTATGTGCTTAGTTGGAGGCTTACCTGCCATAAAGTGGACGAGAGGCTCAGACCTTGGCATGGCTATGGAAGTTTATAACAGCGGTCTGTTAGATACTGAGCATACACAGAGATCATTATGCACATCAGATGTATAGAATAAGCTTGACGAAACATCGTCTACAATCCACCAAAATTCAAGAAATATGAAAAAAAAGTTTATATTCATCTTTTACATGCAAGTCACAGTATATATTTGAAGGTCTAATAAAGTGCAGCTTGTCCTGCTGACACATGATCGTATGATAGGTAGTGATGAAATCCTATAGGATGACTCCCTGTTCCATCCCTATTATCTTTACATGGGAACGTCAAGTTTCAGCAAAACTAGTCTGTTCTGGAAAAACAGGTACAGGAGGGAAGCTTTGCCGAATAATGTGAAGGTGCAGCATTATGATGAAAAGGGTGTAAAGAATGAAAGAGCTATATGATGAATAGGTCATATACAGAGACAACCTGTAATCAGAGGCATACCAGACATAATAAAGGAGCTATGGCAATTATCATTCTGCTCATCACATAATAGTAATTCTAAAGCAGCAAGTTGTGATATCTGCCCTATATTATCTCTGTACCCATATATTTACAATCCCTATACACACTCTATCTATGTAACAAACATCTACTATGTGCTAGATAAAAATAGTGATATTCTCTGTTCCTTTCTACACTTCAGAATAGTCTTAGGGGTGCTTCACACACAGCGAGCTCGCTGCCGAGATCGCTGCTGAGTCACGCTTTTTGTGACGCAGCAGTGACCTCATTAGCGATCTCGCTGTGTGTGACACTGAGCAGTGATCTGGCCCCTGCTGCGAGATCGCTGCTCGTTACACACAGCCCTGGTTCGTTTTCTTCAAAGCCGCTCTCCTGCTGTGACACACAGATCGCTGTGTGTGACAGCAAGAGAGCGACAAATGAAGCGAGCAGGGAGCAGGAGCCGGCGTCTGACAGCTGAGGTAAGCTGTATCCAAGATAAACATCGGGTAACCAAGGTGGTTACCCGATATTTACCTTAGTTACCAGCCTCCGCAGCTCTCACGCTGCCTGTGCTGCCGGCTCCGGCTCTCTGCACATGTAGCTGCTGTACACATCGGGTTAATTAACCCGATGTGTATAGCAGCTAGGAGAGCAAGGAGCCAGCGCTAAGCAGTGTGCGCGGCTCCTTGCTCTCTGCACATGTAGCTGCATTACACATCGGGTTAATTAACCCGATGTGTACAGCAGCTAGGAGAGCAAGGAGCCAGCGCTCAGTGTGCGCGGCTCCCTGCTCTCTGCACACAGCGCTGGTAACTAATGTAAACATCGGGTAACCATACCCGATGTTTACCTTAGTTACCAGTCTCCGCAGCTTCCAGTCGGCGGCTCCGTGCAAGCGCAGCGTCGCTTGCACGTCGCTGCTGGCTGGGGGCTGTTCAGTGGTCGCTGGTGAGATCTGCCTGTTTGACAGCTCACCAGCGACCATGTAGCGATGCAGCAGCGATCCTGACCAGGTCAGATCGCTGGTCGGATCGCTGCTGCATCGCTAAGTGTGAAGGTACCCTTAGGGCACTGGCAGCGTGAGAGCTGCAGAGGCTGGTAACTAAGGTAAATATCGGGTAACCACCTTGGTTACCCGATGTTTATCTTGGATACAGCTTACCTCAGCTGTCAGACGCCGGCTCCTGCTCCCTGCTCGCTTCATTTGTCGCTCTCTTGCTGTCACACACAGCGATCTGTGTGTCACAGCAGGAGAGCGGCTTTGAAGAAAACGAACCAGGGCTGTGTGTAACGTGCAGCGATCTCGCAGCAGGGGCCAGATCGCTGCTCATTGTCACACACAGCGAGATCGCTAATGAGGTCACTGCTGCGTCACAAAAAGCGTGACTCAGCAGCGATCTCGGCAGCGAGCTCGCTGTGTGTGAAGCACCCCTTAAGCCATTTTATTACTCTAAACATTAAGTATTACATGCATGTCAGGCAGGGGTTACGGGGCACGTGCCCTTGTTGCTGGGTGTCTATTCCTTTTGTCTTAGCCAGGGTAATTAGGATACAAGGCTGGGGCAGTTGAGACAATATTTGCCCCAGGTTTCATCTGATTTAGGAATCTATAGGTCACTGTAATGTCACAAGGGTATAGATGAGTGCCCTTAGTTGCTGGTTCCTACAGCAGCTCATATGTCTCATATCGATTACCTGGGATATTTAATGTATTGGTGGAATTAAACTGTATCAGTGATCAATCATTATTTTACCAAATTGTGTCCTTTAGGTCCAGGTGTTATATCTCAAAAGGAGAAAATAAAGAATAAGCTAAATCATTTTAACATTTATAAACACAATGATGTGGACTTCTGATTGGGACAATTAATCCGATCGTAAGAGCATGTAGATGTCATGTGGTGGGGGTCCCTCATCGGGACTCTATCTTAATAGAGCCTTGCCATCCATGTATGACACATAAAAGGGGTTGTGATTGATTAGACTTCCATGCTTAATGAAGTTTACGGCTTTAGTGACTCCTGCATTGAGCAGGGGATTGGACACAATGACCCTTGAGGTCCCTTCCAACGATGACCCTGGAGGTTCCTTGCAACAATGACTCTGGAGGCCCCTTCCAATGATGACCCTGGAGGTCCTTTCTAACTCTAACATTTTGTGATTCCATAGTCTTCAAGGTCTGCTTCTCCTGTATATATTTCTAGACCTATCTATAATGGTCATAGAGTTTTGACATAAGTGGATTATGTGTGATTGAATATTTTTCAAATTTTAGGACGACTTTGCACACCCAGAAGAAGCGGCTGGTGCAGAAGAGCCAGCTCTGGAGGCCACAGAAGCCATTGAGCAGGTAAGCAACCATCAGTACCCAAAAAAGACCCTTTTTTATTTTTTACATGCCACCAAATATAATCAAAATTTGTGGCAATTGGTGGTACACATTATTGTATGGGCTTATGCCAAGGCAATGTAAGGGGTACAATGCATCCAAATTAAAGCCCTTTACCTCCCAAGTTATACTTCACTAATGTTTCCTAGTAATAGTAATAATACTGCAAAGTGTGACTGGCCATTAAACAAAGTACACCCTGACAGGTTCACTTTAAGGCCCCCTTCACACGCACGTGCCTCTGGTACGTGTTTGGCAGTTTTCTCACGTACCGGAGACACATACACACGTAGACCTAGGTATTCCTTTGGTTTTGGACACACGTAAGTATTTGCGCACGAAACGTGTGTCCGTTCCGTACTTACGTGTGTCCGTGTGTTTCTCACACCAACATGTCCGTTTTCTCTCTGGCATCACGGGTGTCACACGGACCTCAAACATGTCACACATACTGCAAACGGACCACACGGATGTGTGAGAGAGGCCTAAGACATTGCTGGTGGTGATCTATGTAAATTTTTAGTCTTTATAATAAAATCCACACAATTTTCAGGTTTATAAGCTAACTCATGTAATTTACATTTCAAAAAACATCATATAAATGATTGGCCCTTCGTGGTTTTTGAGGTTTTACAAGTTTGAAGAGTTAATTCCATCTTTATAGATCGATTTGGTTAGATACTGCATATATAAAAAAGCAGTTTGACAATTCACAGCTCATTTCAATCTGCAACAATTTTTGAGATATTAACACTTTTCTTTTGTTTACAGATAATTACCTAGGAGACTGACCACTGCTGCTGTCCAGCTTGTAAACACTGCTCTTAAAGGGAATTTGTCACCAGGATTTTGCCACCGAATGTGAGAACAGAGTAATGTAGAGACAGAGACCCTGATTTGATCGATGTATCACTTATTTGGCTGCTTATTGTAATTTTTGTATTAAATTACTGTTTAACCAGCAGGAGATAAACATTAAAAGGACTACTTGGCATGCTGCCAGTAGTCAAGCTTATTCATGAACTCTGTATAGCCCCATTCCCACCATTGATTGGCAGCTTTTTGTATACACTTTACATGGGCAGAGAGCTGCCAGTCACTAGTGTGAGAGGGGTTATACAGGGATCAACATTCAAATACCTGCTAAATATTCAGCAGGGAAAACAATGATTTTATCAAAATGACAGCAAACAGGTCGATAAGTGATACACTGGTGGAATCAGGGTCTCTGTACCTACATTTTTCTGTTCTCAAATGAGGAAGAAAAACCTAGTGACAGATTCCCTTTAAGCCTGCCAGTGATTAGCAAGTAAAAAGCATGCTCCAGTGATTCTCACCAGCTTAAAAACAGTGCTTACAAGCTAAATAGAAAAGAGCCTGTAAGCACTGCACAGGTTCTGCTATATAACAGCAGTTGTCGGTTTCTAAAGCAATAAAATGTAAACAAAAAAAAGAAAAAAATGTTAATATTTTAAGAGGTGCTCAAACTTTTAATTAGCAGTAAATTGCAAAATTGGTTGCACTATCCGACAATACCCATTTATGAAGATGGCAAAAACCCTTTAATAGGCAGAGTCAATGTAATGACTAATGCATGTTTGGTAGAGCTGTCTGGTGTAACATGATGTCCCCTGTCACTCAGGACATAGGCACTCTCTATATAACTGTGTGATGCTCCATGCTGTATTGTAGTGAGAGTCTCAACCTATGGAAAATAGCTCCTTAATGAGGGATCGATGGAGAGTGCCGTGATTTATTTCTGCTGCTTTCATATAGAATATGACAGTAAAGCACAGTGTATAAAATTTGCGACATACAGAGGTACACATTAGAAATCCATTGAAGTCTATGGGTGCCCTAATATAACTATGGATAAATCCTGGGCTGTAAAGACCTGTAATTCGGCTAAGAGCATGATATCCAGGAAGGATTAAATATTTGTGGAAAGGTCTCGATCTGAAAGTAGACATCTTATATAAGCTGTACAAAACTCTTAACTTAAGATATTGACTGGCAGGATAACAACTTAAAGGTTAACCTAACAGGTGCAATATGCATCCAGAACCACGAGCAGTTCTGGGTGCATATTGCTAAATCCCTGCCTAATCGTGCCTGTATTTATTAGCAAAGATAAAGAGATCTTTAGAAAACGTATTTCTAAACATCCTTTATAATATGCTAATGAGGCCAGGGACCAGTCGCAAGGGCATTAGTTCCCTTGGTTAGTTGGCCCCCTTAGCATGTCAGCACACCCCTGTGGGCATACTAACATGCTAATGAATGCGCAGCGTCAGACGGATGGTCTCTCTCACTTTTGCTGCCACTGTTGGTTTTCGATTCAGTACGCATGATTAGAATGTCCCCGGACTTCCGGTCAAGCACACTACACAAGTTTGTAGCCAGGACACGTACACCCGGCTTTAAAGTGCGCAGGCCTGGAAGTCCAGGACTTTTGATCATGCGCACTGAGCTGAAATCCAGCATGGGGCATGGTCGCAGCAGAGATCAGTGAGATCGACAATTCCTCTGACGCGGCACATTCATTAGCATGTTAGCACGCCCACAAGGCTAGCATACTATGGGGGCCAACTAGCCAAGTGAAGTAATGCCCTTGAGATTAGTCACTGGCCTCATTAGCATATTATAAAGGATCTTTTGAAATATTTTTTTCTAAAGATCTCTTTATCTATGCTATTAGATACAGAGATTGTCAGGCAGGGATTAGCAATATGCACATATGCACCCAGAACTGCTCATGGCTCTGGGTGCATATTGCACCTGAAAGGTTCCCTTTAACAGGAATCTATTTATGTATGCACATAGCTCTCTCGAAGACATGACCAGCAATATTTTCACATGGCAAGTCTATTCCTTAGTTTTTAGAAATCAGAATTCAAATGGATATGCAAATTAAGCTGAAGAACTATTTGTAGATTTGAAGCCTCTGTCATTCCAGCTCTATTGCCTACCCAGTATCACCCCCTCCTCTGCTTAAGGCTACATTAACATGACCGTTCCGTTTTTGCAGTCTGTAAAACACGGTCCGTCTTTTTCACGGATGCATCCGTGTGGCATCCGTTCCGTTCCGTATACAGGCCGTGTGTCATCCGTGTGCCTTCCATTTTTTTTGTGGACCGCAAAACATAGAAGCAGCTAGATAGATAAATAGATGAATAGCTAGATATAGATAGAGGGATAGATAGATAGATAGAGGGATAGATAGAGAGACAGAGAGATAGATAGAGGGATAAATAGAGGGATGAATGAATGAATGAATGAATGAATGAATGAATGAATGAATGAATGAATGGAGAGATAGATAGAGGGATAGCTAGAGGGATAGATAATAGATGAGAAAGACATATAATGTCCCTCTCCCCCAGTATTTTGTAATCTTGCACCCTTTGGTGCCTTCCATGTGGCACTAAAGGGTGCTTAGCCTTGTATTTAGCCAAAAAATAAATAATTAAAAAAAATGACGTGGGGCCCCCCTATTTTTTTGTAGCCAGCTTGAGTACAGCAGATGGTTACAACCTGCAGACCACAGCTGGCAGCTTCACCTTAACTGGTAATCCAAAACAGAAGGCACCTCACGCTGGTTTTTTAAACTAAATAAATAATTTAAAACAAAAAACGTGGGGTCCTCCCCAAATTTGATCACCAACCAAGGTAAAGCAAATAGCTGTGGTCTGGTATTCTCAGACTAGGGAGGTCCGTGGTTCTTGGACCCTCCTCAGCCTAAGAATAGCAGACCGCAGCCACCACAGAAGTGGAGCATCCATTAGATGTGAAAATCCTGTTGCTTTTCCTCAGCTCTACCCGATGCGCTGGTGCAGTGGCAAATATATGGGGTTGATACCAGATGTATAATGTCACCTGGCATCAAGCCCTGGGGTTACTGATGTCACGGCGTCTATCAGATACCCGACATCAGTAACCCAGTCAGTAATTAAAAAAAATACACAACAAACAAATTTTTATTTGAAAAAAAACTCCCCAACATATTGCCTCTTTCATCAATTTATTGAAAAGAAAAGATAAATCCGGGTCTGGCATAATCCAATAAGGAGGTCCCACGATGATCCATACTTTCTGTCCCAGTCAATGAAGAACAGAATGTTCCCCATTGGCTGGGAGAGCAGTGCAGTGACCTGAGCTAACATCAATAGGTCATCCGAGGTCATCAGCCGAGGTCACTGCAGGCCATGACCAACACTGACTTCAGGAGGTTAACGAGGTACATTACCTGCAGTAATGGAAGCCGCTGCACTCCTGACATCAGCGCGGGTCACTGAGTTCTATGCCCACCGCATTCTCAGATCGTGACGTCACCGCTAGTCATAGTCTCAAGCCGCCCACCATAGGTGATATGAGAACGCGGCTGTCAGTGACAAGCGCTGTCGTCAGGAGTGCAGGAGTTCATCACTGTAGGTAATGAACTTTACTAACCTCCTCACGGCAACGCTCATCATCCCCACGGCTACTTGCATTGCGGGCAGATGCTACACTGCAGTGCGGGCATATGCGGACACATTCCAGTGTGGGCACATGCGGACACACTGCAAGTGTGGGCAAATGCTGACACACTGCAGTGTGTGCAGCCGTGGGGCTGGATCGGGACACAGACTGCACGGGCACCTGACGAAGGTCACATGGAAGTGCTTCCATGCGGCTTCTGGGGATTTTACTGGCCCTTTTGAGTTGTATTGAGTCACGGTCCGTTATTATGGAACAGAATAGGACATGTTCCATAATAACAGAATGTATAAGTGAAAACTGTGGAAAAAGAAAGCGCAATAGGGTCTTACCCCAATATATATAGGGTGAAGCAAAGAATAATCCTACTCACCAATTCGGGTTGTGACAGTCACAACACCTATAGCAGCATGTAACACCAAGTCCCGGCAGCGGTCCCCAAGAGGCAGATAACAGAGAGTAGTAGAGAATGGGTTTCACAGCCGCGCCAAAAGACTACTGGATTCTTCTCAGATTAATGTTTCTTTTATTTCATAACAGGTCAAGTCTACGCGTTTCAGGAGAACACAGCTCCCTTCTTCAGGTGGGTGTGCTCTGACCTCATTCCATGAGGTATATAATGGTGTATAGGCTCTCTATACAGCAGATTTGATGATTCTTTGCTGGTTTGTCCTGAAGAAGGGAGCTGTGTTCTCCTGAAACGCGTAGACTTGACCTGTTATGAAATAAAAGAAACATTAATCTGAGAAGAATCCAGTAGTCTTTTGGCGCGGCTGTGAAACCCATTCTCTACTACTCTCTGTTATAATAACAGAATGGACATACGGTACCGGATGTGTTTTTTTGTAGGATCGGACGAACACGTAAGTGCTTCCGTGTGCCATCCAATCCTAGACAAAAGACATTGAAAAGATGGTCCTGTCCGTGGGTCCACAAAAAAAACAGAAACTGACCAGGACAGATGGAACGGTCATGTGAATGAGCACTAACAGACACTTTATATGCCTGTAGTCACATAGCACAGAGGCTATTGGTTAATCATGAGGAGGTGGCCGTGAGTGGGGAATCGAGCTGGAGTGACAGAGGCTTCAGATCTACAAATAGTTCTTCAGCCTCAGTTGCATTTCAATTCAAATGCTGATTCCTTAGTAACAGAAAAACAAACTGTCCATGTAAGGGTCAGCACACACGGAAAGTAATACAGAGCGAGTGGAATGAGATAAAAAAAATCAGACCAGTATTACTCCATGGGGCAGCTCCCTTGAGCGATTTTTTTCTCAGCCCTAATTGGACCGAGAGAACAATCGCAGCATGCTGCAGGTGCAATGCGATCCCGTTTCACTCGCACCCATTCAAGTCTATGGGGGCGAAAGAAACATCACATTGCACTCGCATTACACCAGTATAACACGAATGCAGTGCGATTCTCGCATAAGCTGGCAATAGAGGAGATGGGGAGATAAATCCCTCCCTTTCCTCCGCAGAGCAGGTGATCTCCTCCACAGCGCAGGCGCACCCTCCACAGTGCCGCCCACTAATCCGCAGCTGCGGTCTGAATGCACGATCGGACCACAGTCGCGTGACACTTGCATGACACTCGGCTCCCGCGGTGCTGTGAGCGTGTGCCGAGTGTCATGCGAGGACTCGCACAAATCCCCGTGTGGTCTCAGCCTAAAGGTATTTTTGGACTTGTCTTTAAAAGAGCTACATACACATATAAATAGTTTGGAAGATGAAAGTCTGTTACAGATTCCCTTTAAAGTGAAACTATATACTACTGCTTTTTGAATACACAATACAAATGTTTGTTGTTGTTGAGTTTTTTTTATCAAAGTTTTTAACTCTAGGATGCAGTTCATAAAAATGTCCACCTGGAGTGCTCATCTCCAAGTTTTGACATGTTGAAAGTCAGGGCATGTGTCATTTACTCATAAAAAAGAATGCACTTTTGGCTGCTGAGTGGTGATATTTATTAGGCATATGTGACAGAGGAATTAACAAGTAATATTTTTTTATGATGTATATATGACAGCTTTTTACCTAACAGAACAACACTGTAAAACTTGAGACATTTCACAATAAATTATCTAGTTAAAAGAATCCTTCAGTTGGAGAGAATAATGTGAATATTTAATACAAATGCGTGGTACATTATAGCAAATTCAGGATTGTAAGAGATTGAGAAGTATAGTGTTATTTACTGATCAATATAATAAATAATATTTATTAAAGTCTGTCACCCCCGATACTCAAAGTAAACCATTTATGCATTCATATACTGTAGGCAGAGGTTAATCTTGATTTTCCTGCACTAGGAGCAAAAACTTAGTTTGGCTATACACAGCTTACAGTCCCATACTGACTAAAGCGGGCTTTACACACTGCAATATCGGTACCAATATCGCTAGTGTGGGTACCCGCCCCCATCTGTTGCGCGACACGGGCAAATCGCTGCCCGTGCCGCACAACATCGCCCAGACCCGTCACACATACTTACCTGCCCGGCGACGTCGCTGTGACCGGCGAACCGCCTCCTTTCTAAGGGGGCGGTCCGTGCGGCGTCACAGCGACGTCACTGAGCGGCCACCCAATAGAAGTGGAGGGGCAGAGATGAGCGGGACGTAACATCCCGCCCACCTCCTTCCTTCGCATAGCGGCCGGGAAGCAGGTAAGGAGAGCTTCCTCATTCCTGCGGTGTCACACGGAGCGATGTGTGCTGCCGCAGGAACGAGGAACAACCTCGTTACTGCTGCAGTAACGATAATTGAGAATGGATCCCCATGTCACCGATGAGCGATTTTTCACGTTTTTGCAACGATGCAAAATCGCTCATCGGTGTCACACGCAACGGCATCGCTAATGCGGCCGGATGTGCATCACCAATTCCGTGACCCCAACGAGTTTGCATTAGCGATGTCGTAGCATGTAAAGCCCCCTTAACTTGTGCTTCTTGTTCTCTCAAGGTTCAGTGAAAAATTACTACTTCATTAAGAATAGCAGGGGGAAAAAAAAAAGCTTATTTACACGTGACACGTGACACGTGACTCCCATATTCCCGCTCACAACTCTGTTGGCATTAGGGATTGAAACGTCTGTTAATGAAAATTAATATTCACCCCATTCTTTGCCCACATTCCCATCCAACCCTCTGTGCCGGCATCAGTGATTTAGTCAGACTTCCATATTACTGTCTGAGGATCACAAAATAAAATATCTTCGGACTGGCTGTCTGCTCTCCTTACCTGAGCGTGAATGCTGCATGGAAATACACACTGAGTTGCACGTGTCAGAAGAGCCACTGGCCAGTCCAAGGAATGCGATGCAATCCTTGGGCAGTAATATGGCAGTCTGACTGAAGCACTGATACCGCCACAAAGTGGGGGAGGATATTAACAGCGGAAGTAGGTGCATATTCATTTGCCATTAACACATGTTCCAATCACTGATGCCCGCACAGAGGGGCGTGCTGGGGAAGAGTTAAATATTATTTTGCCATTAACACACTTTCCATTTTTCATTAACACACGTTTCAACCACTGACTCTGGCACAGAGGGGTGGGCGAGGAAGGGGTGAATATTCATTTTTCATTAACTAGCCAGTATGTGACTATAAACCTCCATTGCTTATAACTACAAAACGGGGCAACATACACCAATACAAGTTACATATCCTGATAGGGCTGCCCATGATTTATTTCAGGTTACTTTGATAGTATGATATGCAACTAGAACTTATTTTTGGAGTAGAGCGTATATTATAAGTATAATCCAAAAAGAATCAAATATCCTGCTGGGGCCCATTTCAGAGGTTGGAAAACACATTCAAAATAGTGGGAGGGGAAAAGGACCGGCATATATGAATGAATGTTGTGACTGTATGCGGTGTAGAGAAGAAATTAATATAAAAGAGAGAGTGTATGAAGAAATGTGGAGGGAAGGAGAAGAAGAGAATAAATGTAAAAAAAAGTAATACAGGGTGCACCATCACATTATGGGTGTCACGTCCGAGCATTCTTACATGAACAGTGTCCTGGAAAATGGATTAGTCATCGTGGGACAGTTGAATGGCCACCAAGGTCTTCCGATCTGATCCCCTTAGACGTTTATCTTTAGGGTCATCTGAACGCAATTGTCTATGCTGTGAAGATAGTAGATGTGCAGCATCTGAAACAATGGATACTGAAAGCCTGTGCTAGCATTATTTCTGCAGTGTTGCTATCAGTGTGTCAAGAGTGGGAGAAGAGGGTTGCATTGACAATCCAACACAATGTGCACATTTTATAAGTGGTCATAAAATTGTAAATAATTGATGAACGAATTTACATTTACGTAAATGTAAACGTACAATTATGTTTGTAATAAAAAAAAATTATAGTCATAGCTAAAAGTGTTGGCTTTCCTGAAATTGTTTGAGAAAATGAAATATTTTTCCCAGAAAATTATTGCAATTACACATGTTTGTGATGGGGTCCTTCTCCCATATCACACAATCAACAGAGCGAGAGATGGCTGTACAATCCAATAAGCATTTATTCCAAGCAAATCAAACGGTCCATAACATAATCCACAAAACAGAGGGTAAAATTAGTACAGGTCTCCAGGTCTCTCTCTGAGAAGTCGCAGCTTCTCCCAGAGGATCATTACTTCTCCCTTCAAGTTCTCCAACAGACTGACTGTTACGGGGGGCTGTCTGATAATAACCGAAAGGAGTATCAGACAGTCAGGGTCCACCGTGCAAAGACTTTGCTGCAGACTATGGCAGAGTGCAATACCTCTGTTAACTCACAGAAGGATATAATAAGTAAGTAAAGCAATTCCTCCCTTACTTGGAGGGTGTGTGAAATGATCTCTGTTAATAATCACAGAGACAAAGGCAATGTGTGCGAAATGGCACCTACCTAGGTCCGCTCTTCTAGTGGTGCAAAAGAGACGAACAGCAGCATAAGCCGCACAAAGCTCCTACCTGCGTTCGCTCCACTAGTGTGCGAGGACACGAACCACTAGATATGGCACCTGCCTAGGTCCGCTCTTCTAGTGGTGCAAAAGAGACGAACAGCAGCGTAAGCCGCACAAAGCTCCTACCTCTGTTCGCTCCCCTTGTGTGCGAGGATACGAACAACTGCCAGACGCAGTATAAGGAACGTTACCCTAGCGGCAACGTCCACCTACGAGTAGAATCACAAGGCCCAGCCAGACCATGTGCCTCAGGCACCTGCCTATGTCCGCTCCCCTAAGAGGTAAGGATACGGACAGCAGCCGAAGCTGTAAGGTATAAGAACGCTACCCTGCCGGTAGCGCTCACCTAGCATAGACAGAGGAATGCCTAGAGGAACGCGCACAGAGCGTCTACTCATATGCATGAACCAAGAGGACTGAGCACCATGCAGCGTGTGTCAGGGTCTTATATAGACTCTGTGCCTCATCCAAGATGGAGGACACCAGAGCCAATCCGCTGCCAGAACGACAGGAGTGACGTCATGCTGGCCTATCACCGAGCAAGACGTCACAAGCACATGACCAGCGACCAATCGGCATAGAAGGTGTCAGAGACATGTGACCTCGTGTCAGCGATGATGTCACCCGCACATGTGCAATGGCTCCAAGATTGGACTTAGTCTCCGGCGCTCGCACATGTGCAGTAGCAAGAAATCTGGACATAGTCTCCAGTGCTCGCAGCAACTGTAACACTGACTCTTCCCCCCAGGTAAGCAGAGAGTTTACAGTAGGTGGATCCCAGGCCCCCTCCCCCAGACTTAGGGACAGGAAAACTACAGGGGATAATTACCTACAGACAATACAATGTACACACAAGCAATACAAATAATGGACAGTGAACCAAGCCTAAAATATGAACCTACACAGCATGATACACAGTACGCCATATTCCACCATCACAATGTTTTCTTACAAACATGTTTATTTCCTTTGTGTGTATTGGAAAAATGGAAAAACACAGCACAAAAAGAAACAGAGACAAAAATGCAAATTGGACATAATTTCACAAAAAATTCCAAAAATGGGCTGGACAAAATTCTTGTCATCAGGAACTTAATATTTGGTTGCACACCCTTTGGACTGAATAACTGCAGTCAATGGCTTCCTATAATTATCATCAAGCTTCTTACACCTCTCAGCTGGAATTTTGGACAACTCTTCATTTGCAAACTGCTCTATGTCTCTCATATCTGATGGGTGCCTGCTACCAACAGCAATTTTAAAAACTCTCCACAGGTATTCAATAGGAATTAGATCCATATTCATTGAGCCACTTGAGAACTCCCCAGCACTTTGTTTCCATCCATTTGTGAATGCTACTTCAAGTATGTATAAGGTCATTGTCCTGCTGTAAGACCCATGACCTAGACGCAAACCCAGCTTTCTGACACTGGGCACTACATAGAGACCCAAGAACCTTTGGTAATCTTCAGATTTCATGATGCCTTGTACACTGTCAAGGCACCCACTGCCCAAGGCAGCAAAACAACCTCAAAATATTAACCTCTACCATATTTGACTGTATGTACTGTGATCTTTTGTTTGTAGGCCTCAATACATTTTCAGTACAAGTGGAATAATGTGCTTTACCAAAAAGCTCTATCTTGGTCTAATCTGCTACAAAATGCTTTTCCAAAAGGATTTTGACTTACTCATATACATTTTGACAATATTCAGTGTAGCTTTATATGTTTCTGTGTCAGCAGTGGGGTCCTCCTGGAACTTCTGCTTTACCATTTCATTTCATTCAAATGTTGACGATTGTTCACGCTGACACTGTTGCACCCTGAGCCTGCAGGACAGCTTGACTTTTTTGGGAACTTGATTGGGAGTGCTTATGCACCATCTGGACTATCCTATGTTGCAACCTTTCATATTTGTTTCTCTGCTGTCCATGTCCAGTGAGGTTAGCTACTGTTCCATAGGTTACAAACTTCCTGATTATGTTGTACACCAAGATTTCAGGTCTTATAACTTTGAGATTGTTGATATTTTTCAACAATTTTGGTTCTTAATTCCTCAGATAGTTTGCTTCTCTATTTGTTAACCATGCTTACTGTGGCAAACACATACACACAGTGGAAACATTGATTCAACTTCTACCCTCTTTATCTGGTTTCAAATGTGATTTCCATATTGCCCACACCTGTTACTTTCCACAGTTGAGTTTGAACAAACATCACATGCTTGAAACAAAGTAGTTTACCCACAATTTTGGAAAGATGGCAACATTTTTGTCTGCCCCCTTTCTAGGGTTTTGTGTGAAATTATGTACAATTTGCCTTTTTTCTCTAATTTTGTAAAAATATACACAAAGGAAATAAACATGTGTATGACAAAAAATGTGTAATTGCAGTAATTTTATCAGAGAAATATTTAATATTGTGGAACAATTTCAAGGTTACCAACACTATGCCATCCATACATGTACAGTATTTTATGGCGATCAGAGAAACCTTTCCTGTTCTCTCTCCTTGGGATCTGCTGCAACACCACCAGGGATCAGACAAATCTTATCTTGGGCTTGTAACTCATTAGATGCCTTTGTCAATTGCAACTGTGACATATAGAGTACAAGATAAACAACCTTTTCTGCTTTTTTGGGAAATTAGCATGTACACTTCTATGGGATGCCTTCCTAAAGCTTACATTTCAGAACCTGATAATAAATAGGAATTCTCTTGGTTCTGTAAGCTTATTCAATGGAATCACATCATTTTATTAACTGAAAATAGACAACTAATATGACAACTAGAGGTGATCAAACTGATTTGGATGACCAGGTTAGTATTCCAATGCCAATGGATTGGAACCCTGTGAAATATCTCTTACTTGATAATATCCAGGCTCCTATTTTGATTAGCCTGGTTGGATGTCATCCTTGAAGACTAATGCTTGCAGAAGGCTCGCCCAATGGCCACAGAATACTGACCTAGTGCTGGACCTGGTGAAAAAACATTGGTGTTGCTGTATATAGAAAACATAATTGCCAAACTTGGTACCAATCCAATTACTTTAATATTAAATATCCGATGATATGGTTTTAGTAAAATAGACATCAATATCACAATCACCTGCCCCATCCTGCTCTGTGTGTTCAGTATACCAGTCGTGGTAGTAACATGGTAACAGTAGATCTATAGTACTAAGGTAATGACTAGATAGAAAAATAATACACCTTTCTCCAACCCTTTCAAAATGTGCCATCTCTGTGAGTCAGTAGTGGATTTTATTTCAGTCCTGTGTGGTCATAAAGATAAAGTCTTCAATCCTTATACCAAAGATGTTTTTAATAGGTACATTCAACACCCATGATTGATCAGGGAATTTGACAAGCTGAAAGAGCATCAAAAGCAAAAGAGGGAAAATTGGGCAACATCGTGTGAGAAAATTAAGAGAAATTGCCAGTGATCTTAGACATTGTTATAAATGTATTTTCTTTCTTTCTTTCAGGCTGGTGATGCACAGTATTAGTCATTTCGTCTTATGTGCTGCCAAAATCCTTAAAGATCTATAGCTATACAAGAGCAGGAAAGCCATTAATTCCACAGCTGAAGATATCCAACCATCATCCATTGCTGTTTATCATGAAGATTTAAAACTTCACCTTCTTCTGATATATATGTTCACCCAAAGTAATATCGTAGCAGTTGTGAGAAAAAGTTTGCAAACCTTTGGGAATGTCTGGATTTCACGATTAAATCCTAAAATGTCAACTAAGCCATAGAGTCTTAATTGACAGCATTTAACAGTGCCATATTTTTATTGAGCAATTGGCTTAAAGAACTGAGTTTATTGTTGGTATAGCATGGGTGTGAATAATTTAGCAACCAGTAGAACATATGTATTGAACTTTATGAATGATACCCGTGGTCCATTTTCATATGGAAAATTAATGGCAGCCAATGATATGATTTGCTGCAGATTGTTAGCGTCTAATTATTCTTTATGACTCCGGCTCTTACTGAGGAACAGTGAGACATTTTTCTAGTTTGAGCATACAGTTGTCTTCATTCTACATAAGCGTTAAAGGGGTTGTCTGCTGCAGGACAAAGCCTGCTGAAACACTAAGGAGACCATAAATATATATGTTCACCTGCTGGACAGCACCATTTCCAGCATTGTCATGTGAATCATGCAGCCTGTCAGCAACCGCTGATGGACTTCAGCGCTCATCTGATATAACAGTCAATTGTGAGCACCAAGTCAGCACTGACATTGATGGAATGGCGCCAGCCTGGGAGGGGAGCATACTTTATATTATTTTCCATGTGGCATGCTAGCATTTAAGAGGGGATGTCTAATAGTGAGCGACCCAATGTTTTGCCTTACCTCTGCCATGATCTCTTTAAACAGGACCTGTCACTTGCTCAATAAAAATTCAATGATAGTTACAGTAAATAACTTAGAAAAATCCCTAACTTCACCTGATTCTGTAATTTTTTTTCCACTTTGCTCTGCATTACTCCATTGTAGAGAGATTCACATATGTTGCTTTTGGAGATCAACATTTGAAATTTCTGTTTGTAGACCAACCGCTTCTTAAGAGTCTTCTCTGGGAGTGTGCATATTCAACCCCTTCCTCCCAGACATTGGTAATTAGAGCATGGTCTCTGATCTGGCAGGAGTAAAAGAGTACACCTTAAAAGAAAACTGAAGACATGCCCAGTTTCTGTAAATGGAGATTTCACTTATAGCTCTTCAAAATTAATGAAGTGATTCAATGCAAAACAAACAAAAAATACCCCAACAGAATCAGGATAGAAGGTATTATCTTATTATCTTCATTTTTTTTTTAAGAAGATGACAGGTCCATTTTAAATTAGTCCCCTAAACACTGCTCAGTTTACTAGGTAACCAAAAGATTAATCTTATAGTGACCAGAAAGTAAGGTGTCTAGGGCAATAATCTGTCTGAAGCACACCCCACTACAATGATATACACAGGTAGAAGCAATACCTTCTAAGAGAGTGTTCTTTTTCACCATTTAACCTTTATATTATTCTTTATTTTGCACAATATCAGAATGTTGTAATGAAGAAAAGGTGATCAAAATGTGCATTTTGTAGAACAGAGGTCAATTATTTAGAACACCAAACGCCACTTGATTGTTTCATTCTCATTAGCATAGAGCATTAATATATTTAATTATCTTAATCATTTGTTCAGTAAAAATAAGGCAACTTATAAAAGGATTTTCTATATTATAAGTTGTAAAAATAATTAGAGCACATTTTGAATGAAAATTCATAAAGGAATCAAGAATATACCCATGGGTTCACTTTTTCCACAACTGTAGCACAGGTGTATTGAATCCCTTTGTACATTACTTGTTATTTATTTTTACTTTGGTTCTGTACTATATAAAAAAAATAAACATTTCACTTAATTTCTCAGTCTAGTCTTCCTTTGACATGGATTAAAAATGTTATTACTTACAGAATTTGTTATATCATCTACTCTATTTGTCATATTTGTCTTTTTTACGGCATCAGATGTAATAGTACGTAAAATGTATGGGGCAGACTCAGGTGCTGAGCCTGCACCGCATCCGGCGAGTGCTGTCTGTAGTACATAGCCACCCTCTGCTTATAACAGCAGCGACCAGAGATTGCTGCTGTTTAATCAATGAAAGGGAGTCTGACAACCCTAAAAACAAATGAAATTAATTACATAGGTACATGCTGTGTGCTATTATAGATTGAGTTTAAGAACTGCTTGCTCTGGCCAATAAAACACTAAAATCTATATTGCAATTTGATCTTTATGGTATCCCCTCTATAGCTGTATAAATATGTTGTAGTTTAATGTGTTTTGGAGATGACAGACTCCTCTTATATGTTGCTATCAATCTCTGACAGCAACATTTAAATGTTAATGCTGGAGAGGGGAAACGAGGTTAATGCCGCACTGCTACCGAAGTAATAAACTGTTGATTTAATCAATTCTTCTTTATTTCACAGGTCTACACGTTTCAGAGGTCAGAGCCTCCTTCATCAGGACAGAGGAAAAATCAACAATGTATTTTTGTTTTTTCCTGTTCTGATGAAGGAGGCTCTGACCTCTGAAACGCGTAGACCTGTAAAATAAAGAAGAATTCATTAAATCAACAGTCTATTACTTCGGCAGCAGCACGGCATTAACCCCGTTTCTCCTCTCCAGCATTAAAATTTAAGCTATCTGGGGCTGCAGCAGCCACCATGATCTCAGGCTTATATAGGGGTTATGACTCACACAACCTCTTTATGTGAGTGTCTCTTTATATACATCTCCCTATAATATCTGGTAAGACCCTATTGGCGCTCTTTTTCCTTCAGCTTTCAGCAACATTTAAATGAAGTGATTGCCAATGAATGTGTATCAACTGAAGTCGTCCACCTGTGATGTAAAAATGGGGGGCTGATGGATTGTCATAGCAAACGGGTGCATGCTGAAGGACCTCATAGCTGTCATCTTTGTCCCTTTCTACCGGAATAGGGGATAAGTTATTTTCAGCTAACAACTCTTTTAAACACTCTACAGTACCTGCCTGCTGTTGGCACCATACTGCATTCTGTGATTGACTCATTTTATTTTTATTTTTAACAAATTGCAAACTTTCTTTTTTAATCACACAAATAAAAAATAAGTTGAACATTTAATTCTTAATCAATGTGTTAAAAGAAATCATTAGTAGTGATGAGAGAGCACGAAAATGCTGGGGTGGTTGGTACTCAAATCGAGCAAATCAAACTACTCGGGTGCTTGTCTTGAGTAACAAGTATAATAAAGGTCAATGAGAAACTTGAGCAATCTTCCAGAATTCTCCCCCAAGGTGTGTGAGGGGGCTGGAAAATAACTGAAATGGATGGAAACAGCATTCAAATGGAATGGGAACAGCACAAGGAAGCCACCTGGACGCATCTATGACTCACTGGTCGCTACTGGGAATAATGTTGCAGGGTAGGCAATAAAACTTAACTTTTACTAATGAAGTTAAAAGGGACAAACATACATATAATTAAAGTGCATAGTGAACCATGTGCAACGGTAAGTCACAAAACCACACTAAAACCTCAAATGTGTCCAGGGAGCAGCTTACAAAAAAGCTCACCTGGAGAAACAATCGTCTGGGTATACACATATAAAGACGCCAGTATGAGATTTCTTTTTGTGCTCTATGTGTGTTAGCTCCCCTGATGAGTTCACCAATGAAACACGTAGGAAGGTTGAGGAACACACCTGTTGCAGACTACAGTTAAAGAGGTAATGTGTGGCTGGATGAGCTGGCCCCCCTTTTTGAATTCCACACGTTATTCTCCTAGGACTATCTGAATGTGTTATACAAGAAAAACGGTGAGATTTGTCCAGTTTATTTAATTCCTATAGACGCTGTCTGTATAATTTGGTGGTGACAGCCTCATCATTACTAGGACTGTATGTGCTACCTTGGTTTAATGCTGCCCACCTTTAAATGTAAAACCAAAAGAAATGTAGCCATGAAGACAATACATTAATAAAATATAAAATGTTTTATTGAGAATCAATCAGTGGCTGGTGTGGCTCAGCAATGGTTTAATGGCGACAGGTAATTTACCCCTATGATGGGATCTCTTGTGGTATATTCCCTTGTTTTTTCCTGTGTTTGTGCCTTTTAGCTACATGTGTTGTGCCCTGGACAAGCCAGGGGCCACAGAGAACAACACCAACACACCCCCACCCCCAGCAGTTTCACAGCAGACATCCCCAGTGTGACCTGATTCCTTCCTCGGGCTCAGACAGACACACCAGGTGGGCGGAGTCATGAGATGGAAACGCTCACCCAGGAGTTTAGCTGGCCTGAGGCAGGAAACAGGCCAGTCAAGTCCAGGGAGAGGAGGAGAGAGAAGGTCTGCAGGGAGACAGAAGCAGACAGGGGCCTAGGTTGGAGCCTAAGGCCCCCATGCAGAGAGTGAGGCAGACGGTAGTGGCCGTCTGCGAGAGCCGGGAAGACAGTTGGTGGAACCGTAGGTAGCCGGGGCTGGGCGGTGGCCCACCGGTACTGAATCAGGGAGCCAGCTCTAAAATTCTATTGTTTATGTATTGCCCGTCTATTTAAAGTATTGTTATACCCATTTTTGGGGACTTATAATTGAGACGAGATATATACTGTAATTACATCTTTACATAAACTAATATCTATCTGTTTGCAATCCACTTGCTGAACCTTGTGGTGCCTCGGCACTTTTTCAGTGCTATCCCTTGCCCTATTGGTTTTAATATGATTCTCAATAAAAATGTTATATTTTATTAATGTATTGTCTTCATGGCTACATTTCTTTTGGTTTTGTTTTGACATAGTAGCCTGACTCCATTCTGGAGAGTATTATATATTTATGCGCACATCTCCGTGTGGCAACACAAATTGGTATTGATCCACCTTTAAATGTGTATATCCAGATGTTAGTGTTAGGGATAAGCAAATGTATTTATTACTATTCGCAGAATAGTGCGGTATTTGGGCTATGCGTTATATAGCGAATAATGGTGTATTCGCCTGGCTATATTCAGGTGCCCTGCCCAGCCAATTAGGCACCTGATTTGCAGCCACTAAACATGCTTGGCTTCTTAACCAATCACAGTAATGCTGCAGCCATCTTGGTTGTGGCATTACTGTGATTTGTTGGCCGCTCAGCATCATGGGGTCTGTAAAAGACCTTCTGCTGCCATTTTGCGCCCATTGCTTCTGGATGCAGCATTGAATCAGTGTAGGGACAGAGGGAGCAGCTGCTAGGGAGAGTGTAGGCCTCTTAATAACACAAAAATCTCTTTTCAGGACTGCCTTGCAGCGTAGGTCAGTGTAGCGTTCAGAGGGACACATTTCCGAGCAGGGACAGTGTTTAAAGCAGTGTGTGTCACTACCTCCAAAGTACCATCCTGAAACCAGAATACAATATCTCTTTTAAGAGCTGATAGCACTGAAGAAAGTCATAGCAGGGAGGGAATAGATTGGGGATTAAGTAGGGAACCGGGACCTGTTTTCACAATATTTATGGGTTCACAGCCTGACTTGTGCCATCCAGATCACCCACATTAATACATTGCTAGGGACTTTTGTAGCACACCTGCATACATCAGGGTGCTACAGGGAACTGTATCCTGTTCCCTCAGGATACAGGGCTTACCCCCCCATGGTTCCAGGTTACCAGAAACCGGTGCCACCTCCATCAGCACCACAAATACCAATCAACACCTCACATTATGACCTTTCAGACACATCAGTGGGTTGACCAAAAAGAAGGACCAAAGATCCATATCTGTTTACACATTAAACAACGCAGATTCCACCATGTAACTCATATATGAAACCAAAAAGGGTGTTTCTGCACACAAAAATTTCATCCAATAACCATCATGTTTTTAGAAAAAATATCAAATTTTATTCCATCATAATTGAAGTATAACATTATATTACTTTATTAATTGCTGGTATACACAGAGTTAAAAAACCCTACCCCATAAAAACAACCAATGAAAACAACTGGTGCATTGTGGAACAGGACATAATATCAAAAAATTCATGCATCATGCACACATATGAGTTCCTGGGTATAAATGGGCACGGGCACATCCAGTGATTGCCCACTACTGTGTTAAAGTGCCAAAAAAGGGGCTCAAAATATTTTAGATCTTAAACCTGCAATTTGCATTCCATATTGCGACCAAATCTATAACTATGTGGGTGAAATAAGGCTATTTCCTAGTTGACAGAGTTGATATATACATCATCTATAGGGGACATCATTCAAAACCAATATATATATATATGATGCAATCCCTCCTATTAAAGGGAAAAAGACCTTTTCAAATGTTGACAAAATTGTGTTATTGCATAGAGTATCTCCCAACATTTAAACATATTGCATATTTTATCAGATATTTGCCTTGGATTGTAAATGAGTTACCCCCATCAGAGTTGAAAATAATTCAGAGGGCCAAGGTTGATATCCCCGGCAGGTGAGTCACAACAACCAGCACCTCAATGTACACTGGTACATAAAGAAACAACCACGATGATAGTGCTTCCCATATCACATATATAATTGTGAGTTGCTAGATACAATTGTAAATAGGTGAAAACACCTCCGGAGATTTCCCACAAGATCTTAAGTTTAAAGGAAAAAACACCTCCATTGAGATTTGGTACAATTCAAAGAGCCATATTCATATACCCAGGTGACGGACCACAACACCTGAGGTGTGGGAAATCTCCGGAGGTGTTTTCACCTATTTACAATTGTATCTAGCAACTCACAATTATATATGTGATATGGGAAGCACTATCATCGTGGTTGTTTCTTTATGTACCAGTGTACATTGAGGTGCTGGTTGTTGTGACTCACCTGCCGGGGATATCAACCTTGGCCCTCTGAATTATTTTCAACTCTGATGGGGGTAACTCATTTACAATCCAAGGCAAATATCTGATAAAATATGCAATATGTTTAAATGTTGGGAGATACTCTATGCAATAACACAATTTTGTCAACATTTGAAAAGGTCTTTTTCCCTTTAATAGGAGGGATTGCATCATATATATATATATTGGTTTTGAATGATGTCCCCTATAGATGATGTATATATCAACTCTGTCAACTAGGAAATAGCCTTATTTCACCCACATAGTTATAGATTTGGTCGCAATATGGAATGCAAATTGCAGGTTTAAGATCTAAAATATTTTGAGCCCCTTTTTTGGCACTTTAACACAGTAGTGGGCAATCACTGGATGTGCCCGTGCCCATTTATACCCAGGAACTCATATGTGTGCATGATGCATGAATTTTTTGATATTATGTCCTGTTCCACAATGCACCAGTTGTTTTCATTGGTTGTTTTTATGGGGTAGGGTTTTTTAACTCTGTGTATACCAGCAATTAATAAAGTAACATCAGTGGGTTGGTCTAGCTGGAATAGGGTCACCCACCTACGGGTCAGGCAGACTGGTGGGAGGGAGGAAGAGCAGTTTAGTGAGAGCCCTCAAAGAGTGAGGAGCTGGAGTGTCAGCTCCTGGGGAGCTAGACCAAGGTTGGGTCACAGACGGTGGTCCGGGACCAGAGGAGGACTGTCAGCACCAGCAAGCCCAAGAGAACTGACCGGTACCGAGCACAACGGGGTACAGGACCCTAGGTCAGGAGCCAATTCAACATGGGGAGATAAGGTATGCACACCAGTGACTATGTAAGGGGAATACATGAAATAGCAGAAACTGCTGTGTGAATATTCACACAGCAGTTTCTGCTATTTCATGTATTCCCCTTACATAGTCACTGGTGTGCATACCTTATCTCCCCATAGTGATGTTTTTTTAGGTTTTTGCACCCAGTTCAGACTTAGAATGGTGTTCCAAACGTTATTCCTTATTTGTTAGTAGTTTTTCGTTTGTGAACCCTCCCCAACCACACCTATTGCCAATCCATATCATACGCATAAATAGCCTGGGTCTCAGCTTCCCATACACGGTAAGTTTTTTAACTGCATGAGAGGACACATACAAGCTAGGGACCCCAACGTAGAGAAATACTTTGGCGTAGTGTTGGGGCTCTATTGCATTGATCAATTCAGTAGCTAAATTTCTCTTGATTCATATGTTCATGGCAGTAATGCAGATTCCATTTTTCACATTTTCACTCTTACATATAGCTATTGGATTTTTCAAGTCAGTATTCACACAGCAGTTTCTGCTATTTCATGTATTCCCCTTACATAGTCACTGGTGTGCATACCTTATCTCCCCATAGTGATGTTTTTTTAGGTTTTTGCACCCAGTTCAGACTTAGAATGGTGTTCCAACTGTTATTCCTTATTTGTTAGTAGTTTTTCGTTTGTGAACCCTCCCCAACCACACCTATTGCCAATCCATATCATACGCATAAATAGCCTGGGTCTCAGCTTCCCATACACGGTAAGTTTTTTAACTGCATGAGAGGACACACACAAGCTAGGGACCCCAACGTAGAGAAATACCTTGGCGTAGTGTTGGGGCTCTATTGCATTGATCAATTCAGTAGCTAAATGTCTCTTGATTCATATGTTCATGGCAGTAATGCAGATTCCATTTTTCACATTTTCACTCTTACATATAGCTATTGGATTTTTCAAGTCAGTATTCACACAGCAGTTTCTGCTATTTCATGTATTCCCCTTACATAGTCACTGGTGTGCATACCTTATCTCCCCATAGTGATGTTTTTTTAGGTTTTTGCACCCAGTTCAGACTTAGAATGGTGTTCCAACTGTTATTCCTTATTTGTTAGTAGTTTTTCGTTTGTGAACCCTCCCCAACCACACCTATTGCCAATCCATATCATACGCATAAATAGCCTGGGTCTCAGCTTCCCATACACGGTAAGTTTTTTAACTGCATGAGAGGACACACACAAGCTAGGGACCCCAACGTAGAGAAATACCTTGGCGTAGTGTTGGGGCTCTATTGCATTGATCAATTCAGTAGCTAAATGTCTCTTGATTCATATGTTCATGGCAGTAATGCAGATTCCATTTTTCACATTTTCACTCTTACATATAGCTATTGGATTTTTCAAGTCAGTATTCACACAGCAGTTTCTGCTATTTCATGTATTCCCCTTACATAGTCACTGGTGTGCATACCTTATCTCCCCATAGTGATGTTTTTTTAGGTTTTTGCACCCAGTTCAGACTTAGAATGGTGTTCCAAACGTTATTCCTTATTTGTTAGGAGCCAATTCAACGTCCTGGCAATTAACCTGCAGAGGAAGGGGACCTTCAGGGACCTTCGCACAGAGCTCAGAGATTGATGGCAACAACACAACGTGGGGGACAGGGTTTTCCAGCCAAAAAGCAGCCCACTGAAGTCCCAAGTGCCAGCCCTCAAGAGCACAGCTACACTACACATATATTAACAGCTTCAAGCCACGGGGGCATAAACAGACAACTAAATTGTGCACGAAAACAGGCTTTGGATTACCAAGTGACACCGGTGGGAGTGGATACCGGGACGGGCTCCCGGCAGTGGCAGTGGTACACAGAGACTTTGGTTTACCTACGGTGTGTGTGTCTACTTTATAAACTTCATCCAACACCATGACTACCACAGTGAGTACCCTGATCCTTGCACCCTGTGCTCTCAAATAACCACCAACATCCCCTGAGCCCGGGGCCTTCCCTTCCTGTGGAGGGACTAACATCAGGCTGCTTAACTCCATCTGCCCCGGTACTCCTTACAGGTGCGGCGGTACTTCCATTAAAGTTTGCTCGGCTTGGTCAACGAACATCTGCAAATATGTCAGCAAAACCCAAAATGAAAAAATAGGCAGTTCTTCAGGGACAGAGCCATGGACGTAGGGGTGGTGTTGTCAGTGGTGGTCAACAAGGCACTGAGTCTGTGTCAGGTCAGAAGAAGCTTGATTCATCCACTATGTTCCTTGCCAAATTTCCCGATCTGGATCGTAAACATGTGTGGATGCCAGAAGAGCGAGAGCAGATTCTGTCTTCAATGGCAGACAAGGCATTTGTCAAACAGGAACCGATCTTCCACAACTACACAGTCTACTGTGGATACACAGGAAGCTTGTCCATCCAGTCCTCAACCTGGTCCTTCTTGCTTCCCCATAATCAATCACAGGAGATACATGACCCCAATCTTGGCAACTCTCAGGATCTGTTTAGTATGTATCGTTTGGTTGGTTCTGGTCTCTCACCATGCAGCATTGAAGAATGACATGAGGAGGTGGCGTGCATTGATGCGCAATTATTTGAGGACCTACGGCAAGAAGAAAGCCACTTTGAGGAACATTGTTTACTGTTTCCAGAGGTGGAGGCTGATAATGATGAGACACAATTGCCATCAGGTCAGCCTACAATCTCAAGTGGGAAGGAGGATGAGATGGAAGATGATGTGGTCAATGATGAGTCCACTTTTCCGACCTGGACCATTGACATGAATAGCGAGCACAGCAACACAGAGGAAGATGGATATGTAGCACCAACACAGGCACCAATGAGTAGTGGTTTTCCTAGAGTGAGAACTGGGTCAACTGTTCTCAGGAGCACCCCCACTGTGGCCAGAGTCAGGGCAAGGTGGCGTTCAGCCGATGTCTGGATTTTTTTTTCTAAAAGTCTTTTAGAAAAAAATATTGTAATCTGTAGCATCTGCCATACCAAGTTGAGCAGACGCCAAAGCAAAGGCAACCTGAGCACCAGCAGTATGTGGAACTACATGGCAGCCAAGCACCCCAGTAGGTGGGCAGAACACCAGGGTACCAAATTTGTAACTGCGGGTCAAACCACTGCTATGTCGCCTGTGCTACGTCCTTCACAATCTGTTCTCCAGGATGCAGCCGTTCATACATCCTGCCCACAGGGTACAATTGCACAGACACAGCAAATATCAACCACATCCACTTCATTGTCGTAGGGAAACATCCAGTTGTCCATGCCTGAGAGCTCGGAAAGGAAAGGTAAATACCCAGCCATGCACACACAGGCACAAAACCTAAACTCGCACATTACCAAATTCCTAGCAATGGAGATGTAGAAATTTAAATGTGCTTTACACGCTGCGATATCGGTAACGATATATCGTCGGGGTCACGTTGGTAGTAACGCACATCCGGAGCCGTTACTGACATCGCAGCGTGTAACACAAATGAGCGACAATCGACGAGCACCAAAACGTGAAAAATCGTTGCTCGTTGACAGGCCGCTCATTTCCTTAATACCGCTGCAGTAACAGGTACAATGTTGTTTGTCATTCCTGCGGCACCACACATCGCTGTGTGTGACACCGCAGGAGCGACAAACATCTCCTTACCTTCCTCCACTGGCAATGAGGAAGGAAGGAGGTGGGCGGGATGTTATGTCCCGCTCCTCTCCGACCCTTCGCTTCTATTGGCCGGCCGCTCAGTGACGCTGCAGTGACATCGCTATGACGCCGAACGCACCTCCCCCTTGAGGGAGGTATTGTTCGGCGGCCAGAGCGACATCGCTGAACAGGTATGTGTGTGTGACGCTGCCGTAGCGATAATGTTTGCTATGGCAGCGATCACCACATATCGTGCCACCGACGGGGGCAGGTGCTATCGCGCTCAACATCGCTAGCCGATGCTAGCGATGTCGCAGCATGTAAAGCCCGCTTTAGGCTTGTGGGAACACAGTGTTTCCGTGATCTCTAGGCTGTGGCTGCCCCACTATACAGTGTTCCCAGCTGCCACTATTTTACCCGTTGTGCCGTCCTCGCGTTACACAAGCACGTGTTAAACAATCTCAACCGTGCTCTGACCAACGCCGAAACCGGGAAGGTCCACCTTACAACAGATACGTGGACAAGTTGTTGTGGACAGGGATAATACATATCTGTCACAGCACACTGGATGAACTTTGTGGAGGCTGGGACAAACTCGCAAACCGTAACATCACACATCCTAACCATGCCAAGTATAGCGGTCCCAACTTCCACCAGCATTTCCGCCTTATCATATGCCACTTCCTGTCTCCCCTCTTCCTCCTCCTCCTCCTGCTCCTCATCCTCTGCTGAATTATCCTTCCCATCACTGCCAAGCTAGGAGCTGTGCAGCAGCGCATCGGTAAAGCGGCAACGTGCTCTATTGAAGCTGATCTGTTTAGGTCACAAACCGCACACTACAGCAGAGCTGTGGCAAGATATAAAGGAGCAGATTGATCAGTGGCTCTCCACACTGAACCTGCAACCCAGCCTGGTCGTTTGCAACAATGGATGTAATCTGCTGACAGCTTTAAAGGTTGGTAAGCACACGTGCAATGCATGGCTCACGTGCTGAAACTAGTTGTTCAGAAATTCATAAAAACATACCCTGACTTGCCGTACCTACTTGAGAAGGTGCACTGTTTTAGTGCCCATTTCCACCATTCCCTTTTCGCTTTTGCTGGTCTTACAGCACTGACAAAGTGCTTTAATTTGCCAAGTCACCGACCCATGTGCGACCAGCCCACGCGGTGGAACTCAATATTCTATATGTTGGCGAAGATTAATGAGCATACTGAGCAGCAGGGGGGAGTAACTGAATAAGAGCTTCAACATGCTCATCAGACTGAGAGTCAGCCATCGCACATAACAACTGTTGAGGGGGTGTGGATCACTGCCATTTGTGAGGTTCTTGAAAACTTTGAGTACTGCAGCAAGCTCATGAGCGGTGATCAGGCTATTATCAGCTTAACCACCCCACTGCTGTGTCTGTTGAAACAATCACTGCATAATCACAAAGAGGAAGATGTGAGTGCCCAGCATGTGGCTATAGAGCCAAATTTCCCAATGGGTGATACTACCCAACCAATATTCTGAGGCAACATTGGGTGATGATGAGGAGGATGAGGAGGAAGAAGACTTGTTTTTCTGTGGTTCCCAGGGGACTCCCAATGCTACACAGGGTAATCTCAACCCCAGATTCACGTCTATCCAGCATGGATGCATTGGTAAGAATGGTTGATCTTGGGGATATCAACATCCAACACCGTGGAGACACCATCACGTGTTTCTCAACGCAGTGACACTAGAACAAGACCCCCTGGGAAAATATGCAAAACAAGAATGCCACGGAGACACCATCACATGTTTCTCAACGCTGGCAGGAAACTAGCCAGGTCTTTCACCGTGAAGGAACAACCACAGGAAGGGCAGTCTCCAATCAAGGAAACCGCCTATACCAAAACATGGTATCAATCCACAGACAGCTGTTTCGGGGTATTTGCCCCTACTCCACTCTGATGAGGGGCAAATACCCCGAAACAGCTGTCTATGGATGGATATCATGTTTTGGTATAGGCGGTTTCCATGATTGGAGACTGCCCTTCCCGTGGTTGTTCCTTCCCGGTGAAAGACCTGGCTAGTTTCCTGCCAGCATTGAGAAATATGTGATGGTGTCTCCGTGGCATTCTTGTTTTGCATATTTTCCAAGGGGGTCTTGTTCTAGTGTCACTGCGTTGAGAAACACGTGATGGTGTCTCCGCGGTGTTGGATGTTGATCTCCCCAAGGGCAACCATCCTTACCTATGTAGTCTTCTACTAGGCATTGCTCCCACTAGAAAGTTTCCTACTCCAAACTGATGAGGGGCAAATACCCCGTGTGGAGACACGGGACTCAGTGGGTGCTCTCGTCCACAAAAACCCGCTGTCTTTAGATAGCGTGGCTCAGGGCTCATCCCAACTGAACGCCGGCCTCCTTAACCGTGGGCGTAACACTACTCAGACAACACAGGGTGAGGGAACCACAATAATTAGACTTTATTGGATCCCCAAAATATTAACGGCACATAGCACATAACCAGCAAAATACAAATGTAACAGACAACAGAGTCTCACCCTTCCGCTGGCTCACCAGGGATTTAGAATGTCCATGCCTCAGAGGTTCCAGGGCTATTTACTCCAATCCAGCAGCACCCCGCTTTTGGCGGGGACCCACTGAGAAAGGAATAATGCCAGATTCAGGAAGCTGTGTGAGGTCTGCAAAGTCTGTAACAGGTGACTGAACTGTCCCAACCTGAGTGTCCTCCTTAGGTAGTCCTGGTATGATGTTACAATCCTGGCAGCCAGAGTCGAAATCCCTAGGCTGTGGATATGGTCTCCAACCGGAACCGGAGTCCCTAGATTGAAGCCATAAGATATCCTGATCCTCTAGTCAGCTCCAAAGAGCTTAGACTGGATCCATCAGCATCCATCAACAACCACCTGGTGGCTTAAAGAAATCCCTTTTATAGCCACAGCCTTCCACTTGGATACACTGCGTCCTCATTGATTGGTTGGACAAGAGCGCCTCTCCCATTGGATGAATCTCAAGCTGCATGGACAATGTTCATCCAAATGAGGTCTACAGAAAGACTGAAGGTATACATGGAGTCTGCAAGTCACAGACTCAGCAATGGCTATTAAGGTAATCACATTAGCAATACACAACTACAATACAATGGTTACTGGAAAAGTCTGGAGAACAATACGTCTGGCTTTCAGTGGCCAACACAATTACATTGAGTCAACAAGAGTCTTGTAAAAACAATGAGGGACTTCTCCCTCGTCTATAAGCAATCTATCATGCTGTCTGGCTGAATTTTAAGAAACTTTAACCCATGAGAGTCCATGTCGTCACACCCCGAAACAGCTGTCTGTGGATGGATACCATGTTTTGGTATAGGCAGTTTCCATGATTGAAGACTGCCCTTCCCGTGGTTGTTCCTTCCCGATGAAAGACCTGGCTAGTTTCCTGCCAGCATTGAGAAACATGTGATGGTGTCTCCGCGGCATTCTTGTTTTGCATATTTTCCCAGGGGGCCTTGTTCTAGTGTCACTGCGTTGAGAAACATGTGATGGTGTCTCCGCGGTGTTGGATGTTGATCTCCCCGAGGTCAACCATCCTTACCTATATAGTCTTCTACTAGGCATTGCCCCTACTAGCCAGTTTCCTACTCCACACTGATGAGGGGCAAATACCCCGAAACAGCTGTCTGTGGATGGATACCATGTTTTGGCATAGGCGGTTTACTTCATTGGAGACTGCCCTTCCCGTGGTTGTTCCTTCCCAGTGAAAGACCTGGCTAGTTTCCTGCCAGCGTTGAGAAACATGTGATGGTGTCTCGACGGCATTCTTGTTTTGCATATTATCCAGCATGGATGGGCTGAGAGGATGAGGAGGAGGTGGAGGAGGAGGAGGCGACGAGTCAGTGTGAGGAGAGGATGGGTGTTGTTCCTCCTGGTGGGGATACAGAACCTTTGCCTGTTTGCAGCTTGGCCCACATGGCACAGTTCACGTGTAAGTGTCTGTGGCAAGACCCTCGTGTGATACACATTTTATCCAACAACCTATACTGATTGGCCACCTTTCTGGACCCACGGTACAAGGAGAAATTTCCATCTCTCCTTTTGGAGGTGTACCGCCCCCGTGTCAGCGGCCGAGGCACTCGAATCCGGAACCATGGTGGCTCGAGGGGTCTCCGGACATGGGGGTTCGCGTGGCCACTCGAGTTTGAAAAGGTGGTTATGTACAGGGGAGTTAGAAGTTCGTGATGCCACCCATGGAGCGTGGTAAAGTGGGATACCACCGCTGCTGTTGATGGGGGAGCTCGGTGGCGGTGGTATGGAAGCAAGGCGTTTAACCCCTCCGTGGGTAGGGCGTTTGTGCCCTGGGTGCCAGTGGTAGTGCTGGGGGATGCTGTTGGGAGAAGGAAGGGTCTCTGTGTACTCACTTAGTCCAAGAACACTGACACCGACAGCTTTTAAACCAGAGTTCTGAGCACCGCTGCAGCAAGGAGGGAGCATGCTTGGATCCATACCCTTGGTGTTGTTTGTTTGCCTGTGGCCTTTTCTGTGGCACCTTCTCACTTGTTGGACCCTCTAGTCTGGAACTAATCGGGTCCTGCTCACCTGTATGGCTAACGGAGTGACCTTGCTCTCAGGGTTCACGCTCGGGATTTTCTGGACTGTGTTTGGGAAAGTCCTATCCCATCGGTGCACTAGTACCCCAATTTTGGAGCGGGTGAGGGATGAATCTTTAAGACTTCACCCCCATTGGGTAAATTACCAGGACGCTTGAAGCTACTTCCCGGCCTAGGGTCCGCGTACCCCTCGTGCCCTGGCCCCTGCCCAGAGATGGCTCAAGGCCACCGGCTGCCCTCCTCGGCAATCCGTGCCCCTTGACACGATCCCCTGTGACCGGGGTTATAGTTCCTACCAGGCCCAGACCAACGTCTAGCACCTAGTAGACTCAAGGAGCCCTGCTCCTGACCTCCTCTCTCTCTCTCTCCTCCATACGACAACTCTCCTCTTTCACTTTCCCCTACCAACCCCCCAAGTGGGTGGCCCTATTCCCTTCAGGTGGTGTATCTGGTGGGTGGTGTATCTGGTGGGTATGGTGTAAAGTGTTCTTAGGGTTTTGACTGGCTCTGATTTTAGCAACACCAAAGGATTAATGTGGAGAGACACCAACACCAGGTCCAACAGAAGTGGGAGGAACATGTGCGCACACTGGGCCATTTTCAATAAACCAGGACATCAGCAAGGGCTATCTTTGCCTGAAGCAATGCCAAGGAGGGAGAAGTGGCACAACATGGTCAAGCAGTACTTAAGTGACCATACCTGCATCCTTTCTTTCAACAAGGATAGGATTTCTCCACAGTTTGCAATCACTCCACATGAGAGCAAGCCAAACTAAATTTCACCAAAATGTTAATTTTGACTACTGCTGTTAACATCCACCACTTGCCATATAAATCCATTTCTTTCCTGTGTCAACCATGACTCAGCCCAAAGGGCTAATTTTTTTAAACAATGCACATCTGTGTGACAACCACATCCTTTCTGCTCTGTATATGGTCCGTTTTACATCTGTGTGCCTTCCGTTTTTTTTTGCAGGCCGCAAAAAAATGGAAGGAGGGTTACATGCAGTCAAAAGCCAGAAAGATAGATAGCTGGATAGATAGATAGATAGCTGGATAGATAGATAGATAGCTGGATGGATAGATAGATAAATAGATGATTGATAAATAGATAGACATATATAATGTCCCACTCCACTGCATTTTGTAATCTGTGTCTTTTAAGTGGCACTAAAGGGTGCTTAGCCTTGTGTTTAGCTAAAAAATGAATAATTAAAAAAACCGAAGTGGGGTCCCCCCAATTTTTTGTAGCCAGCTAGGCTAAGTCAGGCGGCTGCAGTCTGCAGACCACAGCTGTCAGCTTAACCTTGGCTGGTAATCCAAAACAGAGGGCACCCCATGCTGTTATTTTAAATTAAATACATCATTTAAAACAAAAAATGTGGGGTCCCCCCAAATTGGATCACCAGCCAAGGTGAAGCAGACAGCTGTAGTCTGGTATTCCCAGACTAGGGAGGTACATGCTTATTGGACTCTCCCCAGCCTAAAAAAGCAGGCTGCATCCTCTCCAGGAGTGGTGCAGCCATTAGTTGTGCCAATCTTGGCGCTTCGAACAAGCTCATCCCATTACCTTGGTGCGGTGGCAAATGAAGTAATATATGGGGTTGATACCAGCTGTGTAATGTCACCTGGCATCAAGCCCTGGCATTAGTGATTTCACAGCATCTATCAGATACCCGACCTCACTAACTCAGTAATAAAAAAAATAGACAACAAAAAAAATTTTATTTGAAAAAATACTCCCCAAAACATTCCCTCTTTCACCAATTTATTGAAAAGAAAAAACAATTCCGGGTGCGGCGTAATCCAATAAGGGGGTTCCATGATGATCCATACCATACTCACTGTCTCAGTCAATGAAGAACAGAAAGTTCTCCATTGGCTGGGAGAGCAGTGCAGTGACCTGAGCTAACATTATTAGGTCAGGCCAGGTCACTGCAGGGCACAATGAGCACTGATGTCATGAGGTTAGCTGAGTTCATTACCTGCAGTGATGAACTCCGCTAAACTCGTGACATCAGCGCTCGTCACTGAGTTCCATGGCCTTCGCGTTCTCACATGATCTGTCCCATGAGCCCATGAAGTCACCACTAGTCACAGTCTCGGGCTGCCCACGAGATTTGATGTGAGTACATGGCGTCATGGAAGTGAGTGATGAGCGTTGTCGTCACAAGTGCAGCGGAGATCATCACAGCAAGTAATGATCTGAGCTATCCTTCTGATGTCGGCGCTCGTCATCACGCAGCTGCTTGCACACTGCTGTGTGAGTCTCCGCAGGGCTGGCCAGGGCAGTGCGACATAGACTGCAGGAGCACCGATAGACTGAAGCCAGATGGAAGTTCTTCCGTGTGGCTTCAGGGGATCCCAGAAACCATATAATTCAGAAATGCATGCAGGCATATTCTCCAGACTCTATCCATTCAGTTTAATAATTTTCCCATCCATTTCAGCCTTTTCCTCAGGCCCTCAGACGTCTATGTTGGGTTCAGCAGAAAATTACTCGCATTTCCCATTGACTTGCATTGTACTCGCTATTTGGAATGAATATGCGAGTATTACAAAGAACTTGTTATGTTAGCTTGGAAAGCATGCCAAGACGCATGAAAGCTGTGATTAAAAATCATGGTTATTCAACAAAATATTGATTTCTGAACTCTTCCTTAGTTAATACATTAGTAATGTTGTTTCTAAATGATTATGAACTTTGTTTCTTTGCATTATTTGAGGTCTGAAAGCAATGCATTTTTTTTGTTATTTTGACCATTTCTCATTTTCAGAAAATAAATACAAAATTTATTGCTTGAAAATTCAGACACGTTGTCAGTAGTTTAAAGAATAAAAGAACAATTTACATTTTACTCAAAATTATACCTATCAAGAGAAAAATCAGAAAAATCAGAAAAACTGACAATTTTGCAGTGGTCTCTTAATTTTTGCCAAAGCTATATATTCACACATGTGTTTTACTGCGTTGTACATTCTCATTGTTTTCATTGGTGGAAAAAACACTGGTAGACATGACATGATTGACATGGTCAGACACATCCTGTGTAATTTATGAAGAAGGGACTCTTAAAACTCTCAAGGCCTATGCGGTCACTGCCATGCAGAGCTGTCTGATGTAGCAGAGCTGCATGGGTTGAAGGAGAAAGAAGACAGGAGATCAGGATCGTGGAGGGGTGAGAGGGAGTAATAAACATGGAGTCTCTAAGTGTGTCTGTGTATTTATTTCTATTAAAGTATTTTTTCTCTTGTGGTGTCTTTTTTTTAACTCTTTATTGGAGATTCTTAATGGCCGGGTCAAACTTGCCTGACATTAAGAATCTCTGGCTTAATACTAGCTAGTAAAACAAAGCTAGTATTAACCCTTTATTACCCAGCAAGCCACCCGGCTTCAGGGCTGCTGGAAGAGTTGGATACAGCGCCCGATGATGGCGCTTCTATGAAAGCGCCATTTTCTGGGGCGGCTGCAGACTGCAATTCGCAGCAGAGGGGCCTAGAAAGCTCGGGCCAACCTGTGCTACGGATTTCAATCCCCAGCTGCCTAATTATACCTGGCTGGACAAAAAAATGGGGCGAAACCCATGTCATTTTTTTTTTTTTAATTATTTCATGAAATTTATGAAATAAATTAAAAAAAGGGCTTCTCTATATTTTTAGTTCCCAGCCGGGTACAAATAGGCAGCTGGGGGTTGGGGGCAGCCGTACCTGCCTGCTGTACCTGGCTAGCATACAAAAATATGGCGAAGCCCACGTAATTTTTTTGGTGGGCAAAAAACTCCTGCATACAGTCCTGGATGAAGTATGCTGAGCCTTGTAGTTTTGCAGCTGCTGTCTGCTCTCCTGCATACACTAGTGAATGGAGCATGCTGAGCCTTGTAGTTCTACCCCCCCTGTCTCTCCCTTCAGCATACAGTCCTGGATGCAGCATGCTGAGCCTTGTAGTTCTGCAGCTGCTGTCTGCTCTCTTGCATACACTAGTGGATGAAGTATGCTGAGCCTTGAAGTTCAGTTTTTCGCCCCCCCCTAAAAAATTACGTGGGCTTTGCCATATTTTTGTATGGTAGCCAGGTACAGAAGGCAGCTACGGGTTGCCCCCAACCCCCAGCTGCCTATTTGTACCCGGCTGGAAACCAAAAATTTAGGGAAGCCCTTTTTTTTAGTTATTTCACGAATTTCATTAAATAATTAAAAAAAAAAATTGACGTGGGCTTTGCCCAATTTTTGTGTCCAGCCATGTACAACTATGCAGCTGGGGATTGGAATCCGCAGTGCAGGGTGCCCAAGCTTTCTGGGCACCCCTTTTTGTGAAATGCAGTCCGCAGCCGCCCCAGAAAATGGCACTTTCCTAGAAACACCATGTTCTGGTGCTGTATCCAACTCTTCCTGCTGCCCTGGTGACGGGTGGCTTGCTGGGTAATAATGGGGTTAGTGCTAGCTGTATATTACCAACTGGCCCTAAGCCCGAAATTCATGGTGTCACGCCAATATTAGACATAGCCACCATGAATTTCTAGTACAGATAAAAAAAAACACAACACACAGAAAAATATTTTTAATAGAAATAAAACAACACAATTAGTGACTCCATCTTTATTGAAATAAAGAACCCCCCTCCGCAGTAATCATGGGTCAAGGGTCCCGCGGCGTCCAATCTGGATACAATATCATCTGATCGGTTTGCTGGAAGGCAAAGCGATCAGATGATGTGTCAGGTTCAAGGACCTGAATCACATGACACAGCAGCTGATTGTATAAACGGCTTTTATACAATAAGCTGATGCATCAGTGCAAAAAAAAACTACACACTTCCGTGCATACTCCTGTCTGACAGCATCAGCTGATAGTTTAGCCATCCGGGCGGTAAGAAGCCGGCCTCACCACTCGACTTATACTGTCAGCTGATTCCGTCAGGTGACCGCTGTGGAGACACGGGGCTCAGTGGGTGCTCTCGTCCACTAAAACCCGCCGCCTTTAGAAAGACAGCGTGGCTCAGGGCTCATCCCAACTGAACGCCGGCCTCCTTAACCGTGGGCGTAACACTACTCAGACAACACAGGGTGAGGGAACCACAATAATTAGACTTTATTGGATCCCCAAACAATTAACAGCACATAACACATAACCAGCAAAACACACAAATGTAACAGGCAACAGAGTCTCACCCTTCCGCTGGCTCACCAGGGATTTAGAATGTCCATGCCTCACAGGTTCCAAGCTGTCTGAGGTCTGCAAAGTCTGTAACAGGTGACTGAACTGTCCCAACCTGCGTGTCCTCCTTAGATAGTCCTGGTTTGATGATAAAATCCTGGCAGCCGGAGTCGAAATCCTTAGGCTGTGGATATGGTCTCCAACCGGGTCCGGAGTCCCTAGATTGAAGCCATAAGATATCCTGATCCTCTAGTCAGCTCCAAAGAGCTTAGACTGGATCCATCAGCATCCATCAACAACCCCTGGTGGCTTAAAGAAGTCCTTTTTATAGCCACAACCTTCCCTTAGGATACACTGCGTCCTCATCGATTGGTAGGACAAGATTGCTTCTCCCATTGGATGAATTTCAAGCTGCATGGATAATGTTCATTTAAATGATGTGCATAGAAAGACTCAGGGTGTACATGTAATCTGGGAGTCACCGACTAGACAATGGCTACTAAGGTAATCACATTAGCAATACACAACTACAATACAATGGTTACTGGAAAAGTGTGGAGAGCAATACGTCTGGCTTTCAATGGCCAACACAATTACATTGAGTCAACAAGAGTCTTGTAAAAACAATGAGGGACTTCTCCCCCATCTATAGACAATCTATCATGCTGTCTGGCTGGATTTTAAGAAACTTTAACCCATGAGAGTCCATGTCGTCACATTCCTCCCCCTTCTTAATATTAGCCAGACATGATAGGCTTCCGATCATCCTTCTCCTCTTGTCGGGAAAGCCCATCCGCATTTCCATGGTTCTTGCCTTGTTTATGGGAGATGGAAAAATTGTAAGATTGTAATGCCAGACTCCACCTGAGCAAGCGTCCGTTGTCCCCGGCAGTGCGATTTAGCCAACTCAATGGATTGTGGTCAGTGAGGACTGTGAACTCATTGCCATAGAGGTAGGGCTGCAATTTTTTTAGGGCCCAGACTATGGCCAGGCATTCTTTTTCTATGGTGGCATAAGCCCTCTCTCGGTCCAACAGTTTCCGGGAGAGGTAAGCTATCGGATGTTCCTCACCGTTGTCCCCCACTTGGCTAAGTACAGCTCCTAGTCCTGTGTCCGATGTGTCTGTTTGGACAATGAATCTGCGACGGAAGTCAGGAGCAGTCAAGACTGGGCTTTGGGCTAGCCGGTCTTTCAATTGGAGGAACGCAGTTTCACATTCTGGGGTCCAGATAAGGTTACGGGCATATCTTTTGGTTGTGAGGTCAGTGAGCGGTTTTGCTATGGTACTGTAATTGGGGATAAACTTTCGATAGTAGTTTGCGGTTCCTAGAAACGCACGGACCTGTTTTTGATTGACCGGGCGTGGCCACTGGATAATGGCTTCTACTTTTGCAGGTTTGGGACGAATGCACCCACTTCCCACCCGATGTCCCAGGTATAGCACTTCGGCCATCCCCATTTGGCATTTGTCAGGTCGGATGGTGAGCTGGGCTTTGGCTACCCTCTGCAGCACCTGGGACACATGCTGAAGACGCTCTTCCCAAGTGTCGCTGAAGATAGCGATGTCATCCAAATAGGCCTGGGCATACCCCTGACATCCCTCTAGTAAATGGTCTACCATCCTCTGGAAGGTGGCTAGGGCATTTTTAATCCCAAAAGGCATGCTGGTAAACTCAAAGAGGCCAAAAGGGGTTATGAAGGCCGATTTCTCTTGAGCGTCTTTTGTGAGTGGGATCTGCCAGTATCCCTTGCTCAAATCGAGGGTAGATATAAACCGAGACCCCCCTAACCTATCTAGTAGTTCATCCACCCGGGGCATGGGGTAAGCCTCTGTAATTGTGACCTCATTGAGCCGTCTATAGTCCACACAGAAACGAGTACTCTTGTCCTTTTTTGGCACCAATACCACACTGGCAGCCCATGGGCTATGGGAGGGGACTATGACTCCCATATTTAACATGTCATCCACCTCGGCCTTCATCATTGCCAACACAGGAGGGGTCACCCGGTAGGCGGGTTGTTTTAGTGGGGTGGCTGCCTCTGTATTGACATGATGCTGGACCAGGGGGGTTCTACCAGGCTGACTTGTGAACAGGGTTTCATATGTTCCGAGTATGTCTGATATCTGTCGTTTCTGTGATGGACAAAGCTGCTCCCCTAGTGATACATCTTTTACCCCCATTTCTCTTTTGGAGTCCACTAATAGGTCTGGGATCTGGTCCAACTCTGGATTATCTAACTCTGGACAGCAAACTGCTAAATTGGTAACTTCTCGTTCCTCATAAGCTTTTAGCCTGTTGATGTGGTAGGTACGCTCACGAACACCTGCTCGATCCAGGGCCACGGTGTAGTCAGTATTGCCACATTTCTTGGTAATGGTGAATGGACCCGCCCACATGGCTTGCAGCTTGTTTTTCCGCACCGGTACTAGTACTAGGACCTTCTGTCCACAGGCAAATTCTCGGGGCCGGGCAGTGCGGTCGTAACATCGTTTTTGCCTTTCCTGAGCCACTTCTAAATTCCCATGGGCTAACGCCATGAGGTGCCTCATCCTTTCCCTAAACTTTTGAACATAGTCCAGTATGGAAACCTCTTCTGTGGGGAAGGTGCCCTCCCAACTCTCTTGTACCAGCTCTAGGGGCCCTCGTACTTTTCGGCCGTACAGCAATTCAAAGGGAGAGAACCCAGTGGAGTCCTGTGGCACCTCCCGGTAAGCAAAAAGGAGCTGCTGCAAGTTTTTCTCCCAGTCCCCCCCCTCGGACTCCACATATCGGCTAATGAGCTGTTTGAGCGTTTTGTTGAAGCGCTCACACAATCCATTTGTTTCAGGATGGTAGGGGGTTGTGCGCATGGGGCGGACTCCATGTTTTTCCCACAGGGTGTGAATCAGTTCACTTTGGAACTGTGCCCCCTGGTCAGTCAATACTTCCTGTGGAAACCCTACCCGGCTAAAGATGTCCAGTAGAGCTTGAGCCACGTGCTCTGCATCTATGGAGGTTAAGGCAACGGCTTCTGGGTAACGGGTGGCAAAGTCTACCAGGGTGAGGATGAATCTTTTTCCACTGCGGATGGGGATGGCTAAGGGGCCTACTATATCAATGGCAACTCTCTGGAACGGTTCTCCTATCAAGGGCATGGGTTGAAGTGGGGCACGGCATGGGGCTCCCCCCATACGCTGACACACTGGGCAAGAGGCTCTGTATTTTTGCACTTCTTGAGTGACCCTTGGCCAGAAAAAACTACGCAGCAGGCGGGCCCGAGTCTTTTTGGTCCCCATGTGCCCAGCCGCAGGAACATCATGAGCTAAACGCAATAGTTGGGGTCGGTATTGCTGGGGTACCACAAGCTGATGTACACGGGTCCAGGGTTTTTCTGGGCAGGATGCGGGCTTCTCCCGATATAAGAGGCCTTTTTCCCATCTATATACCTCCCCCTGATTTCCTCCCCCAGGTTGGGCGGCCGCCCTACGGATAAGCTCTAAGGTGGGGTCTGACAGTTGAGCTTCCCTGAACTCCTTACGATCTATCTCCCCCAATCAATGGCCACAGTTGGGTCTGATGTACTCACATTTGTTGGCTCTGATGAGGAGGCTGAAGATTGAGGAGTTGGGTTCTCCTCTGATGGGCTGGAAGAAAGACCTGCACCAGGATGGTGTTTGGCTTGGCTGCGGGTGATGGCAGTGACAAACTGGCTGGATAGTCCTTGTCCTAGGTCATTTCCCAAAATTACAGGGGTGGGGAGGCCGTCCATGAGCCCCACTTCAACCTCTCCTTGGTCAGTTCCCCAGTCCAACTGCACTCGTGCCAGAGGGATGTTCGAGCGCTGGCCCCCAGCAAGGGTGATGGTCACTTGGCGGCCAGGTAAATGATGTTCTGTGGGAACAATATCTGGGCTGACCAGGGTGATGGAAGATCCCGAGTCTCGAAGTCCCTGAGCCTGTATATCACCGACCTTGACCGTCTGGATGTGGGGATGGAGGTTAGCTGGTGTACGGTGTTCGGCCTGCCGTAGGGTGTGGACTGGATAAACCACTTCCTCAGCTATTGGTGTTTCTCGGGAGTAGCATTCCTCAGGTCTCGTTGGTTCATCTCGGCATATGTTGACTGGTAGACGGGCTCCAGGCATGGGGCCCCGGTTTTGTAGACACTCTTTGGCCATGTGTCCAAGGCGCCCACACGTATAACAGCGCCATGGGTTAGACAAGTCTACCACCCTGTTGGTAAACCTTTGTCTTGTTGGGGCTTCTGTGGGGTAACGAGTTAGTCCAGCACGTGAGTCTGGGGGTCACTTGGGTCCATGGTTGAGGGACCTATTGGGCCTCCAGCTGGGTCGGTTGGCTGTAAATTCGTCAGCCAATCGCGCTGCTTGCTCTGGGGTGTCGGGCTTCCTGTCAGCTACCCATTCTCGGATTTCTGGGTCCATCTGCTCCAGCAGCTGTTCAAGCACTATCACATCCCGGAGGGCAGCAGCGGAGTGGACAGCCCGACCATTGAGCCAGCGATTACAGTGTCGTCGGAGTTGACTGCCAAATTCGACGTACGAGACACCCTGGCGAGACATAGTCCGGAACTTAGTGCGATGTCTCTCGGGTGTTATGGTAAAAAGGGCCAACAAAGTGTCCTTAATAATTCCGTAGTCCAAGCAGTCCTGAGGCCCAAGTGATCGGACAGCCTCCTGGGCCCGGACCGGCAAGCTTGTCCACAGGTATTTGGACCACTCATCTGTGGGCACCTGGTGCATACGCATTAGCATCTCAAAGTTTTGCAAGTGTTCATCTATCTCAGTGCTGGAATCATTAAACACTGGCACATCCCTGTAGCGAAGATGACTTCCTTGGTGGTGGTCTATCCTGGAGGTAGGTGCTGATGGTGAGGAAATTGGAAATCCAAACACAAATTGCAGAACACCAGCCCTCTCTTTCCTTGAAGCTTCAGGCCCCAATGCAGTAAACAATTCCTTGACTCGGTCTGCTTGGGTTTGGTTTGTTTCCAGACTGTCACTGGATCTAGGATGAGATACAGTGTTTACCTCCTCTGATACCACAACGGCAGTGTCCTCATCATCCCCTGCATCATTCTGGGCATCCCAACAGACTAATTTCCGGATCAAGTCTGACCGAGTGTCAGTGTTCCTGTAGTCAATCTTTCGCATCTGGCACTGATCCTGTAGCATCCATTTACTGCTGCGGTTGTAACTCCTCTCTGGTCTTTGTCCCATGGCTGAGCTGGTGGGGTTGGACATGGCAGCGTCCGAAACCTGAATGCCTCCCCTATGGCCTGCTGGGTATGCTTATGTGCCTCCCTGGTTGTTGAGCCCTGGACGGTGTCCGAAAACACCAGTCCGCTGCAGCTCCCCTGGGTAAACCAGGCTGAGTAGTATCCCACCGCTGCCACCAATTGTGGAGACACGGGGCTCAGTGGGTGCTCTCGTCCACTAAAACCCGCCGCCTTTAGAAAGACAGCGTGGCTCAGGGCTCATCCCAACTGAACGCCGGTCTCCTTAACCGTGGGCGTAACACTACTCAGACAACACAGGGTGAGGGAACCACAATAATTAGACTTTATTGGATCCCCAAACAATTAACAGCACATAACACATAACCAGAAAAACACACAAATGTAACAGGCAACAGAGTCTCACTCTTCCGCTGGCTCACCAGGGATTTAGAATGTCCATGCCTCACAGATTCCAAGCTGTCTGAGGTCTGCAAAGTCTGTAACAGGTGACTGAACTGTCCCAACCTGCGTGTCCTCCTTAGGTAGTCCTAGTTTGATGATAAAATCCTGGCAGCCGGAGTCGAAATCCCTAGGCTGTGGATATGGTCTCCAACCGGGTCCGGAGTCCCTAGATTGAAGCCATAAGATATCCTGATCCTCTAGTCAGCTCCAAAGAGCTTAGACTGGATCCATCAGCATCCATCAACAACCCCTGGTGGCTTAAATAAGTCCTTTTTATAGCCACAACCTTCCCTTAGGATATACTGCGTCCTCATCGATTGGTAGGACAAGATTGCTTCTCCCATTGGATGAATTTCAAGCTGCATGGATAATGTTCATTTAAATGATGTGTATAGAAAGACTCAGGGTGTACATGTAATCTGGGAGTCACCGACTAGACAATGGCTACTAAGGTAATCACATTAGCAATACACAACTACAATACAATGGTTACTGGAAAAGTGTGGAGAACAATACGTCTGGCTTTCAATGGCCAACACAATTAAATTGAGTCAACAAGAGTCTTATAAAAACAATGAGGGACTTCTCCCCCGTCTATAGACAATCTATCATGCTGTCTGGCTGGATTTTAAGAAACTTTAACCCATGAGAGTCCATGTCGTCACAACCGCGTCAGCTGATTATCGCCAGGTCTGAAATAGAGAGAGACAAGAGAGAGAAGAGAGGGATAGAAGAGAGAGAAGAGAGGTAGAGAGAGGAGAGAGAAGAGAGAAGAGATAGAAAAGAGAGAGAGGAGAGAGAGAAGAGAGAAGAGAGAGAGGAGAGAGAAGAGAGAGAGAGGAGAGAGAAGAGAGAGAGAAGAGATAGGAAAGAGAGAGAGGAGAGAGAGAAGAGAGAGAAGAGAGAGACGAGAGGAGAGAGAAGAGAGAGAAGAGAGAGGAGAGAGAAGAGAGAGAGAGGAGAGAGAAGAGAGAGAGAAGAGAGAGAGAGAAGAGAGAGGAGAGAGAAAAGAGAGGAAAGAGAAGAGAGAAGGGAGAGAGAGAGAATAGAGAGAAGAGAGGAGAGAAGAGAGAGAAGAAAGAGAGGAGAGAGAAAAGAGAGTTAGAGAGAGAGAGGAGAAAGAAGAGAGAAGAGAGGGATAGAGAGAGGAGAAAGAAGAGAAAAGAGAGGGAAAGAAAAGAGAGAGAGGAGAGAGGGAGAGAGAGGAGAGAGAGGAGAGAGGAGAGAAGAGAGAGAAAAGAGAGAAGAGAGAGAGGAGAGAGGGAGAAAAGAGAGAGAACAGAGAGAGGAAGGAGAGAGAGACCTACCTCGGTCTGGAGCTAAGCAATAACGGGAGCCTCAAGCAAGCAGCAGAAGCCCTGAAAGGAAAAGCGTGCAGAACCTTCTACACCATCAGAAGACAACTGTACCACCTCAAACTACCTGTGAGAGTCTGGCTCAAGATATTTGACAGCGTCATCACCCCTATACTGCTGTATGGCAGTGAGATATGGGGCCCAGTGACCTACCCAGACCACACAAAGTGGGATTCCAGCCCAACCGAAGTCTTCCCCATGGAGTTCTGTAAATATCTACTCCAAGTCCATCGCAGCACCTCAAACATAGCCTGTAAGGCAGA
Organism: Anomaloglossus baeobatrachus; assembly: GCF_048569485.1. Lineage (NCBI taxonomy): Eukaryota > Metazoa > Chordata > Amphibia > Anura > Aromobatidae > Anomaloglossus > Anomaloglossus baeobatrachus. Next base: position 163,522,466 of record NC_134357.1, read on the forward strand.
GCTGGGCCGATTCCCCTTATGGCTCAGTATACACAAGAGGGCGATATCGCACCAGGCGCACATACAGAACAGCAACCCCAGCTCCTACCATCATAAAGCCCTGCTGAGCCAGAGCCTAGAGCAAGCCAGGAACCCCGGCAGCCAGTCCAGCCAAAGTCAGCAACACACCCTGACAAAAGCAAAAATAAAAGATCTCAGAGAGCCGCAAGATGCAATACATAGACGACTGGAAGAGTGAATTAGAGAACGCCCAGAAACTCACCATCTACCAGTCACTGCAGAGGGACTACACTCTGGCCTCATATCTGGAAAGGTTACGCCATCCCAAAGAGAGGCAGACCCTGAGTTTGTACAGATTGAGTGCCCACAGCCTAGAGCTGGAAACAGGGTGGCACCGACAGACAAACAAGCCGCGGGAGAACAGACTGTGCCAGCACTGCCAGCAGGGGGCTCTGGAGGACAAGGCACATTTCCTGCTGCACTGTGACAAATGCTCAGCAGTGAAGGCCTCCCACTTCAACAAACTTACCACTCATACCCCGGACTTTCCATCCATTGACGAGGGGATGAAACTCTGCATCCTACTGGGGGAAGAGGAATCAATGGTGGAGATCGCCGCCCAATATGTCACCACATGTCATAAGCTGAGGGGAACATAAAGCTCCTAAATGGACTTTCAGAGCCCAAATTGTGCCCCCAACTCCCCATAACCTTGATCCCCTCCCACCCCACTTACTGTATTTCTCTTGCTTTGGCAACACTAATTGTATTTTGGTCCTGCCAATAAAGCATATTTAAATTTGAATTTGAGAGGACAGAAGGAGAGAGGAGAGAGAAAAGAGAGGACAGAGAAGAGAGAGAGGAGAGAGCGAAGAGAGAGAAGAGAGAGAAAAGAGAGAGAAGAGAGAGAGAAGAGAGAGAGAGAGGAGCGAGAGAAGAGAAAGGAGAGCGAGGACAGAGAGGAGAGAGAGAAGAGAGAGGAGAGAGAGAGAAGAGAGAGAGAGGAGAGAGACGAGAGAAGAGAGAGAAGAGAGAGAAGAGAGAGAGAAGAGAGAGAGGAGAGAGAGATGAGAGAGAGGAGAGAGAGAGACGAGAGAGAGGAGAGAGAGAGCAGAGGAGAGAGAGGAGAGAGAGAAGAGAGAAAGAAGTGATAGAAGAGAGATAAGAGAGAGACATAAGAGAGAGAGAAGAGAGAGAAGAGAGAAAAGAGAAAGAAAGAGAAGAGAGAGAAGAGAGAGAGGATAGAGAGAGGAGGGAGAAGAGAGAGAGGAGAGAAAGGAAAGAGAGAAGAGAGAGAAGAGAGAGGAGAGAGAGAAGAGAGAGAAGAGAGAGAAAAGAGAGAGAAGAGAGAAAAGAGAGAGGGAAGAGAGAGAGGAGAGAGAGAGGACAGAGAGAGAGGAGAGAGAGGAGAGAGAGGAGAGAGAGGAGAGAGAGGACAGAGAGAGAAGAGAGAGGAGAGAGAGGAGAGAGAGAGAAGAGAGAGAAGAGAGAAGAGAGAAAAGAGAAAGAAAGAGAAGAGAGAGAAGAGAGAGAGGATAGAGAGAGGAGAGAGAGAAGAGAGAGGAGAGAGAGGAAAGAGAGAAGAGAGAGAAGAGAGAGGAGAGAGAGAAGAGAGAGAAGAGAGAGAAAAGAGAGAGAAGAGAGAAAAGAGAGAGGGAAGAGAGAGAGGACAAGGAGAGAGGAGAGAGAGGACAGAGAGAGAAGAGAGAGAGGAGAGAGAGTAGAGAGAAAAGAGAGAGGAGAGAGAGAAGAGAGAGGAGAGAGAGAAGAGAGAGGAGAGAAGAGAGAGGAGAGAGAGAAGAGAGAGGAGAGAGAGAAGAGAAAGAAGAGATAGTAGAGAGAGAAGAGAGAGAGAAGAGAGAGAGGAGAAGAGAGAGAAGAGAGAAAGAGAGAGAGGAGAGAGAGAGAAGAGAGACAGAGAAGAGAGAGAAGAGAGAGAGAGGAGCGACAGAAGAGAAAGGAGAGCGAGGACAGAGAGGAGAGAGAGAAGAGAGAGGAGAGAGAGAGAAGAGAGAGAGGAGAGAGACGAGAGAAGAGAGAGAAGAGTGAGAGGAGAGAGAGATGAGAGAGAGGAGAGAGAGAGACGAGAGAGAGGAGAGAGAGAGGGGAGGAGAGAGAGGAGAGAGAGAAGAGAGAAAGAGGTGATAGAAGAGAGATAAGAGAGAGACATAAGAGAGAGAGAAGAGAGAAAAGAGAAAGAAAGAGAAGAGAGAGAAGAGAGAGAGGATAGAGAGAGGAGAGAGAAGAGAGAGAGGAGAGAGAAAAAGAGAGAAGAGAGAGAAGAGAGAGGAGAGAGAGAAGAGAGAGAAGAGACAGAAAAGAGAGAGAAGAGAGAAAAGAGAGAGGGAAGAGAGAGAGGAGAGAGAGAGGACAGAGAGAGAGGAGAGAGAGGAGAGAGAGGACAGAGAGAGAAGAGAGAGGAGAGAGAGGAGAGAGAGAGGAGAGAGAGAAGAGAGAGAAGAGAGAGAAGAGAGAAAAGAGAAAGAAAGAGAAGAGAGAGAGGATAGAGAGAGGAGAGAGAGAAGAGAGAGAGGAGAGAGAGGAAAGAGAGAAGAGAGAGAAGAGAGAGGAGAGAGAGAAGAGAGAGAAGAGAGAGAAAAGAGAGAGAAGAGAGAAAAGAGAGAGGGAAGAGAGAGAGGACAAAGAGAGAGGAGAGAGAGGAGAGAGAGGACAGAGAGAGAGAAGAGAGAGAGGAGAGAGAGTAGAGAGAGAAGCAAGGGGTCAACCTGGCAGTAAACGACTTTAATAACATCCTATATACCATGGCAGAGCTAGCAGGCCTCAGAAGGACCAACTCCAAGAGACCTACAAATAAACAAGGCCAAAAATGGTTTGATAAAGAATGCAAGACACTGCGCAACTCCCTAAGGATAGCCTCAAATCAAAAACCCAGAGACCCGGACAACAAGGAGCTAAGAGTGGTCCATGACACCCTACAGAGGCAATACAAGCGAACCCTCAAGGAGAAAAAACAAAAGCACATCTCCCACAAACTGCAGCAGCTCGAAGACTCCCTCCAGGATAACTCATTCTGGGAGACATGGAGCCATATCGGTACAAGTCCCAAGCAAAGTACCCTCCACATTCAAAATGGCAACATCTGGCACAGCTACTTCAAGGGCCTCTACAAGAATATCCCAGAAGACGACCTAACCCCAGAACAAGAGCATATAATGACTAAACTGAGGGACATGGAGGAGACAATCAAGGACTTTCAAAATCCTCTGGACATACCAATCAGTGTGCTGGAAATAAAAGACAGAATCAAACTGCTAAAATCTAAGAAGGCCGCGGGCAGTGACGGCATCCTGCCAGAGATGATCAAATACAGTTCCCCAGATATTCATGCAGCACTGGCTAAACTATTCACCCACGTCCTGAGTGCCGGCTACTTCCCTCAAAGCTGGAATCAAGGTCTCATAACGCCCATCTACAAGGATGGAGACCGATATGACCCAGCAAACTACAGAGGGATCTGTGTCAACAGCATTCTGGGAAAACTGTTTAACAGCATCATTAATAAAAGGATTATCGCCTTCCTCACCCAGGGTGACGTCCTCAGCAGAAGCCAAGCTGGGTTCATGCCAAACCACCGCACCACGGACCACATTTACACCCTGCAAAGCCTCATCAAGACCCACGTCCACGACAAAAAACAGGGGAAAATATTTGCATGTTTCGTGGACTTCAAAAAGGCCTTTGACTCAGTGTGGCATCCAGGCCTGTTCCTGAAACTCCTGGAGAGCGGAATAGGTGGCAGGACCTACGACGTGATCAAGAGCTCATACACTGAGAACCGGTGCAGCGTGAAGGTGAACGGAAAGAGGACGGCTTTCTTCCGACAGGGCCGTGGGGTCAGACAGGGCTGCAGCCTGAGTCCAACTCTATTCAACATCTATATAAATGGACTAGCAACAGCTCTAGAGTCCTCCCCCACTCCAGGCCTCAGTCTGCATGACCGAGAGGTGAAGTTCCTGCTGTACGCAGATGACCTCCTGCTACTCTCCCCAACTGAAAGAGGCCTCCAAGATAGCCTGGCAGTACTGGAAACATTCAGCACCACATGGGCGCTTCCCATCAACCAAAAGAAGACCAAAGTCATGGTGTTTCAGAAGAGGAACCAGAACAAAATAAACACTCCCTCCTTCACATTAAATGGCTCCACGCTGGAGAACACCAGCAGCTACACCTACCTCGGTCTGGAGCTAAGCAATAACGGGAGCCTCAAGCAAGCAGCAGAAGCCCTGAAAGGAAAAGCATGCAGAACCTTCTATGCCATCAGAAGACAACTGTACCACCTCAAACCACCTGTGAGAGTCTGGCTCAAGATATTTGACAGCGTCATCACCCCTATACTGCTATATGGCAGCGAGGTATGGGGCCCAGTGACCTACCCAGACCACACAAAGTGGGATTCCAGCCCTACCGAAGTCTTCCACATGGAGTTCTGTAAATATCTCCTCCAAGTCCATCGCAGCACCTCAAACATAGCCTGTAGGGCAGAGCTGGGCCGATTCCCCTTATGGTTCACTATACACAAGAGGGCGCTATCACACCAGGCACACACACAGAACAGCAACCCCAGCTCCTACCATCATAAAGCCCTGCTGAGCCGGAGCCCAGAGCAAGCCAGGAACCCCGGCAGCCAGTCCAGCCAAAGTCAGCAACACCCCCTGACAAAAGCCCAAATAAAAGAGATCTCAGAGAGCTGCAAGATGCAATACATAGAGGACTGGAAGAGTGAATTAGAGAACTCCCAGAAACTCACCATCTACCGGTCACTGCGGAGGGACTACACTCTGGCCCCATATCTGGAAAGGCTACGCCACCCAAAGACAGGCAGACCCTGAGCCTGTACAGACTGAGTGCCCACAGCCTAGAGGTGGAAACAGGGCGGCACCGACAGACATACAAGCCGCGAGAGAACAGACTGTGCCAGCACTGCCAGCAGGGGGCTCTGGAGGACGAGACGCATTTCCTACTGCACTGTGACAAATACTCAGCAGTGAGGGGCTCCCACTTCCAGAAATTTACCACCCATAGCCCGGGCTTTCCATCCATGGATGAGGACATGAAACTCCGCTTCCTACTGGGGGAAGAGGAATCAATGGTGGAGATCGCCGCCCAATATGTCACCACATGTCATAAGCTGAGGGGAACCTAAGACCCCTAAATGGACTGTCAGAGCCCAAATTGTGCCCCCCAACTCCCCATAACCCTGATCCCCTCCCACCACACTTACTGTATTTCTCTTGCTTTGGCAACACTAATTGTATTTTGGTCCTGCCAATAAAGCATATTTGAATTTGAATTTGAATTTGAAAAAAGAGAGAGGAGAGAGAGAAGAGAGAGAAGAGAGAGAAGAGAGAGGAGAGAGAGAGAATAGAGAGAGGAGAGAGAGAGGAGAGAGAGAAGAGAAAGGAGAGAGAGAGAAGAGAGAGAAGATAAGAGAGAAGAGAGAGAAGAGAGAGGAGAGAAGAGAGAGGAGAGAGAGAAGAGAGAGGAGAGAGAGAGAAGAGAAAGAAGAGATAGTAGAGAGAGAAGAGAGAGAGAAGAGAGAGGGGAGAAGAGAGAAAGAGAGAGAGGAGAGAGAGAAGAGAGAGAAAGAAGAAAGAGAAGAGAGAGAGAAGAGAGAGAGAGGAGAGAGAGGAGAGAGAGAAAAGAGAGAGGGGAGAGAGAGAAGAGAGAGAAGTGAGGAGAGAAGAGAGAGAAGAGAGGAGAGAAGAGAGAGAAGAGAGAGGAGAGAGAGGAGAGAGAGGAGAGAGAGAAGAGAGAGAAGAGAGAAGAGAGAAAAAGAAAAGAGAGAGAGGAGAGAGAGAAGAGAGAGAAGAGAGAGAGAAGAGAGAGGAGAGAGAAGAGAGAGGAGATAGAAGAGAGAGAAAAAAGAAAGAGAGAAGAGAGAGAGAGGAGAGAGGACAGAGAGAAGAGAGAGAGAGGAGAGAGAGGAGAGAGAGAGGAGAGAGGAGAGAGAGAAGTGAGAGAGAGGAGAGAGAGGAAAGAGAGAAGAGAGAGAGAGAGAGAGGAGAGAGAGGAGAGAAGAGAGAGAGAGGAGAGAGAGAGAAGAGAGAGGAGAGAGAGAAAAAAGAAAGAAGAGAGTAGAGAGAAGAGAGAGAGAAGAGAGAGGACAAGAGAGAGAAGAGAGAAAGAGAGATAAGAGAGAGAAGAGAGAGAGAAAAGAGAGAGAGAAGAGAGAGAGAGAAGAGAGAGAAGAGAGAGAGGAGAGAGAGAGGAGAGAGAGGAGAGAGAGAAGAGAGAGAGAAGAGAGAAGAGAGGAGAAAAGAGAGAGAAGAGAGGAGAGAAGAGAGAGAAGAGAGAGGAGAGAGAGGAGAGAGGGAGAGAGGAGAGAGAAGAGAGAGAAGAGAGAGAAGAGAGAAAAAGAGAGAAGAGAGAAAAGAGAGAAAGAAGGGAGAGAGAGGAGAGAAAGAAGAGAGAGAAGAGAGAGAGGAGAGAGAGAGAGAGAGGAGAGAGAGAAGAGAGATAGGAGGGAGAGAGAGAAGAGAGAAAGAGAGAAAGAAGAGAGAGAGAAGAGAGAGTAGAGAGGAGAGAGAGGAGAGAGAGAGGAGAGGGAGAAGAAAGAGAATAGAGAGAGAGAGAGGAGAGAGATTAAAGAGAGAGAGGAGAGAGAGAATAAAGGGGGGAGAGAGAGGAGAGAGAGAAGAGAGAGAGAGAAAGAGAGAAAAATAGAAAGAGAAGAGACAGGGAAGAAAGAGAGAAGAGAGATAGAGAGAGAGCGAGAGAGAGACACACAGGCACTACCACCCCATCATCTTTCCCGCACACACCCCGTCAGTACCACCCCCATCATCATCCCCGCACACACCCCGGCACTACCGCACTGATCATCATCCCCGCACACACCTCGGCACTACCACACTCATCATAATCATCACCGCAGACACCCCGGCTCTACCGCACTCATCATCCTCACCGCACACACAAGCACTACTGCCCCCATCATCATCCCCGCAAACACGCAGGCACTACCTGAGTGAAGTCGTGGAACTGACACAGAGCGCTCGTGTTCTACGGCGCTCCCTGTCAGCTTGATGTAGCAGAGGTGAAAGCATTGTGTGGATTACTTCGGACCTGGAGGTGTTTGGGGATTAATAAAGTGGTAAAAGAGGGGGGGTTGTCTTTTATTCCAAATAAAGGATTATTCGTTGTGTGTGATTATTTACTTTCACTTACAGGTTAATCATGGAAGGTATCTCGGGGAGACGCCTGTCATGATTAACCTAGGACTTAACTCCTTATTACCTCGATTGCCACCACACCAGGGCAATTCGGGATGAGCCTGGTAGAGTCCCGGGACTGTCGCATCTAATGGGTACGGCAATTCCGGGCGGCTGCTGGCTGATATTGTTAGGGTGGTGGGCTCCCCATATTCTGGCGCTCCCCATCCTGACAATACCAGCCTCCAGCCGTGTGGCTTTATCTTGGCTGGTTTCAAAATTGGGGGGAACTGCAGGTTTTTTGTTTTTTTTTAAAATATTTATTTATTTATTTTATTGTACGATGTAGACCCGCCCGCCGGCGGCTGTGATTGGTTGCAGTGAGACAGCTGTCACTCAGCGTGGGAGCATGTCTGACTGCAACCAATCATGGGTGCCGGTGGGCAGGAAAGCAGGGAATACCAGATTGAATGATGAGCGGCACCCATTTTCAAAAGAGGAAAAGCCACGTGAGCTTTGTGACAGCCGTGCAGCTGATCGATGAGTAGGAAAGAGAGAGGGATTGTGCTGGGGACGCAGGACGCATGCAAATACACAACGTGCGCACATAGCCTTACTGTGAAAAGCCACGCTTTTGATGACCAAACCATTATCGAACGTTAACTCGAACTGTCGAACGTGAAGCAAATCATTCGAGCTCGTCAATCGACTCGAACACCGCCCGAAACAACTCGAATTTGAAATTGGCGAATGGTTAGATTTGAACATCGCTCTTCTCTATATAGAATATAATCTATTTCAATAAGCCCTGAAAAGGATTGTTGGGTGTACATGGCAGCACCAAGGACTGTAACATAATGAATCTTGCCTAAATGCCTTTAATAGACTATCCATTCTCAAACACCTAACCCTACACTAATTGCAGCTAAGAGCAGTATTATTGTAGAACAGAATCTATTTAAAGGAGCCCTGAAAGGGACTATTGGTTTAATTTTGCACCAGCAGGTTTGGTAACACAATAAACCCTGCCTAAATGCCTCTAATGCACCATCCCTACTCTAACAGCTAACTACAATAATTACATCTAAGAGAGGTATTATTTTAGAATAGAATCTATTTAAGTTAGCTCTGAAAAGGACTGTTGGTTTAATATAGCATCAGCAGTTATTGTGATGCTATTAGACACTGTCACTTCTACAGCAGAAATTCTCCCTACACTATTTTCAGGTACAATGCTCCAAGCTTGGCGTCATCAATTCTTATCTAATCTTGATGACACGAAGCCAACATGGCTACTGCATTATTGTGACTGGCAAGCAATCCTGCATGTTTAGTGGCTGAAAATCAGCCACAAAACAAGTGGGGCAGGGACTCGAGCATGGTGCCCGAGTACCACGATATTCGATTGAGTATCAAGCATCTGGAGTACCCAAATGCACAACCCCAATAGGTGAGTGGCCACTTGGCCCATAATTTTTATCCCACTACATTACCAGGTATTTTCAAAGCACGCTCCCTTTTTGTTTATCTTCTGTCGCGGGCGGGGAGGAGGGTGTCAGCACACCGCGCTCACCCCTTCTGCTCGGGTCCGGCAGCTGCTCCTGGTGGCTCGAGCTGTGGGCCGGATCCCGGGGTTTCTCGAGCGACACTCCTCGCCCGTGAGTGAAAGGGGGTGTTTGTTGGGTGTGGGGATTGTTACAGTTCGTGACGCCACCCACGGTTGTGGTGATTGCACCACCGCTGCTCAGTATGGGGGTCCCGGGGATGGTGATGCGGAGCAGCCAGGTGTTGTGTTGCCCCTCCGTGGGTAGGGGTTGGTGATCCCAGGGCCCGGTGATGAGATGTAAAGTGTAGGGCCTGGAGGGCGCAGGGACGCGGGGGCAGCGCTGTGCCTTGCGGCACTGTGGTACTCACTCAGCCTGACACACGGACACAGTTTGTACGGTAAACCAACGGCTGGTAGGACTGTCCCACAGACGGCTGCACCTGCACTCCCGGTAGGTGACGGTGATGTCTCTCTTCCTTGCACCTATGTTGACTGATGGTAGCGGTGGATTCCCTCCAGTTACCCGCTCCCCGACTGCAATCTGGGCCGGAGGAGCTCTACACTTTGCCTGCAGGCGCTGGCCCTGAGAAACTGGTGCCGTGGCGGTGGCGGTGTCTCTCCAATACGGGTTGGGCTGTTGCCTTCAATCGGGACTTGGTTGTTGGGGGATCTGCGTCCCCGTCACTGACGGATTTGGCAAATCTGGCGACTCCTAGCCTTGCCGGGGTCCGAGAGGCCCCTGCCCTGGTGCTGACTGTCCTTCGGAACACTGCTCCAGACCACCGGGCACACAGCCAACGGGGTCCTTCCAGGAACTTCCAAACGGTCCCCCTCCAGACAGTCACCGCCGTTGCTGACCTTGCTGTTCTGGCCCTCACAAAGCTGGACCCTTCAGGCTGTCTTCCTTCGCTGTCACTTTACTTGCTTTTCTCCTTTACTACTTTCACTTTCACCCTGTCTAGACTACTCCTCCACTCCTTCCACTTCCTCCTCCCTGACTAGACTCCTCACTCAAGCTCTCCCTGAGCTCTTCCCTGAGCTGTCTCCTGAGCTCATCTGCCTGGTTACTTCCTGCCTCCAGAGCTGTGAGCTCCTCGATGGGCGGAGCCAACCGCCTGGCCCACCCCCTGGTGTGCATCATCAAACTCCTGGAGGAAGGCAACAAGGATTTGTGGTTAGCTGTGATGTGCCTACCTGGAGTGTGGGGTGTGGTGGTATGTGACCTGTGTCCCCTGGCTTGCCCAGGGCGACACACTTCCATATCCATGGAATGGAGGCCTCTGTGCAAAGCTGTTCAGTTCATCACTGAGCAAGTTACTGCATAAGGAAAGAATCACCTTCCATATCGCATCCACTGTTATTGGGCCTGCCATGGCTTTGGAAGCCGCGATAAAAGAAATAAAGCACACAAACATATAACAATAAGGAGAAAGAATGTCTGTTATTTGATAAATGTTTCTTTTATTACAATGAATTATAATTATTTTATTTTTCTTTATCTTTATTTTTGAGCAATGAATAGATATTCTGTATTTCCTAATGACTCATGTATAATTGACAATCTATATTAAAAAAATTGTATTGTATTCGCAATGCTGCGTCATTGCATGACAATGTGCCCTCTCATTTTTTTTTATCCTTGGTGGGCGGTCTTTTCATCAGCCGGCAGGCATATATACCTGATGAGCTGTTCTGATACTATTGTTGATTTATTTGGTCCTGAGGAAGGGGACTTGTTCCCAGAAACACGTCGACCTGTTAAATAAAATACAAAAATTAATGAACATTATTCTGCATTGGTGGCAGCGTGGCTATAATTCCATTTTCCCTCCAGCAATTTACTGCCAAGAAAGCTGTCTCATTTCCATGCAACCTGCTAGACTGCCTGTTAAGGCTGCTTTACATGCTTCAATTAATCGTGAGATCGCATTTGTGATCGCACCCGCCCCCATCGTTTGTGCGGCACAGGCAATTTGTTGCCCGTGTCGCACAATGCTGTAACCCCCCGTCACACGTACTTACCTTCCAAACGACCTCGCTGTGGGCGGCGAACATCCACTTCCTGAAGGGGGAGGGACGTTCGGCATCACAGCGACGTCACACAGCGGCCACCCAATAGAAGCCAAGGGGCGGAGATGAGAGGGATGTAAACATCCCGCCCACCTCCTTCCTTCAGCATTGCCGGCGGGACGTAGGTAAGCTGTGTTAATCATTCCCGGGGTGTCACAAGAAGCGATGTGTGCTGCCCCAGGTATGATGAACAACAGGACGTGAGATTTTTAGAAAATGAGCGTGTCAGCGATGAACGAGAAAGTGAGTATTCATCCCGGTCACTTTTAGGAAGGGAAGGTCAATACGGGACTACTTAGTTCATAGCCATTTTGAACTTCCTAAATCTGCGGACACATGGCTAGATAGAAGACCAATTGGGACCTTCAGATGTAGTACCTGTAGTTTCTACAGATTTGTTGACGCCTCAAAAACATTTATTAGTGCCGTGACAGGGAAAACGTTCGTTAATTGGGATTTTGCAAACTGCAGAACTGCTGCTGTAGTCTATGTATGTACCTGCCAATGTCCGAAAAATTATGTTGGTAAGACCAAAGGAGAGTTAAGGGTGAGGACAGGTGAGCATATTTGGGACATCCTATATAAAAGGGATATAACATTAGCCCGACACGTGGTCCAGCAACATTATAAGGACATTAAAGGTGTTCTACTTAAGGTAGTCGAAACTGTCCAGAAATATGAGGGGTCAGGTGATTGGAATAGGGTAATTCTCCAAAGGGAGACTAGATGGATCTACCTTTTGCGCAGTATGAGTCCCAATGGGATAAATAAACAGCTTAATTTCACTAGTTTCATTTGAGTTTTTTGAATAGCATCCTCTTTACTAGTGACACTCTGTTTAGAACTGGTATCTCCTTCACTTACATATTCATATTTTTACTGTAAAAAAAGCCTTGACAGGAATGTTGATATAAGCTTATTGTCCTGATAGGACAAGCATTTTTATTGTTTGATGATAAATTTATATTGTCGGTAATCTTATCTACTATCATTAAAAATATCCTGATGATAGCACCTCCCTGTTGCCCCTTTTGTCCGCCTAATATTTGGCAGTGGTTAGTGTATACACTAGTGAATGAAGCATGCTGAGCCTTGTAGTTCTACAGCTACTGTCTGTCTGTATGGAGGAGAGCAGACAGCAGCTGCATAACGACAAGGCTCAGCATGCTCCATTCACTAGTGTATGCAGGAGAGCAGACAGCAGCTGAAGAACTACAAGGCTCAGCATACTCCATCCAGGACTGTATGCAGGAGTTTTTTGCCCACCAAGAAAATGACGTGGGCTTCGCCATATTTTTATATGCTAGCCAGGTACAGCAGGCAGGTACAGGCTGCCCCCAATCCCCAGCTGCCTATTTGGACCCGTCTGGGAACAAGAAAAATAGGTCAGCCCTTTTTTTAATTATTTCATAAATTTCATGAAATAATTAAAAAAAAAATCGACATGAGCTTCGCCCCATTTTTGTGTCCAGCCAGGTACAATTAGGCAGTTGGGGATTTGAATCCGCAGCACAGGTTGGCCTGAGCTTTCTGGGCCCCTCTGCTGCAAATTGCAGTCAGCAGCCGCCCCAGAAAATGGTGCTTTCATAGAAGTGCCATTATCTGGCGCTGTATCCAACTCTTCCAGCAGCCCTGAAGCCGGGTGGCTTGCTGGTTAATAATGAGTTAATACTAGCTTTGTTTTACTAGTTAGTATTAAGTCAGAGATTCTAAAGCCTTCTTTACACGTTGCAATTTCACATACGATATCGTATGCGATTTGCAACGCCCCCATCATATGTGTGGCACATTCAATTTGTTGAACGTGCTGCACATACGAGTAACCCCCGTCACACGTACTTACCCTTCCATACGACCTCGATGTGGGTGGCGAACGTCCACTTTCTGGAGTGGGAGGGACGTTCGGTGTCACATCGACATCACGCGGCTGCCGGCCAATAGAAGCAAAGGGGCGGAGCTGAGCGGAACGTAAACATCCCGCCCACCTCCTTCCTTCCGCATTGTGGGCCGGGAGCCGCAGGACACTGGTAAGATCTGTTCATCGTTCCCAGGGTGTCACACACTACAATGTGTGCTACCCCGGGTACGATGAACAATCTGACGTGCAATTCCAGAGACAGGTACGATATGTATGCGATGAACGCTTTATCGTTCAATCGCAATCGAATGTACCTGTCACACACTGCAATGTACCTTACAATGCCGGATGTGCGTCACTTACGACTGGACCCCGCCAACACATTGTAAGATATATTGCAGCGTGTAAAGCGGGCTTTAATGTCAGGCAAGTTTGACCCAGCGATTAAGAATCTCCAATAAAGGGTTAAAATAAAAAGACACCACACAGAGAAAAATACTTTAATAGAAATAAATGCACAGACACACTTACAGACTCCATGTTTATTACTCCCTGTCAGCCCTCCACGATCCATGGTCTTCTGTCTTCTTTCTCCTTCAACCCATGCAGCTCTGCTACATCAGACAACACTGCATGGGAAGAAAATGCTGCCGCTCCCCATGCAGTCTATTCACTCAGTGAGAGTGAGCAGAGGCTGCAGGCTGTAAGCGGTGACGTCACTGCTGACAGTCGGGTTGCTATAGCAACGGTGATCTCCGTTATTGACCGGCTGTGGCAGCCGGTGAATAATGGAACGGGGAAGCAGAACGGGGAAGCCAACCATGTGCCAGAGCATCTCACCGGTACACGGAGCACCGCGTACCGGAGAGATGCACTGACAGGACCTAGCATGACGTCTAGCCATGTGACCAGTCTGTAGCCAATGAGATAATAGACACGTGACTGGTCACATGGCTATTTTGACATCTCGGAAGGTCTTATCATCAGTGCTGGTTACCGGAAGGACGCAGCGATTATCGGAAGGAAAAGCGGCAGGAAACAGAGTGCAGGACACATCGCGGGGACCTGTAAGTGTAATGGCAATGTTTATTAACTGTATGTGTACATTTATAATGTGTTTTTATGTGTTTGTGTTTGCCTCCCATTGTTTTCAATGGGGTTCGAGAGGTTCGTCGAATGGTTTGTCGAATGTTCGTCGAACGGGGCCTCCGTTCGACGAACCGAACCGAACTCGAGCCTTCAGAGGCTCGCTCATCTCTAGTATTAAGGAGAATCTTCCAAGAGGATTAATCAAAAAGTCCTCCTCACCGGCCTTAGCTAATTTCCACTTTGTAAAGAAAAAGGACCGTTCTCTTTGGCTATGTATTGATTATAGGGGTCTTAACCAAATCACAGTCAAGATTAAATACCCGCTACCGCTTATACCATAATTGTTTGACCATCTCCAAGGTTCCAAGATCTTCTCCAAACCCGACCTGTATGGTGCGTACAACCTCGTCCAGATACTGTTGGGTGATGAATGGAAGACAGTCTTCAATACCTGAGACGGCCACTGTGAGTATCGGGCAATGCCATTCGGACGAAATGTACCTGATGTGCATTTAGAATCAAGCTTTGTCAGATGGTGTTTTCTTTGATAGGTAAAGAGTACTTTATGCCACTGTGCATTATCATTTTGTGAATTTTCATGTCATATAATTATCTCTTATTTTTTACCTGTTTGTACTTTAAAATTATTTAACTTACACAGCACTTGTTATTATACACAAAGGAAATATGTATCTGATATTTCTGACTTTTTTATGTTTATTTTTGCTTTTAATTATCATATTATCCAATATAGTATATATTTTTATTATTTTAAGCCTTGCCCATTTTTCATACAGGTATAATTGAATCTATTGGTTTATTTTCTCCTGTTATACACAGCTGCTTATACTTATGTAGTTTTTTTGTATATATAATACCTTACGATATAACTAGAGTCCACAGTATAATTCAGCATGGTAATAAAACAGTATAAATCATCGTATATAAACTATATGGGATTAGTTTGTATTATTTCATCATAGTTTAACAAGCAGACATATAGAAACATCAAAGAATCAAAGATATTAAAATCCTCTTTTCAATATGTGATGTCTATATAAAAACCTTGTAAGATTATAATACTCTTAAGTATTAATCACAGCATGTGTGAATAAAACCTCAAGGTATAAAAACAGCTCTTCAAGATTCTTAAAGAGTTTGGAATATCACCAAATTACTCCTCAACTGTCTCTATATTTAATTCTTTGCTCATCTTCTGAATTCAGAATGTCGACTTCAAAAGGAAATCAGAGTCAATGTCATAAGGTTATGAAGAATGGAGAACCCAACAAAGACGGTAAGCGTCTCATATTTAATAACTATTTTTTAAATCTGGCTTCACATAAGTATAACACTTATTTAGAATTCTTTAAATAATCTATATTTTTGTTTCAA
Organism: Anomaloglossus baeobatrachus; assembly: GCF_048569485.1. Taxonomy (NCBI): domain Eukaryota; kingdom Metazoa; phylum Chordata; class Amphibia; order Anura; family Aromobatidae; genus Anomaloglossus; species Anomaloglossus baeobatrachus. Next base: position 163,537,596 of record NC_134357.1, read on the forward strand.
ATAATTTGTATTACTTTTGAATTTATAAGAAACAAGGTAAAGCTAGGATAATATGCATAAACATAGCAAAGAATAGGAAAGAGGGAAGGAAGGGATCATATGGGGAAAAAGAAAAAAGAGGGAAGCAGTTAGGCATAAATTGCTTTAAATGTACAATATAACGTAATAACTTCTTATTATTTCATTTACATATGACATTTACATTAAACCAGGTTAACTATTCTTAATCATTTGACTTATTTAAACTTAACCTAAGTGTAAACCTATTATTCCTTAGGTGTCATCTCAATAAATATTTTTTTAACTGTTTATCTCTAATTGCAAAATTATATTCAAAAGTGTCATGTACTAAAACACTTCCTATTATTCTGAATATATTAAGAGGATTAGGCTGCTTCCATTTAGTTGCAATTAAGTGCTTAACCGTTTTTTAATTATAATCAACTGATTTCCTTGTTTAATGTCTTAGTGACCGAACAAATTTTGAACTTCATGATGAGGCCAAATTTTAGAATATTGATTATTGGCATTTTTTGTGGTAATAACTAGAGATGAGCGAACCTCTAGAGGCACGAGTTTGGTTTGGTTCGTCGAACGGAGGCTGCGTTCGAGTTCAGTTCGGCGAACCATCGACGAACCACTCGAACCCCATTGAAAACAATGGGAGGCAATCACAAACACATAAAAACACCTAGAAAACACCCTCAAAGGTGTCCAAAAGGTGACAAACAACTCCCAAGACAACACAAACACATGGGAAAGTGACAAGGACAAATACTCATGCGAAAACTAAACAGCTGTACGAGGAAAAAGAGGAGGAGACACAGATATATGAGGATATGCAAGTGAACATCAATGCCATTACTGTGCAACTTGAGCCTTGCTCATTCTAGGCTTCCAATCTGGATAAATTGCCTGAGCTCGCCACTTACGCCTTGGGGATCTTGTCGTGTCCCGCAGCCAGCGTTCCCTCTGAACATGTTTTCAGTGCTGCTGGGTGTGTGCTGACAGATAAGCGCAAGCGTCTGTCCAGTGACAATGGGGACAGACTAATGTTCATCAAGATGAACAAGTCATGGATCCACAATGACTTTTCTACCCCTGTGTCATCCTGGGGAGGCGAAAGGCAGGTGTATTTTTGAGAGTGCTTCATGCAAAGCATCTTTGTAAGATTGCAACTGGGGGACAACTGATGCCAGTCAAGTGGTGTGTGTGTGGGGCCCAATTTTTGGAAATGAGGGAGACTGTGGTTGGAGTCCCCTCGCTTTTGTAAAAAGGAACCAAGATGAACAAGTCATGGATCACAGAGGACTTTTCTTCCCCTGTGTCATCCTGGGGAGGCGAAAGGCAGGTGTATTTTTGAGAGTGCTTCATGCAAAGCATCTTTGTAAGATTGCAACTCGAGGACAACTGATGCCAGTCAAGGGGTGTATGTGGGGCCCAATTTTTGAAAACGAGGGAGACTGTGGTTGGAGTCCCCTCGCTGTTTTACATGATTTTCGAAGGGCATGACATGCCTAAGAGGTTGACTTTCAGCATCTGCAAATGGTTGGGTACAGAAATGCTGCCTTTCCAACCTTTTTTACAGAGGATGTTAAAGACCTTATGCCCATTGCAGTGCCACAAGAGCCAATGCCCAGTCGCCACTCCTTCTCCAACAAAGGCGTGCCCGAGCTACACAAGCATGTCGCACAAAACATCACCACTTCTTTGAGAAACTCTGTGTGTAACAGGGTGCATTTCACCACAGATACTTGGCCCAGTCACCATGGACAGGGGCATTATATGTCGCTGACTGGGCACTGGGTTACTATGGGGAGAGATGGAGAAGGGTCTGCTGTACAAGTCTTGCCGTCCCCACGAGTTGTGTGTCAATCCTTCCTTTGTATGTAGAAGTTCCTACACTGCTTCTGCCTCCTCAACCTCCTCTGGGTCCTACACCTCTGCCCAAACCCTGTGTGGTCAGGCCACCCGCGTTATAACTGCACACAAGGAATCCTACACACCTCCTTACTATGCTGGCAGCAGAGCTCAACTGCATCAGGCGGTCGACTCTTTACTTTGAAATGTCTGGGAAATCTGAGTCACACCGCTGAGGAATTGTGGATGGTAAGCTCTGGAGAGTGAGACTGAGTTTCATCAATGGTTGTCTCCACTCAACCAGCACCCAGGGAAAGCCGAGTGCAACAATGATGCAAACCTGGGTGCGGCCCTTCGCCGTGACAATGTGACACATGTGCCTTGTGTGGCTCACGTGTTGAACCTGGTTGTCCAGCAATTATTAAATGACTATCCCGGCCTACATGGCCTTCTGCAGAGGGCATAATGTAATGCCTGCCTGGATCCACACACTCAGACGGGCTGTTAAGGATAGGCTAAAGGGAAGCCACTCACCAACCAGGACCCACAGAATCCTGAAACCCTTTAACCCCTATACAGAGATTTGAAATTACACAGGGCCCAAGGTGATCAATACCTGTGGAAGGCTGCAGTCCGAGAGAGTAGTAGTCAGGCAGGGTCAAACCATGAATTGAGGAAAAGGAACAGAATGGGACGGCCAGGACTTAATCAGAAAACAAGCAGAGTTCAAATGTGGATCGGGCAACGAGATACATAAACAGCAGGCAGGAGACGTAGTCAGGAAACAAGCACACAAAATCACAAAACAGAACTGGGCGGAACATGAACCAGAGGTTCAGAGCTATGTCTGGCAGCGGTCAACAGACCGATTGTGGCAAAAAAAGGGTGTGGTGTCTTCACATTGGTTGTAGCTGAATGATGGTACTTCATCTGTGAGACACCCACCACCTACATTCAGCCAGTGGTTCTGCATATCTCCAGGTAACGCAGCCCAGTGGGTGACCATAACCTGCGTCCACCGGCGCCGCTGGCATCGACTCCTCTCCCATCATCAGCACTATGCACGAAAGGAAGACGGTGTCACCTGGCAACCGGAGTACAAATTGATGGAGCGGACTCCGGTGGTGACTTGACAGCCGTCTGTGGCAATGATGCAAACCTGGCTGCGGCCCTTCGTCAGGGCAATGTGACACATGTGCCTTGTATGGGTCACGTGTTGAACCTGGTTCTCCAGCAATTTTTAAACCATCATCCCGGCCTGCATGGCCTTCTGCAGCGGGCACACACGCTATGTGCTCACTTCCACCGTTCACACCCAGCAGCTCAACAACTTGCATCGCTCCAGAAGTCTTTCGGTCTGCCTGTTCACTGCCTGAAATGTGATGTGCCGACAAGTAGAAATTTGAATCTGCACATGTTGCAGTGTCTGTGGCAGCAACGCCGAGCACTGCTGCAATACGTTATGACGTATAGCCTGGGTTAACTAGATCCAGAGGTGGTGCAGCAGATCACGTTGCTGGAGTGGTGTCAGATCAAGGAGCTATGCACCCTTCTTCACAGTTTACAAATGTCGACGAAGATGTTTAGCACTGGCGATACCATTATCAGCATGACAATTCCGGTCATCTACATGCTGGAGCACACTGTAAACATTATTCGGAGTCAGGTGGTGGGACAAAAGGAAGGGGAGGAAGTACAGGAGGAGTCATATGTGGAAGGGATAACAAGATCTACAAGGTCCAGACGGTCAGCGGCACCAAGGCGGCAGGCATAGGACTGTGGGAGAGAGGGATTAACAAGGGCGCATAGTATCAGCAAAACTGTTGAGGAAGGTGTAGGAGCTGAGTAAGAAATGGAGGACGAACTGGCGATGGGCATGGAAGACTCAGCAGATGAGGGAGAGCTTGCTCACATTTCGGTTGTGCGAGGTTGGGGGGAGAGGGCAGAGGAAGGAGGCATGATTCTCACCTCTCCACCACCAACACAGCAAGGACTTGGTCCTCCTGGATGCGCAAACACATGAGCGCCTTCTTGCTGCACTACCTACAACATGACCCTCGGATTGACCGAATTCGAAGTAATGCTGACTAGTGGGTTGCCACACTGTTAGATCCCCGGTACCAGACAAAATTTGGCGAAATAAGTCCTGCCATAGAAAGGGACGCACGTATGCAGGAGTATCAGCAGAAGGGGGTATGCAATCTTAGATCTGCTTTTCCACTAAACACCAGTGCTGCACAGAGTGAATCTCAATGCTTTGTCATGGCTAGGAGGAAATGGTCTTTTACTTGTCCACATCTGAGGGACCGAGGGCTGGCTGCTGTGCTGAGACGGATTTTAGTAGGGTGTCCCTGCAGAGTTGCAAATTTGGTCATATACAAAATGAGTTGAAAAAGGACAGATGCTGGTGGAAATGGGAACAGGTGTGTTGGAAAGGGGAAAAAAGTTTGTGTCCGTGGGTTTGGTGGTTAAGCAACAGTAACATTTGCTGAAGAAACACCATCTGTTACGGGGGGACTGGCAGATTTGGAAAAGGTGGTATATACTATGTTAGCGCTATATAAAAAAATAAAGAAGAAAAGAAAGAGAAAGGTATATATCCCAATCACCAGTCAGTGTCCACCGTGCTCCGAGATCGAAAAGGAGATGTTGGCAACTCGAAGGTTAGGCGGAGGATACAGAGCTGGGTGGCTCTGAAACTAATAATAGCCTGAACCGAGTTAGATGACACTCGGATCTGGAGACTTGGATTCCTGTAAACGTCACAGGGTCCACACACACACCCAGCCCAGGAACTTCCTGTTAGCAACACAGGGGCCATTGGGTACGCTGTCCGTGTGCATAGGGGCCACACCTGTGGACAGCAGGAGCATCAGCAGCAGCAGCCAAGTTAATGCCACTGGGCTGCACTAGCAGGACTGGTAGGACAGGAGCTGGTCGTAACCATTCTGCGTTACCAACTGTGGTGGCGGCCTGCACCGTCGCCCTATCCCTGCCTACCTCTGGACTAAAGCCACAATGCGTTCAACACATGGAGGTGTGCTCTTTCAGAGCATAATAGAAGACTGCGCACCTCCTTGTTGGCTCCAGTCCCTTTTATAACCTGGGTCTGCCACAACCCAGGGTGGACCACAATGCACCTCCTGGAGACAAAAGCAGAGTGACACGTCATGAGTGGCATAACCAGCGGCCTATTAGGAAATGCCACTTCAATGATGACCTCATGGCTGCCACGACCCAAACACCTCACCATTCATCATCTGACCAACAATAATGAGGTGACAAGTCATAGGGGTGGGCCTATGCAAGCCAGTCCAGAGTGGTCTGGCCACATCGTCAGGACACCTGATGCCCTGTGGTCTAAAAGGGCCTGCTACGTCAGGGACAGGGCCAAAGAGTTCATTACCGGACCTAGCTTCTGATGCAGTAAGTGCCTGAGCATGCTCAGAAAAAAGACTATCAGCTTCAGCACGCTGTCTAGGCACAACACAGGAGTTAGACACGACATGGAGTCCAAGTACCTGTGCAAAGAGGCTTTTTGCAATAAGTGTGAGAGCATGCGCTGTAGCCCGAACTGAGGACTTTGCCTCAGGAATGGCACAGTCAGGCTGAGCATACTCACTAGGCGAAATACTGGACTTAGGCTGCGGCTGGGGTAAATCGGCACACGCATGTGCACTAGCCGCCTCTCCACACTTAGACGTGGAGGATAAACCAGCCAGCTGTACAACCTGAGGCACAGCCCAAAATGGCAGCTGACACCTGGGCGAACTGGAACCGCAGTAGGCTGCTTGCGTTTACGGCGGCACTGATTCGTAACAACAAATAGCAGCCAAAATAACAGGTGTACTTCTTCCCGTGGATAATCTGATATGATCACTTTTTTCACAGACACCACCTTCGCTAACAAATGTAGATGAGGCACCAAAACAGCAGCTGCTTCAATGGATCTCAAGTGCTCCATAAAGTGGCCTCTCCTCCACCTCAAGTTCAATATCCCAAATACTACATGCCTCTGTGGTGTCAACCCAATCGCACTTGCTTCCTAACAGCTCTCAAGTTTCCACCAGCCCTGCTGAGTATGGGGTAACAGAGATGGTTGAGTTTGCATAGCTGTTCAGTCGCACTATAGCCTGGGAATCAGAGGTCTGCTCCAAAGCTGCAATGAGTACAGACAAGAAAGTTATGATTATTATTATTATTTTTTTTATAGAGCACCATTGATTCCATGGTGCTGTATATGAGAAGGGGGTTACATATAGAATACATATCCATGTAACAATAGACAGACTGGTACAGAGGGAAGAGGGCCCTGCCCTTGCGGGATTACATTCTAAAGGATTTTGGGGGGAAGACAGTAGGTGGGGTGTAGGTTGGGCGGCAGTTACGCACGATGGTGGTGTCATTGAAGGTTATAGTCATTTCTGAACAGATGAGTTTTCAGGTTCCGTTTGAAGCTTGCGGGTGTAGCAGATAATCTGACGTGTTGAGGCAGCGAGTTCCAGGAGAAAAGGGAAATGATTTGCACAGATGCCCTGAAGCTTTGTGAGTCAGATCCAGGCCCCGATGAAGAAGGTTCTGAGCATAATGTACACCCTCATTCACAAAGTGTAAATCCACCTGGTGGAGACAATGGGGAACATGCTGAGGAGACTCAGATACCTGATTGGAACGACAACTTTACTATTCGGTCAGGGCAGGAAGAGGTTGTCTCGGAGGACTCAGGACGAGGGGAATGAAAACACACAGGGTGATGATGAGGTTTGAGACCCCACTTACTGTCAAACCAAAGTCACCCAGTCGATAATGTCAGCAGAGGAGGTGGAGGGGGATGCTACTGGCGAGGTTACCTTGCGTCTTCCTGGACAGAGACATAGTACTGGAAGCACATCAACAACTGAATCCTCGTCCATAACTCTGCCTCTGAGCAGAAGTCATGTTGGCTATGCAGGTCGCATGGGCTCTAAGCCTTGCCTAGTCTGGAGCTTTTTTGACATCGCTAAGGATCACCCAATTCATGTAATCTGTAAGATTTGTCAACAATATTTAAGTAGAAGGAAAAAAGTTACAACTTTGAGTACTTCATCCATGAAGTGTCACATGGATATGAATTGATAGCGTAAAGGGGGTATTGCTCAGCTTTATCCACTGTCAATGCAACATGCTTATTTGCCATTCATTGCATGCATTGTTGCAGACTACACACAAGGAGCTGCTGTTTTTTTGCATCTGCCTTTGTCTGTTTGGTCACTATAGCAATAGCAAAATGGTCTTCGGCTGTGGACTTGGAGATTCTAGAAGGAAAAGCTAAAGGTGTGTGTTACAGCAAGGAGCCACCGCGGAAAAACTTTGGTCAATTGTGAGTGGAGTCATGTTTTAGTTTGGTGAGGAGGACCGTAACGCCTGTGAGCAGCATCCTGTGCCACAGACCGACATTCTTCCGGGGCTGTCTATGCTGTTTACCGTGAGAGGAGCGTAAAGTCTGTATTTATGGCAACTGGACACCACAGTACCCGGGTACGGTAGGCCGGGCCCAGACAGTAATGCATGCACGCAACACTTTGTTTTATTGCCAAAACACATATCTGTTGTAGGTCGACTATATAGACAATAAGACTTGCTGCCTCTGCACTGTCAAATTGTCACTTACAGTTTAAATCATAGAGGGACATCGACACATGTTTGCATTGACTGTTGCTTTACAAGATTTCCAGGACTGTGTTGCTGAGCTGTGTGGTTTGCATTCACACTGTTATCATCTGCCTTATCTCTGAGGCTTTAGCTAACAAGGCTATTCAGGGGAAGTAAGGGGTGCTTCACACACAGCGAGCTCACTGCCGAGATCGCTGCTGAGTCACGCTTTTGGTGACGCAGCAGTGACCTCATTAGCGATCTCGCTGTGTGTGACAATGAGCAGCGATCTGGCCCCTGCTGCGAGATCGCTGCTCGTTACACACAGCCCTGGTTCGTTTTCTTCAAAGGCGCTCTCCCACTGTGACACACAGATCGCTGTGTGTGACAGCGAGAGAGCGACAAATGAAGCGAGCAGGGAGCAGGAGCCGGCGTCTGACAGCTGAGGTAAGCTTGTAACCAAGATAAACATCGGGTAACCAAGGTGGTTACCCGATATTTACCTTAGTTACCAGCCTCTGCAGCTCTCACGCTGCCTGTGCTGCCGGCTCCGGCTCTCTGCACATGTAGCTGCTGTACACATCGGGTTAATTAACCCGATGTGTACAGCAGCTAGGAGAGCAAGGAGCCAGCGCTAAGCAGTGTGCGCGGCTCCCTGCTCTCTGCACATGTAGCTGCATTACACATCGGGTTAATTAACCCGATGTGTACTGTAGCTAGGAGAGCAAGGAGCCAGCGCTCAGTGTGCGCGGCTCCCTGCTCCCTGCACACACAGCTAAGTGGTGTGCGCTGGTAACTAATGTAAACATCGGGTAACCATACCCGATGTTTACCTTAGTTACCAGTCTCCGCAGCTTCCAGACGGCGGCTCAGTGCAAGCACAGCGCCGCTTGCACGTCGCTGCTGGCTGGGGGCTGTTCACTGGTCGCTGGTGAGATCTGCCTGTTTGACAGCTCACCAGCGACCATGTAGCGATGCAGCAGCGATCCTGACCAGGTCAGATCGCTGGTCGGATCGCTGCTGCATCGCTAAGTGTGAAGGTACCCTAATGGGTTTTGTCTATGTTTAGGTAGATAAGTTATAAGCTCTTGTGATGCGCCACTGGTAAGTCGTGTTCACACACACACACACACACACACACACAATTACTCCTGCTACGCAGAGGGATTACCAGTAGTAGGCAACTGAATAGATTGTTCTATTCTTTCAGTTTTATGCATTCTTATGGTTTGTTTTGGGAAAGTTAAACAATCATTTATCAACAAAACTGCCTAGAGTCCTTTTCCTGTTGCGTGTTTTTGCTGAATCATACTGGGGAGCCCACCCTGCACACGACTTTAAATGAAGCATAGGTCGCAATGGGAATTTCACTGTGCTACAATGCGGCCTAGCAGGGCTGTGCAACCACCGCCTGCCCCATCAAGTGCGTCTGCGTGCTCTTCATCCTCTGTGACTGTGGGGACAGCAGTCACACATGCTTTTTCACGTTGAACTTCCACCCCTTTACCCGCAACAGGGAATGTGATTGGCAGGTCATCACTTGTTTTGGAAGTGGAAACAGATGGTATTGTTGAGCTCTGTCAGACATCGAGAGAACCACCATTGGATGAATGCAACATTATATCCATGCCTGCACCTTCGTCACAGATAGGCAGGACTACCTGCAATTAATAATTGCGTAGCAGAAATGGAGGAGTGTAGAATGCACATGTGGTGTACCTTACTTGGCAGTAAAGGAACACTAACTTAGCATTCCAGACACTTTTAGGATGGCAGAAAAAGTGTCAGCTCTATGCGCAAATAAAATAGCGTGGCAAAAATGTGCATGAGGGAAGAAGGCAGAGGTGGTGGAACTTGCTTGGCACCAGTGGGACACTAATTTAGTATAGCAGACACTTTTTGGATGCCACTAAGTTTCAGCACTGTTTGCTATAAAAATAGCGTACCAAAAATGTGCAGGACGGTAGAAGGCAGAGGTGGTGGAACTTGCTTGACACCAGTGGGACACTAATTTAGAATAGCAGACACTTTTTGGATGCCACTAAGTTTCAGCACTGTTTGCTATAAAAATAGCGTAGCAAAAATGGGCATGAGGGTAGAAGTCGGAGGTGGTGGAACTTGCTTGGCACCAGTGGGACACTAATTTAGTATAGCAGACACTTTTTGGATGTCACTAAGTTTCAGCACTGTTTGCTATAAAAATAGCATAGCAAAAGTGGGCATGAGGGTAGAAGGCAGAGGTGGTGGAACTTGCTTGGCTCCAGTGGGACACTAATTTAGTATAGCAGACACTTTTTGGATGCCACTAAGTTTCAGTACTGTTTGCTATAAAAATAGCGTAGCAAAAGTGGGCATGAGGGTAGAAGGCAGAGGTGGTGGAACTTGCTTGGCACCAGTGGGACACTAATTTAGTATAGCAGACACTTTTTGGAAGCCATTAAGTTTCAGCACTGTTTGCTATAAAAATAGCGTAGCAAAAATGGGCAGGAGGGTAGAAGTCTGAGGTGGTGGAACTTGCTTGGCACCAGTGGGACACTAATTTAGTATAGCAGACACTTTTTGGATGTCACTAAGTTTCAGCACTGTTTGCTATAAAAATAGCGTAGCAAAAGTGGGCATGAGGGTAGAAGGCAGAGGTGGTGGAACTTGCTTGGCACCAGTGGGACACTAATTTAGTATAGCAGACACTTTTTGGATGCCACTAAGTTTCAGCACTGTTTGCTATAAAAATAGCGTAGCAAAAGGGGGCAGGTGGGTACAGTGGCCGGGTTCTGTGGGTACCAGGACAGGAAAGGAAGCCTCACTTTCTATTCCTCCTAATGATTAAATGCAGCAAGGAATTCCCAGAGCTGAGGTACACAGACGCTGTTATCTAAAGCTGTATACAGCGTTTGCACGGACCTGCCTAGCAGCTATGGCTCTGAGCGCCTGAAAATCAGCCCTGAAAAGGACTGAAATAAACAGCAGTCCCTAATCTCTACAGCGCTGTATCTATAGCGCACACATCAGGAGCGGCGGCAGAAGCAGCATGAGCAGTGACTGTCACCCACACGCAGAAGGCAGATAATGGCGGCGTGAGGGAAAATGGCGGTATTTATAAGGCAAGGACATGTGACATTCACAGCCTATGACACATGCCCTTGCTTGTCTGGCAAAACGTACACTTAGCTGTGTGTGTGTCTGTGATTGGCTGACATCCTGGCCCACCCCATTGCACGCGCTCTTAGGAAAAAAAAAAAAATGGAGATCGGCATTATCTTAGCACTCAGCTGTAGCACAGATCTAAACCTCGCCCCCCCCCGCACACTATACGCTGAAATTTGGTAATAGTGTGAATCACAGTGACTCACGCTATTACAGTGAAAAGCCAGCTAGTAAATAGCTAGGCTTTTTGCTGATCGAACCGTTCTCGAACGTAACTCGAGCTATCAAGCTTTTAGCAAAAAGCTCGAGTTTGATCTCGAGCACCCCCCCAAAATCACTCGAACATAAAATTGGCGAACCTCGAACATCGCTCATCTCTAGTAATAACTCTGGAATGCTTCAAGAAATCCCAATGATTTTCAGATTTTGTTTCGGGACATATTGTACTTTATGTTAGTGGTACATTTAGGTCAACATTGTCTATTTGTGAAAATATCAGAATTTTCAGATTTTTAAACATTCAATTTTTATATCCATACACCAGTTAGTCAGATTGTACAAAATAATTAATAAATAACAGTTCCCATATGTCTACTTTACATTTCAATCATTTTTCAAACGACATTTTATTTTATTAGTATGTTAGAAGGGTTAAAAGCTTGGCAGTAATTTCTCACTTTATTTTAAGAAATTTACAAAACCTGTTTCTTTAGGACTCTATTCAGGTTTTTGAATATAGTATGAAGAAGTAAAAATTAACTTTTAAAACATACCTAAAATATGCAAAGGCATACAGACAGACACTAATAAAGTGCAAGTGCTGAATAACAAGTGCAAACTGTACCATATAAATACAAATTGATAGATCTCACCCAGTTCATAGTATAGATAATAGGCACCAATTAAAGAATGTACGTCTGGAACTCCAATGGTGTGAACAAGGTGCAAAACTCAAAAACATATAGCTATGCAATAATGTAAAGAGTTGCACACTAGTCACAATGTATAGGGGAATAATGAAAAGCAGAACTGCTATGGGAATACTAGAATGAAAAATACAATTAACTATCTGAAAAATTGAAACAATTTTCAGTAATTCAATTTTTCAGATAGTTCATTGTATTTTTCATTCTAGTGTTCCCATAGCAGTTCTGCTTTTCATTATTTCCCCATACATTGTGACTAGTGTGCAACTCTTTACCTTATTGTATCGATAATAGGTACCAGTTGGATATTGTGAAAAATGTATAGTGGTATGGTGCAGAAAATCAGAGAGAGAATGGTGAATATGCAGTTGATAATTAACATGGTGAGCCCTGCAAACCGCCAATAGGACTAGCACTGAAATCAACATGGAGAAAAATGGAAGAGAAGTCATTGACACATTTCCTTTCCCTCTCCTACACCAAGCAGTATTAGAGCTGAATAAAGCAGCTGGTATTACAGTTATTTGACCAGGCCCTATTAGAGCAGTAGTGAATCAGACTATATTTGAGCTGTTTTCACCAGGCAATATTAGAGCTGATTAAAGCAACTGGTATTACTGCAGTTTTGCACCAGGCGGTAACAGAGCTCAACAAAGCATCCATCCGGTATTACAGTTATTTACACCAGGAGCTATTAAAGCAGTAGAGAACCAGACTGTATTAGACCAGTATTGCACCAGGCAATATTAGAGCAGTAGTGCTCCAGGTGGTGTTCAATTTATTTGCACCAGGTGGTATTAGAGATGATTAAAGCAGCCGGTATTACAGCAGCATTGCACCAGGCGGTATTAGAGCAGTAGTGCACCAGGCAATATTAGACCAGCATTGTACCAGGCAGTATTGGAGCAGCAGTGCAACAGGCTACATTCGAACAGTTTGCACCAGGCTGTGAAAGAGCTGATTAAAGCAGACAGTATTACAGATAATTGCACCAGGTGGTATGAGAGCAGTGCTGCACCAGGCCATATTAGATCTGCATTGCACCAGGCCATATTAGATCTGCATTGCACCAGGTGGTATTAAAGCAGTAGGGCACCAGGCTGTATTCTAGCTGTTTTCACCTAGCAGTATTCTGACTGAATAAAGCAGCTGGTATTACAGTTATTTGCACCAGGCATTATCAGAGCAGTATTGCAGAAGGCAGTATTAGAACAGTAGTGCATCAGGCTATATTTAGGCTGTTTGTATCAGGCGGTATTGGACCTGATTAAAGCAGCCAGTATAACAGCAGTTTTGCATCATGAGGTATTAGAGCAGAAGTGCACTAGGCTATAATTTAGCAGTTTGCATCAGGTGGTATTAGAGCTGATTAAAGCAGTCGGTATTACAGCAGTATTGCACCAGGTCATATTAGAGCAGTAGCGCACCACTCCGTTTTAGACCAGTATGAACTAGGCGGTATTAGAGCAGTGGTGTACCAGGCTATATTGGAGGTATTTGCACAAGGCGGTATTATAGCTGATTAAAACAGCGGGTATAACAGCTGTTTACACCAAGCGGTATTAGAACAGTAGTGCAGCAGGCTATATTTAAGCTGTTTGCACCAGACGGTATTAAAGCTAGTAAGAGCAGCTGGTATTACAGCTATTTGCAGTATTGTACCAGGCAGTATTAGAGTAGTAGTGCTCTAGACAATATTCAAGCTGTTTGCACCAGGTGGTATTAGAGCAGTAGTGCACCAGGCGGTATTAGGTTGGTAATTCACCAGGATGTAGTCGAGCTGTATGTACTAGGTCATATTAGAGCTGATTAAAGCAGCCAGTATTACAGCTGTTTGCACCAGGCCTTACAAGAACAATATTGCACCAGACTGTTTTAGACCAGTATTACATCAGGCAATGTTACAGTAGTAGTGCACCAGGCAGTAGAGTAGTAGTGCACCAGGCTATATTCAAGCTGTTTGTACCAGGTGGTGTTAGAGTTGATTAAAGCAGCCGGTATTACAATTATTTTCATGAGGCAGTAATAGAGCAGTAGGGCACCAGATCATATTAGACCAGTATTACACCACCTTGTATTAGAACAGTAGTGCACCAGGCTATATTTGAGCTGTTTGCTACATGAATTATTAAAGCTGATTAAAGCAGCCGGTATTACAGCAGTTTGAACCAAGCAGTATAAGAGCTGTTTAAAGCAGTTGGTATTACAACTGTTTGCACCAGGCGGTATCAAAGCAGTAGTGCACTATACTCTACTTGAATTGGTTGCACCAGGCGCTGGTGGAGCTGATTAAAGAAGTCATTATTTGTGCACTTTTCACTGCATCAGGATCAGAATGCAAAATGGCGGCACAATCTGTGATCCTGAACAGTAACATTGACAATTGACATCCCGTTAGACAAAACAATCACTGATCTCGGGGAGACCAGCCAGAGAAAACACTGCCGGCAGCCAGCAAAGGTGCTCAACACAGTGAAATCCTAGGTGCATTGCCCCCTTGGAAGTATCAAAAAAGGTCTGTGGAGCCTCTGTTAGGAGTCTCAACACAGAAAATAGCCAGATATCCCTCTGGGAAGGACCTAGCCAAAGAGTGGCTCTTTTTAAAGGAGACCGCCATAACCACCATATTAAGTGGCCCTTTTAGTCAATATCCAACTCTTTGACAAGTTTAAAGATATGACAAGGAAAATACCAAGGCCAGGTATCCATCCACAGACAGCTGTTTCAGGGTATTTCCCCTCATCAGTGTGGAGTAGGATTCTGGCTAGACGAAGACGCTATTTTGAAACATATGTTGAGGTGACCAGACGTGGTGGAAGTGTTCTCTATGTAAGAAATGCAGTCCAGCATTGTTGATGTTGATTGATTATAATAATAATAAGTTTTATTTTTATAGCGCCAACATATTCCGCAGCACTTTACAATTAAGAGGGGACATATACAGACAATATGAGACAATACAAAATAACAAAATTAAGATACCAGGAGGAGTGAGGGCCCTGCTCGTAAGCTTACATTCTATGGGGAAATAGGGGAGACGGAGACACAAACGGTGAATTGGGGGGAGAAAGCTTCTCAAAAATGGTCCAGCCATCGATTTAATAGGGTATTCAAAACCAGCTGCATGAACCCGTCGGTGAGAATTTATACAGGTAAAGGGGACAAGAACTGGAAGTAAATGTTTTGAAGGGCAGAAAGGGACTAGATTATATCGGGGCAGTGAGGTGATAAGCTAGTCTAAAGAAATGCGTATTTAGGGCCCGCTTAAAGGTGTGGATGTTGGGAATTAATCGGATTATTCTTGGTAGTGTATTCCAGAGCATAGGCACAGCTCATGAGAAATCTTGAAGACAGGAGTGGGAGGTTTGAATTGTTGAGGATGTCAGTCTTAAGTCATTAGCAGAGCGGAGGGCACGGGTGGGGTGATAGACAGAGATGAGGGAGGAGATGTAGGGTGGTGCGGAACCGTGGAGAGCTTTGTGAGTGAGAGTGATAAGTTTATATTGGATTCTGTAAAGGATAGGCAACCAGTGCAATGACTGGCAAAGAGCAGAGGCATCAGTGAAGCGGTTGCAGAGGAAAATGATCCTGGCTGCGGCATTCAGAATGGATTGGGCCTAAAACACACTTCTGCAAAAAAACCGTGCCTGTGACATGGTACGTTTTTCGGGTCCGTGTTCCGTTTTTTTGGGGCGTTTCTCCGGTACGTATGGCATCCGTGTGATGGCGTATGCGAGCCGTGTGTACATGTAAAATGTCCGTGTTTGTGTGTAAAATGCCCGTGTATGTGTACGTGGAATGTCCGTGTGGAATGTCCGTTTGTGTGTTGCACAATGTCGTTGATACATGTCGGCTGACAGCAGACAGAGTTGCACGATGAGAATGAACTCGGGTGAACTTCACCCGACTTCATTGTCATGCCGCGGCTCTGTCTGTCTGCTGTGTACTGATTAGCGGTCACCTGTGAAGGATTCACCAGTGACCGCTAATCCCCCAAGTGACTGAAGTTAGCAGCCCTCTCTCATACTTACCGCTCCCCGATCACCAGATGGCAAGGAACAGCTGTGAAGAGAATACGTGGCAACAATTACTTTGAATATGCCGGCCGCTCATTAATCAATCTCGTATTCCCTGCTTTCCCCACCCACAGACGCCTGTGATTGGTTGCAGTCAGACACGCCCCCACGCTGAGTGACAGCTGTCTCACTGCACCCAATCACAGCAGCCGGTGGGCGTGTCTATACTGTGCAGTAAAATAAATAAATAAATAATTAAAAAAAACGACGTGCGGTCCCCCCCCCCCATTTTAATACCAGCCAGATAAAGCCATATGGCTGAAGGCTGGTATTCTCAGGATGGGGAGCCCCACGTTATGGGGAGCCCCCCAGCCTAACAATATCAGTCAGCAGCCGCCCAGAATTGCCGCATACATTATATGCGACAGTTCTGGGACTGTACCCGGCTCTTCCCGATTTGCCCTGGTGCGTTGGCAAATCGGGGTAATAAGGAGTTATTGGCAGCCCATAGCTGACAATAAGTCCTAGATTAATCATGTCAGGCGTCTCCCCGAGATACCTTCCATGATTAATCTGTAAATGACAGTAAATAAACACACACACACACGAAAATCCTTTATTAGAAATAAAAAACACAAACATATACCCTGGTTCACCACTTTAATAAGCCCGAAAAAGCCCTCCATGTCCGGCGTAATCCAGGATGCTCCAGCGTCGCATTCAGCTCTGCTGCATGGAGGTGACCGGAGCTGCAGAAGACACCGCCGCTCCTGTCACCTCAACGCAGCTAATGAAGGCAATAGGGTGATCAGCTGAGCTGTCACTGAGGTTACTCGCGGCCAACGCTGTATACAGCTGATCTCGCTATTGCCTTCATTAGCTGCGTGGAGGTGACAGGAGCGGCGGTGTCTTCTGCAGCTCCGGTCACCTCCATGCAGCAGAGACACAACAGAGAAAATCAGCTGAAATTATTAGATCTTTCATCCATATTAGTAAATCCACAGATTCAATACATGCTAGATTAGAGGGGGAAATAGATTGCATAAGCTGGAAAGCCCAACCCACCTTGTTGTGTTGGTGCCTTCGATCTCTAAGCTCTTGGGGAAAGTTTATAAAGAGACTATCCTCCACAGGTTAATTATCAGGTTGCATGAAGCTACTCCCTGATCTAGGGTCCAGTACCCTGCCGTGCTTGGTACCGGTTTGGTTACTAGATTGTCCGGTGCCGACCGTTCCCCAAAACTAAGTCTGGGCACCCTTCTCCAATACCCTGCGACCGGGTCTCCGACTCCTCCAGTCCCAGACCACTGCCTGCGAACAAACCAAATTTTCCCAGGGAGCTCCAACTCCCTCAGCGCCTCAGTCTCTGAGGGCTACTACTCAACTAACTAAGTCCTTTCCACCAGTCTGCCTTACCCCTTGGCGGGTGTCCCTTTTCCAGCTAGACCACCCACTGGTGTGCCTGACAGGGTGTGGTGTGAGGTATGGCTAGGATTTGAATGCTGATGGAAGCAATTTCAATAGTTAGGATCCCAAAACCATGGAGGGTGAGGAGTGCAGTTCCCTGTGACACTCTGATTAGGTCAGGGGCATCACAAGATCAACCACATCCTCTCCCTGCAGGAGCTACATATACACCACCAGAAGCAGCACCTCGGTCACGTCAGCTATTTAATGCTCTCTAAATTCTTTGCCCCCCCCCCAAAAAAAGTGCGAGTTCTACATGACCTTCATAAAGAGAAAGTGCACATTAGATTATTACACTGACTGTTTCACAGTTCTCCCACAGAATCACATTTTTAGCTCCATTACCTTACACTATAGCTGTTGCAGTTAAAAAGCTGGTTATTGGATTTTATATCGAGCTGGCAGTTCGGTGCAAGACTTGGAAGAATTCACCTACAGATCAAGAGTTTTCAAAAAGGCCCTTACAGATCCTGTTTTTAGAGTTCACCCAGACAGACAAGATTGGTAAAATTTCCCCA
This sequence comes from Anomaloglossus baeobatrachus, assembly GCF_048569485.1. Lineage (NCBI taxonomy): Eukaryota > Metazoa > Chordata > Amphibia > Anura > Aromobatidae > Anomaloglossus > Anomaloglossus baeobatrachus. The sequence goes on from NC_134357.1 coordinate 163,555,158, forward strand.
GTGAGAATTTTTTTTTTAAAAAAAAAGGCCCTTACAGACCCTACTTTCAGAGTGGAACCAAACAGCCAATATTGGCAGAGTTTAAGAAAAGAGCAAGAAATTACAAAAAGACCCTTACAGAGACTGTTTTCAGAGTTCACCTAGACAGACAAGACTGGCAGAATTCCTCACAAGAGCAACAATTTTCAAAAAGGTCATTGCAAAGCCTGTTTTCAGAGTTGACCCAGACAGACAACATTGGCAGATTTTTCTACAGAGCAATCATTTTCACATAGCCCCTTAAAAAGCCAATTTTCAGAAATGACCGACTTAGCCAACATTAGTAGAGTTTAACAACACAGCAACAATTTTCAAAAAGGCCATTGCAGAGCCTGTTTTCAGAGTTAATCCAGACAGACAACATTAGTAGAGTTTACTCACAGAGAACCAATTTTGAAAAAGACCCTTACAGAGCCTGTGTAACTCTCATCAGCAAGGATGAAGGTGGAGAGCAGGGGTGATGGACCACTGGACTACAGAGGGAGCCCAAGCCCACCCCTTAGTGGGATGGGCTTGACTAAGCACCCGCTGTGAGGTGGAATGCTAGGTGCTGTGATTGGGACTGTGGCAACTGAATGGTGCAGGATGACAGCGGGAATGGGATAACAGCAACAAACAAAGCAGCACAAGGGGCACAGTCAGACAAGAAACGAGCAGGACAGGTACCAGCTGAAAAAAGACATCAGGCACAGGTCATCAGGCACAGGTTATCAGGCATGGGCTGCTGCAGAGTGGTGCCGGCACAACTGATATGAACCGCGGCAGGGTGGTGCAGGAACAACAAGTGTGGACTGCTGCAGGGTGGTGCAGGCAAATAAAGTGTGGTCTGCTGCAGAATGGTGTAGGCACATTGGGCATGGACTGCAGCCGGATAAAGCTGACACAACAGGTGTTGACCAATACAGGCACAACAGGTATGAACTGCAGCAGGGTGGTGCAGGCACAGCAGATACTCAGGACTTCAGGTTGAAGGTACAAACATGACTTTATTTACAAGACACAGCATGACTTCAATTACAGAACACAGCAGGACTTCTGGTAACACAGCAAGACTTCAGATACAATAAACAGGGACAAGGCTGGAGTCTGAAGACATGTTGGTAACTGGATACACTGGTCCCTGAATACGCAGGTATCGGAATTTGCCAGATCAGTGGTTAGCCGATCTCAGACAGGATACCACACTCAGACAGGTGACCGGACTCAGGCAGAACACTGGACTTCAGCAGCAACACAGACAGAACAAACACATAGGTACTAGGCTAGAACCTAATTAGATGCTCTGTCCCCTCCCATCAGGAGAGGGAGCCTTAAATAGCTGGTGCCTCCCAGTGATAGGCTGGGGACACCTTAGCAGGTTGCGCACACCTCCCTATAAAGGGATAGAAAGAGTGCGGGCTCACCCCCTAGGCTGGAGGCCAAGAAACCAACATAACATGTTCAGGGCTTGAGGCCTAGGTGGGTGCAGAATCCGACACTCGCGTGGGCATCCACAGGGGAAACGAGCCAGGAACTGCACTACACAAGGTAGGCATGGAAGACGGGAGAGCAGGGACACTGCACAAGGACACAGAGGTGCACCGGCGAGCTAGGAAAGCTTGTGCTACCGAGAGCAGGGACACTGTGCAAGGATGCAGAGGATCACCGGCATACTAGGGAAGCCAGGGCTACAGTATCCCCCCTTTACACCTCCTCTTTTGAAGGCCCAAAAGGAACCCCCCACAAAATAAAAAGGGCATTCAATCAGCCAGATGTGAAGATAAGTTGTCTATGGGGAAAACGCTGACTGCAAACAGCAAAGTCCATGGCTAGACATTGAGGAAAAGTCCAGCTGTCCAAGAGGAAAACACTGACCGCAATCAGTGGAGTCCATGGCCAGAGCATGCTGTTACACTTACCACCAGGGATAAAGGTGAGCAGGGGTAGTGGACCCCCTGGACCACAGGGGGAACCCAGGCCCACCCCTTATTGGGAGGGACTTGACTAAGCACCCACCGTGAGGCAGAATGGCAGGTGCCACTCTCAGGGCAGTGACCAGGACTGTGGCAGCTTAGCAGTACAGGGTGACAGCTGGACTGGGAGAATATCAACAAACAGAGCAGCCACAATGGGCACAGTCCAGATGAGGAATGAGCAGGACAGTTACCAACAGATAAGAGACATCAGGCACAGGTCATCAATAACAAGTTATCAGGCATAGTTTAATGTGGGATGATGGGATGAGACCCGCTGCATGCTAGCAAGCGCAATGTGTTGGTCGCACTTGGCGCTGTCGCACTGCTGCACACCCTTAGGGTCAGGGATATCTTTCACCTGCCTGCCAGTCCTGGAAAGGGGACTTTAACAGAACCCTTCCCAGGCAGCAAACAGTGCGGCGGCTAGTGATCGAGCACACAGCCGCAGGTGGGAAAATCCCATCAAGAAAATAATTACAGTATCTATCTATCTATCTATCTATCTATCTATCTATCTATCTATCTAGCATCTATCTACTTTTCTATCAATTTTTACACATATTTAAACACATAAAAAATTAATTTCAGTGTCATCTTTTTCTTCTTGTACGTTTCATGGAGACACATACATGCAGATGACACACATGAGTTTAAGAGTCCCAATACCTAACAAATTTAACAGAATGTGTATGAGACTCTCCTTTATGTCTAATACAGGGTGTATCGGAGTTAGAGATGAGCGAACCGGCCGCGGTTCGGCTCGAGTTCGGTTCGCCGAACGGAGGTCTCGTTCGAGTGCGGTTCGGCGAACCGGTTCGGCGAACCACTCGAACCGCATAGGAAACAATGGCAGGCAATCACAAACACATAAAAACACCTAGAAAACACCCTCAAAGGTGTCCAAAAGATGACAAACAACTCACAACACAACACAAACACATGGGAAAGTGACAAGGACATATACTCATGCGAAAACAAAAGAGCTCGACAAGGAAAAAGAGGAGAAGACACAGATATATGAGTATATGCAAGGAAACATCGATGCCATTACTGTGCAACTTGAGCCCTGCTCATTTTAGGCTTCCAATCTGGATAAATTGCCTGAGCTTGCCACGTACGCCTTGGGGATCTTGTCGTGTCCTGCAGCCAGCGTTCTCTCAGAACCTGTCTTCAGTGCTGCTGGGGGTCTGCTGGCAGATAAGCACACGTGTCTGTCCACTGACAATGTGGACATGGCTCTCAGAGGACTTTTCTTCCCCTGGGTCAGCCAGGGGAGGCGAAAGGCACGCGTATTTTTGAGAGTGCTTCATGCAAGGCATCTGTTTCATTTTGAAAAGGGGCATCAACTGATGACAGTCAAGTGGGGTGTGTGTGGCCCAATTAGTGGTAATGAGGGAGACTGTGGTTGGAATCCCCTCGCTGTGTTTCTAAAAGAACCAAGATGAACAAGTCATGGCTCTCAGAGGACTTTTCTTCCCCTGGGTCAGCCAGGGTACGCGAAAGGCACGCGTATTTTTGAGAGCGCTTCATGCAAAGCATCTTTTCATTTTGAAAAGGGGGATCAACTGATGACAGTCAAGTGGGGTGTGTGTGGCCCAATTAGTGGCAACGAGGGAGACTGTGGTTGGAGTCCCCTCGCTGTGTTTCTAAAAGAACCAAGATGAACAAGTCATGGCTCTCAGAGGACTTTTCTTCCCCTGGGTCAGCCAGGGGACGCGAAAGGCACGCGTATTTTTGAGAGTGCTTCATGCAAAGCATCTTTTTCATTTTGAAAAGGGGGATCAACTGATGCCAGTCAAGTGGTGTGTGTGTGTGGCCCAATTAGTGGAAACGAGGGAGACTGTGGTTGGAGTCCCCTCGCTGTGTTTCTAAAAAAACCAAGATGAACAAGTCATGGCTCTCAGAGGACTTTTCTTCCCCTGGGTCAGCCAGGGGACGCGAAAGGCACGCGTATTTTTGAGAGTGCTTCATGCAAAGCATCTTTTTCATTTTGAAAAGGGGGATCAACTGATGACAGTCAAGTGGGGTGTGTGTGGCCCAATTAGTGGCAACGAGGGAGACTGTGGTTGGAGCCCCCTCGCTGTTTTTTACATGATTTTCGAAGTGCATGACATGCCTAAGAGGTTTAGTTTCGGCATCTCAAACTTGTTAGCTACAGAAAGGCTGCCTTTACACCCTTTTGTCACCGAGGATTTTTGAGACCTTATGCCCATTGCAGTGCCCCAAGAGCCGATGGCCATTTGCCACTCCTTCTCCAAGAAAGGGGTGCCCGCGCTAACACAGCAGGTCGCACACAACATCACCGCTTCCTTGAGAAACTCTGTGTGTGACAGGGTGCATTTCACCACAGATACTTGGAACAGTAAGCATGGACAGGGGCGTTACATGTCGCTGACTGGGCACTGGGTAACTATGGTCATAGATGGAGAAGTGTCTGCTGTACAAGTCTTTCCGTCCCCACGAGTTGTGTGATTAAATCCTTCCTCTGTATGTACAAGTTCCTCCACTGCTTCTGCCTCATCAACCTCGTGTTGTTCCTGCACCTCAGCCCAAACCCTGTGTGGTCAGGCCACCCTTCCTTGTAACTGCGCCCAAGGAATCCTACACACCTCCTTACTATGCTGGCAGCAGAGCTCAAGGCCATCAGGCAATCAAATGTTTACTTTGAAATGTAGGGGAAATATGAGACCCCGCTGAGGAATTGTGGACGGTTAGCTCTGTAGAGTGAGACCGAGTTTCATCAATGGTTGTCTCCACTCAACCAGCAGCCAGGGAATGCCGGGTGCGACAATGATGCTAAACAGTCTGCGGCCCTTCTTCAGGGCAATGTGACACACGTGCCTTGTATGGCTCACGTGTTGAATCCGAATCTCCAGCAATTTTTAAAACACTATCCCGACCTACATGTCCTTCTGTCAAGGGCACGGTGTAACGCCTGCCTGGATTGACACACTCAGACGGGCTGTAAAGGATAGGCTAGAGGGAACCCACTCACCAAGCTGGACCCCCAGAACCCTGAAACCCTTTAATCCCTATACAGTGATGTTGAATGACACAGGGCCCAAGTTGATCAATACCTGTGGAAGGCTGCAGTTCCAGAGAATAGTAGTCATGCAGGGTCAAAACATTAATTGAGGAAGAGGAACAGAATGGGAGGGACAGGACTTAATCAGAAAACAAGCAGAGGTGAAATACAAATCGGCCAACGAGGCACCTAAACAGCAAGCAGGAAAAGTTGTCAGGTAACAAGCACACAAACTCATAAAACTAACTGGGGGTAACAGTAACCAGAGGTTCATAGCTATGTCTGGCAGTGGTCTTCAGACAGGAGGGGCCTAAAAAAGGGTGTTGTGTCTTCCCATTGGTTGTAGCTGAATGATGGTACTTCATCTGTGAGATACCCACCACCTGCATTCAGCCTGTGGTTCTGCATATGTCAAGGTAATGCATCCCAGTGGGTGAGCATAACCTGTGTCCACCTGCGCTGCTGGCGTCGACTCCTCTCCCATCATCAGCACTATGCATGAAAGGAACACGTTGTCACCTTGCGACAGGAGTACAAATTGACGTAGCGGACTACGGTGGTGACTTAACAGCTGTGTGCGGCAATGATGCAAACATGGCAGCGTGCCTTCATCAGGCCCATGTGACACACGTGACTTGTATGGCTCACGTGTTTAATCTGATTCTCCAGCAATTTTTAAAACAACATCCCGGCCTACATGGCCTTGTACAGCGGGCACGCTCACAATGGGCTCACTTCCATCGTTTGCACCCAGTAGCTCAACAACTTTCATCACTCCTGAAGTCTTAAGGTCTGGCGGTTAAACGTCAGAAATGCGATGTTCCGACATGCAGGAATTTTAATCTGCACATGTTGCAGCGTCTGTGGCAGCACCGCAGAGCCCAGCTGAAATACGTTATTATGACGTATACCCTGGGCACACTTGATCCAGAGGTGGTGCAGATCATGCTGCTGGAGTGGTGTCAGATCAAGGACATATGCACCGTTCTACACAGTTTACAAATGTCGACGCAGATGTTTAACACTGGCGATGACATTCTCAGCGTGACAATTTTGGTCATCTACATGATGGAACACACTGTAAGTATTATTCGGAGTCAGGTGTTGGTCCAAGAGGAACGGAGGAAGTACTGGAGGAGTCATATGCGGAAGGAATAACAAGATCTACAAGGTCCAGATGGTCAGCGGCACCTTGGCGGCAGTCATGGTACGGTAGGGGAGAGGGATTATCAAGGCAGCATAGTATCAGCAAAATAGTTGAGGAAGGTGCAGGAGCCCAGGAAGAAATGGAGGACGAACTGGCGATGGGCATGGAAGACTCAGCAGATTAGTGAGAGCTTGCTCACATTTTGGTTGTGCGAGGTTGGGGGGAGAGGGCAGAGGAAGGAGGCACGATTCTCACCTCTCCGCCACCAACACACCAAGGACTTTGTCCTCCTGGATGCTCAAGACACATGAGCGCCTTCTTGCTGCACTATCTACAACATGACCCTCGGATTGTACGAATTACAAGTCATGCTGGCTACTGGTTTGCCACACTATTAGATCCCCGGTACAACACAAAATGTTGCGAAATAACTCCTGCCATAGAAAGGGACGCACGTATGCAGGAGTATCAGCAGATGGTGGTACGCAATCTTACATCTGCTTTTCCACTAAACACCAGTGATGCACAGAGTGAATCTCAACGCTTTTTCATCGATAGGAGGAAATGGTCTTACTTGTCCACATCTGAGGGACCGAGGGCTGGCTGCTGTGCTGAGACGGCGTTGAGTACGGTGTCTCTGCAGAGTTGCATTTTTGGTCATATACAAACTGAGTTGAAAAAGGACAGATGCTGGTGGAAAGGGGAACAGGTGTGTTGGAAAGGGGAAAAAAGTTTGTGTCCGTGGGTTTGGTGGTTAAGCAACATTAACATTTGCTGAAGAAACAACATCTGGTATGGTGGGACTGCCAGATTTGGATAAGGTGGTATATACTATGTTACCGCTATATCAAAAATATTAAGAAGAAAAGAAAGAGAAAGGTAGATATCCCAATCGCCATTCGGTGTCCACCGTGCTCACAGATGGAAAAGGAGAGGTTGGCAACTGGAAGGTTAGGTGGAGGATACAGAGCAGGTTGACTCTCAAACAAATAGTAGCCTGAACCGAGTTAGACGCAACTCGGATCTGGAGACTTGGAGCCCTGTTAGCGTGACAGGGTCCACACGACCACCCAGCCCCGGAACTCCCTGTTAACAACACAGGGGCCATTGGTTACGCAGTCCGTGTGCGTAGGGGACACACCTGTGGACAGCAGGCGCATCAGCAGCAGCAGACCTGTTTATGCCACTGGGCTGCACTAGCAGGACTGGTAGGACAGGAGCTGTTCTTAAACGTTCTGCGTTACCAACTGTGGTGGCAGCCTGCATCGATGACCTATCCCTGCCTACCTCTGGCATAAAGCCGCAATGGGTTCAACACATGGAGGTGTGCTCTTTCGGAGCATAATAGAAGACTGGGCACCTTCTTCTTGGCTCCAGCCCCTTTTATAACCTGGGTCCATCCCAAACCAGGGTGGACCACAATGCACCTCCCGGAGACAAAAGCAGAGTGACAAATCATGAGTGGCATAACTAGCGTCCTATTTTGAACCGCCACTTGAATGATGACCTTATGGCTGCCACAACCAAAACACCTCAACAGTCATCGTCTGACCAACAACAATGAGGTGACAAGTCATAGGGGCGGCCCTCTGCAAGCCTGTTGAGAGTAGCCTGGCCAAATTGTCAGGACACCTGATTCCCTGTGGTCTATATGTGCTCCCCACATCAGGGGCAGGGCCAAAGAGTTCATTACCCGACCTAGCCTCTGATTCAGTAAGTGCCTGAGCATGCTCAGTAGCATGAAATACAGTTTCTGAAAAAAAGACTATCCACTTCAGCATGCTGTCTAGGCACAACACAGGACTTAGACCCGGCACAGAGTGCAAGTACCTGTACAAAGAGGCTTTTCTCAGTCAGTGTGAAGCCCCACAGGTGTTGTGTTGGTGCGTTACCTTCAGGGACTCCACGTGGAGGAAGAGTCTGGTCACACTTAGGTTGCTTCTTTATATGTATTTTCGTGATGCCACTCTCAGTATTGCGGTCAGTGGGGACCGCCACTGCAGTGTAAGGGGACACCTGGGGCTGATGTTGGGTGCAGTTAGTTGTAGTGGCCTCCCGAGAGTGAGTCAATCACCAGGGCCCTGTGTAAGTGTGTTGAGCCGCAGGTCGCAGAATGACTCAGGCACAGTCCAAACGAGCATGCGCTGAAGCCCAAAATTAAGACTTTGCCTCAGGAATGACACAGTCAGGCAGAGCATGCTCAGTTGGCGAAAACTTGAGTTAGGCTGCGGCTGGAGTAAATCGGCACACAGGAAGGAGCAACTGTGGAAACACTTCGTTCAATTGTGAGGGGAGTCATTTTGGAGTTTGGTGAGGAGTACCGTAACGCCAGTGAGCAGCATCCTGTGCCACAGACCAACATTCTTCCGGTGCTGTCTATACTGTTAACTATGATAGGAGCGTAAAGTCTGTATTTATGGCAACTGGACATCCCATTACCCGGGTACGGTAGGCTGTGCCCAGACAGTAATGCGTGCACGCAACACTTTGTTTTATTATGAAAACACATATCTGTTCTGGGTAGGACAACTATATAGACAATCACACTTGCTGCCTCTGCACTGTCAAATTTTCACGTACAGTTTAAATCATAGAGGGACAGCGACACATGTTTGCATTGAATGTTGCTTTTCAATATTTACATGACTGTGTTGCAAAGCTGTGTGGTTTGCATTCACACTGTTATCATCTGCCTTATCTGTGAGGCTTCAGCTAACAAGGGTATTCAGGGTGGGTGATGTGTTTTGTCTATGTTTAGGTAGATATCTGGGAAGCTCTTGTGATGCACCACTAGTAAGTTGTCTTCGCACACACACACAAACACACACAAACACACACAAACACACAATTACTGCTGCTACTCAGAGGGCTTAGCAAGCAGTAGGCAACTGAATAGATTGTTCTATTATTTCAATTTAATGCATGGTTCTTATTGTTTGTTTTGGGAAAGTGAAAGAATCATTTATGAACCCAACTGCAAACAGTGCTTATGATGTTGCGTGGTTTTGCTGCATACTGTGGATCCCACCAAATACAAGACTTAAAATGAAGCATAAGTCGCAAAGGGAATTTCACTGTGCTACAATGCAGCCTAGCGGGGCTGTGCAAGCATCTGCGTGCTCTTAATCCTCTGTGACTGTGGGGACAGCAGTCACACATGCTTTTTCACACTGAACTTCCACCCCGTTACCCGTAAGCGGGAGTGTGATTGGCAGGTCGTCACTTGTTTTTTAAGTGCAAACAGATGATATTGTTGAGCTGTCAGACATCGAGAGAACTACCATTGGATGAAGGAAACATTATATCCACGCCTGCACCTTCGTGAAAGATTGGCTGGACTACCTGCAGTTAATTATTGCGTTCCAGAAATGGAAAGGAGTGAAGAATGTACAGGTGTTGCACCTTGCTTGGCAGCAAAGGAACAATATCTTAGTATTCCAGACAATTTTAGGATGGCAGAAAAAGTGTCAGCTCTTTGGGCAAATTAAATAGTGTGGCAAAAGTGGGCAGGTGGGTACAGTGGCCGTGTTCTGTGTGTACCAGGACAGTAAAGAAAGCCTCACTTTCGATCCCTCCTAATGATGAAATGCAGTAAGGAATTCCCTGAGTTTGCTATCAAAATAGCGTTGCAAAATGTGCATGAGGGTGTCATGCAGAGGTGCTAGAAATATCTTGGCACCAGTGGGGCACAAATGGAGTACAACAGCCACTTTTTGTATGCCACTAAATGGCAGCATTGTTTGCTATTATTATAGCTTATTAAAGACAGAGCAGGAGGGTGTCATGCAGAGGTGCTGGAAATAGCTTGGCACCAGTGGGGCACAAATGGAGTACAACAGCCACTTTTTGTATGCCACTAAATGGCAGCATTTTTTGCTATTATTATAGCTTATTAAAAACAGAGCAGGAGGGTGTAATGCAGAGGTGCTGGAAATAGCTTGTCACCAGTGGGGCACAAATGGAGTACAACAGCCACTTTTTGGATGCCACTAAGTTTCCTCAGTGTTTGCTAGTATAATGGCTTAGTAACAATGAGTTTGAGTGTGCAATGCAGAGGTGCTGCACATAGCTTTGCACCAGTGGGACACTAATGGAAGTCCAACAGCCACTTTTAGGATGCCACTAAGTTTACTCAGTGTTTGCTAGTATAATGGCTTAGTAACAATGAGTTTGAGTGTGCAATGCAGAGGTGCTGCACATTTGCACCAGTGGGACACTAATGGAAGTCCAACAGCCACTTTTAGGATGCCACTAAGTTTAGTCAGTGTTTGCTAGTATAATGGCTTAGTAACAATGAGTTTGAGTGTGCAATACAGAGATGCTGCACATAGATTTGCACCAGTGGGACACTAATGGAAGTCCTACAGCCACTTTTAGGATGCCACTAAGTTTACTCAGTGTTTGCTAGTATAATGGCTTAGTAACAATGAGCTTGAGTGTGCAATGCAGAGGTGCTGCACATTTGCACCAGTGGGACACTAACGGAGGTCCAACAGCCACTTTTAGGATGCTACTAAGTTTACTCAGTGTTTGCTAGTATAATGGCTTAGTAACAATGAGTTTGAGTGTGCAATGCAGAGGTGCTGCACATAGATTTGCACCAGTGGGACACTAATGGAAGTCCAACAGCCACTTTTAGGATGCCACTACGTTTACTCAGTGTTTGCTAGTATAATGGCTTAGTAACAATGAGCTTGAGTGTGCAAAGGGCAGGAGGGTACAGTGGCAGGGTTGTGGGTCTGGGTAGAGGAAAGGAAGCCTGCCTTTCTATCCCTCCTAATGGGGAAATGCAGTGAGGAAATCCCTGACCTTAGCTACACAGACGCTGTCATCTTGTGTAGCTGTTAAAATCTGTTTTCACGGACCTGACTGTCACCTATGGCTCTGACCCTGCTGGTATTAGCCCATACAAGGACTAATAGAAACTTCTATCTCTATTCTGTATAGCGCTGTGTGTAGAGCGTACACAGCAGTATCGGAGACAGGAGCTACGCCAGCGGTGACTGACACCAAGACGCAGAAGGCAGATAATGGCGTGCTGGAGGAAAATGTCCGTTTTTATAATGCAGGGACATGTGACATGGACATCCTATCACACATGCCGTTGCTTCTCTGGCTAAAAGTCCACTTAGCTGTGTGTGTGTCTGGGATTGGCTGACATGCTGGCCCGCCCCACTACACGCGCGCGCTTAGGGAAGGAAGACAAGGAAAAAAAAATTATCCAAACAGCAGTGATCTGAATGCGCTGTTCCCGCACACTTTACGCTGAAATTTCATAATAGTGTGAGTCACAGAGTGACTTAAGGGGGCTTTACACGCTGCGATATCGCTAATGCGGAGTCGTTGGGGTCACGGAATTTGTGATGCACATCCGGCCGCATTAGCGATGTTTCTGCGTGTGACACCGATGAGCAATTTTGCATCGTTGCAAAAACGTGCAAAATCGTTCATCGGTGACATGGGGGTCCATTCTCGATTATCGTTACTGCAGCAGTAACGGTGTAGTTCGTCGCTCCTGCGGCAGTACACATCGGTATGTGTGACGCCGCAGGAACGAGGAAGCTCTCCTTACCTGCCTCCCGGCCGCTATGCGAAAGAAGGAGGTGGGCGGGATGTTACGTCCCGCTCATCTCCGCCCCTCCGCTGCTATTGGGCGGCCGCTCCGTGACGTCGCTGTGACGCCGCACAGACCGCCCCCTTAGAAAGGAGGCGGTTCGCCGGTCACAGAGACGTCGCCGGGCAGGTAAGTATGTGTGACAGGTCTGGGCGATGTTGTGCGGCACGGGCAGCGATTTGCCCATGTCGCGCAACAAATGGGGGCGGGTACCCACACTAGCGATATTGGGACCGATATCGCAGTGTGTAAAGTAGCTTTTACACTATTACAGTGGAAAGCCAGCTAGTAATTAGCTTTGTCTTTTTGCTGCTAGAACCTTTCTCGAACGTAACTATAACTATCGAGCTTTAACAAAAAGCTCGAGTTCTAGTTCAATCTAGAACAGCCCCCAAAATCACTCGAACCCCGAACTGGAGAACCACGAACCGCGAACCGCGCTCAACTTTAATCGGAGTCCCTCTTCCTTCTCATTTTTGCCACTTCTTGTATTGTGGTTTTGCTTTGTTAGTTTGAGTCCCTGCTTCATAAATTAAACAAGATGTGTCTGACCCTGTCACACACACCACATGCCATTGCCCAGATAAGGTAGTAAAATGTTAAAAATTACATTTACCAGTGACTGATTGAGGTTGTAGTTTTATTTCCCCTCTACTATGTCATCTACTGTAGTCATAGGCGACAAGGAAATATGGTGAAAGATGACCTGGCTATTAAGGGGTGGAGGAGGCATTTATTTTTCTCTTTTAATTTTGCCTATTGTGTAATGTTTCCTAAAAAAATTTCTGATAAAATCCATTTTATCATTGGTTTTGTATGTTATATTGCCGTATTGCCAGTTCTTAAAAGTGGAGTAAGACTGACAACATTGTTCTCAGCAGCAGTCTGGGAGTCATTGGTGCATCCAGGAATCTTCCACATTTTTTTACATTCCATTTGAGTGCTGTTTCCATCCATTTCAGCTATTTCCCTGCCCCCCCTGCCCTCTTGTTAGAGTCTTCCAGAAAAATGCTCGTTTCCCATTGACGTCCATTATACTCGGTACTGAAGTCGAGTCCATCTGAGTGTCCGACCTGCTTGATTCAGGTATCGAGCACTCATAAACTTTAGTGCTTGCTCATTATTATTAGTAACATCTAATGAGAAAAATAAGGAGTATCCAACATGTTTGATCTTTGTTCCCTCCATGTGTGCTATTAAGGGATACTGAACCTAGCACTGGGAAATTAGATGTTTAAATATACTAACATTTTGCAAAGCTGTGAGAAAAAAAACCCTATGAAAATGTTAAAATGACACTTCACAAGGTGAAACATCTGTTAAAGGGATCAGAATTGTGAAATAATGTTAGCAGTCTACAGAAAATTTGCATGCTCTATGAAATATTGTTTGAAATTTCTTTCTTTATTTTAAATCAGATGATACATACAAAAAGCAAGAGGGATGTAAATTGAATAATGATAATCAAAATGCTTGTAGTCAAAATAATAATCAAATAACAAGTCAACAAAACTTGTTTTTCTATCAAGAAGACATAACTAACAAGAAAGAACACCTTCAAGAGAATAAAGAAGAGTCATGCAAACAAAAAGAAGAAGAGTTCTTCAAGCTCCATCAAAAACAAATAAAACCACAAAAAGAAAGTCATAGTTTTAATCAAGATCAGCCATCAAAAACAAGCCAAAAGCAACCAAGCCAACATGACATTCCTAAAAATCAACCAGATCATTCAAAGCACAATCAGGAGGAACTTTCCAGGCATAAAGAGGAAACTTGCAAGCAACAACATGAGGAGACTGCAAAAAGTCATCAAGAAAGGTCAGTAAAAAGTCATCATGTTGAACTTGGGAAGACACACAAGGAAGAACATCATACTCTATGTCAAACTGAAGCAACAACTAAAGTCCATCAGCAGGAGCCTCCTATAACACATCAAGCAGACCCATTTGACAATAAAAAAAGCAGATATTTGCCAACAAGATGAACCTGCCAAGGAAATAGAAACTATGAAGCACATTGAAGGGAAATCTTCTAAGCGCCAGGATTATGATCAACAGTCAGACAAAGAGAAATGTTCAACACTACATACACAAGAATCTACTAGAGTAGAGCGAGGGCAGGTAGATGATCCCAAATGCAGAGCTCCACATCAGAAAATTCAGTTGATTAAGGAACAATGAACCTAACAAGGCCAACCAAGAAACTCCCAAAAGGTAGGACATACAATATTTATTTGTAAGATCAATTTCTTCTTGTATTTTTTATTATGCTAATTGGCATATTGTATAATTACAACATCCAATTTCCTTGTGAAAATCATCTTCAACTTACATGATGTAAACTATTTCCTTATAGTTTTATGCTGGAGAAGGGACCCATTTTACACCCAGTATTGAGAATATTAAAAATGAATTTTGTCAATCATCAGATTGAGATTTCTGCAGAACTTTTACAGGTTCTCGTGAGTAGATCAAATACATAGGAATAAAACCTTATTTATTACAGTAGAGCTATATAGCTCCAATAAAGTTGAAAATTATGGTTAGATAAAGATTATTGATGTTTTATTTCTTTTGACAGAGTGTTAAGACTACATACATTATAGGGCTTTTCACTCGATCAAAGTACATTTTAATGTATAAATATTGGAATAAAGATAAGTTCCGCAATTGGAAGTGTTAAAAATGTTCTTGTGTTTAGATAATCTTATACTGTATATGTGCCCCTGCTATGTAATGTGTTATGGCTGTTTCTATCTGTACAGGGACATAGTCTGATCATACCACACCTCCTGAGCAGAGGAGGGTGCAAAAGATGGTATATAAATAGAACAGCATGGGATCACAGCTGATTCTTTCTGTGAGGTAAAACATTTCCCGGCCTGTTTGTTAACATGTTTTACCTCCCAGAAAATAGAAGCTACAATCCCATGATGTCATGTGTTTATACTCTCTTTTGTTTCCTCCCTTGGTCAAGAGCTGTGGTATGTGCCGACCAAGTTACTACATGGTTAAAAACAGCCATTAAACAGAACACAGCTGGTGGACATATATAAGATCATGTCAGCACAGGAACATTTTTTTTAACACATTGAATTTTGAAGCCTACAGTCATGGACAAAATTGTTGACACCCTTGAAATTGTTTCAGAAAATATATAATTTCTTCCAGAAAATTATTGCAATTACACATGTTTTTCCTTTGTTTGTATTGGAACAACATAGAAAAAAACTGACAAAAAAAGGCAAATTATACATAATTATACACAAAACCTTAAAAATAGGCTAGACAAAATTGTTGTCACCTTTCCAAAATTGTGGTTAAACAACTCTGTTTCAAGCAGGTGATGATCGTTCAAACTCATCTATGGCAAGTAACAGGTGTGGGCAATATGAAAATAACAATTGAAACCAGATAAAAAAGGGAGAAGTTGACTCAATATTTGCATTGTGTGTCTGTCTCTGCCACACTAAGCATGGAGAAAGAAAGAAGTGGGGACTTGAGAACCAAGATTGTTGAAAAATATCAACAGTCTCAAGGTTACAAGTCCATCTCCAGAGATCTTGATGTTCCTTTGTCCACAGTGAACAACATAATTAAGACGTTTACAATGTATGGTACTGTAGCTTATCTCTGTAGATATGGACAGCAGACAAAAAATGAAGAAAGGTTGCAACTGTTCTGAATGGTGTATAAGCAGCAAAATGTCAAAGAAATTCAAGGTATCCTGCAGGCTCAGGGTACATCATTTTCATTGCAAACTGTCAGTCTACATTTTAATTAAATGAAGCACAATGGCAGGAGACCAAGGAGGAACCCACTACTGAAACAGAGATATCAAAAAGCTAGGCTGCAGTTTGCCAAAATGTACACGAGTAAATCAAAATCCTTCTGGGAAAGCATCTTGTGGACAGATGAGACCAAAAGAGAGCTTTTTGGTACAGCCCATCAATGTAATCCACTGTTTAGTGAAAACAGAATGAGGAATGAGGCCTACCAATAAAAGAATACAGTACGTACAGTCAAATATGGTGGAGGTTCGAAGATGTTTTGTGGGTTTTCTGGCACAGGGTACTTGACTGTGTGCAAGACAACATGAAATCTGACGATCACCAATCAATTTGAGGTTTCAGTGTAGTGCCCAGCATCAAAAAGCTGGGTTTCTGTCCTTGATCATGGGTCTTCCAGCTGGACAATGACCCCAAACATACTGCAAGAAGCATCCAGAAATGAATGGAATCACAGTGCTAGAGAGTTCTGAAGTGGCAGCAATGAGTATGGATCTAAATCCCATTGAACACCTGTGGAGAGATCTTAAAGGGAACCTGTCACCAGGTTTTCCCTTATAGGCCACTGCCACCACCAGTGAGCCCTTATATACAGCATTACTGAATACTGTATATAAGAGCCAACGCCACTCTATATAACGTAAAAAACACCATTACAATACTCACCCAGGGGGTGATCCAGTCCGATGGGTTTCTCTGCTTTCGTTTTGGCGCCTCCTCCATCTTGTCTCCTGCCCAGCCCCATGGGCATCACGCATCTTACATCATTGACATAGAGGCCTATGTTGCGCTTCTCTACAGGTTCTCGCTTCTCTCTTCTCTGAGGGCAGAGCAAAGTAGGGTAATGCGCAGACATGAGAAAAGGCCGAAGACTGCCCGTGCCTGCGAATTACAGTAGATCAAAGGGCAGATCAAAGTGCGCATGCACATCAGTGCAATGGAGTGCTCTCTCTGAATGACGCAGGTCACGTCATGCACACAGGGCTGGGCAAGAGGATAGTGATCCGACAAGATGGAGGAGGCGCCGAAACAAGAGCAGAAACATCCATTAGACTGGGCCCTTTCTGGTATATATGTCCCCATCCTGGTTTATTGTCCCCTTCCTAATATTTATGTCCTCCTCCTGGTATATATGTCCCCATTATGGTTTATTTGTTCCCATGCTGCTATATATCTCCCATCCTGGACTCCTCCTGGTATGTTTACCCCCCTCTTGGGCACATTCTGGTATATATGTCTCCATCCTGGTATATGTGCACCTTCTTGTATATATGTCCCCTTCCAGGGCCCCTCCTGGTGTATATATAACCCCCTCCTGGGCCCATTCTGGAATAATGTCCCCATCCTTGTTTTTGTCCCCTTCCTGGTAAATATGTGCTCCCTCTTGTATATGTCCCCTTCCTGGTCATGTCTTCCTATATTTGTCAGCCACAAAAAGATTTACTCACCCTCCCTGGCTCCCACATTGCGCGGTGTCCTCCCTAAGCTGCAGTGCATTATAGCTGGATGTGCGCCCTCTTACTCGCATACAGCTGAATCAAGAAAGGAACTGGGGATGGTGGGCCCCCCTACCTCCCCCAGTGATCTTCAACTCATGGAACGCTTACCTTTCCCAGCCAGATGCCATGTCCTCACCACCTCCGCGTTTCTCCACTCAGCTTGCTTCCAGCCACAGCTAATTTACATGTGATGTCCTAGAAGGGCTTCACATGCAATTGAGTCATGTGCAGTGGCTGAAACGACACAGCCGGGCCCTTCTGCTGTGGTTGTGACTGAAGCCCAGTGAAGAGAGGTGCCCTTCTTCACTGGGCCCCTTACACCAGTCATGGTTGTAATGCCCTGACAGCAGCCCTGTGTATAGATATACCTGCATTAATGCATGAGATAAGAGAAGATACAGGGAATTAAACCTTGTGCTTCACTTGTTGTGAGTTTATCTGGTAGAGTAGAGTAGAATGGAGGAAAAGGTGCGGAGCAGGTGGGTAGAACAAGCTTCATAGATTGGATGGTAATGGAGACTTTTTTTTAGATCTTTTTTGTCTTCCATTCCTCTCTTCTGTTTATACAGCGTGTTTCAGCCTTTTAGTTCATGGGCAGTAAAGAAGAGTAATTAAACAAAAACATGGACAATGTACTTTATTCTCCAGTGCTTGCAGGCACAACTGAATTAACAGCTGGAGTTAGTGGCAACAGGTCGGGCAAAATGTTGTCCCCCTGTGAATTTTGTTGCCCTTGGGCCAACCCCTTCCTTTCCAATGCTTCGCCATTGAGACTATGCCATGATGCTGATTAGATTCTGAATCTAAAAAAGAATATTTCTATTGCATTAGCTGATATATGAGTTGTGCCATGAAAGCTGTGTTGGTATTTAATGTAATTTAAGATTTCCTATTTTTACAGATTTCAGCATTAATACTACAGCTCAAAAAACCATCCCCGTCAAGATAAGAAAAAATTATAATGGAAATTATGGTTTTTTTTTTGTTTTCGAAGCATTGCATAAAAAGCATTCGGCCAGCCTTAAAGTTGCTGGAACTTTCTTTTGTGCATCTGTAATTGTCCATTGTCTTGCTTGCCCCAGCTCTGAAATCCTGGCTATGTCTCATGTAGTTTGACAGATAGGAGAGAAGGGGCAGAGAGACAAAGACCCATTCCTATTTCTCGTAATCCAGTTTTGTGGTATATCACTTTTGTTGAAGTGTTTCCTTCATTTTTACATATGGAAGTGATAGTAGGCACTTGTTCCCCTGTAAAAAAAATGATACAGGTTTTGTAGAGATTGATGTACCATCATGAGAAGTCACCAGACAGTGTCTCGGCCTTAGTGCACTTTCCGCCTGATTTGCATATGGTTTTCTTGTCCAATTTCATGAATGGCGCTTTGCATCTCTATAGCCAGAAAAGCACTTGTTACCTCCATATACAAAAATGTGCTGACTTGTTTAAAACCTATTCTTCTTCCAATAAATATAATTTGTACAAGTTCATCTTATTCCACCATTATTTTTAAGAACCAAGACTTTTTTCATCTTTTTATTTTAATCACAGATTAAAGTAATTTAGAATAAATAAATAATTACATATATATCCTTCCATATAACCCTCCTTTTTCACCATTAGCAAAATAAATAAAACAAATGTATTCATGTTTACCAAATGGTCCACAATTTTTTGAACAACTTGAAGTTTTTTTTACTTATAATACAATTTTTTTTTCATGTATCATAAGCATATTTGTACCATTACTCCTAAGTGGGGAATGTCGTAGAAAACAATAGTTGAGAGTTAAGCGGGCTTTACACACTGCGACATCGCTAACAATTGCTAGCGATGTCGAGCGCGATAACACCCGCCCCCGTCGTATGCGCGATATGTCGTGATCGATGCCGTAGCGAACATTATCGCTATGGCAGCGTCACGCGGACTTACCTGCCCTGCGACGTCGTTCTGGCCGGCAAACCGCCTCCTTTCTAAGGGGGCGGTTCGTGCGGCATCACAACGACGTCACACGGCAGGCGGCCAATAGAAGCGGAGGGGCGGATATGAGCGGGACGTAACATCCCGCCCACCTCCTTCCTTCCGCATTGCCGTGGAGGCAGGTAAGGAGATGTTCGTCACTCTTGCGGTGTCACACAAAAGTGATGTGTTTTGCTGCAGGAACGAGGAACAACATCGCTAATATAAAGAAAACTATTTTTTATTTCAGGACGACCTTTCCGCGGCAAGCGATTTTGACCACTTTTGCAATCGTTTAAGTTCGCACATAAGTGTCACACACTACGATATCGTTAATGACGCCGGATGTGCGTCACAAACAACGTGACCCCGACGATAATTCATTAACGATATCGTAGCGTGTAAAGCCCGCTTTAGGCTATGTGCGCACTTTACGTCGAGGTAGTTGCAGTTCTAAACGCATCCTCTGGCAGAGATAGTATTTGCCAAAGTTGCTTTTGACCACAAAAACGCGATAAATACGCCTGCATTTTTACCGCGATTTACATGCTTTTTCATTGCTTAACCCCTTCACGACCGGCCGATTTTTCGCTTTCCGGTTTTTTTTTTCGCCATTCTTTTTCTGAGAGACGTAACTTTTTTTATTTTTCAGTCAATATGGTCATGTGAGGGCTCATTTTTTGCGGAACGGGCTGTACTTTTAAATCAAACCATCAGTTTTACCATATAGTGTACTAGAAAACGGCAAAACAATTCCAAATGCTGAAAAATTGCAAAACAAGTGCGATAGCAGTATGGTTTTTGAGATATTTTATTAACTGTGTTCACTATATGGTAAAACTGATGTGTGAGTGTGATGCCTCAGGTCTGTGCAAGTTCGTAGACACCAAACATGTATAGGTTTACTTTTATATAAGGGGATAAAAAAAAATCAGAAGTTTGTCCAAAAAAAGTGGCGCACGTTTTACGCCATATTCTGTGACCCGTAGCGTTCTCATTTATCGGGATCTATGGCTCAATGACGGCTTATTTTTTGTGTCTCGAGCTGACGTTTTTAACGGTACCATTTTTGCGCAGATGTTACGTTTTGATCGCCTCTTATTGCATTTTGCGCAAAAGTTGTGGCGACAAAAAAACATTGTTTTGGCGTTTGGAATTTTTTTGCCGCTACACTGTATACTGATCAGATTAATTGATTTTATATTTTGATAGATCGGGCGTTTCTGAACGCGGCGATACCAAATGTGTGTATATTTTTTATTTTTTTAACCCTTTAATTTTCAATGGGGCGAATGGGGGGTGATTGAACTTTTAGGTTTTTTTGTTTTTTTAAAACTTTTTCTTTAACTTTTTTTTTTATTTTACTAGTCCCCCTAGGGGGCTATTGCGATCAGCATTCCGATCGCTCTGCAGTATCTGCTGATCACAGCTACAAGGCTGTAAACAGCAGATACACTCTCTTTCTCTTTTGCTGTGCCGCTGGCACAGCGAAAGTGAAAGCAAGTCAGGTGTAGTACAGGAGTCATCACATGACCCTGTGCTACCATGACAACTATCTGGAGTCACGTGATCGCGTCACGTGACTTCCGGTATCGGGTGGTAAGGAAATGTTTACCGCGATCGCGCTTATAATGGCGCTGTCACATATTGACAGCGCCATATAAGGGGTTAAACGGCATGAGCAGATAACGATTCTGCTCGTGCCTAGCAGGCACACATCTCAGCTGTGAAAATCAGCTGAGATGTGTGCCGATCGCAGCATGATGCTGTCGGCAGACCGCGGGCAGTAACATTATGACCGCAAGGATGTAATTTTATAGCCCGCGGTCGTTAAGGGGTTAAAGTCAGATGCGTTTTCAATACAAAGACACTACTAAATAAAGTTTAACCATTCAATCACTATGAAAAAACGTAATGAAATGATAACAAATATCAAGATTATTATCAATCAAAAATGGCTTTTTATTATTAAAATGATAAGTTAGTGATAATAATTATGCATAAAATAACATTTATTTATGGATTTTCTTAAAAATAATTGTCGGACTATGTGTGTGTGTAAAGGGACATCTCATGCCATTATATTTTGCCAAAAACGCATGGAATTAATTGGTCCTAAATGCATGTTTTCAGCATCAAAAAAGCATGTAAAACGCAAGAAATTTGATGTTGCTTGCGTTTTGCAACTTCTCATTGACTTCAATGTTAGCAAAATGCTGCCCAAATGGCAAAAACAATTGGCATGCTGCTTCTTTGAACGCTGAGTTTTTGCCCAAAAATATGCAAATTAAATGCAGCATTTTAAACTGCATTGTGCGCACAAGAAATCCACATTTCCCATAGACTTTGCTTGAAAATCAAAACGCATGCATTTTGGCATGAAAACGCTGCAGTTCAAAACGCTGCGGAAACGCAGGTAAGAATGGAAAGTGCGCACATAGCCTTAAAGGCATGTAAGACATTCAAGCATACCAACTCAGAGGTTTCCTCAAAATATCTAATCTGGGGTCTGGTATCACCTCAACACTGATTTGTCCCAAATAGTTTCATATTGTCTTGTAAAACCATACAGCTTGGGTCAGCAAGAGGGGACCAATTTGGGAAAGTTACTAGACAGCTGCAGTATATTACTGAATAAACTTATCCTGGGAAATCCTATGATTATATAATCAACCTGATTTTCAAGTTTAAACTTTTCCCGATTTAATACCTGATTTCCGTTTGACATCTCATTGTCAGTTTTTTTGTTAATTATAATTTGCTTGGGTGCTGGGTACTCATAAGGTGCAGTTAAATACTCAGGTGGGTGCGACTTCCGAGTATAATGGAAATCAATAGGGAATTCGAGTCTGGAAGATTTTCCGGTAAAATGGTCGAGTTCTTTATTGATTTTCATTATACTCAGGTTCCCAAGTCACACCCATCTGAGCAGCAACTGCTCTTAATGAGTACAGAGCACCTGAGCATGGTAGTGCCCGTTCATCACTAAATAATACTAATAATAATAATAATATTAAAAAAAAAAAATGCAATAAAGTATTTAAAAATTAGAGGATTGCCATATTTGGGTTGCCGCATCGTTCAAAAAAATTTACTAAAAAGTGTGTGACTAATTGAATATACCGAAGATCAGCCTTCACCCAGTTCCACTGACAGGAAAATAATAGAAGTTATGGGTCCAAAAAAATGGTGACGCAAGCTAAATTTTTACTTATACTCTACAATTTACTAACATTTTTAAAATTAATATATATATATATATATATATATATATATATATATATAGTGGAACCTTGGTTTACGAGAACAATCTGTTCTTGGAGTGTGCTTGTAAACCAAGTTACTCATCTAGCAAAGCAAAATTTCCCATAGGAAATAATGGCAGCTCAGACAATTTGTTCCACAACCTGTGCACTGTCTCCTATTGTGCCATTCCACACATGCAAAAACACACACAAACACACACACAAACACACACAAGCACACATATATTATGCTCACCTTATCCTTCGTTCCCTTGCCGGCCTCCTGGTTCTTGTAGTCCGCAGGTATGTGTATCAGGTAACCATCACGACGATGCAGGATCTTCCGCTGTCAGCACTTCAGTAGCAGACATCAGACACAGGAGCCGCTTGCCTCTGATTGGCCAGCGCGCTGACATCAAAGGCATGAGCCGCTTGCCTCTGATTGGTATTGTTTTTGTATGTATGTGTGTATGTCCGCTAGAGTAATCTGCACCATTGCATTTACAATTATAAAATTTTGCACAGCCGCATCATGTGACTCAGGGAACATCATAAACTATATTTTAAGGGGAAAATTTTACCCCGCACTTTACAGTTATTCGCCAAAAAACCTGCTTACATTAGTCAACAGAGCTGGGAACATCTGTGCGCACGTTGCGTTCTCTGCAATGCAGAAAAGAACGCACTCTCTGGCAGACAGGACACTGCATATGTAAAAAAAATGCATCCACAACGCATGCATTTTGGATGCTTTTTCCATGCATTTTGCATGCGTTTTTGATGCATTTTTGACAGTGCGTTCCCCTGGCAATTTAGCTCTGCTACATGCCAGCTGACAGCAGACACAGACAGAGTCGCACGATGAGAATGAACTCGAAAGAACTTCACCCAACTTCATTGTCATACCACGGCTCTTTCTGTATGTGGCGTCCTGATTAGTGGTCACCCATGAAGGACTCACCGGTGACCGCTAATCACCTGAGTGACTTAAGTGAGCAGCGCGATCAGCGTGCTGTCACTCAGGTTACCCGCGGACAGCTGGAGTCCTCCATCCGAGACTGCAACTCACCTGTGACTTCATCGCTGATCGCGTGGCTCACTTCAGTTGCTATCTGGATCTGACAGGAGCGGCGGTGTCCTACTGCCGCTCCTGTCAGCTTTATGTAGCAGAGCTGGATGCATCCCGAGACCTCTGTGGATTATGTTGGACCTGGAGGGGTATTTGACGATTTTAATAAAGTGGTGAAAGAGGGTGTTTTTTTTGTCTTTATTCCAAATAAAGGATTTCTTGGATGTGTGTGTTTATTTTCTTTAATTTACAGGTTAATCATGGAAGGTATCTCAGGGAGACGCCTGCCATGATTAACCTAGGACTTAGTGGCAGCTATGGGCTGCCATTAACACCTTATTACCCAGATTGCCACTGCACCGGGGCAATTCTGGATGAGCCGGGAAAAGTCCCAGGACTGTCGCATCTAATCGATGCGGCAATTCCGGGCAGCTGCTGGCTGATATTTTTAGGCTGGGGGGCTGAACATATGGTGGGGCTCCCCATCCTGAGAATACCAGCCTTCAGCCGTGTGGCTTTATCTTGGCTGGTATCAAAATTGGGGGGGACCGCACCCCGTTTTTTAAAAATGATTTATTTATTTTACTGCACTACTTAGACCCGTCCACCGGCAGCTGTGATTGGTTGCAGTGACACAGCTGTCACTCAGCGTGGGGCCGTGTCTGACTGCAACCAATCATAGGCGCCGGTGGGCGATGGAAGCAGGGAATATGTGCCGCCCTGGCAAAACCAGGGTGTCACAGAGGTCTGCATCCATCTTTTTGGTGCAGATCTCACTCTCCCTTGGGGAGTTTCCCACACCAATACACACCGGCCAATCAGGCCCGACTCGGCCCCTCCTCAGAAAAACGGGAGGGGGAGAGAGGAGCTTGGAGAAAGCAGAGTTTAGTTTCAGTCAGCCTGCAGGAGGAGAGAAGTCTGGAAGCAGCCACTGTGTGGGGCTAAGAGAAATGGTAGTGAGGGCCTCAGGAATAGGCAAGCCGCTTGTGGGAACCTGAAGTTGACTGGGAGAGGGTAGTGGCCCCCACGGTGCCAGATGTCGGGACCCTGTCAAGACCGGTGCACGGAGCAGACACAGACACAGACCTCAGGCAGGAAAACAACACCTGAATTACACACACGGGTGTGGAACCCGTCCTCACAGCAGCCGTGGGCATCAGCTATCAGCAATTTGGTTTACAAAAGACTCTGAGTTCTTCTTCACTCTGCGTTCCAGACCCTTCACATCAATCCAGCTTCATCCAGCACCACGATAACGAACTGTGAGTGTACTATTCCCTGCAATCCCTGCCACCACCACAACCCCCAACTGGGCCCCAGGACTACAACTCCCCTATAGAGATGAGCGAACTGGTCGCGGTTCGGCTCGAGGTCGGTTCGCCGAACGGAGCTCCCGTTCGAGTTCGGTTCGTCGAACGTTCGACGAACCGAACTCGAACTGCATAGCAAACAATGGCAGGCATTCACAAACACATAAAAACACCTAGAAAACACCATCAAAGGTGTCCAAAAGGTGACAAACAACTCACAACACAACACAAACACATGGGAAAGTGACAAGGACATATACTCATGCGAAAACAAAACAGCTGAACAAGGAAAAAGAGGAGGACACACAGATATATGAGTATATGCAAGGAAATATCGATTCCATTATTGTGCAACTTGAGCCCTGCTCATTTTAGGCTTCCAATCTTGATAAATTGCCTGAGCTCGCCACGTACGCCTTTGGGATCTTGTCGTGTCCTGCAGCCAGCGTTCTCTCGGAACCTGTCTTCAGTGCTGCTGGGGGTCTGCTGGCAACAAGTCGCTCAGCGGCGGCGGTTGAACGGTGGAAGTGAGCAGAAAGTTTTCGTGCCCTTTTCAGAAGGCCATCTAGGCCGGGATAGTGTGTTAAGAATTGATGGACAACAAGGTTCAACACGTGAGCCATACAAGGCACGTGTGTCACCTTGACCAGGCGAAGGGCCGCACCTAGGTTTGCAGCATTATCGCGCACGGCCTTACCAGGCTGCAGGTTGAGTGGAGACAACCATTTATTAAACTCGGACCGCAGAGCTGACCACAACTCCTCAGCTGTGTGACTCCTATTCCCAAGACATGTCAAGCTAAAGACCGCCTGATGCCGTTGCGCTCTGCTGCCAGCATAGTAATGAGGGGTGCGTAATTCCTTCTGCGCAGTTAGAACGCTGGTGGCCTGACCAGGCAGGCTTGGGGCGGAGGTGGAGAACCCAGATGAGGTGGAGGAAGCAGAAGCAGTGGTGGAACATGGACAGACAGAGGATTGACACACAAGTCGTGGGGACGGCAAGACTTGTGCAGCAGACCCTTCACCATCTATCACCATAGTTACCCAGTGCCCAGTCAGCGACATGTAACGTCCCTGTCCATGCTTACTGGTCCAAGTATCGGTGGTGAAATGCACCCGTTCACACACAGAGTTTCTCAAGGAAGCTGTGATGTTGTGTGCGACATGCTGGTGTAGCGCGGGCACACCTTTCTTAGAGAAGTAGTGGCGACTGGGCATCTGGTACTGGGGCACAGCGACAGACATAAGGTCTCTAAAATCCTGTGTGTCCACTAGGCGGAAAGGCAGCATTTCGGTAGCCAAGAGCTTACAGAGGGATAGAGTCAACCTCTTAGCTTTGTCATGGGTCGCAGGAAATGGCCTTTTACTTGTCCACATCTGAGGGACAGAGATCTGGCTGCTGTGTGTAGACGGTGTTGAGTAGGGTGTCCCTGGAAAAATGCAGGTTTGTGAGGAAAGTGCAGGCGGAGACATGATGTTGCCTTCATCCAACGCTGGTGCTATCGATGTCTGAGAGAGCTGTACACACTCACTTGTTTCCCCTTCCAAACCAACTGACGACATACCAAGCAAACTGCCTGTTGAGGTTACAGTGGTGGAAGTTGTGCGTGGAAAACCAGGTGTGACAGCTGTCCCCACAGTCATAGAAGATGAAGAGCGCGCGGATGCACTGGAAGGGGCAGGCCGTGGATGGTTCGCTCCGCTAGGCCGCATTGCAGCACGGTGAGCTTCCCACCGGGACCTATGATATTTATTCATGTGACGATTCATGGAAGAAGTTGTCAAACTGCTGAGGTTTTGACCTCTACTCACAGAATCACGACAAATTTTACACATCACATAATTTGGGCGATCTTTTTCTATGTCAAAAAAGGACCAGGCTAGGCAAGGCTTAGAGGGCATGCGACCTGCTGAGCCCCCCCCCAACTAGTGCTCAGAGGCAGAGTGGTGGCTGATGATGCAGTTGTAGACGTGCTACCAGTGCTCCGACTCTGTCCAGGAAGGCGCAAGGTAACTTCGTCGTCGGTTGCATCCTCCTCCACCGCCTCTGTTGACCTCCTCGAGTGCCTGACTGGGGGTTGACAGTAGCTGGGATCTATAACTTCATCATCAATTGTTGTGTTTGCACTCCCCTCCCCCTCAGACCGAGCCTCTTCTTGCCCTGACCGAATATTTAAGTTGTCATCCCAATCTGGTATCTGGGTCTCATCGTCATCAGTATGTTCCTCATTGTCTATAACCACAGGTGTTACAGTTTGTGACAAAGGGTCAACATTACGCTCAGAAACTTGGTCCTCACGGCCTGAATCCGAGTCACAAAGGTTCTGGACATCACTGTAGACCATTTCCTGGTCTGTACTCACTGTAGCTTGGGAGCAGACCTCTGATTCCCAGGCTATAGTGTGACTGAACAGCTCTGCAGACTCAGCCATCTCAGTTCCACCATACTGTGCAGGGCTGATGGAGACTTCAGAGCTGGGAGAAAGCAAGTTTGATTGGGATGACAACTCAGAGGACGGGTGTTTTTTGGATGCGGTACATGAAGTGGCTGAGAGGGTACGTGTTGGACCACTTGAGATCCATTTAAGCATTTTCCTTTTTTGGCCATCATCTAGCTTTGTTCCTGTTGTTCGTGTCCGTAAAAAAGGGAGCACATCGGATTGTCCACGGTAAGTAGTAGACATCTTACTTTTGCTGGTAGATGGTCTATCTTCAGCAGATGATAATGGAGCTTTGCCACCTTCCCCACGGACAAACCCTTTTTTTCCTTTTCCACCATACCTCTTCCCCTTTCCACCAGCATCTGTTATTTTGCCACTCATGTTGATTGCGACAAGATTGTGCACTGAAAATGTGGTAGTAAAAATTGAGAGGTGGTGTAGATTGCAGCGGTGGTCTAGCTTTATTAACAGCAGAATAATAAAGAATAAATATCCCTGACAATGCAACTACGGCCCTTAAACTGGCAGCATAAATTGCTAGTATAATGGCTTAGTAACAATGAGTTGGAGTGTGCAATGCAGGCAGACGTGCTGCAAATATCTTTGCACTAGTGGGACTATACAGAAGTCCAATAGCCACGTTTAGGATGACACTAAGATCACTCAGTCTTTGCTAGTATAATGGCTTAATTATAATGAGTTTGAGTGTGCAATGCAGGCAGACGTGCTGCAAATATCTGTGCACTACTGGGACTATACAGAAGTCCAATAGCCACGTTTAGGATGACACTAAGTTCACTCAGTGTTTGCTAGTATAATGGCTTAGTTATAATGAGTTGGAGTGTGCAATGCAGGCACACGTGCTGCAAATATCTTTGCACTAGTGGGACAATACAGAAGTCCAATAGCCACGTTTAGGATGCCACTAGGTTCACTCAGTGTTTGCTAGTATAATGGCTTAGTTATAATGAGTTGGAGTGTGCAATGCAGGCAGAGGACAGGAGGGTACAGTTTCAGGGTTGTGGGTCTCTGGGTAGAGGAATGGAAGCCTGCCTTTCTATCCCTCCTAATGGGGAAATGCAGCGAGGAAATCCCTGACCTTAGCTACACAGACGCTGTCATCTTGTGTAGCTGTTAAACTCTGTTTTCAGGACCCTGCCCGTATGAGCCCTTAAAAGGACTGATAGAAAGTGCTATCCCTAAGCTGTCCAGCGCTGTGTATGGAGCGCATACAGCAGTATCGGCGATAGGACTCGAGACGGAGCTGCGCCAGTGATGTCTGACACCAAGGACGCAGAAGAGATAATGGCGACCGGACGGGCAGATACTCGTTTTTATAATGCAGGGACATGTGACATGGACATCCTATCACACATGCCGTTGCTTCTCTGGCTAAAAGTCCACTTAGCTATGTGTGTGTCTGGGATTGGCTGACATGCTGGCCCTCCCCACTACACGCGCGCGCTTAGGGATGGAAGACAAGGAAAAAAAAAAAAATGGCGATCGCCATTATCCATACAGCAGTGATCTGAATGCGAAGTTCCCGCACACTATACACTGAAATCTCATAATAGTGTGAGTCACAGAGTGACTTACACTATTACAGCGGAAAGCCAGCTAGGAATTAGCTGTTTTTTTTGCTGCTAGAACCGTTCTCGAACGTATCTAGAACTATCGAGCTTTTGCAAAAAAGCTTGAGTTCTAGTTCGATCTAGAACAGCCCCCAAAATCACTCGAGCCGCGAACTGGAGAACCACGAACCATGAACCGCGCTCAACTCTACTCCCCTACCCGTGGAGGGGATTCCACCTTGCTGCCCCACACCACCAGTCCCGGGCACGGTCCCCAGAGGCAGCGGCGGTGCCACCATCTCATCACCGCAACCCACGGGTGGCGTCACGGACAATTCCCCTGTACATAATCCCCTTTTTGCTGTGGAGCCTGGGATCACAGACCGGGTCACACCACCGTACACCTACAAAAGTGACCCCTTGGCCCGGATCTAAGTACCCCCTATCCCTGGGCGACACAAATTGGCGTCACGAACAGGATTGAACCCATTCACTTGCCGACGGAAGTTCACCTTGTCCCATCCGTCAGCGGCGTCCCGCTGAGGAATAGTCCTGAAGTCCGCCATTTTAGCCACCATTTTCGGCGCCAAAAACAACAGCTTGGCGCCTTCTTCCCCAAGCGGTGGGCACGAAAAAGAGGCTCTGCTCCCTGAGAACGTGGGCGGAAGTGAAGCTCCGGAGGACCGGAAGCGAAAGAGAGATTTTAAAAGTTGCTGGAGGAACTGCTCCCGAGTACCAAGGGGGAACAGCAAGAAGGCGGAGTCTGCGACATGTAACCAGGACTGTAACGGCAGGGACACCAGGACTTTGCCTAATTCCGTTCCTGGACAAGCCAGACTGCAGCCCCGATGACATCATCCCCTGCACCGGCAGTCCGCCCGGCCGCAACAGCAACAGAGATGATGTCGGCTCCGGCAGTCCGCCCGGCCGCAAAAGCAACAGAGATGACATCGGCTCCAGCAGTCCGCCCGGCCGCAGCAGAGGTGACAGCCGACCGGAAGCCTGCCCCAGATGCGGCGCCAGCCGCTCCCAGGTACCCCGTCCTGGCTGTGGAACAGTGGGAGTGCACCTGCAGAGAGGAGGAGCAGGCCACTGAGCGATGGGGCCCTCGGCAGTTAGCAAGGCCGGTTGTAGCCGGCGCCGAGGGCATCCGAGTGGGCCTGGCTCCTGAGCAGGAGGCGGAGCACGGAACCTGTGCCCCTTACTAGGAGCGGCGGCAGCAGCAGCGGTAGTGGAACATGGACGGCTACCCGCAAGTTGACAGTTAAAAGTTAAATGTTTTAAAGTTTTAAAGGACCCGCTCATGCAGTAACCCGTGTTCCTTTGTTGAACGCCCCCATGTTCCGGGCGGCGCCATTCGGTACGCCGGGTGGAAGGAGCCGGACCCTGCCTGACTTGTTGAACGTCTCTGCGGTCGGATCCGCGGAGGGCGCAATCAGGGGTCGGAGCCCCTGGTGGAGGACGGCAGGGAGTTAAAGGAGTGAGGACAGTTCCCGGTAGAGCCCGTTTTACCGTACCCGCACTACATGCAGTGGAGGATGGGGTCTTTCTGGAAGGTGTCACCATGAGTGAAGTGGCATTGGGGACCCGTGCTGCCCTGTTGTGGACTGAGGGAAAGTGGCTGGAGGAAGCTGCGTCGGCAGCACAGTTAACACTTTACATTTTTAGCAAACGTACCTCCCGATGTGGGAGATGCATGTTTGTAATGTTTAACTTTTCTTTTTTTCCCGTTTAATAAATGCAGGTAGCTCGAGTGTGGGAGTGTGCCGCCCTGGCAAAACCAGGGTGTCACAGAGGTCTGCATCCATCTTTTTGGTGCAGATCTCACTCTTCCTTGGGGAGTTTCCCACCCCAATACACACCAGACAATCATGCCCCACTCGCCCCCTCCTCAGGAAAACGGGAGGGGGAGAGAGAAGCTTGGAGAGAGCAGAGTTTAGTTTCAGTCAGTCTGCAGGAGGAGAGGAGTCCGCTTGTGGGGACCCGAAGTAGACTGGGAGAGGGTAGTGGCCCCCCCGGTGCCAGCTGTCGGCACCCTATCTGGACCGGTGCATGGAGCAGACACAGACACAGACCTCAGGCAGGAAAACAACACTTGAATTACACTCACGGGTGTGGGACCCGTCCTCCCAGCAGCCGTGGGCATCAGTTATCAGCAATTTGGTTTACAAAAGACTCTGAGTATTTCTTCCATCTGCGTTCCTGACCCTCCACATCAATCCAGCTTCATCCAGCACCACGATAAACGAACTGTGAGTGTACTATTCCCTGCAATCCCTGCCACCACCAAAACCCCCAACTGGGCCCCGGAACTACAACTCCACTACCCCTGGAGGGGATTCCACCTTGCTGCCCCACACCACCAGTCCCGGGCACGGTCCCCAGAGGCAGCGGCGGTGCCACCATCTCATCACCGCAACCCACGGGTGGCGTCACGGACAATTCCCCTGTACATAATCCCCTTTTTGCTGTGGAGCCTGGGATCACAGACCGGGTCACACCACCGTACACCTACAAAAGTGACCCCTTGGCCCGGATCTGAGTACCCCCTATCCCTGGGCTACACAAATACGAGATTGAATAATAAGCGGCCAGCATTTTCAAAAGCAGGTGAAGCCGCCGGAGGAGTGTGACAGTCGTGCAGTGCCGCGCAGGTGTTCGGTGATTATGAGAGAGGGGGGAGACGGATGGACTGACAGAGAGAGATAGAGACTGACCGACAGGGAGACAGCTAGACCGACAGACAGACAGAGAGACCGATATTGCAACCAAAACGCACAAAAGAAGTGACATGTTGCTTTTTAGAAAGCAGTGTCTTGGCAGCAGCCGAAACGCTGCGTTCTAAAACGCAACATGGGGATGGAATTTGCACAATCTTCATAGATTGTGCTGGGGACACAGGATGCATGCAGTTACGCTGCAGTTCAATACGCAGCATAACTGCATGCAAATACGCAACGTGTGCACATTATAATATACTCCTTTTATGGAGAGAAAGACAAACAGAGAGACCCAGACACAGAGAAAGAGACACACACACACACACACAAAACACACAGACAAACACATACACACAAAGAGATACACACAGACAGAAAGAACAAACACAGACATCAATAGACACACATAGACAGAAAGAGACAGTGACAGAAAGAGACAGATAGACAGAAAGAGACAGACACATAGAGATAAACACACAAAAAGAGACACACACACATAGAGACACACAGACAGAAAGAGACACACACAAAGAAAGAGACACACAGACAGACAAAAGGCAGACGAAAAGATGCACAGACAGAAAGAGACATACAGACAGAAAGAGACACACAGACAGAAAGAGACATATAGACAGAGAAACATACACAATAAGACACACACATAAAGAGACACACAAAAAAAGAGACGCACACAAAGAGACGCACACAAGGAGAGAAACACAGAAAGAGAGACACACAGATAGAAAGAGACACACAGAGAAAGTGACACACACAGAGAAAGTGACACACACAGAATGAGACACAGACAGAAAAAGACACACAGAAAGAGACACACACAGAAAGAAAAAGACATACACAGAGAGATACACACAAAAAAAGACACACACACACACACACACAAAGAGAGACACAGAAAGAGAGACACACAGACAGAAAGAGACACATACAGAGAATGAGACATACAGACAGACAAAAGGCAGACGAAAATATGCACAGACAGAAAGAGACACACAGACAGAAAGAGACACTCAGACAAATAGACACAGACTAGTGATGTGTCGGTAGCGAATAATCCGACACAAAGATCAGGATCCCTGCAGTTACTAATTGGAGACGGATCCCTAGTGGGAGCCACTAAAATCTCTAAACGGCTCTTTTTGCCACTGAAACCCCGCCCACCCATGGCTAAACCCTGCCCACTCAACAATATAATTGGTCTCTTGTAAGTGGGTGGGGTTTAGCCACAGGTGGACGGTGTTTCATCGGCGTTACTATAATTTTAAATATGTATTCACCTGGGGTGAACACATATTTAATAAGGAGCCAAGAATGAGCCGAATGAGCTGACTCTTTTTGGTGAGCGGAGCCATGGGAACCGGATCCCCAAAAAGTGCCTGACTGCCCATCACTAACACAGACAGAAATAGACACACAGAAAGATACACACACAGAAAGAGACACACATACAGAAAGACACACAGAGAGACACACACAGACAAAGAGACACACAGACAGAGAGAGGCACACAGAAAGAGACACATACAGAGACAGAGACATATACACAGAAAGAGAGACATACACAGAAAGAGACACACAGACAGAAAGAGACACATGGACAGAAAGAGACACACAGACAGAAAGACGCACACACAGAAAGAGACGCATACACCGAAATAGATGCATACAAATAAAAGAGACAAACACACTGAAACTGGATGTTTGAAGTAATATATTGCAAATATTTCAAAAGACTGACCTGCACATCCTACAAGTGTATATAGGTGCCAGCTGAAAAAACCTAGCAAATACAAAATGGATACAGCCGCACACTAAATGCCATCAATGTATAAGGGAACTCTGGTACTGCATTACTGCTATATGAAAAAATGAGATTTTTAGTTTATGAATTGGCCGATGCATGTAAGCCCGTAAACCAAATGGCAAGGTAAATCTCAATATTCCGGGTCCCTAACTAACATGCCACTATCTAGGTTAAAATCATCCTTGTCTGGGCAGCTAGACTAAAAAATCTAACTTGAAATGCCACTATCTGGACTAACCTCCATGTCTGGGCAGCTAGGACTCCTGGTATAAGGATTGTGAACACAGCCTGGTTTATAGGGTGGAGTGCTCAGTCAGAAAAAAACTCACTGCAAATATTTCAAAAGACTGACCCGCACATCCTACAAGTGTGTATAGGTGCCAGCTGAAAAAACCTAGCAAATACAAAATGGATACAGCTGCACACTAAAAATCTCATTTTTTCATATAGCAGTAATGCAGTACCAGAGTTCCCTTATACATTGATGGCATTTAGTGTGCGGCTGAAGTAATATATTGGCTGTTTTTACAGTTACCATGGATGTTTATAAGGTGGCCTATAGCAAGAAATTACAGCTCTGCTTCTAATTTTTAAGAGGTCAAGGATCTCTGATTTATTGCTATAGACAGCAAAGGACATTGTTAGTATAGGACAGCTTATATGTGAGTTAATATGATTTCGGTGGTGATGCTTAGCCAACACTGTTGTAGAGGCTGATGTAAGTCACATGACCTTACCTGTTTACTAATTGTGGGGGTTTTATGAGGCAATATATTGCCTGTTTTGATAGTTAACCTGGATATTTATTGGGTGGTCTATAGCCAATCACAGCTCTGCTTCTATTTTGCTACAGGTCATTAATAGCAGCTCTGATTGGTTGCTGTAGGAAATGAAGCACATTCTTAGTATTAGACAGCTTACGTGTCAGTTAATATGATTTTGACAGTAAAGCCTGCTTTACATGTTACGATTTTGCATACGATATCGTATGCGATCATAACCGCTCCCATCGTATGTGCGGCACGTTAAATTTTTGCCGCACAAACGATTAACCCCCGTCACACGTACTTACCCATTCATATGACCTCGATGTGGGCGGCGAACGTCCACTTCCTGAAGTGGGAGGGACGTTCGGCGTCACATCGACGTCACACGGCAGCCGGCCAATAGAAGCGGAGGGGCGGAGATGAGCGGGACGTAAACATCCCGCCCACCTCCTTCCTTCCACATTGTTGGCCGGGAGCCGCAGGACGCAGGTAAGATCTGTTCATCGTTCCCGGGGTGTCACACATTGCGATGTGTGCTACCCCGAGCACAATGAACAACCTGACGTTCAATTTACGAGGAATGAACGACGTGCGTGCGATGAACGTTTTACCGTTCATTCACAATCGCACGTAGCTGTTACAGACTACAATGTACCTTACGATGCCGGATGTGCGTCACTTACAACGTGACCCCGCCGACACATCGTAAGATATATTGTAGTGTGTAAAGCGGGCTTTAGGGTGGCAGATTGGATGACTTAGTTACTATCCCGGGCAACACTGGGTACTACAGCTAGTTCTATATAAACGTAAAAAAATCTGAAAATTTTGGCTCTTGAACGAAGGAAATGTAAAAATGAAAGCGCAAAAATAAAAATCGGCTGCAGCAGGATGAGGTTAATACCATCTCAGATAAAAGGATGGAAGACAGAAGATTTACTAGAACATATTACCTTCCAGAAAAAAATATACACTTTCCAACTTATCTCTCAAAATCTACAATTCTAATGTGCCATACAACATGTATAATGCCAGCAAAAAATATATTAAATGAAAAAAAAATAGGTAATAGGTTTTGATGAAAAACAGACAATTTAGTCTTATTTGTCCACGTAGAACCAACACGTGGGTGAGCGGTCACATAACAGCATTGTAGTAAATTTAGAGAAGCTATACCCATTTAGTCGGCACGTGACTTGCATACATGTAGACATGTAGTATAGTTTTCCTGATTGGCTATGTCTCTTACCTCATTACAGTAGTCCATGTATCATGATTATGACCACAAACAACTAACTGTCACTTTATGTGTGATCATAACCATGGATACCCAAGCTACTCTAATGAGGTAAGAAATTATGAAGCAGGAGAACTATAGTACATTTCTAATTGGAGAGATTTGCTAATATTATTATTATGATTTAACCTACTACATATTGGGATGGGATCTTGGAGATAGGAATACCCCTTTAACTCTAAGGGCGGCGTTACACGGTATGATATATTGTGCGATATGTCGTCGGAGTCACGGATTCCGTGACGCACATCCGGCATTGTTAGAGATGTCGTAGCGTGTGACAGCTACGAACGACTGTTAACGAGCAAAAATACTCACCTTATCGTTGCTCGTTGACACGTCGTTCATTTCCATAATGTTGTTCCTCCTTTTGCACGCCGGTTGTTCATCGTTCCCATGGCAGCACACATTGCTACGTGTGACACCCCGGGAAGGAAGAACAACAACTTACCTGCATCCCGTCGGTAATGAGGAAGGAAGGAGGTGGGCAGGATGTTACGTCCCGCTCATCTCCACCCCTCCGCTTCTATTGAGCGGCCGCTGTGTGACGTCGCTGTGATGCCGAACGTCCCTTCCCCTTCAGGAAGAGGATGTTTGCCGCCCACAGCGGCGTTGTTAGGGAGGTAAGTGCGTGTGAAGGGAGTTTAACAACTTTGTGCGACACGGGCAATAAATTGCCCGTGACGCACAAACGACGGGGGCGGGTACGATCGCTCATGCGATTGCACGATATATCGTCTTGTGTAACGCCGCCCTTACTGTATCATTCCTCTAATAACCAGTACTGACCGCGCAATGATCATAGCAATTTCTCACAATCCTTTAATTAGATTATGCTGCAGGCCTGTGATTCACTTGGCACTGAAACTCGCACAGAAAACCACATATAGTCTGAAGTTCGGGTAAAACATTTTTTGACATTTACATGATATAAGATGTTCTAGCATAGAAATATATGAAGTAGTAAAGAAAATAGAATAAACATCATTAATATGCATGTAATCCATGTAATGATGGAATTAATTTTTACATGCCAATTTAATATTTACCCCAAAATAGTGCTATTAGAAAATAAAAATTCTTTGCATAGAAAAGAATGCCTCTTGCAAATATATGGTAGTAGTTCAATGGAAAGAAATAGTTATGGCAAAAAGAAAAGCATTACATTAGTTTTACAGTACTTTTATATTTGTGGCCTTTCATTTGGATACATCATGGATATCAGAACAGTGGGAGTGCAATAACCGGTACTTCCTATGATTGGAGATGAGCAACCATTCAAATTCGGTTCGGTGGGTTCAGCCGGACTTTAGAAAAAGTTCAGTTCTGGACTCAAACTTGACCTGAACCCCAATGGAAGTCACTTACTGGTAGTTTGGGTCTCTGCCTACATGCAGCCAGCCACAAACAGATCACTTCAGGGGGAAAGAGGCTGGAATTTTTGCATTTTTTTTGGTGCACACTTTATATGACAACACTCTTGTTACTCCTAGTGATTTACATATGCAAACCACTCGCACAAGCTTTGCTCTGCTCAGATACACATTTAGTCCTCAGTCCAGTGCAAGCCATACTTCGGTACACTCGGTGCTCAGCCATGTGTGAGCCGCTTGCAGTGTTTGAAAAGCTCGCACTGGGAGTAACAACAGAGTTATGGAATGTAGTGTGCAGCCCCCAAAAATTGGAAAAACGCTATCCATTATCTCCAGAATTATTTTGTTTATGGCTGTATGTGAGCGGAGATCTGAACTGCCCATTTAGTGACTCCCATTGGGATTCAGGTCAAGTCTGTGTCCAAAACGGAACATTATCTAAAGTCTGGCTGAAGCAGCCAAATCAACTTCCATCGATTTGCTCATCTCTAGTCAAGAACTCACGTGCTCAATGAGAATAATGGAAGTCAATGATTGGGTGGTACAGCTCTCCACTACATATATACAGCCAGCAATATACAGAGCATTTTCTGGGGGAGGTTTTTTTTTTTCAAACAACATCCGAAAATGTTGTTTATACTCACAATGAGAGCCATTCAGAGACTGCAAGCGGCTGTCACTGGGCCGAGCATCAAATGTATCTGAGCACACCAATGCTTGATTGAGTGGTTAGCATAGGAACAACACCTGAACTCGGACACAGACTTTTTAAAAAAATTCTGTATTTGAGTCCAACACCTTGACACCCAGTGTTCGGGATGAACCCTGAACTTTACAGTTTGGGTTAGTACATCTCTACCTATGACCAGCTGTTCCCAGTGCCAGAATGGCACAGCTCCCTTAACTGTGCAGCCAGGTACAGCACATGCACCTACTATTCGAAAGAATAGGGGTGGGATCTACGTTAGCCCATTGCAACCACTATGCAATTAATGGAGCTGTGCTGTTCCATTCTGATCCATGGTGTGCATGGTTTTACACCCCCACTGATTGTTATTCATTTTTCTAAGGATAGGAGGTTAGGCTATCATAGTAAAAGTACTGAATAACCAATTTAAGAGCAAAATTAACTAACAATCATAACTTAATGAGACAGAATTGATCAGTATGCGTTAACAGATATTAAAATTAATCTACAGTGCAGCATATCCACACACATGAAATAGTCACTGTCTCTGTAATGGTTAATATCGAAATTCATTATGTATACTAATCTGTATAATCATATTCGGTGATAACTCATTAAGTCATACATATTACATTTTCAGCATTGTGGTCATGTTAGGCAGCTATTTAGAGAGAACCTCCCTGCCTTTCAGGAAAATTCAGAAGCAATTTATGCAAATGTCAATGTTTCATAACATACAGGGTCTCTGAGTAAGGGAGGTAAATATTCTGGTAATGATCTTTCACAATTGTCTCCCATGGATATATAAAGCCAGAGCTGGCAGAGACTAAGCATATCGCTGTGATTGTCTGCATCCAGTTCTCACACCCAAAAGCCACAGTCTCTGAAGAACCATGTCTGCGAAGGGACAGAAGAAATGCCCAGAGCCAGATCCTCAACCACAATCCATTGATCGTAAGTATCTAGTGTCTGTATATAATTTCATGTATATGAATGTAAATGGCAGATAACATCAGGAAGTTATTTCATCTGAAGCTTAATATTACAAATTTGATGTCATAACATCCTATATTTTTAAATATGTTAATATATTTGTCTACATGTATCTTGGGTTTCAATGGAAGTCAATGAGAGGTTCCTCAGAAGTGCTGTCACTTTTACTGATGGAATCGCAAACTGACTTCAGACACATCACACAAGCTAAGCAGGAGGGCATGGAAAGCAGCCAACATTTTTTTGCAAGAATATAGACTTATAATATACTTTACCTTAAGTTAGACAATTGTGGATTCTTCTATGGTTAAAAAAAACAACAACTTGGGAATCCCAAAAGAACTACTTATGTTTTTTTTTGGGTGGAGAACTAATGATTATGTTTATCAGATTATTGTTTGTATAAAATGATAGCATGCATAACAGGATAAACAGGCATTCAAAACAATAACAACAATGTAAAATCAATTGGGTCATCCAACAACAGATATGAGGCATAAGAAAGATAAGGCAAGTTGAATTTCAATGTACCAAATCCATTTTTCTCACAAAATAAGCTGATCATTTATCGACTCTATATTGGAAAAATATACAGGCTCAGCTAAGCATACATGGTTTATGGCAGAGTTGGAAGGACTAGCTGTGTGCCTAATAAACATTTCACTATCTGTTCACTTATAGACACAAGGTGTCTGTATATCACAGTTAGTGCTCAGTAACCAAACCCCTCAGATTATCTCCCAGGCAAACATAAGAATTGAATATTTTAATTCAACATGCGTTACCTCCTCTATGGGGAAGAGTGGTGAGGCTCCCATTCACATTAAACAGTTGCCCACTATTGGCCGCTTCTTTCAACAAAATTAGAGTTGCCAATACTGGCATAGCGGAAACATGTACTATGATAGTCTTGATAGAGCACAAGCCACTTAATGAATTCTGCTCATATTCTAAGTGTCATGTTCCTTCACGCCAGAAATGTGAATCTGGTCAGGGACTGGAATAGCATTTCTGTTGGACGAAAACAATGTCATTTTTAATGAATTTGATGGGTCTTCATAGCCACATAATGTTCCACCTTGGCTGTTCACCAGCTCTTCCCATTTTGTCAAAATTGTTTCAATTTGGAGAAAAAAAGTCCAAAGTTTTCACATTTTTACACCACTCTTGTTGATGTAAAAGTTTGATAAATTAGCCACAAAATGTTATACTGAGTAGTCTCTCAAGTTATTATACTAGGTCAGAAGAAATTATGCAGAGGACCCCACCATATTCAAAGACCTGGCACCAACCCGCCTTCTTCTCCTCAGTAGAGATGAGCAGACCCATGGAAGTTCGGTTCAGTGGGTTCAGCTGGACTTTAGATAAAGTTCGGTTTGGGACCCAACTTGACCTGAATTCTACTGCAAGCCGCTCACACAGAGCTGAGCACCAAGCGTACCTGAGCACAGTGATGCTCGCACAAGTGGCGTTCATATGAAAAGCAATCAAACTCTGAACCAAAACCTTTTTTAAGTTAGTGGTCGTTCAAAAACTGAACCTCAGGTTCTCTTGTCTCTTATCTCTACTCTTCAGTGGTTAATGCTCTCTAACATTTATGGCTAAAAAGGTGGAAGATGAGACCAAGCTCATCTTGGTGCTTTAGACTGGCACAATCTAATGAACAAACAAAAACACAGAAGAAGGATAACAGATGATTGCTATTAAAATATGACATAGACATGATTGCGCATTTAGGTTATTTTTAAGTAATAAAACGTTTTCTCACTAAAACATAATATAATTCATATGACTGTAAAAATTATTTATATTTATTTAAATATACAGTATTTACTTATATTTATTTTATATTTATTTTTTCCAGCTTGTGCACCACCCGCACCACAAAAGTGCCCTTCTCCCCAACCCCAAGGTAAAAAAAAGAGATCTGCTGGTTTATGTTTATTAGGTGGTGGAATGTTTCATAGTCTGCCAGTTAGTAACAATGAATTTGGTTGTTGGAGATCCAAAATCTTTCTTCTCCTCACCAATAAATTAGTGGTAGCTAGTTACCTAACACAAGATCCTTATTAATTATTTTTATTTTATTTCAGCTTGTGTACCTGAACCAGTGCAAGTGTGTCCTCAACCACAATGTATGTTCATGTTAATGCTAGTATAATAATAAAATATAAAATTATGCAATATTTATTTTTTATAGACCGTTCAGAAACCTAAGATGTGCATGTGTGGGTTGTCCATTTCTGGGCCTCTCAGTGGTTGATGAGGCTTCAAATTACTGATGTACAAAGCGGGGAATTTGAGGCCTCTTGTTCTTGTCAAAAGTTAGGACCTACAACTAGCTTCTGTTTATAACCTGTCAGGTTGAGAAGTTATAAAAATAAATTATGAGTAGTGTTGAGCAAGTAGTTGACTATTCGTACTCGCTATGCTGTTAGCGAGTACTATCCGCTACTCGCACAATGGCGGGTGCTATGTAAGTTAATGGGAAATACTTGCTAAGTAGCAAGTAACCCGAAAGCCATACTTTTCGTGTGAGTAGCGAATAGTACGGCTCTTGGCTTACTCGCTACTTAGCGAGTATTTCCCATTGACTTATATTATGCCCGCTACTCGTAACGAATATGCGAGTAGCAGACAGTACTCGCTAACAGCATAGCGAGTATGAATAGTCAACTACTATGAGAAAACCTCTTTAACAGACAGCAATTTTATGAAAGAGTATGTTATCCAAGTATGTCTATGGATAGTGGGTAGACTTTGTATAACTAATTCTGTGAGGTCTCTTTTCTACTTATTGCTAGTAAATTTCACCGCATAAAGACTTAATCACAGTAATGTCATATGCAAATATACATAATTTACTACACTAAGCAATAATTATTCTCCACGCTAATGGCCTCCAGGCAGTTACGTAACACCAGTTAGTAATTCATCATTTTTTATTATTTCAGCTTGTGTCCCTCCACCAGTGCAAGTGTGCCCTCAACCACAAGGTATGTTCACATGAATGCTGGAATGATAGTAAATTAAAAAATAATGTAAAGCTACATTTTTATAGGTAGGTAAGAAAATGTGTGCATCTGTGGGGGGGTTCACCTCCTCTGACCCTAAGTGGTTGGTAGTGAGAATAAAAAGCTTCAAATCACTGTTGTCCAAGAACAGGTATTTGAGGTCTCTCGGTCTTGTCAAATGTTAGGACCTACAACTAGCTTCTATTTCCAACCTGTCAGGTTGGCAAGTTATAACAATAAATTGTGAGACAACCTCTTTAACAGACTGCAATTTTATGGAAGGGTAAGGTATCCAAGTATGTCTATGGATATTGGGTAGGCTATGTATAGCTAATTCTGTGGGGTTTCTTTTATACTTATTCAAGGTGAGGAAGGAGTTCCAGGGCACTACTCCACGGTCAGCAGTCAAATGCATCCAATATAGGAAAAAGTCATATATCTAGGTGCCCAAAGCAAAAAACGGGGTGCTTATATCCACAGATCAGAAATCAAGCGATGCATAGAGAAAAAAGTATAGCACTCACCGATAATATTTGCTGTGAATGGTACCGTTTATTCAATAGTGGAGGTTACATGTGCGGAGAGGGCTGGTGGGGAGAGGGAGTACACGCCGTGGCAGACGACGGCCGTTTCGCACCTGTCCGGT
The DNA here is from genome assembly GCF_048569485.1 of Anomaloglossus baeobatrachus. Taxonomy (NCBI): domain Eukaryota; kingdom Metazoa; phylum Chordata; class Amphibia; order Anura; family Aromobatidae; genus Anomaloglossus; species Anomaloglossus baeobatrachus. Next base: position 163,597,136 of record NC_134357.1, read on the forward strand.
GCTTCAGCTGGTCTCAGAGACCAGCTGAAGCACCGGACAGGTGCGAAACGGCCGTCGTCTGCCACGGCGTGTACTCCCTCTCCCCACCAGCCCTCTCCGCACATGTAACCTCCACTATTGAATAAACGGTACCATTCACAGCAAATATTATCGGTGAGTGCTATACTTTTTTCTCTATGCATGTTTTATACTTATTGCTAGTACATTTCATTGCATAAAGCCTTAATCACAGAAATGTCATATGCAAATGTATATAATTTATTACACTAAGCAATATTTCTCCACACTAATGGCCTCTAGGCAGTTACGTAACACCAGTTAATAATTCCTTATTTTTGTATTATTTCAGCTTGTGTCCCTGAGCCAGTGCAAGTGTGCCCTCAACCACAAGGTATGTTCACGTGAATGCTAGGATGATAATAAAATATAAAATAATGTGCATCTGTGGGGGGTCCACCTCTGACCTTCAGTAGTTAGTGAGAATCAAAAACTTCATCACTGTTGTCCAAGAAGAGGAATTTGAAGCCCCACGTTGTTGTCAAAAGTTAGGATTGATAATTAAATTACATTTTCAGCCTGTCTCATTGATAAATTCTAAAACTAAATAAATACATTCTGAGACAACACCTTTAGCAGAGGATGTGATCTAGCCAATTTATGACTATGGACAGTAGATACGCTATAGATAGCTTAGTTTCAGACACTTCTCATCTTATTGCAGAAATATCACTGCACAAAGGCATTATCATATGGAAATATACATCTTTTCTAATAATGTGCAATAATTTACCATTATTTACTAGATATATGTAAATATCTGAAAGCAGCGACACAACGTCTCCATCAGAGATATATTTTAGCTCGATCCTAATAATTCTCTTTATACTTTATTTCAGATCCATGCGCACAATCTACTCAGAAAAAGGATGTCGTCGGTGTCAAGAAGTAAAAAAATTGCCACCTTGGAGAAGGCAGCAGCAGCTTTATAACTATTATTATGCTCTATCTACTCCATGTTTGCCTATCATAAATACAACAATTAAGTTATACTCAATACACAATGCTATTCAATAAATATGGAAACATATCTTAAAGCATAAAACCGCGTTATTGGTTTCTAAAATCTTAATATTCACACAGAGTATATCAAAAAAGAGCACACTCCACACATTTTTTTAAATAATATATTATATCTTTTCATGGGACAACACTGAAGATATGACCCTTTGATACACTGTAAAGTAGTCAGTGTACAGCTTATATAACAGTGTAAATTTGGTGTGCCCTCTAATGTAAATAATTCAACACCCAGCCATTAATGTCAAAACTGCTGGTAACAAAAGTTAGTACACCCCTAAGTGAAAATGGCCAAATTGTGACCAAAGTATATATTTTGTGTGCCCACCATTATTTTCAAGCATTACCTTAACACTTTTGGGTATCGAGTTTACTAGAGTTTCAGACGTGGTCACTGGAATCTTCTTCCACTCATCATTTACGACATCATGGACCTTCCTTTGAGGATGCCCCCTGGTGCTCAATAGGGTTTAGGTCTAGGGCCATGACAAGGGGAAAAAAAGCTTACCATCCCTTGCTGTTAATAGAGTTGAATAAATCTAAGGAATCCCAAACTGTTGGGTGCTGATCTTCCGCTGGTGAGTACAGCGATGCAAGTAAGAAGCAAAGGAGAAAAATCCAGCAATACCATGAAGTAAAATGAAGTGTTTTATCTTTATTGAAAATCCATTAGGAGGGTAAATTAAAAGGATCCAAAATTGCATTACAAATATGAAGTGTTTCTGGCTGTGCACTCTTACTCATATCATGAACCTTTTAACTCACTCTTTTAATGGATTTTCAAGAAAGAAAAAACCTTTTTATTTTATTGCATGCTAGTGCTGAATTTTTCTCCTTTTTGTCTAGAGACAAGCTTGTCCACTCCAGAACCTTTACCCTCAATTTCATTAGCAAGACAGTGGTCTGCAGGCCAGTTATCAAAAGCAGAGGATCATGCTCTGCTTCAGTATGTCACAGTACGGGTACGCTCACACGAGCGTGAAAATCGGACGAGTGCAATGCGAGAAATTCTCGCATTGCACTCTGACCAATGTTAGGCAATGAGGTTGAGCTGTTGGTCAGCTTTTCTCGCATCCAGATTCTGGATGCGAGAAAAGCGGCAGCATGCTGCGTTTTGCTGCTACCGCCGTATCTCTCGCACCCATTCAAGTGAATGGATGCGAGAGATACATCGGACTGCACTCGGATGTTATCCCAGTGCAGTGCGATATACGCACAGGCTGACAGTGGAGGAGATGGGGGGATTAACCACTCCCTCTCCTCCGCAGCGCCCGCACTCAGCTTCACAGCTGTGACCCGATCGCAAGATCGGGTTACAGTCGCATGACACTCGGCTCAGGCTCGCAGCAGAGCCTGAGCCAGGGGGCATTAGCATATCGCATCCGATGCTCTCGCATCGGATGCCATACGCTCGTGTGAGTCCAGCCTACATGTTGGCATTCGTGGTTCTCTTAATGAACTGTAGCTCCCCACAGCCGACAGCACTCATGCAGCCCCAAACCGTGACACTCCCATCACCATGCTTAACTGTAGTCAAGACACACTTGTCTTTGTATTCCTCACCTGGTTTCCACCACACAGGCTTTACACCATCTGAACAAAATAAGTTTTTCTTGGTCTCATCAGACCACTGGGGAAGGTTCCAGTAATCTATATCCTTAAGGGTGCTTTACACACTGCGACATCGCTAGCGATAGCTAGCGATGTCGTGCGCGATAGTACCCGCCCCTGTCGTTCATGCGACATTTGGTGATTGCTGCCGTAGCGAACATTGTCACTACGACAGCGTCACATGCACATATCTGTTCAGCGACGTCGTTGTGACCGCTGAACAATCCCTCCTTCAAGGCATCATAGCGACGTCACTGCCGTGTCACTAAGTGGCCGCCCAATAGCAGAAAAGGGGCGGAGATGAGCGGCCGGAACATGCCGCCCACCTCCTTCCTTCCTCATTGCCGGTGGATGCAGGTAAGGAGATGTTCGTCGTTCCTGCTGCGTCACACATAGCGATGTGTGATGCCACAGGAACGACGAACAGCCACTGGCCTGTACCACCAACGATATTATGAAAAGGAGCGACGTGTCTACGATCAACGATTTTTGACGTTTTTGCGATCGTTGATCATCGCTCCTTGGTGTCACATGCTGCAATGTCGCTAACGGCGCCGGATGTGCGTCACTAACGACGTGACCACGACGATATATCATTAGCGATGTCGCAGCATTTAAAGCACTCTTAAAGCGGGCTTTACACGCTACGACATCGCTCAAGTGAACTCGTTGGGATTACGGAGTTTGTGACGCACATCCGCTCGCTTTAGCGATGCCGCTGCGTGTGACACCTATGAGCGATTTTGCATGTCACAAAAACGTGCAAAATCGCTCATTGGTGAAATGGGGGTCCATTCTCAAATATCGTGACTGCAGCAGGAACGAAGTTGTTCCTCGTTCCTGCAGCAGCACACATCGCTCCGTGTGACACCGCACGAACGAGGAACCTCACCTTACCTGCGACCCGGCCACAGTGCGGAAGGAAGAAGGTGGGTGGGATGTTACGTCCCGCTCATCTCCGCCCCTCCGCTTCTATTGGGCGGTGGTTCAGTGACGCTGCTGTGACGTCGCTGTGACGCTGAACGAACTGCCCCCTTAGAAAAGAGGTGGTTCGCTGGTCACAGCGACGTCGCAGGGAAGGTAAGTCCGTGTGATGGGTACGGGCGATGTTGTGCAACATGGGCAGCGATTTGCCCATGTCGCACAACTGATGGGGGCTGGTACGCACACTGGCGATATCGGTACTTAGTCTTGACTTCAGCAAACTGTGTGCTTTCTTGTGCATCATCTTTAGAAGAGGCTGCCTTCTGGAACTACAGCCATGGAGACCAATTTCATTCAGTGTTTGGCTTATGGTCTGAGCACTGACAGGCTGACCCCACACCCCTTTAATCTCTGTAGCAATGCTGGCAGCACTCATACATTTCTTTTTAAAAGAAAACCTCTGGATATGATGCTGAGCATGTGCATTCAACTTCTTCGGTCAACCATGGCGAGTCCTGTTCTGAGTGGAATTTCTCTTGTTAAACTATTGTATTGTCTTAGCCACCATGCTGCAGGACAGTTTCAGGGTGTAGGCAATCATCTTATAGCCTTGCAGCCTTTATGTAGAGCAACAATTCTTTTTTTTTTCAGATCATCAGAGAATTCTTTGCCATGAGGTTTCATGTTGAACTTCCAGTAATCAGTATGAGAGAGTGTGTGAGCGATAACCAAATTTAACACACCTTCCCCTTATTTACATCTGAGACCTTGTAACACTAATGAGCCACATGACATAGGCGAAGGAAAATGGCTAATTGGAAACAATTTAATCATTTTCACTTAGTGATGTACTCACTTTTGTCGCCAGTGGTTTAGACATTAATGGCTGTGTGTTCAGTTATTTAGAGGGCACACAAACTTTACACTGTTATGCAAGCTGAATACTGACTACTTTACGTTGTATCAAACTGTTTTATCTTCAGTGTTGTCCCATGAAAAGATATAATGAAATATTTACATAGATGTGAGGGGTGTATTCTCTTTTGTGATTTACTGTATATCACTAATAGTGATGACTAAAGCTGGTGTCACACTAAACGACAGCGACAACGACGTCGCTGTTACGTCACCATTTTCGGTGACGTAACAGCGACCTTGTAAGTCGCTGTTATGATCGCTGCTTAGCTGTCAAACACAGCAGAAGCAGCGATCATAAGGTCGCTGTGCTACATGTTCAGAGAGCAGGGAGCCGCGCTTAGCGCTGGCTCCTTGCTCTCCTGCAGCACACATCGGGTTAATTAACCCGATGTGTGCTGCAGCTACATGTCACAGTTCAGAGAGCAGGGAGCCGCGCTTAGCGCTGGCTCCTTGCTCTCCTGCAGCACACATCGGGTTAATTAACCCGATGTGTGCTGCAGCTACATGTCACAGTGCAGAGAGCAGGGAGCCGCGCGCACTGCTTAGCGCTGGCTCCTTGCTCTCCTTGCTACAGTATACATCGGGTTAATTACCCGATGCATACTGCAGCCACATGTCACAGTGCAGGAGCCGGCGCTGGCAGCAAGAGCGGAGGCTGGTAACCAGCGTAAACATCGGGTAACCAGGGAAAGGTCTTCCCTTGGTTACCCGATGTTTACGCTGGTTACAGCTTACCACAGCTGCCAGTGCCGGCTCCTGATCGCTTCATTTCGTCGCTCTCTCGCTGTCACACACAGCGATGTGTGTGTCACAGCGGGAGAGTGACGACCAAAAAATGAAGCTGGACATTCAGCAACGACCGGCGACCTCACAGCAGGGGCCAGGTCGTTGCTGGATGTCACACACAGCGACAGCGACGGGACGTCGCTGCAACGTCACAGAAAATGGTGACGTAGCAGCGACGTCGTTGTCGTCGTCGTTATGTGTGACACCAGCTTAAGTTTGCTGACTAGAGATCAGTGAACCTCCCGTGGTTTGGTTTGTGTTTGCCAAATTCACCTGTACTCGCCAAATGGTTTGATGAACATATCCGAATCCATTGAATTCAATGAGAAGCCAAAAACAGGGCATAGACAACACCTTTTAGAGGGGCCCAAAAACTACCAAAGCAGCTTAAACAATTTTACAGTGGAGCTATACTGTTGTAGCACAGCTATTAACTTCCTAGACTATTAAAGGGGTTATCCGGCTTATTTTGACTTTTTTTTATTATTACCCTATTGGGCTACATTGGGGCAGGTAAGTAGATAGTGACCACTTACCTGCCCTCCTATAAGCCCCTCTCCCCCGGCTCAGAGTGGTCATGTGACCGCTCCTGTCACGATTTTGCTGCTTCCGGTCATTTCATGTCATCATGGGCAGGACCATGTTGACATGCAAATCTGGGAACAGCATGTTGCCGTCCTTCTGGTCGGGTACAGGACGTGAGTCCCCGCCCCCTTCCCTGTACCCTCCCACACATTTCCCCGCACCCCGTACTCTCCCCGCCCACAATGTCACCGCCAGCACCGGGACCCCTCCTGCTTACAGTGCTTAGGATAGCAGGAGTGCCCATGCAGTCTGTGTCCCACTCCCTGCCAGCCCCACACCTGCTCGCACTGCAGTGTATCAGCAGCTTCTCACAGTGCGTGCAGCCGCGGGGATAACGAGCGCTGCTGGCAGGAGGTTAGATGAGATCATTACCTCCTGTGACGATCTCCTCCTCTACCGATGTCACCGCTGTCACTGCCTTCTATACCCACCGCGTTCTCACGTCATGTCTCGCCGGCGGCCCGAGACAGTCACTAGCGGTGACATCACGGGCTCTCGCGATACTGCTGAGAACGCGGTGGGCATAGAAGTCAGTGACGGCGCTGACATCAGCAGAGCAGGAGATCGCCACAGCAGGTTATGATCTCATCCAACCCCCTGATAGCAGCGCTCATCATCCCCTGCAGTAACCTGGACTGACCTATTGATGTTAGCTCAGGTCACTGCACTGGCCTCCCAGACAATGGGGAACATTCTGGTCTTCATTGACTGGGACATTGACTATGGTATGGATGTCGTGGGACCCCCTTATTGGATTACGCCGGACCCTGATTTTATTGTTCTTTTCAATAAATTGGTGAAAGAGGGAATGTTTTGGGGAGTGTTTTTTCAAATAAAACTTTTTTTGTTGTCTATTTTTTTGCTGGATTTGATGCCAGGTGACATTACACATCTGACATCAACCCCGTATATTACCCCGTTTGCCACCGCACCAGGGCAATGGGATAAGTTGGGTTGTAGCGCCAGGATTGGCACATCTAATGGATGTGCCACTTCTGGGGTTGCTGTAGCCTGCTATTTTTAGGCTGGGGAGTGTCCAATAACAGTGGACCTCCCTAGTCTGAGAATACCAGACCACAGCTGTCCGCTTTACCATGGCTGGTGATCCAATTTGGGGGGACCCCACGTTTTTTGTTTTAAATTATTTATATAATTTAAAATAACAGCGTGAGGTGCCCTCTGCTTTGGATTACCAGCCAAGGTGAAGCTGCCAGCTGTGGTCTGCAGGCTGCGGCCGTCTGCTTTCCCCTAGCTGGCTACAAAAGATAGGGGGGATCCCACGTCATTTTTTTTTAATTATTTATTTTTTGGCTAAATACAAGGCTAAGCACCCTTTAGTGCCACATGAAAGTCACTAAAGGGTGCAAGCTTAGAATATGCAGGGGGGGGGTAGGACATTATATAGGTGTCTGTCTGTCTGTCCCATTCATTCATCCATGTCATTCCCATTCATTCGTCTATATATGTCTGTCTCTATATCTCTCTATCTATCTATCCCATTCATTCATCCATCCGTCTATGTCTAGAAAAAAACCAAGGAGAAAAATTGTAGGAAAAATACCCTGACTATAAATAAATAAATTGCAAGTGCTTAATAACAGGGTACTTAGTATATACATTTTTGCAAAAAGGTAAGACGCTGTCTCACCTCGTCACGGTGTACCCATCTGAGACAGTCCCTAACCTACTAAAGTTAAAAACATATTCTGTACCTGACTTGTGTCATGTCCAAAACTTCAATATGAATGGTAAAGTGGTCAGCTGGGTCCCAGATTAAATACACAGCAAAAAGTGAGAAGCAGGTAATTGTTCAGCCTCAGTATCAGGAGGGCTGCACCCCCAACTTGCATTAAAGCAAGATAACAGACAAAAAACACAAAAAAAAAAACAACTGAGCTGTAACAAATGTTCAATAAACATGCAACATTACAAGCATGTGAATTGCAGCCTCAAGACTAGAAAAAAACCAAGGAGAAAAATTGTAGGAAAAATACCCTGACTATAAATAAATAAATTGCAAGTGCTTAATAACAGGGTACTTAGTATATACATTTTTGCAAAAAGGTAAGAAGCTGTCTCACCTCGTCACGGTGTACCCATCTGAGACAGTCCCTAACCTACTAAAGTTAAAAACATATTCTGTACCTGACTTGTGTCATGTCCAAAACTTCAATATGAATGGTAAAGTGGTCAGCTGGGTCCCAGATTAAATACACAGCAAAAAGTGAGAAGCAGGTAATTGTTCAGCCTCAGTATCAGGAGGGCTGCACCCCCAACTTGCATTAAAGCAAGATAACAGACAAAAAACACAAAAAAAAAAACAAAAACTGAGCTGTAAAAAATGTTCAATAAACATGTTTTTTTTTGTGTTTTTTTTTGTTTTTTTTTTGTGTTTTTTTTTTTTTTTTGTGTTTTTCATCCGTCTATGTCTGTCTGTCTCTATATCTCTCTATCTATCTATCTATCCCATTCATTCATCCATCCATCTATATCTCTCTGTCTCTATATCTCTCTATCCGTCTACTCATCCATTTATCTTTTCTGCGGCTTCCGTTTTTTGTGCTCCGCAAAAAAACGGATGACACGGATGCACCCGTGGAAAAACGGACCCTTTTTTTGCGGACCGCAAAAACCGGAACGGTCATGTGAATGTAGCCCTATGGGGGTAGGGGTCGGTACAGAACGATGGTGGGGGGGTCAGCGCCATTTGTGTGTGTGTGTGTGGAGTGGGGAGGGGGGGTTGCAGAGCCAGATGTGTGTGTCAGGCGCAGAGCCCGATGTGGGGCTGTTATTTCCAATGCTAGAGTGATAACAGGTCAGGTGCTGGTGCAGAACACTGACAGGGAATGTGTGTGTGTAGGGGGTGGGCAGAGGGCGAGGCTGGACACTGAGGGCGAGCAGGGGGCGAGCCTGGACACTGAGGGCGGGCAGGGGGCGAGCCTGGACACTGAGGGCGGGCAGGGGGCGAGCCTGGACACTGAGTGCAGGCAGGGGGCGAGCCTGGACACTGAGGGCGGGCGGTGCCAGCTCTGACTGGGAGGTGTGGCACAGGAAGTTGTCATGTTTGCTGGAGCTGAATGTAAACAAGGAGCTGCAGAGAATAAAGGGATAATTCAAGAGGAACAAAAGTTAGAAAACAAAAAATAACAATGTAGGGGTGATTTATATGACAATACAGCACAGATAAACTCAAAAATGTTCGGTAAGCTAATGTCGGACAACACTTAACTCCTTTAACATAAAAAATATTGGATGAGTGACAGGATTAGGCCTGTTGCTCTGAGAACCCTGCCACTACAGACAAGATGCAACTTGGAGACCCATCTTGAACCCTGCACATTTCCAAAAATTAGAGGCAGACAGCAGAACAGGGGCATAAATTCCCCCACATTATTCATAGTGTCTTAGACTTGCAGTCAGGTATGTGCCATACACGACACAGGGTCTGGCCCAGCATTTACAGTTTTCAAATCAAGAGGTAAAGGAGTGACAGGTGTTGGCATGTTGCTCTGAAAACCCTGCCACTACAGACAAGATACAGCTTGTAGAGCCAGAAGAGGTGAGTGGATGGATGAGTGACAAGTGTAGGCCTGTTGCTCTGAGATCCCTGCCACTATGGATCTGACACACTTTTGGAGACCCATCTTGGAGTCTCCACATTTTAAAAAATAAGAGGCTGACAGCAGCCAAATTATAAAAGTCACAGCAGTGAACACACTGTTTGATTGTTGCGCCACCAAGGCACTTGTTAGAAATATCAGCAGCAGTAGCAACAGCAGCCACAGAAGCCATAACAAAAGTGTCAGACTGCAATATTGCGAAATCAATGCAGCAAAGTGAAAATTACACCATCACCTAGTCTGCACAGTCTGCGTCTGGAGTAGAAAAGTCTTTGTAGATCCATGACTTGTTCATCTTGATGAAAGTTAGGTGGTCTACACTTTCAGGGAACAGCTGGATTCATTTATTTGTTAGGACACCACTAAAAGCGCTGAAGACACTTTCTGAGTGAAAGCTAATCCTCCAAGGCGCAACTGCCGAGCTCAGGCCACTCTTTCATTTTTGAAGAACAAAATGCAAAAGGGTCAAACGTTCCCCTGTTGGCATTGATATTGAGCTCTAAATACTCCTGCACCATCCTCTTTAGTCGTTCACTTTGTGTCAGACATGTACTCTGTTCTGCTGGTGCATGGAATGGTCTAAAAAATGTGTGGCACAAGTTACAGAAATTGTTGCTGTCACTTAAGCTGCTTCTGCTAATGTTTTCGCAATGACGACTCAATATTCCCGAAATTGTAAGTGTAGAATGGTGATGCCCACTGTGTCTTGCTATGTTGAAGAAAACCATTTTTTAGATTATGTACCAGTTGGTTTCGATACTCCAACATGCACGTGTACCTTTCCAGGGGGGAAGCATCTGGCAAAATTTCCTCTTGTACCTTGGATCTAACAGTGGTAACCCAGTAATCAGCACTATTTCTAGTTTTAACAATTCGGGAATCCTGCTGCAGATGTGCAGCAAGAAGGTGCTCATGTGTACAAATTAGTGAACCTCTGGAGTTTCGGTTCACCAAGCCTGATCAAACAAAGGAGTACAGACGTCAAACCTTTATCAAACCGAACTTCAAACCTTTATCAAATCCTTTTGAACCTCATTGATTTTAATGGGAGGCCAAACGTAAGGCAGAGAAAACAACTTTAGAAAGGTCAAAAATCTTCCAAAACAGCAAAAATATGTTTTAGAGTACAGCACCACTGTTTTGGCATAGCCATTAGCTCCCTAGGTTATTGACAGAAGAAATATTGAGGTGGATGGGAACCAGGTGTAGGGTTGGTGCTCCCATAGCCCTGCCAGTACAGACAAGACAACATGGAGTACCATCTTGGAGTCTAGAGACTTAAAAACATTTCTGGCAGACAGCAGGACAGTGGCATCAATTGCTCCCCCCTCCCCCATTTCCCCATAGTGTCTTTGCACAGGAGGAAGTTATCGTCCATGCAACACGGAGGATGTGGCCTGGCATTTCCATTTTAAATAGTGAGCACACAGCAACTGTGCCTTCTGCATCAGCACATCCAGGCAGGAATAGTGCTTTAGAAATTTCTGTACAACCAGGTAGAGCACGTGATCCATGCAATGCACATGTGATGTCGCCCAAGAATAGTGTAGCCACCAGGTTTGCACTGTTATTGCACATGGCTTTCCCTGGCTGCAGGTTCAGTGATTGATTAATCAAAGCTATTGAGCTATTAATCAAACTGGGCCTGGATATTGGTCTACAACTCTGCAGCTTTGTGACTTCATTCTTCAATGCATATTAAATTAAACACTGCCTGATAGCATTGACTTACACACAGGATGTGGCCTGGATGAATGACAGGCATAGGGCTGGTGCTCCCATACCCCAGGCACTACAAAATTAAGGTCAGGTAACAGGAAAGTGGCAACAATTGGCACACACTACAAATAGGCCAACTAAGCAACATGCCTGCATGGGGACCAACCCTGGAACAAGGCCTGAACCAGCATTTCTACTTTCAGCAGAGACAGCAAGATGACACACAGGTGTAAGCTTCATGCTCACTGAACACTGGCACTATAGACCAAGCCAACTTGGAGACCCTACTTGGAGTCTCCACATTTTCAAAAATTAAGGTCAGGCAACAGTAAAAGTTGTAACAATTGGCACAAACTAAAAATAGCATAACAAAGCAACATGGCAGGATAGGACCAGCCCAGGAACAAGGTCTGAAAAAGCAATTCTTAACCAGAGACAGCAAGATGACACATAGGCATAGGCCTATTGGTCCCAGAAGACTGGCACTACCCACAAGACATAACTTGGAGACCCACCTTGGAGTCTCGACATTTAAATACCTTTCAGGCACACAGTAGTACAGGACTCAGAAAAGCTAAAATATGCAAATATTGGCTAGTTGTGAACAGGAGCACGCTTAAAAATTCAACAAAGTTACAAAAAATATGCACAGCAGCACCCAGAAAAGCTAAAATATGTAAACATTGAATATTGGAATTTTGGTACCACATTACTGTTATTGGAAAAAATGAGATACTGCAGCCAAAGAGTGCACCTGTTCACACCTAGTGGATGTGCTGGTGGGCTGCTCCCACAGCCACCAGAGTAACCCAATGCCCAGTCAGGGAGATGTAATGCCATGCTTGTTCATCCAGGTGTCAGTGGTGAAATACACCCAGGGAGACACAGAGTATTTCAAGGAAAAGGTAATCTTGGTTGAGACATGATAGTGTAGCACAGGTACACATTTATTAAAGAAGTATTGACAACTGGGCAACTGGTACTGGGGGACTGTAACATCCATCAGGTTTCATTAGCCCTCTGTATCAACCAGACTGAAAGGCAACATTTTATATGGAGAAGTTCAAGCACTTTGCTATACCATGCGTGGGAGGAAATGGTCTTTTCCGTGTCCAAAAATGGGAGACCGATGACTGGCTGCTGTGCTGAGAGAGGGTGGAGTAAGGTGTACATAACCGAGCGGTGGACTGAGAGGGAGGTGTAGTGAGAAATGTAATGCTGGATTGAGAATCATGTGGTGTACTCCATATCTCATATAGATCAAAAACACCAGGCATAGTTAGTTTTGTAATATATGACTGACCCTCACTCACCCCCACTGTAGCGGGTAAACAAGAGGAGGTTCTGCGGTAGAAGAACTGTGGTATCATAGTTTTGACTGTGACGCAGGAGGAGGAAGAAGCAGCAGACGATGTTAATTTGGCTGGTTTGACCCCTTTAGTCCGATTTTAGCGCAGTAAGATTCCCACAGTAATGCATGTTGGCTGTGCATGTGCCTATTCATGCATGTAGTAGTCAAATTTGAAATTTTGCCTCTACTCAGTTGTTGTTTACAACATTGGCAGATAACAGAAGTTGGGTCAGCTTTTGCGGTCTCAAAAAAGTCCTAGGTTAGGCAACCCTTCCAGCAAACTACAGACCGCAATCGCTGCTAGCCACAGCCACTGTTGTGGCTGAGGATGCAGTGCTTTTCATGGTTGCTTCATGGTTGGTGAGAATCGCCACCGTAACATCCTCACCGTCCTCCTCCTTGTCATTTTCTGAGCTACTCAGCTGCATGCCTCTGGGTTCACACCAACTGGGATCTAGAACTTCATCGTCATGCTCTATGTTGTCCCCTCCTCCTTTTCCTGACCTGACATCACAGCACACTACATGTGTGCCTCAGGTATCTGAATGTCATCATCATCATCTCCACCCTACGGGGATTAACTTCAGTTGACGAGGCTCGGGATCCTGCTGGGATTCTACTTTGTCCAACCAGGATCTAACTCACAAAGATTTTGGGCATCGGTGCAGATGCATTCCTCCTCTCGAGCCTGGGAAACTTTTGAGCAGACCACTCTTGTCCATGGGATAGAAGGTGTGAACATCTCTACAGACTCGCCCATATGTGGTTCCTAACAGTCAGTTTGCGATTGGAGACCAGTGTAGTTGGGGTGGCACCTTTGGGGAATGAACTGTGTGGGATGTTGAGGAGGAGGAAGAGGAGGAGAGGCCACTTGATGCAGCACTTGCCATCCTATCTAGCACCTGCTATTTAGCAGCTTAATTTAGAAGTTGAAGCGATGTGCGGCTGCCAAAGAAATCTAGTGTAGTTGGCTGTAAAGTAACGGAAGTTGTTCTCATTTCTCTTGGGATAGGATGAGCCGGCATTTGCTCACTAGAGCTTTGACTAACAGAACTTCCCACAAGTACACCTCAAACACCTCGCCTATTCTTGCTTCAATGAGAACCTCTTCATGATTTGCCACTCATGGTGAATGTACCTTTCAAACAGATGTTTCACAACCCTACGCACACACCTGTCAGACACCTGACACAAAAGATACATTATTTCTTCCTGCCTGAGTTGGCAATATTGTGAAGGCACTAAAAAGTACCACTACCTACAAATGGAGTTTACTGCGTAATTTGGAGCAAATACAGTAAAGTGCCAAGCAGACTTTTTTTTGCTTGTTCAACAGTAAATTTTCAGCAGGCACCACGAGAACTACCTTTTCCTTTTATTTCACTGCATAATTTTGAGCAGGCAATTAAATTTGCAAAGAAACACTTTTTAGATACTTCCTTAGCACCTCTTTTAGGCCAGGAACTAACAAGTGACAATAGCTATAACTGTGTTTGCAGAATTTTGACCGTAATTTAATATGCGCCTGCTGTGTGGTAAGGCACAGAAAAGTGGAGTTGCTGCTGATGGCGCTCACACAGGTCAAGATAGTTAGGCAGGTGAAACTGTTCTAGCTAGATGACCACAACAAAAAATGCATACGACATATATCACATTCTGGCCCTGTCACACAGTGACTACTCAGGTTCCACCAGGAATAAAGGAACCCCCAGCGATTACTGCAACAAACAGAGTACACAGTGGGCATGATAAAATAGTAGGCCCTGGCGATAGGAAGAGGGATCACCCCCTGCACTCACCTGAGGTTGTTCTTTGCACTCCCTAACGTCCCTATATGTTTTTTCACCCCATCGCCGATCACATGCTTAAGCTCTAGCTTGTCCTGAACTCAACATGGCTAGTGTGAAGGCCGGTGAGAGAACTAGTCTCACCACTGCAGTAATCCAACACAAGGGAAGGCAGACAGAAAAGGAGAAATAGACAAAAAGTAAAGACTCCCAGCAACTCCAATGCAGCTCATACCACAGCTGCAATAGTCAAGAATCTTTAGGCTTCATCCAAAGCTCGACTCCTTCCAAAGTGCACAGCTAAGATGTGAGAATTTATAATCGACATCAGATGTTAAGACACGTGACTATTTATAGTGAAGGGGAGTGGTCACGAAAGAGCTGCACCTGGGATTAAAGTTTCATAAGATTTGGCAAGACAGGAAGAGTCTTTCACCTCTACAGCAAGCAAAGGAAGTAAAGAAACTTAACAACCCTTTACCCCAAGGCAATTTTCCATTTTTCATTTTTGGTTTTACCTCCCTTTCTTCTGAGAGCTATAATGTTTTTATTTTTCCATCAATATTGCAATATGAGTACTTATTTTTTGTGGGATGAGTTGTACTTTTGAATGAAACCTTTGCTTTTAACATATAGTGTACTTGAAAATGGGAAAAAAATCCAAATGTGGAGAAATAGTGAAAAAAGTGCAATTGCACAATAGTTTTTTTTTTTTTATTCACTATGTTCACTATATGGTAAAACTATTGTGTCATTATGATGCCTCACGTCGGTGCAAGTTCATAACTACCAAACATATACTTTTACTATTAGCTAAGAGGTGAAAAAAATTCAGATGTTTTTCCAGAAAAGAGTTACGCTTTTGTTGCCATATTCCGATACTCATAGTGTTCTCAATTTTTTGGATCTGGGTCTCATTGATGGCTTTTGTTTTGTGTCTGGAGCTGACGTTTTTAATGGTACCATTTTTGTGTGCTATATTGATCGCCTGTTATTGCATTTTAAAGAAATGTTGCGGTGACCAAAACATTTAAGGTTGGTGTTTGGAATATTTTTCACGCAACGCTGGGTACCGATCAGATGAATTGATTTTATATTCTGAGAGATCGGGCATTTCTGAACATGGTGGTATGTAATTTATGTATTTTTTGTGGGATTTTTTTAACTGTTTTATATTCAGTGGGACAAAAGGTGATTTAAATTTTTATTTGTTTTTTGTTTTTTCCATATTTTTTAAACTTTTTTTTTTTTTTCATTTTACTAGTCCCCCTAGGGGACTTTATGCCTGCACAGCCCGATCGCCAGTGCATTTCTGCTGATCAGAGCAGCACAGCTCTAATCAGCAAAAATGCTCATCTCCTGTGAGTGCCAGGAAGTGTGTTGTGGCAGAATCAGGGGTCATCAGCTGAACTCATGCTACTATGAAACAAATTGGCGCCCCATGATTGCGTCACAGCACAGCAGACTACAACGTGCAAAGGTACGATCCCTGTTGCGGCCATTTATATCACGCTGTCATTGCCTGTCATTGCTTGACAGTATGATCTAAGGGGTTAATATGCGCCGATCAAATCAGCAGACATGTGTGGGAATTACCATGGGCTTACTGATGGAGCCTGCAGAAACCAGAGGGAGGCGACCAAGGAGGTACTAGTATGTCCATGGTCGTAATGGGGTTAAACATAAGCTGCGTACCTGTGCTGTGACCTTCTGGGCTCAGAATCGCCAGAGATCCCCCAGAGCAGGACACACCCATGAGAGGCCTTTTTTAATTTTCCAGCGAGGATATTCTGTATTGAGGACTATGTGGAGCACATTATTCTGTTTGGAGGGCTATGTGGGGCCCAATATTCTGTATGGATGGTTCTCCAGGGCCCATTATTCTGTATGAAGGACTATGTGTTGCCTGCGACTATGTTGACCTGTAACTTTGTCTAACTTTTTAATTTTGTCCCTCTGTGTATTTGAGTTTGACATCCCTGACCTATACTATGTCATCTACTGTAGTCATAGGCAATAGGGAAATACGATGAACACTGGGCATTTGTGCAGCTCTGTTTGGCAGCCTTTTTAATAAGTGTGATTAAAATTAAAAGCTGATTTTACAGTTCTGGCAAAAGTGATGAGATTTCATAAAGCTAATGCACACGATTGTTTATTTGGCTGACTGACATGGAAAGCGTCTGTATTTTTGCAAGAAAGCTGTCTGCATAAAGTGCATGTTTAGATAAATTTTTAGTACAGTTTTGTCACAAAACTGCAAGCAAATCCATTTGGCAGCAAACTCAATGAGAAATCTGAAGTGTAGTGTACATGTTCGGTTTTCCTTCAGTGCAGATTTTGCATTTTTACCTGTGTTTTTCAGCATTGCAACAATAAGAAAAGAGTGTAAAAAAAAGTATCAAAAACAATGCAAAACATGCATTTTTGAGTTGAGAAGCAGAAATGGGGCAGACATGTCTTCAACCAAATATTCAATGTCAGGGCCGCCACTAGGAATTTCAGGGCCCCATATTGGCAACATTTTTGGGCCCCTTTGGGACTCCGCCCAGGCTCCAATCCAGCTCTGCCTCCACCCCTCAAACCTCCTACAGTCTCACTGCCACTCTTGGAAAAACATGTATTAATGTATGTATTTATATATATATATATATATATATATATATATATATATATATATATATATATATATATATATATATACATTACAGACCAAAAGTTTGGACACACCTTCTCATCTCTAGAACAACTGTTAAGAGGAGACTTTGTGCAGCAGGCCTTCATGGTAAAATAGCTGCTAGGAAACCACTGCTAAGGACAGACAACAAGCAGAAGATACTTTTTTGAGCTAAAGAACACAAGGAATGGACATTAGACCAGTGAAAATCTGTGCTTTGGTCTGATGAGTCCAAATTTGAGATCTTTGGATCCAACCACCGTGTCTTTCTAGAAAAGGTGAATGGATGGACTCTACATGCCTGGTTCCCAAAGTGAAACATGGAAGGGGAGGGGTCACCAGACCAGAACCCAATCAAAATGGTTTGGGGTGAGCTGGACCGCAAAGTGATGGCAAAAGGGCCAACAAGTGCTAAGCATTTCTGGGAACTCCTTCAAGACTGTTGGAAGACCATTTCCGGTGACTACCTCTTGAAGCTCATCAAGAGAATGCCAAATGTGTGCAAAGTAGTAATCAAACCAAAAGGTGTCTGCCTTGAAGAACCTAGAATATAAGACATATTTTCAGTTGTTTCACACTTGTCTAAGTATTTCTTTCCACATGTTTTAGTTCATAGTTTTGATGCCTTCAATGTGAATCTACAATTTTCAGAGTCCTGAAAATAAAGAATAAGAAATAAAGAAATAAAGAATGAGTTTAAATGAGAAGGTGTGTCCAAACTTTTGGTCTGTGCTGTATATATATATACACACACACACACACACACACACACACACACACACATATATATATATATATATATGTACACAGTATATATACTATGTATATATATATATATATATATATATATATATATATATATATATATATATATATATTATATGCAGTCATGGCCAAAAGTGTTAGCACCCTTGAAGTTGTTCCAGCAAATGAGATATTTCCCTCAGAAAATTAATAATACACCCCTTACACTGACCCTCTCTCTAATATCTCTCCCACACTGCCTCTATGTATAATATCCCCACACACACTGGCCCTTTGCATAATATCCCCCTAACTCTCACACCCACTGCTACTTGCAATACTTTGCTTTGCTAAAAAAGAAGTAGTGGGCACCACAACTTAATAAATATAAAAAAGGGAGGGGTGCTAACAAAAAACAAAAACTATGCAACAATAAGATTTATAAAAAATGAATTATAACATGAGAGGAAACAAATCTGCAAAGTAAAAATGCGCACACCCAGCTATTTCTATATAAACGTGGCTTTTATTGATACAAAACATATAAGACTGACAAAAACAAAGGTTAGAAACACAAATATCAAGAGAAAAGAATGGATGAAATAGGAGTATGGACATAATAATCCTGTACTTTCCCCAATGAAGTATCAGGGCACTGATAATAAAATGCACAATAAGTTGTGAACGTTGATTACCGCAACCCGGGGGTTTTACTCACTTGCAGTGATGCAGGGTAGCTTAGGCATACACAGGCAACACAGTCTCTCTCAAAAATGCAGCAGTTTATTAGTAACCAACATAAACTGCCATTCCAAAACACAATGAAGCCTCTCCTTGCTTAAAGGAAAAGGTAAACTAAACAGCTTCAGATACCGTGGGCTTCAATTCCATTTAAATGTCCAAAGGGAAGGTATGGCTGTCTCCCCAGGAGACACGGATTTCTGATCAGTCTTTGTAGCGGACCGCCCGCTCAGGTTTGGACACGACGAGTGTCAGAGTGGAGCTCCCTCAGCCTCCACACACTAAGTTCCAGATGGTTGATGGCATCCTACGCTTCCTTAGGCAGGTTCCTTCCAGAGGCTCCAACCTCTCTGAGAATAGCAGCCTCTTTACCTGCCTGAGGCTGCTCCTCATCCAGGGCTGCTCCACACACTGCTTCACACTCACTGACAGTCTCCTAAATCAGACTGGACACACCCACAGGTGGAGGTTTGTGTTTCTAGACCTGCACAGCATACTGGCATTGTTAAAGGGAACTTGACCCTTATATGCAGAACCAAGCCTTTGTGGAACTTCAAGTCCCATAGCAACTTCTTCACTTTAATATCGCAGGGACCTTCTCCATTGCGACACATAGCGACCATTTACCACATTGGTGGTCGCTACCTCACAAAGTATATAAACAATACCTGACTTTAGAGCCTCATCTTAAAGATAATGTGGCATTAAGTTAATAGACAGCTGTTTTTGTCAGCCTTATATATTTGCATCAATAAAATCCAAATATATATATATATATATATATATATATATATATACAGTAAGTAAGTATATAAACAGTACAAAGAAAAAGTTTGGACACACCTTCTCATTCAAAGAGTTTTCTTTAATGTCATGACTCTGAAAATTGTAGATTCACATTGAAGGCATCAAAACTATGATTTCACACATGTGAAATGCAATACTTAACAAAAAAGTTTTGGGAACATCAGTTGTGTTGTGCAGAAGTCAGGTGGATACACAGCTGATAGTCTTACTGAATAGACTGTTAGAATTTTTTATTATGGCAAGACAAAAGCAGCTAAATTAATGAAAACGAGTGGCCATCATTACTTTAAGAAATGAAGGTCAGTCAGTCCGTAAAATTTGGAAAACTTTGAAAGCGTCCCCAAGTGCAGTGGCAAAAACCATCAAATGCTAAAAAGAAACTGGCTCACATGAGGACCGACCCAGGAAAGGAAGACCAAGAGTCACCTCTGCTGCGGAGGATAAGTTTATCCAAGTGCCCAGCCTCAGAAATCGCAGATTAACAGCAGCTCAGATTAGAGACAAGGTCAATGCCATACAGAGTTCTAGCAGCAGATACGTCTCTAGAACAACTGTTAAGAGGAGACTTTGTGCAGCAGGCCTTCATGGTAAAATAGCTGCTAGGAAACCACTGCTAAAGACAAGCAACAAGCAGAAGAGACTTGTTTGGGCTAAAGAACACAAGGAATAGACATTAGACCAGTGGAAATCTGTGCTTTGGTCTGATGAGTTCAAATTTGAGATCTTTGGATCCAACCACCGTGTCTTTGTGCGACCTAGAAAAGGTGAACGGATGGACTCTACATGCCTGGTTTCCACCGTGAAGCATGGAGGAGGAGGTGTGATGTTGTGGGGGTGCTTTGCTGGTCACACTGTTGGGGATTTATTCAAAATTGAAGGCACACTGAACCAGCATGGCTACCACAGAATCTTGCAGCGACATGCTTTTCTATCCGGTTTGCGTTTAGTTGGACCATCATTTATTTTTCAATAGGATAAGGCACTTCCACAATTATAGAGTTCCATATTTGGGGTGCTCACGTGGGTTTCCAGACCATATAGTGAGTTAATAAGCACGAGGCACACCGCTGTGTGGATACCGCTTATCACAGACGGACAGAAATGGTGCTTAATCATTAGTATACCAACAGCTATTCCTGACTTGTGAAGCCAGAGTCAGCCATCCTGTGCATTGTTAATTTCATGTGCTAGTTACTGACAAAGGTCAAACATTGACTGAAACGTTTAACTGCACTGAATATGAAATAACAATAAAAACATTTTCACGTTTTTCAATTTACCTGGCAGTGCCTCGTGCTTATTAACTCTTCATTTATTTTTCAACAGGACAATGACCCCAAACACACCTCCAGGCTGTGTAAGTGCTATTTGACTAAGGAGAATGATGGGGTGCTACGCCAGATGACCAGGCCTCCACAGTCACCAGACCTGAAGCCAGTCGAGATAGTTTGGGGTGAGCTGGACTGCAGAGTGAAGGCAAAAGGGCCAACAAGTGCTAATCATCTCTGGAATCTCCTTCAAGACTGTTAGAAGACCATTTCTGGTGACTACCTCGTGAAGCTCATCAAGAGAATGTCAAGAGTGTGCAAAGCAGTAATCAAAGCAAAAGGTGGCTACTTTGAAGAACCTAGAATATAAGACATATTTTCAGTTGTTTCACACTTTATTGTTAAGTATTTCATTCCACATGTGTAAAATTCATAGTTTTGATGCCTTCAATGTGAATCTACAATTTTCAGAGTCATGAAAATAAAGAAAACGCTTTGAATGAGGTGGTGTATATATAGATCCCTTTCTTTGAATATATGTCCCATCCTGGACCCATCCTACTATTTACATCCCCCTCCTGTGCACATTCTGGTATATATATCCCCATCCTTCATTATGTGTCTCTTTCCTTGTATATATGTCCTTCTGGTACATATGACCCCTTCCTGGGCCACTCATGGTGTATATGTCTTCCTCCTGGTATATATATGTCACATCCTGGGGGCCTCCTGGTGTATATGTATATATATATATATATATATATATATATATATATATATATATATATATATATATATATATATATATATATATATTATATATATATATATATATATATATATATATATATATATATATGTATATATATATATATAAGTCCAACAATTTGTCGTTGTTCACACACACACATATATATATATATATATATATATATATATATATATGAAAGAGGTAAGAGTCCCGGTGCACCACCTACTCCGCGTGTTACTACACGTTCAGCTACTTGAGCCCTGCTGAGCCATGGAGGGGATCATGGTGCAGACTTGCAGTGAAGACCAAGATAAATCCAAAGGAGAAAGAAAGTCGCACTCCAGATGATCACCATATCACTCCATCTTTATTGCAGGGGAAACATGAGGGTACAAGCGGTGGGTTGGGTGAGACAAGCCATACAACGCCGGACGACGGCGTGCCGTTTCGCTAGAACTTAGCTTCCACGGGTCCAGTGAAGTTTGCATTTAGTTGGACTATCAATTATTTTCCAACAGGACAATCAGCCCAAACACACCTCCAGGCTGTGTAAGGGCTATTTGACTAAAAAGGAGAGGGATGGTGTGCTACGCCAGATGACCTGGCCTCCACAGTCACCAGACCTGAACCCAATCAAGATGGTTTGGGGTGAGCTGGACCGCAGAGTGTACGCAAAAGGGCCAACAAGTGCTAAGCATCTCTGGGAACTCCTTCAAGACTGTTGGAAAACCATTTCCGGTGACTACCTCTTGAAGCTCATCAAGAGAATGACAAGAGTGTGCAAAGCAGTAATCAAAGCAAAAGGTGGCTACTTTGAAGAACCTAGAATATAAGACATATTTTCAGTTGTTTCACACTTTTTTAAATATTTCATTCCACATGTTTTAATTCATAGTTTTGATGCTTTCAATGTGAATCTACAATTTTCAGAGTCATGAAAATAAAGAAAACTCATTGAATGAGAAGGTGTGTCCAAACGTTGGGTCTGTACTGTATATATAGATCAAAAGTTTGGACTCACCGTCTCATTCAACGAGTTTTCCTTATTTTCTTGACTCTGAAAATTGTAAATTCACATTGAAGGCATCAAAACTATGAATTAACACATGTGGAATGAAATACTTAACAAAAAAGTGTGAAACAACTGAAAATATGTCTTATGTTCTAGGTTCTTCAAAGTAGCCACCTTTTGCTTTGCACACTCTTGGCATTCTCTTGA
This sequence comes from Anomaloglossus baeobatrachus, assembly GCF_048569485.1. Classification (NCBI taxonomy): domain Eukaryota; kingdom Metazoa; phylum Chordata; class Amphibia; order Anura; family Aromobatidae; genus Anomaloglossus; species Anomaloglossus baeobatrachus. The sequence continues at coordinate 163,619,721 of NC_134357.1, forward strand.
TGAAAGGTAGTTACTAGAAATGGCCTTCCAACAGTCTTAAAGGAGTTCCCAGAGATGCTTGGCATTTGTTGGCCCTTTAGACTTCACTCTGCGGTCCAGCTCACCCCAAACCATCCCAATTGGGTTCAGGTCTGGTGACTGTTCAAATAGCTCTTACACAGCCTGGAGGTGTGTTTGGGGTTCATTGTCCTATTGAAGAATAAATGATGGTCCAACTGAACGCAAACCGGATAAAATAGCATGCCGGTTCAAGATTCTGTGGTAGCCATGCTATCTTTAAACTTGTCAAAGAGTTGGATATTGACTAAAAGGGACACTTCATATGGTGGTTATGGTAGTTTCCTAAAAAGAGCCACTTCTTGGCTGGGTCCTTCCCGGAGGGATATCTGGCTGGTTTCTGTGTTGAGACTCCTAACAGAGGCTCCACTGACCTTTTTGATTTGCATATTTCCCAGGGGGCAATGCACCTAGGATTTCACTGTCTTGAGCGCCCTTGTTGGCTGCTGGCAGTGTTTTCTCTGGCTGGTCTCCCCGAGATCAGTGATTGTTTTGTCTTGTTGGTCTATAAGGCATTGTTCCCACCTGGCCAGAATCCTACTCCACACTGATGAGGGGCAATACCCCAAAACAGCTGTCTGTGGATGGATACCTGGCTTTGGTAATTCCCTTGTCATATCTTTAAACTTGTCAAAGAGTTGGATATTGACTAAAAGGGCCACTTCATATGGTGGTTATAGTGGTTTCCTAAAAAAAGCCACTCCTTGGCTGGGTCCTTCCCGGAGGGATATCTGGCTGGTTTCTGTGTTGAGACTACTAACAGAGGCTCCACGGACCTTTTTGATTTGCATATTTCCCAGGGAGCAATGCACCTAGGATTTCACTGTCTTGAGTAGAGATGAGCGAACAGGCCGTGGTTCGGCTCGAGTTCGGTTCGTCGAACAGAGGTCTCGTTCGAGTTCAGTTCAGCAAACGTTCAACGAACCGAACTCGAACCACATAGGAAACAATGGCAGGCAATCACAAACACATAAAAACACCTAGAAAACAACCTCAAAGGTGTCCAAAAGGTGACAAACAACTCACAACACAACACAAACACATGGGAAAGTGACAAGGACATATACTCATGCGAAAACAAAAGAGCTGGACGAGGAAAAAGAGGAGGAGACACAGATATAGGTATATGCAAGGGAACGTCCATGCCATTACTGTGCACCTTGAGCCCTGCTCATTTTAGGCTTCCAATCTGGATAAATTGCCTGAGCTCACCACGTACGCCTTGGGGATCTTGTTGTGTCCCGCAGCCAGCATTTTCTCGGAACGTGTCCTCAGTGCTGCTGGGGGTGTGCTGACAGCTAAGCACATGCATTTGACCAAGATGAACAAGTCATGGCTCTCAGAGGACTTTTCTTCCCCTGGGTCAGCCAGGGGAGGCAAAAGGCACGCGTGTTTTTGAGAGTGCTTCATGCAAAGCATCTTTTTCATCTTGAAAATGGGGGTCAACTGATGCCAGTCAAGTGGGGTGTGTGTGGCCCAATTAGTAGAAACGAGGGAGACTGTGGTTGGAGTCTCCTCACTTTTGAAAAAAGAACCAAGATGAACAAGTCATGGCTCTCAGAGGACTTTTCTTCCCCTGGCTCAGCCAGGGGAGGTGAAAGGCATGCATATTTTTGAGAGTGCTTCATGCAAAGCATCTTTTTCATCTTGAAAATGGGGGTCAACTGATGCCAGTAAAGTGGGGTGTGTGTGGCCCAATTAGTGGAAACGAGGGAGACTGTGGTTGGAGTCCCCTCGCTTTTGAAAAAAGAACAAAGATGAACAAGTCAAGGCTCTCAGAGGACTTTTCTTCCCCTGGCTCATCCAGGGGAGGTGAAAGGCACGCGTATTTTTGAGAGTGCTTCATGCAAAGCATCTTTTTCATCTTGAAAATGGGGGTCAACTGATGCCAGTCAAGTGGGGTGTGTGTGGCCCAATTAGTGGAAACGAGGGAGACTGTGGTTGGAGTCCCCTCGCTTTTGAAAAAAGAACCAAGATGAACAAGTCATGGCTCTCAGAGGACTTTTCTTCCCCTGGCTCATCTAGGGGAGGTGAAAGGCACGCGTATTTTTGACAGTGCGTCATGCAAAGCATCTTTTTCATCTTGAAAATGGGGGTCAACTGATGCCAGTCAAGTGGGATGTGTGTGGCCCAATTAGTGGAAACGAGGGAGACTGTGGTTGGAGTACCCTCGCTTTTGAAAAAAGAACCAAGATGAACAAGTCATGGCTCTCAGAGGACTTTTCTTCCCCTGGCTCATCCAGGGGAAATGAAAGGCACGCGTATTTTTGAGAGTGCTTCATGCAAAGCATCTTTTTCATCTTGAAAATGGGGGTCAACTGATGCCAGTCAAGTGGGGTGTGTGTGGCCCAATTAGTGGAAACGAGGGAGACTGTGGTTGGAGTCCCCTTGCTGTGTTTTACATGCTTTTAGAAGGGCATGACATGGCTTAGAGCTTGACTTTCAGCATCTGCAAACTGTTGGCTACCAAAATGCTTCCTTTCCAACCTTTTTAACCGAGGATTTTTGAGACCTTATGCCCACCGCAGTGCCCCAAGAGCCGATGCCCAGGCACCACTCCTTCTCCAACAAAGGCGTGCACGCGCTACACCAGCATGTCGCACCAAACATCACCGCTTCTTTGAGAAACTGTGTGACAGGGTGCATTTCACCACAGATACTTGGCCCAGTAAGCATGGACAGGGGCGTTACATGTCGCTGACTGGGCAATGGGTTACTATGGGGAGAGATGGAGAAGGGTCTGCTGTACAAGTCTTGCTGTCCCCATGAGTTGTATCAATCCTTCCTCTGTATGTAGAAGTTAATACACTGCTTCTGCCTCCTCAACCTTGTGTGGGTCCTTCACCTCGGCCCAAACCCTGTGTGGTCAAGGCACCCTTCCTTGTAATTGCGCACAAGGAAAACCACACACCTCCTCCTTACTATGCTGGCAGCAGAGCTCAATGCCATCATGCGGTCAAATGTTTACTTTGAAATGTATGGGAAATGTGAGTTGTGGACGGTTTGCTGTGGAGACCAAGTTTCATCAATGGTTGTCTCCACTCAACCAGCAGAAAGGGAAGGCCGGGTGTGACAATGATGCAAACATGGGTGCGGCCCTTCGCCGTGACAATGTGACACACGTGCCTTGTGTGGCTCACGTGTTGAATATAATTCTCCAGCAATTTTTAAAACACCATCCCGGCCTACATGGCCTTGTGCAGCAGGCACGCTCGCTATGTGCTCACTTCCTTCGTTCGCACACAGCAGCTCAACTACTTTCGTCGCTACAGAAGTCTTTAGGTCTGGTGGTTAAACGCCTGAAATGCGATGTGCCGACACGCAGGAATTTGAATCTGCACATGTTGCAGCGTTTGTGGCAGCACCGCCGAACCCTGCTGCAATATGTTATGACATATAGCCTGGCCTAACTTGATCCAGAGGTGGTGCAGATCACGCTGCTGGAGTGGTGTCAGATCAAGGACCTATGCACCCTTCTACACAGTTTACAAATGTCGACGAAGATGTTTAGCACTGGCAATGCCATTCTCAGCGTGACAATTCTGGTCATCTACATGATGGAGCACACTGTAAGCATTATTCGGAGTCAGGTGTTGGGACAAGAGGAAGGGGAGGAAGTACAGAAGGAGTCATATGCGGAAGGGATAACAAGATCTACGAAGTCCAGATGGTCAGCGGCAGTTAGGCGGCAGTCATGGTGGGGGAGAGGGATTAACAAGGGCGCATAGTATCAGCAAAAAGTGTTGAGGAAGGTGCAGGAGCCCATGAAGAAATGAAGGACGAACTGGCGATGGGCATGGAAGACTCAGCAGATGAGTGAAAGCTTGCTCACGTTTCGGTTGTGCGAGGTTGGGGGGAGAGGGCAGAGGAAGGAGGCACGATTCTCACCTCTCTGCCACCAACACACCAAGGACTTGGTCCTCCTGGATGCACAAGACACATGAGCTCCTTCTTGCTGCACTACCTACAACATGACCCTCGGATTGTACGAATTCGAAGTAATGCTAACTACTGGGTTGCCACACTGTTAGATCCCCGGTACAAGACAAAATTTGGCGAAATAATTCCTACCATAGAAAGGGACGCACGTATACAGGAGTATCTGCAGAAGGTGGTACGCAATCTTAGATCTACTTTTCCACTAAACACCAGTGCTGCACAGAGTGAGTCTCAACGCTTTGTCATGGATAGGAGGAAATGGTCTTTTACTTGTCCACATCTGAGGGACCGAGGGCTGGCTGCTGTGCTGAGATGGCATTGTGTACGGTGTCCCTGCAGAGTTGCACTTTTGGTCATATACAAAATGAGTTGAAAAAGGACAGATGCTGGTGGAAAGGGGAGCAGGTGTGTTGGAAAGGGGAAAAAAGTTTTTGTCCGTGGGTTTGGTGGTTAAGCAAAAGTAACATTTGCTGAAGAAACACCATCTGTTATGGTGGGACAGGCATATTTGGATAAGGTGGTATATACTATGTTACCGCTATATAACGAAAATTAATAAGAAAAGAAAGAGAAAGGTATATATCCCCATCAGCAGTCAATGTCCACCGTGCTCCCAGATGGAAAAGGAGAGGTTGGCAACTGGAAGGTTAGGTGGAGGATACAGAGCTGTGTGGCTATGAAACTAATAGTAGCCTGAACCGAGTTAGACGCCACTCGGATCTGGAGACTGGGAGCCCTGTTAGCGTCAGAGGGTCCACACGCCCCCCCAGCCCAGGAACTCCCTGTTAACATCACAGGGGCCATTGAGTACGCTGACCGTGTGCATTGGGACTACACCTGTGGACAGCAGGCGCATCAGCAGCAGCAGGCCTGTTAATGCCACTGGGCTACACAAGCAGGACTTGTAGGACAGGAGCTGGTCTTAAACGTTCTGCGTTACCAACTGTGGTGGCGGCCTGCATCGACGCCCTATCCCTGCCTACCTCTGGCCTAAAGCCGCAATGGGTTCAACACATGGAGGTGTGCTCTTTCGGAGCATAATAGAAGACTGCGCACCTCCTTGTTGGCTCCAGCCCGTTTTATAACCTGGGTCCGCCCCAAACCAGGGTGGACCACAATGCACCTCCTAGAGACAAAAGCAGAGTGACACGTCATGAGTGGCATAACTAGCGTCCTATTTGGAACCGCAACTTCAATAATGACCTCATGGCTGCCACGACACAAACACCTCACCAGTCATTGTCTGACCATCAACAATGAGGTGACAAGTCATAGGGGCGGGCCTCTGCAAGCCATTTGGGAGTAGCCTGGCCACATCGTCAGGACACCTGATGCCCTGTGGTCTATATGGGCCCCCCACATCAGGGGCAGGGCCAAAGAGTCATTACCGGACCTAGTCTCTGATGCAGTAAGTGCCTGAGCATGCTCAGTAGCATGAAATACAGTCTCTGAAAAAAGACTATCAGCTTTAGCATGGTGTCTAGGCACAAAACAGGACTTAGACCCGGCACGGAATGCAAGTACCTGTGCAAAGAGGCTTTTCGCACTAAGTGTGGGAGCATGCGCTGTATCCCGAAATGAAGACTTAGCCTCAGGAATGGCACAGTCAGGCTGAGCATACTCACTAGGCGAAACACTGTAGTTAGGCTGCGGCTGGGGTAATTCGGCACTCGCATGCGCACCAGCTGACTCTCCACACTTAGACGTGGAGGAGAAATTGCTCTTCGGGTGTGGACTTGGAGATGCTGTCTATGAACAGAAGGAAAAGCTAAAGGTTTGTGTTACAGCAAGGAGCCACCGCGGAAACACTTTGTTCAATTGTGAGGGGAGTCATTTTGGAGTTTGGTGAGGAGTACCGTAACGCCAGTGAGCAGCATCCCGTACCACAGACCAACATTCTTACGGTGCTGTCTATACTGCTTACCATGAGAGGAGCGTAAAGTCTGTATTTCTGGCAACTGGACATCACAGTACCCGGGTACGGTAGGCTATGCCCAGACAATAATGCGGGCACGCAACACTTTGTTTTATTAGCAAAACACATATCTGTTCTGGGTAGGCCGACTATTTATAGACAATAAGACTTGCTGCCTCTGCACTGTCAAATTGTCACGTACAGTTTAAATCATAGAGGGACAGCGACACATGTTTGCATTGACTGTTGATTTTCAAGATTTCCATGACAGTGTTGCAGAGCTGTGTGGTTTGCATTCACACTGTTATCATCTGCCTTATCTGTGAGGCTTCAGCTAACAAGGGTATTCAGGGGGGGTAATGTGTTTTGTATATTTTTACGTAGATAACTGGGAAGCTCTTGTGATGCGCCTCTGGTAAGTCGTGTTCGCACACACACACACACACACACACACGCACAAACACACAATCACTGCTACGCAGAGGGATTAGCAGGTAGTAGGCAACAGAAAAGATTGTTCAATTATTTAAATTGTATGCATGGTTCTTATTGTTTGTTTTGGTAAAGTTAAACAATCATTTATCAACCCAACTGACTAGAGTCCTTTTCCTGTTGCCTGGTTTTGCTGCATACTGGGGAGCCCACCCTGTACACGACTTAAAATGAAGCATAAGTCGCAATGTGAATTTCACTGTGCTACAATGCGGCCTAGCGTGCCTGTGCAACCACCGCCTGCCCCATCAAGTGCATCTGCGTGCTCTTCATCCTCTGTGACTGTGGGAACAGCAGTCTCACATGGTTTTTCACACTGAACTTCCACCCCTTTACATGCAACAGGGAGTGTGATTGGCAGGTCATCACTTGTTTTGGAAGTGGAAACAGATGGTATTGTTGAGCTGTCAGACATCGAGAAAACCAACATTGGATGCAGGCTACATTATATCCACACCTACACCTGCATCACAGATTGGCTGGACTACCTGCATTTAATAATTGCATTCCAGAAATGGAAATGATTGTAGAATGCACATGTGTTGTACCTTGCTTGGCAGCAAAGGAACACTAACATAGCATTACAGACAATTTTAGGAAGGCAGAAAAAGATTCAGCTCTTTGGGCAAATTAAATAGCATGGCAAAAGTGGACAGGTGGGTACAGTGGCCGTGTTCTGTGGGTACCAGGACAGTAAAGGAAGCCTCACTTTCTATCCCTCCGAATGATCAAATGCAGCAAGGAATTCCCTGAGTTTGCTATAAAATTAGCATAGCAAAATGTGCATGAGCGTGTCATGCAGAGGTGCTGCAAATAGATTTGCACCAGTGGGGCACTAATGGAGTACAACAGCCACTTCTTGTATGCCACTAAATGGCAGCATTTTTTGCTATCATTATAGCTTATTAAAAACAGAGCAGGAGGGTGTCATGCAGAGGTGCTAGAAATAGCTTGGAACCAGTGGGACAATAATGATTACAACAGCCAGTTCTTGTATGCCACTAAATGGCAGCATTTTTTGCTATCATTATAGCTTATTAAAAACAGAGCAGGAGGGTGTCATGCAGAGGTGCTAGAAATAGCTTGGCACCAGTGGGACAATAATGGAATACAACAGCCAGTTCTTGTATGCCACTAAATGGCAGCATTTTTTGCTATCATTATAGCTTATTAAAAACAGAGCAGGAGGGTGTCATGCAGAGGTGCTAGAAATAGCTTGGCACCAGTGGGACAATAATGAAGTCCAGCAGCCACTTTTAGGATGCCACTAAATGGCAGCATTTTTTGCTATCATTATAGCTTATTAAAAACAGAGCAGGACGGTGTCATGCAGAGGTGCTGCACATAGATTTGCACCAGTGGGGCACTAATGGAGTACAACAGCCACTTCTTGTATGCCACTAAATGGCAGCATTTTTTGCTATCATTATAGCTTATTAAAAACAGAGCAGGAGGGTGTCATGCCGAGGTGCTGCACATAGATTTGCACCAGTGGGGCACTAATGGAGTACAACAGCCACTTCTTGTATGCCACTACATGGCAGCATTTTTTGCTATCATTATAGCTTATTAAAAACAGAGCAGGAGGGTGTCATGCAGAGGTGCTGCACATAGATTTGCACCAGTGGGGCACTAATGGAGTACAACAGCCACTTCTTGTATGCCACAAAATGGCAGCATTTTTTGCTATCATTATAGCTTATTAAAAACAGAGCAGGAGAGTGTCATGCAGAGGTGCTAGAAATAGCTTGGCACCAGTGGAGCACTAATGGAAGTTCAACAGCCACTTTTAGGATGACACTAAGTTTCCTCAGTGTTTGCTAGTATAATGGCTTAGTAACAATGAGTTTGAGTGTGCAATGCAGGCAGACGTGCTGCAAATATCTTTGCACTAGTGGGACAGTAATGAAGTCCAACAGCCACTTTTAGGATGCCACTAAGTTTCCTCAGTGTTTGCTAGTATAATGGCTTAGTAACAATGAGTTTGAGTGTGCAATGCAGGCAGACTTGCTGCAAATATCTTTGCACTAGTGGGACAATAATGAAGTCGAACAGCCACTTTTAGGATGCCACTAAATGGCAGCATTTTTTGTTATCATTATAGCTTATTAAAAACAGAGCAGGAGGGTGTCATGCAGAGGTGCTAGAAATAGCTTGGCACCAGTGGGACAATAATGAAGTCCAACAGCCACTTTTAGGATGCCACTAAATGGCAGCATTTTTTGCTATCATTATAGCTTATTAAAAACAGAGCAGGAGGGTGTCATGCAAAGGTGTTGCACATAGATTTGCACCAGTGGGGCACTAATGGAGTACAACAGCCACTTCTTGTATGCCACTAAATGGCAGCATTTTTTGCTATCATTATAGCTTATTAAAAACAGAGCAGGAGGGTGTCATGCAGAGGTGCTAGAAATAGCTTGGCACCAGTGGGGAACTAATGGAAGTCCAACAGCCACTTTTAGGATGCCATTAAGTTTCCTCAGTGTTTGCTAGTATAATGGCTTAGTAACAATGAGTTTGAGTGTGCAAAGGGCAGGAGGGTACAGTGGCAGGGTTGTGGGTCTGGGTAGAGGAAAGGAAGCCTCCCTTTCTATCCCTCCTAATGGGGAAATGCAGCGAGGAAATCCCTGACCTTAGCTACTCAGACGCTGTCATCTTGTGTAGCTGTTAAAATCTGTTTTCACGGCCCTGACTGTCACCTATGGCTCTGACCCTGCCGGTATTAGCCCTTAGAAGGGCTGAAAGAAACTTCTATCCCTATTCTGTATATCGCTGTGTATAGAGCGTTCACAGCAGTATCGGAGACAGGAGCTACGCCAGCGGTGACTGACACCCAGACGCAGAAGAGATAATGGCGTCCGGACGGGCAGATACTCGTTTTTATAATGCAGGGACATGTGACATGGACATCCTATCACACATGCCATTGCTTCTCTGGCTAAAAGTATACTTAGCTGTGTGTGTGTCTGGGATTGGCTGACATGCTGGCCCGCCCCACTACACGTGCGCGCTTAGGGAAGGAAGACAAGGAAAAAAAAAATGGCGATCGCCATTATTCAAACAGCAGTGATCTGAATGCGCTGTTCCCGTACACTATACACTGAAATTTCATAATAGTGTGAGTCACAGAGTGACTTACACTATTACAGCGGAAAGCCAGCTAGTAATTAGCTTGTCTTTTTGCTGCTAGAACCGTTCTTGAACGTATCTAGAACTATCGAGCTTTAGCAAAAATCTCGAGTTCTAGTTCGATCTAGAACAGCCCCCAAAATCACTCGAGCCGCGAACTGGAGAACCTCGAACCACGAACCGCGCTCAACTCTAGTCTTGAGCCCCCTTGTTGGCTGCTGGCAGTGTTTTCTCCGGCTGGTCTCCCCGAGATCAGTGATTGTTTTGTCTTGTTGGTCTATTAGGCATTGCTCCCACCTGGCCCGAATCCTACTCCACACTGATGAGGGACAATACCCCGAAACAGCTGTCTGTGGATGGATACCTGGCCTTGGTAATTCCCTTGTCATATCTTTAAACTTGTCAAAGAGTTGGATATTGACTAAAAGGGCCACTTCATATGGTGGTTTTGGTGGTTTCCTAAAAAGAGCCACTCCTTGGCTGGGTCTTTCCCGGAGGGATATCTGGCTGGTTTCTGTGTTGAGACTCCTAACAGAGGCTCCACGGACCTTTTTGATTTGCATATTTCCCAGGGGGCAATGCACCTAGGATTTCACTGTCTTGAGCGCCCTTGTTGGCTGCTGGCAGTGTTTTCTCTGGCTGGTCTCCCCGAGATCAGAGATTGTTTTGTCTTGTTGGTCTACTAGGCATTGCTCCCACCTGGCCAGAATCCTACTTCACACTGATGAGGGGCAATACCCCAAAACAGCTGTCTGTGGATGGATACCTGGCTTTGGTAATTCCCTTGTCATATCTTTAAACTTGTCAAAGAGTTGGATATTGACTAAAAGGGCTACTTCATATGGTGGTTATGGTGGTTTCCTAAAAAGAGCCACTCCTTGGCTGGGTTCTTCCCGGAGGGATATCTGGCTGGTTTCTGTGTTCAGACTCCTAACCGAGGCTCCACGGACCTTTTTGATTTGCATATTTCCCAGGGGGCAATGCACCTAGGATTTCACTGTCTTGAGCGCCCTTGTTGGCTGCTGGCAGTGTTTTCCCTGGCTGGTCTCCCCGAGATCAGTGATTGTTTTGTCTTGTTGGTCTACTAGGCATTGCTCCCACCTGGCCAGAATCCTACTCCACACTGATTAGGGGCAATACCCCAAAACAGCTGTCTGTGGATGGATACCTGGCTTTGGTAATTCCCTTGTCATATCTTTAAACTTGTCAAAGAGTTGGATATTGACTAAAAGGGCCACTTCATATGGTGGTTATAGTGGTTTCCTAAAAAAAGCCACTCCTTGGCTGGGTCCTTCCTGGAGGGATATCTGGCTGGTTTCTGTGTTGAGACTAGAGATGAGCGAACCGGCCCCGGTTCGGCTCGAGGTCGGTTCGCCGAACGGAGGTCCCGTTCGAGTTCGGCTCGTCGAATGTTCGACGAACCGAACTCGAACTGCATAGGAAACAATGGCAGGCAATCACAAACACATAAAAACACCTAGAAAACACCCTCAAAGGTGTCCAAAAGGTGACAAACAACTCACAACACAACACAAACACATGGGAAAGTGACAAGGACATATACTCATGCGAAAACAAAACAGCTGGACAAGGAAAAAGAGGAGGACACACAGATACAGGCATGGCACGCCCTTCTAAAATCATGTAAAACACCGCAAGGTGACTCCAAGCGGAGTCTCCCTTTTTTTTCAAAAATTGGGCCCCACACACACCCACCCCTTCAGTGGCAGCAGTTGTGCCCCAGTTGTACAATTCACAGCTAGATTTGTATCAAGCACATTCAAAAATACGCCATTCTTATCCGTCCCCAGGATGACACCGGGGTAGGTAGCAAAGTCTTTCCTGATCCCAGCTCTGTTCATCTTGGCTTCTTTTAAAAACACAGCAAGGAAGGGTTACTCCAAGCGGAGTCTCCCTTTTTTCCAAAAATTGGGCCCCACACACACCCACCCCTTCAGTGGCAGCAGTTGTGCCCCAGTTGTACACTTCACAGCTAGATTTGCATAAAGCACATTCAAAAATACGCCATTCTTATCCGTCCCCAGGATGACACCGGGCTAGGTACCAAAGTCTTTCCTGATCCCAGCTCTGTTCATCTTGGCTTCTTTTAAAAACACAGCAAGCAAGGGTTACTCCAAGCGGACTCTCCCTTTTTTCCAAAAATTGGGCCCCACACACACCCACCCCTTCAGTGGCAGCAGTTGTGCCCCAGTTGTACACTTCACAGCTAGATTTGCATCAAGCACATTCAAAAATACGCCATTCTTATCCGTCCCCAGGATGACACCGGGGTAGGTAGCAAAGTCTTTCCTGATCCCAGCTCTGTTCATCTTGGCTTCTTTTAAAAACACAGCAAGCAAGGGTTACTCCAAGCGGAGTCTCCCTTTTTTCCAAAAATTGGGCCCCACACACACCCACCCCTTCAGTGGCAGCAGTTGTGCCCCAGTTGTACAATTCACAGCTAGATTTGCATCAAGCACATTCAAAAATACGCCATTCTTATCCGTCCCCAGGATGACACCGGGGTAGGTAGCAAAGTCTTTCCTGATCCCAGCTCTGTTCATCTTGGCTTCTTTTAAAAACACAGCAAGCAAGGGTTACTCCAAGCGGAGTCTCCCTTTTTTCCAAAAATTGGGCCCCACACACACCCACCCCTTCAGTGGCAGCAGTTGTGCCCCAGTTGTACAATTCACAGCTAGATTTGCATCAAGCACATTCAAAAATACGCCATTCTTATCCGTCCCCAGGATGACACCGGGGTAGGTAGCAAAGTCTTTCCTGATCCCAGCTCTGTTCATCTTGGCTTCTTTTAAAAACACAGCAAGCAAGGGTTACTCCAAGCGGAGTCTCCCTTTTTTCCAAAAATTGGGCCCCACACACACCCACCCCTTCAGTGGCAGCAGTTGTGCCCCAGTTGTACAATTCACAGCTAGATTTGCATCAAGCACATTCAAAAATACGCCATTCTTATCCGTCCCCAGGATGACACCTGGGTAGGTAGCAAAGTCTTTCCTGATCCCAGCTCTGTTCATCTTGGCTTCTTTTAAAAACAATGCAAGCAAGGGTTACTCCAAGCGGAGTCTCCCTTTTTTCCAAAAATTGGGCCCCACACACAACCATTCATTCAGTGGCAGCACTTGTGCCCTAGTTGTACACTTCACAGCTAGATTTGGATCAAGCACATTAAAAAATACGGCATTCTTATCCGTCCCCAGGATCACACCGGGGTAGGTAGCAAAGTCTTTCCTGACCCCAGCTCTGTTCATCTTGGATCATTTTTAAAAAACACAGCAAGCAAGGGTTACTCCAAGCGGAGTCTCCCTTTTTTCCAAAAATTGGGCCCCACACACACCCACCCATTCAGTGGCAGCACTTGTGCCCTAGTTGTACACTTCACAGCTAGATTTGCATCAAGCACATTCCAAATCCACAAGCATTTACTCTCCCCAGGATGACACAGGGGTAGTAAATTCCTTCTGGATCCATGACTTGTTCATTTTGATGAACGTCAGTCTGTCCACATTGTCACTGGACAGACGCGTGCGCTTATCTGTCAGCACACACCCAGCAGCACTGAAGACACGTTCAGAGACAACGCTGGCAGCTGGACACGACAAAATCTCCAAGGCGTAACTGGATAGCTCTGGCCATTTTTCTAGATTTGAAGCCCAAAAGGAGCAAGGCTCCATTTGCAAAGTCATGGCATCGATGTTCATTTGTAGATACTCCTGTATCATCCTCTCCAGCCGTTGACTATGTGTCAGACTTGTTGTCTCTGGTGGCCTTGCAAAAGAGGGTCTAAAAAAATTATGAAAAGATTCCATAAAATTGCTGTTACCAGCACCAGATATGGTCCTACTGGTACGGGTAGACTGTTGAAGATGACGAGACCGTCCCATGTTTGGCAAGTTACAACTGGGAGAATCACTCCCTGCACCTGCACGGTTGTTTGGTGGAAAAGCCGAGCTAAGATCGAGTAACAGCTTCTGCTGATACTCCTGCATACGTGCGTCCCTTTCTATGGCTGGAATTATGTCACAAAATTTGGACTTGTACCGCGGATCTAATAGTGTGGCAAGCCAGTAGTCATCATCATTTCTAATTTTGACAATACGAGGGTCATGTTGGAGGTAGTGCAACAAGAAGGCACTCATGTGTCTTGCGCAGCCATGCGGACCAAGTCCACGCTGTGTTTGTGGCATAGAGGTGCTAACCGTTCTTTCTTCCTCTGACATCTCCCCCCAACCTCTTTCAACTGAAATTTGACCAAGGTCTCCCTCATCCGCTGAGTCTTCCATGTCCATGGACAGTTCGTCCTCCATTTCTTCATGTTCTCCTGCACCTTCCTCAACATCTCGCCTGCTACCATGCGCCCTTGTTGATCCCTGTCCCCCATGGTCCCATGCCTGCCGCCTTGGTGATGATGAACGTCTGGACCTTGGTGATGTTGTTGTGTCTTGCGCATATGAATCCTCCTGTAGTTCATCCCCTTCCTGTTGTCCCACCCCCTGACTCCGAATAGTGTTTAGCGTGTGCTCCAGCATGTAAATGACTGGAATCGTCATGCTGATAATGGCATTGTCAGCGCTAAACATATTCATCGCCATGTCGAAACTCTGCAGAAGGGTGCATAGGTCCTTGATCTGAGACCACTCCATCAGGGTGATCTGACCCACCTCTGCATCTCGTTGGCCCAGGCTATACGTCATGACATATTGCACCAGGGCTCGGCGGTGCTGCCACAGTCGCTGTAACATGTGGAGAGTTGAATTCCAGCGTGTCGCCACATCGCATTTCAGGCGATGAACCGGCAGGCCGAAAGACTTCTGGAGCGATGCAAGTCGCTCAGCTGCGGCGCTTGAACGGCGGAAGTGAGCAGACAGTTTTCGTGCCCTGTTCAGAAGGCCATCTAGGCTGGGATAGTGTGTTAAAAATTGCTGGACGACAAGGTTCAACACGTGAGCCATACAAGGTACGTGTGTCACCTTGCCCAGGCGAAGGGCCGCACCCAGGTTTGCAGCATTGTCGCACATGGCCTTACCAGGCTGCAGGTTGAGTGGAGACAACCATTTATTAAACTCGGACCGCAGAGCTGATCACAACTCCTCAGCTGTGTGACTCTTATTCCCAAGACATGTCAAGCTAAAGACCGCCTGATGCCGTTGCGCTCTGCTGCCACCATAGTAATGAGGGGTGCGTGATTCCTCTTGCGCTGTGAGAACGCTGGTGGCCTGACCAGGCAGGCTTGGGGCGGAGGTGGAGGACACAGATGAGGTGGAGGATGCAGAAGCAGTGGCGGAACTTGGACAGACAGAGGATTGACACACAAGTCGTGGGGACGGCAAGACTTGTGCAGCAGACCCTTCACCATCTATCACCATTGTTACCCAGTGCCCAGTCAGCGACATGTAACGTCCCTGTCCATGCTTACTGGTCCAAGTATCGGTGGTGAAATGCACCCGTTCACACACAGAGTTTCTCAAGGAAGCAGTGATGTTGTGTGCGACATGCTGGTGTAGCGCGGGCACACCTTTCTTAGAGAAGTAGTGGCGACTAGGCATCTGGTACTGGGGCACAGCAACAGACATAAGGTCTCTAAAATCCTGTGTGTCCACTAGGCGGAAAGGCAGCATTTCGGTAGCCAACAGCTTACAGAGGGATAGAGTCAACCTCTTCGCTTTGTCATGGGTCGCAGGAAGTGGCCTTTTATTTGACCACATCTGAGGGACAGAGATCTGGCTGCTGTGTGTAGACGGTGTTGAGTAGGGTGCCCCTGGAAAAATGCAGGTTTGTGAGGAAAGTGCTGGCGGAGACATGATGTTGCCTTCATCCAACGTTGGTGCTATTGATGTCTGAGAGAGCTGTACACACTCACTTGTTTCCCCTTCCAAACCAACTGACGACCTACCAAGCAAACTGCCTGTTGCGGTTACAGTGGTGGAAGTTGTGGGTGGAAAAACAGGTGTGACAGCTGTCCCCACAGTCCTAGAAGATGACGAGCGCGCGGATGCACTGGAAGGGGCAGGCCGTGGATGGTTCGCTCCGCTAGGCCGCATTGCAGCACGGTGAGCTTCCCACCGGGCCATATGATATTTATTCATGTGACGATTCATGGAAGAAGTTGTCAAACTGCTGAGGTTTTGACCTCTACTAAGAGAAGCATGACAAATTTTACAGATCACATAATTTGGGCGATCTTTTTCTATGTCAAAAAAGGACCAGGCTAGGCAAGGCTTAGAGGCCATGCGACCTGTTGATCCACCCCGAATAATGCTCAGAGGCAGAGTGGTGGCTGAGGATGCAGTTGTAGACGTGCTACCAGTACTCCGACTGTGTCCAGGAAGGCGCAAGGTAACTTCGTCATCAGTTGCATCCTCCTCCACCACCTCTGTTGACCTCCTCGAGTGCCTGACTGTGGGTTAACAGTAGGTGGGATCTAGAACTTCATCATCAATTGTTGTGTTTGCACTCCCCTCCCCCTCAGACCGAACCTCTTCTTGCCCTGACTGAATATTTAAGTTGTCATCCCAATCGGGTATCTGCGTCTCATCTTCATCAGTATGTTCCTCATTGTCTATAACCACAGGTGTTACAGTTTGTGACAAAGGGTCAACATTATGCTCAGAAACTTGGTCCTCACGGCCTGAATCAGAGTCACAAAGGTTCTGGGCATCACTGCAGACCATTTCCTGTTCTGTACTCACTGTAGCTTGGGAGCAGACCTCTGATTCCCAGGCTATAGTGTGACTGAACAGCTCTGCAGACTCAGCCATCTCAGTTCCACCATACTGTGCAGGGCTGATGGAGACTTCAGAGCTTGGAGAAAGCAAGTTTGATTGGGATGACAACTCAGAGGACTGGTGTTTTTTGGATGCGGTACTTGAAGAGGCTGAGAGGGCACTTGTTGGACCACTTGAGATCCATTCAAGCATTTTCCTTTTTTGGCCATCATCTACCTTTGTTCCTGTTGTTCGTGTCCGTAAAAAAGGGAGCACATCGGATTGTCCACGGTAAGTAGTAGACATCTTACTTTTGCTGGTAGATGCTCCATCTTCAGCAGATGATAATGGAGCTTTGCCACCTTCCCCACGGACAAAACCTTTTTTGCCTTTTCCACCACGCCTCTTCCCCTTTCCACCAGCATCTGTCATTTTGCCACTCATGTTGATTGTGACAACATTGTGCACTGAAAATGTTGTAGTAAAAATTGAGAGGTGGTGTAGATTGCAGTGGTGGTCTAGCTTTATTAACAGCAGAATAATAAAGAATAAATATCCCTGACAATGCAACTACGGCCATTAAACTTGCAGCAAAAATTGCCAGTATAATGGCTTAGTTATAATGAGTTGGAGTGTGCAATGCAGGCAGAGGTGCTGCAAATGTCTTTGCACTAGTGTGACTAGACAACAGTCCAATAGCCACGTTTAGGATGCCACTAAGTACACTGAGTGTTTGCTAGTATAATGGCTTAGTTATAATGAGTTGGAGTGTGCAATGCAGGCAGAGGTGCTGCAAATGTCTTTGCACTAGTGGGACTATAGCAAAGTCCAATAGCCACGTTTAGGAGGCCACTAGGTACACTGAGTGTTTGCTAGTATAATGGCTTAGTTATAATGAGTTGGAGTGTGCAATGCAGGTAGAGGTGCTGCAAATGTCTTTGCACTAGTGGGACTAGACAACAGTCCAATAGCCACGTTTAGGATGCCACTAGGTACACTGAGTGTTTGCTAGTATAATGGCTTAGTTATAATGAGTTGGAGTGTGCAATGCAGGCAGAGGTGCTGCAAATGTCTTTGCACTAGTGTGACTAGACAACAGTCCAATAGCCACGTTTAGGATGCCACTAGGTACACTGAGTGTTTGCTAGTATAATGGCTTAGTTATAATGAGTTGGAGTGTGCAATGCAGGCAGAGGTGCTGCAAATATCTTTGCACTAGTGTGACTAGACAACAGTCCAATAGCCACGTTTAGGATGCCACTAGGTACACTGAGTGTTTGCTAGTATAATGGCTTAGTTATAATGAGTTGGAGTGTGCAATGCAGGCACAGGTGCTGCAAATGTCTTTGCACTAGTGGGACTATAGCAAAATCCAATAGCCACGTTTAGGATGCCACTAGGTACACTGAGTGTTTGCTAGTATAATGGCTTAGTTATAATGCGTTGGAGTGTGCAATGCAGGCAGAGGTGCTGCAAATGTCTTTGCACTAGTGTGACTAGACAACAGTCCAATAGCCACGTTTAGGATGCCACTAGGTACACTGAGTGTTTGCTAGTATAATGGCTTAGTTATAATGAGTTGGAGTGTGCAATGCAGGTAGAGGTGCTGCAAATGTCTTTGCACTAGTGTGACTAGACAACAGTCCAATAGCCACGTTTAGGATGCCACTAGGTACACTGAGTGTTTGCTAGTATAATGGCTTAGTTATAATGAGTTGGAGTGTGCAATGCAGGTAGCGGTGCTGCAAATGTCTTTGCACTAGTGTGACTAGACAACAGTCCAATAGCCATGTTTAGGATGCATAGTTACATAGTTACATAGTTACTTAGGTTGAAAAAAGACCTAGGTCCATCTAGTTCAACCTTCCTCCACCAGTTCTACATTTAGTCACTAAGTCATTTATAACCAACAATGTTTTGTGTACTGAGGAAATCATCCAGCCCTTTTTTAAAAGCTGTTGTAGTATCTGCCATTACTACCTCTTGTGGTAGTGTATTCCACAGTCTTGCTGCTCTAACTGTAAAGAACCCTTTCCTATTTAGGTGTCGGAATCGCTTTTCTTCCACTCGCAGTGAGTGCCCCCTGGTCCTTAGTACTGTCTTTGGAAGAAATAAGTCATGTGCCAGTCCTTTATATTGACCACACATGTATTTATACATATAAATGAGATCTCCTCTGAGACGTCTTTTTTCTAAGCTAAACATATGTAACTTTTTCAACCTGTCATCATATGGGAGGCCTTCCATTCCTTGTAATAGTCTAGTTGCCCGCCTTTGAACTGACTCTAACTTCTGAATGTCCTTTTTAAAATGTGGAGCCCAAAACTGGATCCCGTATTCCAGATGTGGCCTTACAAGTGATTTATAGAGGGGTAACAATACGTTGGGATCACGGGATCTAATCTCTCTTTTTATACACCCTAAAATCTTGTTTGCTTTAGCAGCTGCTGCTTGACATTGAGTGCTGCTGCTCAGCTTATTTGTAATGAGAATACCCAAGTCCTTCTCCTTTTCTGTAGTCCCAAGTTTACTTCCATTTAATGTATACGCAGCTATAGGATTACTCCGTCCTAGGTGCATTACTTTACATTTATCAACATTAAATCTCATTTGCCAAGTATCTGCCCATTCTGACATCTTATCCAGATCTTTTTGTAATATTGTAATATCCAGGTCAGTTTTTAATATCCTACATAGTTTGGTGTCATCGGCAAAGACTGACACTGTACTATCAATCCCATCCACAAGGTCATTAATAAAGAGAGTAAAAAGAATCGGTCCAAGCACAGATCCCTGCGGCACCCCACTGCTGACTATAGCCCATTTAGAGAATGTACCATTTATGACTACTCTTTGTTTCCTATCTTTTAGCCAATTCCTTACCCAGTTGCATATTGTGTCCCCTAGTCCTTGCTTCTGGAGCTTTAGTATAAGGCTATTATGTGGTACAGTATCAAATGCCTTTGCAAAGTCCAAATAAATCACATCAGCTGCATTACCAATATCCAGGTTTGAACTTACCCCCTCATAGAACCCCAACAGGTTGGTTAGACACGACTTATCTTTCATGAATCCATGCTGTTTGTCAGTTATCATATTATTTTCTGCAATATATTTTTGCATGTCATCCCTTAAAATGCCCTCAAAAACTTTGCATACTACTGATGTCAGGCTTACTGGACGGTAGTTGCCTGGATATACCCTCTTACCTTTCTTAAATATCGGTTCCACATCAGCAATCCTCCAATCCTGAGGCACCAACCCTGTTACAAGTAGAGTTGAGCGCGGTTCGTGGTTCGTGGTTCTCCAGTTCTAGGCTCGAGTGATTTTTGGGCTGTTCGAGATCGAACTAGAACTCGAGCTTTTTGCTAAAAGCTCGATAGTTCTAGATACGTTCGAGAACGGTTCTAGCAGCAAAAAGCAGGGCTTTTTACAGCTACAGTGAGCAGGAGCCATCGCTGGCAGCCTGCCACAAGCTGGTAACCAAGATAAACATCGGGTATCCAAGCAAAGCGCTTTGGTTAGTAACCCGATGTTTATCTTAGTTACGTGCAGGAAGCCCACACTTTCCCGCTCAGCCCGCTCCACCCCCTCCTGCCCGCGGCATGTACACATACATACACATACACAAACACACACACACACACATCCACCCCCCCCCCCGCCCGCTCGCTCGCTCGCTCGGCTTACCTGCGGTGATGAAGTCCCGCCATCCCGACCTCAGCGCTGTCACTGTCCTCCATGGCCGCCGCTTGTCACAACACCTATCGCTTCCGACCCGAGACTGACTCTGGCGGTGACGTCACGGACCTCTCGCGATACTTGATGTGAAGGCGCCGGTCATTGACCTCAGTGACAGGGGCTGTCAGTGTGCTGGAGATCAGCGCAGGTAATGTACCTCACTGACAGCAGCACTTGTCACCCCCCTGCAGTGACCTGGGCTGACCCATTGATGTTAGCTCAGGTCACTGCACTGCTCTCCCAGCCAATGGGGAACATCCTGCTCTTCATTGACTGGGACAGTGTGCATCGTCATGGCAACCCCTTGGATTACACCAGACCTGCGGCCTGCTATTTTTAGGCTGGGGAGATTCCAATAACCATGGACCTCCCTAGTCTGAGAATATCAGGCCCCAGCTGTCTGCTTTACCTTGGCTGGTGATCCAATTTTGGGGGACCCCTACGTGTTTTTTTTTTTAATTATTTATTTAATTTAAAATAACAGCGTGGGGTGCCCTCAGTTTTGGATTACCAGCCAAGGTGAGGTTGCCAGCTGTGGTCTGCAGGCTGCAGCCGTCTGCTTTACCCTAGCTGGCTACAAAACTAGGGGGAACCCTATGTCATTTTTTTTTCATTTTTTTGGCTAAATACAAAGCTAAGCACCCCTTAGTGCCACATGAAAGGTACCAAAGGGTGTTCCACTTTTTCTCCATTTTTTTCTCCACTTTCTCTCCACTTTTTCTCCACTTTTTCTCCATTTTTTTCTCCACTTATTCTCCACTTTTTCTCCTCTTATTCTCCACTTTTTCTCCACTTTTTCTCCACTTTTTCTCCTCTTATTCTCCACTTTTTCTCCACTTTTTCTCCATTTTTTTCTCCACTTTCTCCACTTTTTCTCCACTTTTTTCTCCACTTTTTCTCCTCTTATGCTCCACTTTTTCTCCTCTTAATCTCCACTTTTTCTCCACTTTTTCTCCACTTTTTCCCCACTTTTTTCTCCACTTTTTCTCCTCTTATGCTCCACTTTTTCTCCACTTTTTCTCCACTTTTTCTCCACTTTTTCTCCTCTTAATCTCCACTTTTTCTCCTCTTATGCTCCACTTTTTCTCCACTTTTTCTCCACTTTTTCTCCACGTTTTCTCCACTTTTTTCTCCACTTTTTCTCCTCTTATGCTCCACTTTTTCTCCACTTTTTCTCCACTTTTTCTCCACTTTTTCTCCACGTTTTCTCCACGTTTTCTCCACTTTTTTCTCCACTTTTTCTCCTCTTATGCTCCACTTTTTCTCCACTTTTTCTCCACTTTTTCTCCTCTTAATCTCCACTTTTTCTCCACTTTTTCTCCACTTTTTCTCCACTTTTTCTCCACTTTTTCTCCACTTTTTTCTCCACTTTTTCTCCACTTTTTCTCCTCTTAATCTCCACTTTTTCTCCACTTTTTCTCCACTTTTTCTCCACTTTTTCTCCTCTTATGCTCCACTTTTTCTCCACTTTTTCTCCACTTTTTCTCCTCTTATGCTCCACTTTTTCTCCACTTTTTCTCCACTTTTTTCTCCACTTTTTCTCCTCTTATGCTCCACTTTTTCTCCACTTTTTCTCCACTTTTTCTCCATTTTTTTCTCCACTTATTCTCCACTTTTTCTCCTCTTATTCTCCACTTTTTCTCCACTTTTTCTCCACTTTTTCTCCTCTTATTCTCCACTTTTTCTCCACTTTTTCTCCACTTTTTCTCCATTTTTTTCTCCACTTTCTCCACTTTTTCTCCACTTTTTTCTCCACTTTTTCTCCTCTTATGCTCCACTTTTTCTCCTCTTAATCTCCACTTTTTCTCCACTTTTTCTCCACTTTTTCTCCACTTTTTTCTCCACTTTTTCTCCTCTTATGCTCCACTTTTTCTCCACTTTTTCTCCACTTTTTCTCCACTTTTTCTCCACTTTTTCTCCTCTTAATCTCCACTTTTTCTCCTCTTATGCTCCACTTTTTCTCCACTTTTTCTCCACTTTTTCTCCACGTTTTCTCCACTTTTTTCTCCACTTTTTCTCCTCTTATGCTCCACTTTTTCTCCACTTTTTCTCCACTTTTTCTCCACTTTTTCTCCACGTTTTCTCCACGTTTTCTCCACTTTTTCTCCTCTTATGCTCCACTTTTTCTCCACTTTTTCTCCACTTTTTCTCCTCTTAATCTCCACTTTTTCTCCACTTTTTCTCCACTTTTTCTCCACTTTTTCTCCACTTTTTTCTCCACTTTTTTCTCCACTTTTTCTCCTCTTATGCTCCACTTTTTCTCCACTTTTTCTCCACTTTTTCTCCACGTTTTCTCCACGTTTTCTCCACTTTTTTCTCCACTTTTTCTCCTCTTATGCTCCACTTTTTCTCCACTTTTTCTCCACTTTTTCTCCTCTTAATCTCCACTTTTTCTCCACTTTTTCTCCACTTTTTCTCCACTTTTTTCTCCACTTTTTCTCCACTTTTTCTCCTCTTATGCTCCACTTTTTCTCCACTTTTTCTCCACTTTTTCTCCACTTTTTCTCCTCTTATGCTCCACTTTTTCTCCACTTTTTCTCCACTTTTTCTCCTCTTATGCTCCACTTTTTCTCCACTTTTTCTCCACTTTTTTCTCCACTTTTTCTCCTCTTATGCTCCACTTTTTCTCCACTTTTTCTCCACTTTTTCTCCACTTTTTCTCCTCTTATGCTCCACTTTTTCTCCACTTTTTCTCCACTTTTTTCTCCACTTATTCTCCACTTTTTCTCCTCTTATTCTCCACTTTTTCTCCACTTTTTCTCCACTTTTTCTCCTCTTATTCTCCACTTTTTCTCCACTTTTTCTCCACTTTTTCTCCATTTTTTTCTCCACTTTCTCCACTTTTTCTCCACTTTTTTCTCCACTTTTTCTCCTCTTATGCTCCACTTTTTCTCCACTTTTTCTCCACTTTTTCTCCACTTATGCTCCACTTTTTCTCCACTTTTTCTCCACTTTTTCTCCACTTTTTCTCCTCTTAATCTCCACTTTTTCTCCACTTTTTCTCCACTTTTTCTCCACTTTTTCTCCACTTTTTTCTCCACTTTTTCTCCACTTTTTCTCCTCTTATGTTCCACTTATTCTCCACTTTTTCTCCACTTTTTCTCTACTTTTTCTATGGTCGGTCTACCCATTAGCTCTGCCATGCATAGTGTAGCTCTACACCTACTGCACATGTTACTTTATGATTGACATCTCTTTCGTACCAGAGCTGTCTAAGTCTACTCTGACCCCATATTTGTCATTACTATATTGTCCTTGTACTGTATTATGACATTTGTATCATGTGTTTCATTTCTTGCTGTGTTGCAATTTTTTTGCTGCATCCCAATTGTACCTCTACATTGTTCGAGTTTATGTTATTGTTCTCTCACTCTTATGTGATACTGATTATTGTCATTTTTCATGATTACATGCAGATAAGTCCAATCTGACGAAGGCTCAGGCCGAAACGTCATTTGTAACTTGTTTTGGACAAAAACATATATGCTTATGAAAAAAAAAATTCTTAATACGGACCAATAAAGAGTGATTTTGCATTACTATCCGTTGTGACTTACTGACTTAGTCTGGGAGATATAGAGTGCCGAGGTTACTCACTAATTTTATCTATTATTACCTCTGAGCACCTATATACCAGTGAGCAGAGCTTCCTCTACAGTAGTTCTCCTGATTAGGCATGCCCTTACCTCATGAGCAGGGCATTGCAGCTTTGGTAGCAACCATTACGACATGGACTCTGCTGCTGTGGACCCGGGGAGAGTGAGTGCAGATTCATTGCACCCACACTCCTCACATGAAGGGTCCGCACTCCTAGAAAATGGGGGATACGTTCCCTGAGTGTCTCCCCCCCATATTCTAGACGGTCCAGAGTCGTCGTGGGACCCCTTTATTTTTTTTCTTACAATAAATTGGTGAAAGAGGAAATGTTTTGGGGACTGTTTTTTCAAATAAATTTCTTTTGTCGATTTTTTGTTTTTGTTAGTACTGACAGTTTATGATGTTGGGTATCTAATAGACGCCATGACATCACAAACTGCTGGGCTTGATCTCAGGTGACTTTACAGCTAGTATCAACCCGATTTATTACCCCGTTTGCCACTGCACCAGGGCACGGGATGAGCTGGGGTGAAGCGCCAGGATTGGCGCATCTAGTGGATGCGCCACGTCTGGGGTGCCTGCGGCCTGCTATTTTTAGGCTGTGAAGGCCCAATAACTATGGACCTTCCCACCCTGAGAATACCAGACCACAGCTGTCCGCTTTACCTTGGCTGGTGATCCAATTTGGGGGGTCCCCTACTTTTATTGTGTAATTATTAATATTTATAAAATAATTATAAAAAAGAGCCTGAGGGGACCTCCACATTGGATCCCCAACCACGGTAAAGCTGCCAGCTGTGGTTTTCAGGCTACAGCCGTCTGCTTTACCCTAGCTGGCTATCACAAATGGGGGGACCCAACGTAATTTTTTTTTTAACTATTTTTTAAATAGAAAAAATTAATGGGCTTCCCTGTATTTTGATTGCCAACCAAGGTAACGGCAGGCAGATGGGGGTGGCAACCCATAGCTGTCTGCTTTATCTGCGCTGAGAATCAAAAATACCGCGGAGCGCTACGTCATTTTTTTAAAGATTTATTTTTACAGCACTGTGATGTCCAGCAATCAAAATACAGGGAAGCCCATTTTATTTTTAGTTATTTAAATAAATAATTAAAAAAAATATATGTTAGCTCCCACTGCATTTTTTGTATTGCTAGCTAAGGGTAATCCAAGCAGCTACTGGCTGCTAACCCCCACTGCTTGGTGTTACCTTCACTGGCAATGGAAAATCCAGGGAAGCATTTTTTTTTTTTTTTGCCAAAAAGCTACAAAAAAAGGACGTGAGCTTCGCCATATTTTTGTATGCTAGCCAGGTATAGCAGGCAGGTGCTGGAAGAGTTGGATACAGCGCCAGAAGATGGCGCTTCTATGAAAATGCCATTTTCTGAGGTGGCTGCAGACTGCAATTCGCAGCAGTGGGGCCCAGAAAGCTCAGGCCAACCGGTGGTGCGGATTCCAATCCCAGCTGCCTAGTTGTACCTGGCTGGACACAAAAATGGGGCAAAGCCTACGTCATTTGTTTTCTAATTATTTCATGAAATTCATGAAATAATAAAAAAAGGGCTTCCCTTTATTTTTGGTTCCCAGCCGGGTACAAATAGGCAACTGGGGGTTGGGGGCAGCCGTACCTGCCTGCTGTACCTGGCTAGCATACAAAAATATGGCGAAGCCACATAATTTTTTCAGGGGGCAAAAAACTTCTGCATACAGTCCTGGATGGAGTATGCTGAGCCTTGTAGTTCTGCAGCTGCTGTCTGTCTGTATGGAGAAGAGCAGACAGCAGCTGCAGAACTACAAGGCTCAGCATACTCCATCCAGGACTGTATGCAGAAGTTTTTTGCCCACCAAAAAAATGACGTGGGCTTCGCCATATTTTTGTATGCTAGCCAGGTACAGCTGGCAGCCACGGGCTGCCTCCAACCCCCAGTTGCCTATTTGTACCCGGCTGGGAACCAAAAATATAGGGAAGCCCGTTTTTTTTAATTATTTCACTTATTTCATGAAATAATTAAAAAACAAATGACGTGGGCTTCGCCCTATTTTTGTGTCCAGCCGGGTACAACTAGGCAGCTGGGGATTGGAATCCGCAGCACAGGTTAGCCCGAGGTTTGTGGGCACCTCTGCTGCGGATTTCAGTCCGCAGCCGTCCCAGAAAATGGCGCTCTCATAGAAGCGCCATCATCTGGCGCTGTATCCAACTCTTCCAACAGCCCTGGAGCCGGGTGGCTTGTTGGGTAATCATGAGTTAATACTGGCTTTGTTTTACCAGCCAGTATTAAGCCAGAGATTCTTAATGTCAGGCACGTTTGACCCGGCCATTAAGAATCTCCAATAAAGGGTTAAAAAAAGACACCACACAGAGAAAAAATACTTTAATAGAAATAAATACACAGACACATTAGAGACTCCATCTTTATTACCCCTGTCAGCCCTCCACGATCCTGCTCTTCTGTCTTCTTTCTTTCTAGTGTAGTAGTAGTGACGATTGTAGTGAGGGGCATCACTTGGGGCTGGGGAACCTCCATCCTAACTACAATGCTCACTACAATCGGGAAGCAGCATGCAGCCTTCACTCCGTGAGTGATCACTGCTGGCTGCTAGCGGTAACGCTGACAGACGCGTTACCATAGCAACGGTGCTCCCGGAGCCGCGGTTAGCGGTGACGTCACCGCTAACTGCGTTGCTATGGCAACGGTGATCTCCGTTAATGACCGGCTGTGTCAGCCGGTCCCTAACGGAACGGGGAGTCGACCGTGTGCTAGAGCATGTCGCCGGTACACGGCGATACACATATGTGCACCGTGTACCGGAGAGATGCACTCGCAGGTCCTACATGACGTGTCATAGTCATGTGACCAGTCTGTAGCCAATGAGATAAAAGCCACGTGACTGGTCACATGGCTATTTTGACGTCACGATAGGTCCTGCTTCTCTGCTGGCAGTGCAGGTCACCGGGAGGATTCAGCGATCATCGGATGGAATAGCGGCAGGAGACAGAGTGCAGAAGGGATCGCGAGGACCGGTAAGTGTTATGGCAATGTTTATTAACTGTTTGTGTACATTTATAATGCATTTTTATGTGTTTGTGATTGCCTCCCATTATAGCCTATACGTTCGAGTTCGGTTCGTCGAACGTTCGACGAACCGAACTCGAACGGGACCCCCGTTCGGCGAACCGGCCTCGAGCCGAACCGGGACCGGTTCGCTCATCTCTAGTTACAAGTGAGTCTAAAAAGATGAGATACAGCGGTCTGTCGATTACGGAGCTCAATTCCCTCAATATTCGTGGATGAATGCCATCTGGCCCTGGGGATTTGTCAATGTTTAATTTACTCAGACGTAGGCGTACTTCATCTTGTGTTAAATTAATTATATCGGGTGGTGGACTTTGATTTTTCACTTGTTGAATGATCCCTGGTACAGTCAGTTCCTTGGTGAATACAGATGAGAAATGCCTATTTAATATCTCAGTCTTTTGTTTGTCCTCTATAACTAACTTGTTATTATATTTTAAGGGGCCGATACTATCCTTTGTTTTCCTTTTGGCATTAATGTATTTATAAAAGATTTTGGGATTTATTTTAATGTCATTGGCGATTTTTGTTTCAGTAGCTAATTTTGCTTGTTTGATTTCTTTTTTACATTTCCTATTGATATCTTTATACTCCTGCAATGCTATTTCTGTATTCTCAGCCTTTAAGATTTTAAATGCCCTTTGTTTTTGTTTTATTATACTTTGTACAGTCTTATTTATCCATAGTGGTTTCTTTTTATTCCTGGACATTTTATTACCAGAGGGTATACGTTTTTTACAGGACTCTAGTAGTATATCCTTAAACTTACCCCATTTATGTTCGGTATCCCCAGTTACCATGACTTTGTCCCAATCTACACATTTAAGCTCTTCCCTTAATTTGTTGAAATCAGCTTTCCTAAAATTCCAGGTTTTAGCATTCCCCCTTTGAAATGTTCTATTGAATATTATGTTGAAGCTTACCATATTATGATCGCTGGTGCCCAAGTGCTCCCGGACCTGTAGATCTGAAATTGTATCCGGTCTATTTGACAGGACCAGATCTAGCAAATTATCTCCCCTGGTTGGTTCACCTACCATCTGAGAGAGGAAATGGTCTTGAATGGTAGATAAGAACTTACAGCTTTTAACAGAACCAGAAGATTCTATGTCCCACTGTATGTCTGGATAGTTGAAATCCCCCATAATAAGAACCCGATTATTATTATTAGCTGCCTTTTCAATTTGTTCCAGCATTTCACCCTCTATTTGTTCAGGTATGTTAGGAGGCTTATAGCAAACTCCAATTAGCATTTTTCCATTATTCCCCTC
Source organism: Anomaloglossus baeobatrachus (assembly GCF_048569485.1). Lineage (NCBI taxonomy): Eukaryota > Metazoa > Chordata > Amphibia > Anura > Aromobatidae > Anomaloglossus > Anomaloglossus baeobatrachus. Next base: position 163,647,659 of record NC_134357.1, read on the forward strand.
CCCATGTACATTTACCCATACTGACTCTACATTGTTGCTGTTCCCCTCAATGTCATCATACAACACAGGTTTTAAGTTAGATTTAATAAATATACACACCCCACCACCTTTTTGGCCTTTCCTGTCCTTCCTAATTGTACTATAACCCTGTATGTTTGTCACCCAGTCATGGCTTTCATCCAGCCAGGTTTCCGTAATGCCCACCACATCATAATCCATGGTTGACATAAGAGTCTCCAATTCATTCATTTTGTTTGCAAGACTTCTTGCATTTGCCAGTAGACATTTAATCCTATTAACACCTTTATTACTCCTAGCCTCCCTAAGTTCCTTGTATGTCCCATCCCCCCCTAATCCTTCATTGACCCCTACCGTCTCCCTGTCTCTATCTGCTCTATCTATCCCCTTATTTGCTCCACTACCCTCCCTCCCCCCGATCCTAGTTTAAAAGCTCCTCCATCCGTCTGACCATTTTCTCCCCCAGCACAGCTGCACCTTCCCCATTGAGGTGCAGCCCGTCCCTACCGTAGAGCCTGTAGCCGACTGAGAAGTCAGCCCAGTTCTCCATGAACCCGAACCCTTCCTTCCTGCACCAATTTCTAAGCCACATATTTATCTCCCTAAGCTCCCGCTGTCTTTCTAGTGACGCTCGTGGCACCGGTAGTATTTCTGAAAACACCACATTGGAGGTCCTGGACTTCAGCTTCTCTCCTAGTTCCCTGTAATCATTTTTAAGGACCTTCCACCTGCCTCTAACTTTGTCATTAGTACCAATGTGCACCATGACCGCTGGGTTTTCCCCAGCCCCACCCAGCAATCTGTCTATCCGATCCACAATATGCCGAACCCGAGCACCCGGCAGACAACACACTGTTCAGCATTCACTGTCTCGGCGACAGATGACCCTGTCTGTCCGCCTAATTATAGAGTCCCCTACCACCAACATCTGTCTGGGCTTTGCTGCACTCCTATTTCCCTCCTTCCTACAGCAGTTGTTTTCCTGGTTGCTAGGAGCAACATCCTGCTGTAGTGACCCTAGTCCAGGCCCTTCATTCCTAATATCAGCCAAACAGGCATATTTACTAGGTTGTGCCAGGTCAGTACTAGGCTCCCTGACACTTTTCCCCCTACCTCTTCTTCTAACTGTTACCCAGCTACCTACCTCTGGGTCCTGATCTTCCCCACTTCCACCCCCCTCCATATCACTGGCCCCAGCCAGAGAAAGCTCAGTGAGCTCTAATCTCCTCTCCAGGTTTGCAATGCCCCTTAGTGTTGCAAGCTGCTTATTTAGATCAGTTACCTTGGCTTCCAAATACGCAACATGCTTGCATCGAGTGCAGATATAGCCACCCTCGAACGGCTGCTCAAGGCATGCATACATCTGACAAGATACACACCTGGTAGCATTGTCCATGGAGCACCTATCAAATGGGGATAAACAGTAAAGTAGAAAAACAAAGAGAAAAAAACGAAAAAAACCCAATGGGAAACGTATAAGGATAACTTCAAACTATGTTCTTGTGTCAAACTATGTAATTGTGTTGAAACTATGCACTTATCTTAAATTCAGCACTTTACTTCAGTTCAGCACCTCGCTCGCTCAGCACCTCGCTTGTGCTGGGTGGTTTATATAGATATATAATGACTATCAGAAGCTGCTAGAAGCTTCTACAAACAGGTGTGACTAATCCTACTAATTAAATCACAAGACTAACTTTTTTTTTTTTCCCTTTTCACAGAATCACAAACAGACACACAATTCCCTAATGAAATTCAAAAATTACAGTTATCACCACTATGTAATTGTGTTGAAACTATGCACTTATCTTAAATTCAGCACTTTACTTCAGTTCAGCACCTCGCTCGCTCAGCACCTCACTTGTGCTGGGTGGTTTATATAGATGTACAATGACTATCAGAAGCTGCTAGAAGCTTCTAGAAACAGGTGTGACTAATCCTACTAATTAAATCACATGACTAACTTTTCTTTTTCCCTTTTCACAGAATCACAAACAGACACACAATTCCCTAATGAAATTCAACAATTACAGTTATCACCACTATGTAATTGTGTTGAAACTATGCACTTATCTTAAATTCAGCACTTTACTTCAGTTCAGCACCTCGCTCGCTCAGCACCTCGCTTGTGCTGGGTGGTTTATATAGATGTACAATGACTATCAGAAGCTGCTAGAAGCTTCTAGAAACAGGTGTGACTAATCCTACTAATTAAATCACAAGACTAACTTTTTTTTTTTTTTTTTTTTCCCTTTTCACAGAATCACAAACAGACACACAATTCCCTAATGAAATTCAACAATTACAGTTATCACCACTATGTAATTGTGTTGAAACTATGCACTTATCTTAAATTCAGCACTTTACTTCAGTTCAGCACCTCGCTCGCTCAGGTACACTGAGTATTTGCTAGTATAATGGCTTAGTTATAATGAGTTGGAGTGTGCAATGCAGGCAGAGGTGCTGCAAATGTCTTTGCACTAGTGGGACTATAGCAAAGTCCAATAGCCACGTTTAGGATGCAACTAGGTACACTGAGTGGTTGCTAGTATAATGGCTTAGTTATAATGAGTTGGAGTGTGCAATGCAGGCAGAGGTGCTGCAAATGTCTTTGCACTAGTGTGACTAGACAACAGTCCAATAGCCACGTTTAGGATGCCACTAGGTACACTGAGTGTTTGCTAGTATAATGGCTTAGTTATAATGAGTTGGAGTGTGCAATGCAGGTAGAGGTGCTGCAAATGTCTTTGCACTAGTGTGACTAGACAACAGTCCAATAGCCACGTTTAGGATGCCACTAGGTACACTGAGTGTTTGCTAGTATAATGGCTTAGTTATAATGAGTTGGAGTGTGCAATCCAGGCAGAGGTGCTGCAAATGTCTTTGCACTAGTGGGACTAGACAACAGTCCAATAGCCACGTTTAGGATGCCACTAGGTACACTGAGTGTTTGCTAGTATAATGGCTTAGTTATAATGAGTTGGAGTGTGCAATGCAGGCAGAGGTGCTGCAAATGTCTTTGCACTAGTGGGACTAGTCAACAGTCCAATAGCCAAGTTTAGGATGCCACTAGGTACACTGAGTGTTTGCTAGTATAATGGCTTAGTTATAATGAGTTGGAGTGTGCAATGCACGTAGAGGTGCTGCAAATGTCTTTGCACTAGTGGGACTAGACAACAGTCCAATAGCCACGTTTAGGATGCCACTAGGTACACTGAGTGTTTGCTAGTATAATGGCTTAGTTATAATGAGTTGGAGTGTGCAATGCAGGCAGAGGTGCTGCAAATGTCTTTGCACTAGTGGGACTATAGCAAAGTCCAATAGCCACGTTTAGGATGCCACTAGGTACACTGAGTGTTTGCTAGTATAATGGCTTAGTTATAATGAGTTGGAGTGTGCAATGCAGGCAGAGGTGCTGCAAATGTCTTTGCACTAGTGGGACTATAGCAAAGTCCAATAGCCACGTTTAGGATGCCACTAGGTACACTGAGTGTTTGCTAGTATAATGGCTTAGTTATAATGAGTTGGAGTGTGCAGAGGACAGGAGGGTACAGTGCCAGGATTGTGGGGCTCTGGGTAGAGGAAAGGAAGCCTGCCTTTCTATTCCCTCCTAATGGGGAAATGCAGGGAGGAAATCCCTGACCTTTGCTACACAGACGCTGTCGCTGTTTTCAGGACCTGTCACCTATGGCTCTGACCCTGCCGGTACGAGCCCTTAAAAGGACTGATGGAAAGTGCTATCCCTATGCTGTCCAGCGCTGTGTATGGAGCGCATACAGCTGTATCGGCTATAGGACTCAGGAGGACGGAGCTGCCCAAGTGATGTCTGACACCAAGGACGCAGAAGAGATAATGGCGTCCTGGAGGAAAATGTCCGGTTTTATAATGCAGGGACATGTGACATGGACATCCTATCACACATGCCGTTGCTTCTCTGGCTAAAAGTCCACTTAGCTGTGTGTGTGTCTGGGATTGGCTGACATGCTGGCCTGCCCCACAAGACGCGCGCGCTTAGGGAAGGAAGACAAGGAAAAAAAAAAAATGGCGATCGCCATTATACAAACAGCAGTGATCTGAAGGCGCTGTTCACGCACACTATACACTGAAATGTCATAATAGTGTGAGTCACAGAGTGACTTACACTATTACAGCGGAAAGCCAGCTGGGAATTACCGTATATACTGGCGTATAAGACGACTTTTTACCCCCTTAAAATAATGGCTACAGTGGGGGGTCGTCTTATACGCCGGATATATACCTGGGTGCTGTAGTGCGCCGCTCCACTCCGTTCCACGCTTGGATTCTGCCTCCATAGCGACGAGGGAGGAACTTCCTGTCACCGCTGCTGAATGGCAGAGCGCTGGCCAATCAGAGGCAAGCAGCTCTGCCTTGACGTCAGCGCTCTAGCAGGGAAGTTCCTGCCTCGTCGTTATGGAAACGCGATACACAGCCTGGCCCCGTACTGGTATATCATACAGCATATATACTGGTATATATACAGCGGATATATAGCGTATATATAGCAGGGGGCCGCACTGTGTGAGGAGGTGTTTTTTTTTTCACTGTCCAGTATAACCAATAGGATTAGTGCAGTAACGCCAGATTCCCCTCGCATCCATGCAGGGACATTAATGAAGAGCTTACATGCTGGCCCCTGCACTAATCCTATTGGTTATACTGGACAGTAAAAAAAACACCTCCTCACACAGTGCGGCCCCCTGCTCTTAGCATACTGAAGCATACTGAACGGGGGTAGTCTTATACAGTGAGTATATCCCAAATTCTATATTTTTAGGGCAGAAGTTGGGGGTCGTCTTATACGCCCAGTCGTCTTATACGCCGGCATATACGGTAGCTGTTTTTTTGCTGCTAGAACCGTTCTCGAACGTTTCTAGAACTATCGAGCTTTTGCAAAAAGCTTGAGTTCTAGTTCGATCTAGAACAGGCCCCAAAATCACTCGAGCCTAGAACTGGAGAACCTCGAACCGCGCTCAACTCTAGTTGAGACTCCTAACAGAGGCTCCACGGACCTTTTTGATTTGCATATTTCCCAGGGGGCAATGCACCTAGGATTTCACTGTCTTGAGTGCCCTTGTTGGCTGCTGGCAGTGTTTTCTCTGGCTGGTCTCCCCAAGATCAGTGATTGTTTTGTCTTGTTGGTCTACTAGGCATTGCTCCCACCTGGCCAGAATCCTACTCCTCACTGATGAGGGGCAATACCCCGAAACAGCTGTCTGTGGATGGATACCTGGCCTTGGTAATTCCCTTGTCATATCTTTAAACTTGTCAAAGAGTTTGATATTGACTTAAAGGGCCACTTCATATGGTGGTTATGATGGTTTCCTAAAAAGAGCCACTCCTTGGCTGGGTCCTTCCCGAAGGGATATCTGGCTGGTTTCTGTGTTGAGACTCCTAACAGAGGCTCCACGGACCTTTTTGATTTGTATATTTTCCAGGGGGCAATGCACTTATTAAACCTGACAGGGCACACCTGTGAAGTGAAAACCATTTCCGGTGACTACCTCTTGAAGCTCATCAAGAGAATGCCAAGAGTGTGCAAAGCAGTAATCAAAGCAAAAGGTGGCTATTTTGAAGAACCTAAAATATAAGACATATTTTCAGTTGTTTCACACTTTTTTGTTAAATATTTTATTCCACATGTGTTATTTCATAGTTTTGATGCCTTCAATGTGAATCTACAATTTTCAGAGTCATGAAAATAAAGAAAATTCTTTGAGAAGGTGTGTCCAAACTTTTGATCCGTACTGTATATACATCACAGTAGGGGCTGAGGACATATAAACACATCACAGCATGAGGAGCTGGGGACATGTATATACATCAGAAGAGGGGCTGGGGATATATAACACATCACAGCAGTAGGGACTGGGAGCATATACACATCACAGCGTTGGCTGGTGCTCGGACAGTACTGCTGCGCACGGGCAACACAAGCGGTGGCACAGACACCCCTAGAGGGGCACAAACAGGACTGGAGGACATGAACAGGACTGTGGACATGAACAGGACTGAGGGAGCAGAGACAGCACTGGGGGGTGTGGCAAACAGCACTGGAGGGAGAGAGGCTCACAGCCCCAATGGGCAAGTGGCTCACAGCACGAGGAGGCAGGAGGCTCACAGCACCAGGAGGCAGGAGGCTCATAGCACTGGGAGGCAGGAGGCTCACAGCATTGGGAGGCAGGGGGGCTCACAGCACGGGAGGCAGGAGGCTCACAGCACCAGGAGGCAGGAGGCTCACAACACCGCGAGGCAGGAGGCTCACAGCACCGAGAGGCAGAAGGCTTACAGCACAAGGAGGCAGGAGGCTCACAGCAGAGAGGCAGGAGGCTCACAGCAGAGAGGCAGGAGGCTCACAGCAGGGAGGCAGGAGGCTTACAGCAGGGAGGCAGGAGGCTAACAGCAGAGAGGCAGGAGGCTCACAGCAGGGAGCCAGGAGGCTCACAGCAGAGGCAGGAGGCTCACAGCACCAGGAGGCAGGAGACTCACAGCAGGGAGGCAGGAGACTCACAGCAGAGAGGCATGAGACCACGGATCGGAGTTTCCCCACCCCTGATCTAGCTGAAGCAAGACAGTGGCTGAGGTCGGTGAGCCTGCGGTTGGCGGGCAGCCCCGGGCAGAGATCAGTGGGCCCCCCAGCAGAGACGAGTGGGCTGGGATCAGTGGCCTTCCCGAGCAGAGATCAGCAGGCTGGGATCAGCAGGCTGGGATCATCAGCGACCCCCCGGCAGAGATCAGCGGGCTGGGATCAGCATCCCCCCGGCAGAGATCAGTGGGCTGGGAACAGCGGCCCCGCCCCAGGTATAGATCAGCGGGCTGGGATCAGCACCCACCCCGGCAGAGATCAGCGGGCTGTGATCAGCGGGCTGGGATCAGCACCCCCTCCCCCTGCGGCAGAGTTCAGTGGGCTGGGATCAGCACCCACCCGGTAGAGTTCAGCAGGCTGGGATCGGCGCCCCCCCCCCAGCAGAGATCAGCGGGCTGTGATCAGCGGGCTGTGATCAGCGGGACCCACCCCCTCACCCTCCCCGGCGACTGTTTTCAGCTAACAGCGCTTACCTGTCCGGCTGTCCCCGCTGACTGCCGCGTCCCCGCCACGTACACGTTGCCAACAGCACTGTGATGAGGTGCAGAGTGATGACCTCATCAGATTGGGCTGCGGGATGACGCACCGACTCCCTGCTCCACTCGCTTCCGGCCACATGGCTAATTTGCATGCAATGCCCTAGAAGGGCTTCGCCTGCGATTTAGCCATGTGCACACTGGCTGAAATGACACTTCCAGGCCCCTCTGCTGCGGCTGTGACTGGGGTCCGGTGAAGAAGGGAGGCCTGGCCTGCCCGGGGCTTCATAAAGCTAAGTAATTAGCGGCTCCCCCTCTGTCTATGGGAGAGGCAGCATCCCGAGAGCATGAAATCGGTATCTATTTTGCAAACACACTGCATCCATTAAGCAGTGTTTCTGCAGCGATTTGTGTCGTACATGTGAAGCCAAATCGCTGCAGAAATTGCAGCATGTACGTGCCCACATAGCCTTATGCTTTGCATGTTTACCAACTTATTCTCTGGCTAATTTTTTCGGATTTGCTTTTATCGCTTCTATTTAGGGATGACAAAACAGACATTTACCTGTACGTCCGGTTCCTCTTTGGGATGTCATCCAAATAAAGCTTGTTGCAAGATGCATAATTTTATGCGGCTTTTAAAAGTTTGTTCCAGTAAAACATGCATGGCTGTAAAAATGCAACTACTGCCTGATTCTTGAAAAACTTAAATTCCATTAACAAACAAAGAATTAAACCAAAGTGGTAGGAGCTGATATTAAACATATACATAGCAAAAGAGATCATGAGTAAAAAATACTGAAAAATAGACACATTTATTTATATTTTTTTAACTTTTTTTGAAAGTGCAAAGTGCAATAGGTAAACATTAATTTATACAGGTGACACAATACATCATAAAAAGAGGATGGGAAATGGAGATGTAAAATGAATTCAGATGTAAACCAACGGTAAGCAAAAAATGAAAGTATAGTGCTAATCAAACTCGGTAACATATTGATGCTTTTAAAAGAGCATGGTCCCAAACATTTATGTACCAAGTGGTAGGAAAAAATATTCTTTAGCATAGATATAAGATTAAAGGATCAGAGGGACATTCAAAGAGATATAAAAAATAATAAGCAAGGTTGAGAGGCAAAAATACAAAACATACCATTACAAATACTTAGAGCAGCATTACCGTGATCGGGGGGTGGATAAACGCCCGACGTATGTTTCGCGGCTTTTGGTGTAAAGCCAGCCACTTCATCAGAGGGGAAAGTGAGAGGTGATGTACTTGTATCGCCCCAGGGCTCAGCCGGCTGCCGAGCCACTCGGATCCGGGCTCGTCGGTGGATGGCTCGTGCTCCTCCCCGACCCAGGGGGTCACGTCGCTCTGAAGGGATGCTGGCACTACATGAGTTGTGGTGTTCGGTGGGGAGGCACACGGCCGAGGCCGTGGTTGTTTTTGGGGATTAAGTTCGTGACGCCACCCACGGGTTGTGGTGAATGGATGGACACCACCGCTGCTGTTGACTAGGCTCCTGGGGACGATGTTGCGCAGCTTGGTGTTGACCCCTGAGTGGGTAGGGGGTGATGGTCCCGGGGGCCCGAGGGAGGTACTAAGGTGGGGGGATGCGTGCTGGCGTGTCGGTGCGGCGCGGTGCGCAGCCCGAGGGCACTGTTGTACTCACTATTACAGACACACTGGAGTCTATGGTAAATCAAACAAGATGGTGGACGGTGCCCGCAGCCGGCTGCGCTTTTCCCCTTTTTCAGGTTGGTGGTTTCCGCCTTTCTCCTGCACCTCACTTTTAGTAGAACGGTGACTCCCATGCCTGAGCAACGGTTGTCCGCTCCCCAGCTTTGTGTGTGCCGGTAGAGCCCGTTTTCCCGCGGATGCTGGCCCGTGGGATCTTGATGCCTGGGCAGTGGCTTTCTATCCCGCTGGTTGGGCTGTTGTCTTCAGTCGGGTCTTGGGTGGGAAAGGACCTAAAGTCCAGACCCCAATCAGTGAATTCGACTCGGTCCAGTGGCTTCTGGGCCTCGTACTGGGTCTGAGTACCCCTCCTGGTGTTCCGGTTTCCAATCACCTCCCCGGTTCGGTACCGGCGGGCCACTACCCGGTCCAGGTCCCTTACGGTTCCACCGGCTGTAATCCCAGCTCCTGCAGGCGGCCACCACCATCTTCCTCCTGGCCATAGGGTATCCGGGCTCCGACCCAGATCCCTGACAGACGTCTTCTCTTTGCTACCACTCTCCTTCACTCCTGTCACTAATCTCTCTGTTTTTCCCGCCTCAGGCCATCCGAACTCCTCAGTGGGCATGGCCAACCGCCTGGATCCGCCCCCTGGGTGTGGACATCAGAACCTGAGACGGGTGACTCAGGGTTTTAAGGTTGGCTGCTGGTACCTTTTTAGGGGAAGGTGTTTGTGTAACTGTCTACCTGTGACTACCTGGCTAGTCCAGGGCATCACATACTCTTGCCACAGTAGCAATAGGCTTCGGCGGAACAAATTCAGGAGTCTGGGTACAGACGGAGCATGCGTGGGCACGTCAGCCGCCCCCAATAATGTTGCCGTGGCAGTCAATGTTCCCAGGCACATGCGCGGAAGCCAAAACGCATTGCCAAGGCATCCATGCATGCACAGACACAATGTAAGATGCCGCGACGTGACAAGGGAACAGGGAACGAGCATACGCAGGCGCACAACCTCGGGGCATTGAAATGGAGCAAAGTAATCACAAAGGTGTAAAGGACCACATAGGGAAATAAAGAAATAGTGTTTATAGAATCACAAATTGACATTACATTAAATAAAAAGATGGGAAGTCATATATAAAATACAGTAAATATATTTAGCCCAATAGCAGTAACAAAAGTGAGTAACAGATTCCATCAGAAAAGCTGTGATAATGTCCAAAGTGGTCCAAAAGATGTCTAATGTTTATGACTTATCATGGATAGGCTCTATTATAAGTGCAAGTCAGAAAAAGGGAAGAGGGGATCAATGTATGAGGGTGAAAAATAAAGCTGAAAGAAAGTTCAACAGATTTTTTTTTTAATATGAATAAAAACAACCACCCAAAGAATTACAAAAATACCATGTGTGGGGCTGTGAGACAGAGCAACAGACAAAAAAAAAATTGTGTCTGTGCCTGTCACACAAAACCCACACCAACATTGTCAGAAAAGCAAAAAATACATCTAAGACCCCTTTCACACGTCAGTGATTCTGGTACATTTGTGCTTTTTTTAAAACGTATCAGAATCACTGACATACGCAGACCCATTCTAATCAATGGGTCTGCTCACACATCAGTGATTTTTCACTGAACGTGTCTCTGTGCAGCGTGCACCCTTGGCCATGATTCTGCACGGAGACATGTCAGTTTTTCTCTGGCATCACTGATGACCCACGGACCACACTATGGTGTGGTCCGTGTGTGATCAGTGAAACACGTACCAGAAAATCACGGACATATTAAATATTCAAAATTTTCAGCTTACCTTGCCTGCGATTCGCTGTGCCTGCTCCGCTCTCGGCAGCTCCTGCCTGGCTCATGAATATTCATGAGAGCAGGAAATGCCGACCAGGAAGTAGGTGCTGAGAGCGGTGGGCGGACACTGGAGAGCTGAGGACTTCAGCACCATGGACAGAAGCAGTGAAGGCAGGTGAGTAATGTCCATATGCAATCACGGATTACGGATTGCACATGGACAACCCACGTGTGCCGTGAATCACGGAACACGGAGGGACATGTGCGTGTTTTACACGTCAGTGAAGAACGTCAGTGTTTTTCACTGACGTGTGAAATGGGCCTTATAAAGGGATGACTGCACCTATAAGAATGAGGCCAAACTCAAAGCCTCATTCAGACCTCGTGGGGTGACAGTGTCCAGAGCCACAATCCACTTAGTCTCTCTCTGTGCTAACATTTTCAAGGAGAGAGGCATCCTCCATTGTCTTGGCCACACCAATGTCCCTCACATGTTCCCTCACCCGCATCCATAACTCCCTCGATGTTAACCCGACATAAATGAGTGAGCAACTACAAGTGGCATAATAAATAACATTCTTCTTGCTACAAGAGATCCGATTTTAATAGAGAGACATCATTAATTTAATAGAGAGAGAACATTGGCGTAGGTAAGACAATATCAACATGGAAAGCAGCCCAAAATAGGACCACTTGAGTTAAAGGGATTGGATATTTTAGCAACATAGTGGCTCTGCACAAGAATAACTTTTACATTTCTTGCTCTTCTTGCTGTCACAAGAGGTGTCGATGTTAAGGACCGTGAAAGAACTAGGTCTGTTTTAAGAACAGACCAATGATGTGCCAAACTATCACCCATCTCCTGCCACCCATAATTATAGGTGGAAATTAAATGGGGATTGGAATCCTCATTAGTGGGCCTCTATGGTCAGTGTAAAAGAGAGGACCAAGTAGTGTGTTTAGCCCTGCGATAACCCTTTTTGATGCAATGACGACTGTACCCCCTCTCCTCGAATCTTTGTTTCGATTCGAGGAGTGGTGAAGGAGGGCATTCACTGATGTAGATTTGTGGAAAATGTCTGTTTGTACCCTTTGATTCACGTCCACCTCTAAACAGATGTCTAGGAAATCAATACGACTAGTGCTATATTTATATGTCAATTTAATATTATAGGTGTTAGAGTTAAGGCACTGAACGAACGAGTCAAGCTGCTCCACCATACCCTTCCAAAACATCAGAAACGTTGGTGTATCTAAGCCAGCACTGCGCCTGGGCTGTGACCCGGACACCCTCGTCGTCAAATACCTGTCTTTCCCAGTACCCCAGGAACAGGTTGGCATACGAAAGCATGCAGGCAGCTCCCATCGCAGTGCCATGTTTCTGAAGGTAGAATACATCTTTGGAGGTGAAACAATTCTGCGACAGGGCAAAATGGAGCAGCTCAACTACCAGTTCACTCAGGCCAGGATCCCGGCCGGACATTCCAAGACAAAAATGAACTGCTCCTATGCCATCCTCATGATGTATGCAGGTATCTAATGATTCGACATCCATAGTTACAATGAGCATGTTGGTCTCCATAGAGATGCCGTCATGTCTTTTACATAGGATGGTAGTAATTCCACTAAAGGTTTGAGATAGAAATCGATGAATCTGCATATCAGATCACATAATCCATCGATTCCCGACACTACTGGACATCCAGTGGGGTTGACGGCATCTCTATGAATCTTGGGGAGGAGGTACAGTGTCGGCATCCTAGGAAATCTTACAATTTGTCCATCCAACATTTTTTGGAGATAATGCCCGAATCATAAGCCATCTTTTGGGTCTGGTGTAGTTGAGTTGAAAAGTAGATAATTGGATTATAGTCCAACTTTTTATAAGTCTATCTTATCTTTTAGTTGTCTAAATACCTTCTTTTCGTATAGTTGAGTAGGCCAGATCACAATGTTGCCCCCTTTGTCTGCCGACTTGAATACCACATCAAGTTGTTGTAATTGTTTAATTGCTTCTCTCTGTATACTGGTGAGATTGTCACATCCACATCTTGTGGATATTTTTTTTTAAATTATCCATTACAATTTTGGTGAAAATCTCAACTGCTGGGCAGACTGACAAGGGGAGTAACCTTGATGACCTGGGATGGAGGAAAGTAGGAGACGTACCTAAATTAGTGGATTGCTCCATGAGTACTTCCATCAGTGCTGCAAGAGTCTCCCACTTCAATCACTCATTGCCTCATTAGGAACAGATATTTTATTATGTAGCTTTTTCAAAATGAGTTTTCTTGAGAATACATATAAATCTTTCAAACCTGTAAAATAATGAAATGAGTTGGTAAGAGGAAAAGTAAGCCCCAGTGACAAAACCTCGATCTGTGCTTCCGAGAGGGTATGAGCAGATAATTTTATTACCTGGAGTTTGCTTTTTCCTTTTCCCTCCATGGTTTTCCCAGAAACGGATTTCGAAGAACCATGTTTCTTACATCCACTCCTGGTAATCATGCCACTATCCTATTCATGCCACTATCCAATCATGCCACTATCCATATCATGCCTTTATCCTCATGGAGATCAGTGAGCTCCATGGATGAAGCCCGATCTGTGGTATCCCAGGGACTAAGGTCCCTGGGATACCACAGATCGGGCTTCGTCCATGGAACTCACTGATCTCCATGAGGTTGATCTAGAGCGCACCTTGAAACCCAAACGGGAATGTGAGCGTGCTCTTGCAACACTAGATTTTCACCTATAGACTCTATTATTTTGTTTGTCAGCTATATCTCTATGGAATGTTTTAGTTTTATAATCCATTACCTCCTTCTCATATGTCTGAGACTCAAGATCCATGTCAGAATTAAATTTTTGGATGGCTTCCACAGATAGGTTGGTCTTGATGGTGTTCAGGAGTCCATCCTTTTCTGATTCAATCTCAGGGAGGTTTGTAGTGCAAAGATTCCATAGAAGTACAAGAAAGCCTGTGGAGCAATTATGTGCCAGGTCTTCCCATTTAGTTTTACAGATAACATCATCACTTTCAAAAGAAGGTAAGACCTGGACACGTAAACCGCGTGGAACAAGGCCTCTCTGAATGTACTTCTCCCGGAATGCAAGATTCCACCACGTGCGAACACGCCCGCGCATGCACCTTCTGTACCCGAACACCTGAATTCTTTCCGCCGCAGCCTATTGCTGCTGGAGGACGCATTTAAAAGGTGCACTGTGGGAAGTGTACATCACCTCTTACTTTCCCTTCTGATGAAGCCGCTGGCTTTACGTCAAAGGCCGCAAAATGTACGTCAGGCATTTATCCACCTCCCAATTATAGTAATGCTGCTCTAAGTATTCGTAATTGTATGCTTTGTATTTTTGCCTCTCAACCTTGCTTATTACTTTTTATATCTCTTTGACTGTCCCTCTGGTCCTTTAATCTTATATCTATGCTACGGAATATTTTTTCCTCCCACTTGGTACATAAACTCTTTGGGACCATGCTCTTTTAAAAAGCATTATTATGTTACCGAGGATGATTAGCGCTAGACTTTCATTTTTTCCTTACTTTTGGTTTGCATCTGAATTCATTTTACTATCTCCATTTCCCATCCTCTTTTTATGATGTATTGGGTCATTTGTTTAAATTAATGTTTAACTATTGCACTTTGCACTTTCAAAAAAAAGTAAAAAAATGTATAACTGCATTTGTCTATTTTTCAGCATGTTTTGCTCATGGTCTCTTTTGCTATGTCGTGCCTGATTTTTGCTGTCTATGGATCAAATCAAAGATGAATCTACTGGAGCTTTTGCAGAGTTCATAAATTAATGGACATATCTTTTTTCAATTTGCTCTACCTCAAAAAATAAACAGACATTTTCAAGTAATGCGATTTGAGTGATAGAATTCCTTTATTTTCTTTTTTTAGCTCATCACTAAAGTTCTACTTAACACTTCAAAACATTGAAAGACTTGTTGGGCGATGATTAATTTTCAATTGTTGTCAATCATAGGTATTTTTTGTATCGGGTTTTGCATACCTTTCTATATAGATAATAGAACCTCATTATGAAAGAAATTTTGCATTATCACCATTGAATGACAGAAAAAAAACACAAAAGACAACACCCTAAAGGGTCACTGACTAAGCTACATGTAAAGCTCAGGAAAATATTTCAAAACTGGTTTGATCGATTTTCGAGCATATAAAAAGCCACTGAACTGAAACAAACCAAACAATCGCAAAGAGATATTTTGCAGTCAGTTTCCTCCTATAATCAACACATCCAACTCGTCAAGAGAACAATGTCTGAAGTAAAGGGACAAGCAAAGAACTGCCCAGAGCCTTGTCCACCACCAAAAGAAAGTCATGAAGGTAAGTGTCTCACCTGTACTAGACACACATTCTATGCAACCTAGTCTTTTAAGGAACCAAGAACTTGACTGATTTGTCTTAATTTATTTGGGAAATTGCTTGTGAACAGAAGTAGGAGCTAAAATATAAAAAAAATATATATTCCACAAAAAGCTACCATTACCATTTACTTATAGGATATAACTGGGGTTAGATTAGAAATTCTCAGATACAGTATATGTTCTACCAGAATCAAGGGATTCTTTAGTCTAAGTAGGAAATTAATTACAAGTCCAGTCATATCACATTTTTTCTTGCTATGTTCATACTTGTGGTCATGTGACAACCATTTGGCAGCGCTGAATCCTAACAATATATAAAACTGAAAAAAAAATCTCAAATAAGAAAAATAAAACAATAACTAATGTCCCAAAAGAGAAAAAAAATAATAAGAGCAACCACCATTTTTTAATACAGTATATAGTTTATTAATAAATAAATAAAATGAAGAATGGTGAGGTAGGATCAGACTAAAAGATACGTGTAAGGGAATAAGATGAAAAAAACATTCTTATTGTGAAGAATACATATACAAAGAAAAATAATAATTATAAGAAAAAATTGCATAGATGGATATAAGGCAAATTACTGGCAAAGTATTTGATGTAAAATGAATTAAAAGAGACAATGGCTTATATTAGACTTAATAGGCATACATAACAGCTAATATGAATATATGCCCTGGTGATTTAATTGTAAGTGTGCATGGCAGGTGCCAAAATCGCAGAGTCTAAGGATAAGGTTTCATATAATAAGGAACAAATAAATCCAGGTATCAAAAATGCACCACAACCAAAACTCTGGTAATAGGAGCACATGCTCTGTTAATTTAAAAGTAAATGTACATGACAAGTAGAGCTGAGCAATCTTGATCAGAAAAGATCAGAAAATAACAAAATCATACGATCCTTGGCGAGGTTTGGTTGGAATCGGAAAATTGAACATTTGACCAAAAAATTGGTTTTGACCGGAACATGTTTGGTTTTCAGAAACTATTCTCTCCCGGCTCCATTATAGCAATGTCAAGTATTGGCATGGCTGTGATTAGTCAGGGAAATCACTGTAAAAAAAGGAAGCAAAATGGTTAATGCAAGGTATACTTACTGAGTCTCCTATGTGGCTCTAATACTACTTCCGGGGCCGCTATTTATCCCTCATACATATTCAATGCTTTCCCTGCCCACCAGTGTCTCTGATTGGCTGTAGTCAGATGGCGCTTCCACCCTCATTGACAGCGTTATACTGGTATATAATAGATAAATTAAAAAAATGCCACCCTATATATTGATAGCAGCGCAGATAAAACCCACAGCTACAGGCTGCAGCCCCCAGCTGTGAGTTTATCTTGGTTGTGTATCAAAATAAAATGAATTGCATGCGGTTTTTTAAAAAATTATAAAAATAAATAATTAAATAATAATTGCGGTCCGCCCCCAATTTTGATACCCAGCCAAGATTCCAATGGTATATCACTTGTATACTGGATGCTGCAATTATGATAGTCACAGATTTCTATGATTCATACTGGGAAGAGCTCAGTTGTTGATCTGTGTATAAACCCAACCCCACACCACATCTTTCTGTCTACATGGTATAGTAACAGAGAGATGCTCTTCAGTTCTGCGTGCTTGGATGGACAAGGAGATACAAGGCCAGTTGTCCTGTAGTGATATTCTCCTGCTGTTAAAGCATTGATTGCATTGAAACAGGAAAACACAGCCCTGCAAGTGACACATCCCTGTAATCAGGGTTTCTGCCCTTACATCATGGTGCTTTCAGATTACATAGCAAAAACTTGGTGAGATACAAAAGGCAGCTCCTATCTTTCCTTTACACTGGTTAGAATATAAATTCTCTTTAACAAAAGACAAAAGTTTAAAACCTCGGCATGAAGTTAAAGGGGTTGCTCACTTTTAAGTGTAACATTTCTTTTTATGTGTTACTTAAATGTATGCATTTATGTATGAAAAATATTTTGAATATTCGGTTCCATTAAACAATTTGCTCCATCTGCCTTCTATAGCCCCTGTGCTTCACTGTATATTCCTAATAGCAGAATTAGTTAACTGAAAATTTGTCAGTGAGCACATTCAAATTAGATGACAAGAAATACTGGCTGTGTGTTTTTCTGAGCTCATCTCATTTGCAAAAAGGAATTTTACCCCAAATACAGAAATGTAAGTAAAACCCCCAAAAAACAATAAGGATCTCCAAAGATGCACAACTATTAGAATGGACGTTATAATGCAAGACTTATTATCCACAATTTTTAACTGTTTATAAACGAATAATAATTCACTAAGTTGGTTTCTTTTTTTTTTTTTATTTCACATTTATATAGTATAGAATAAAAACACATAAATATTTTTTCCAGATTGCAAGGCAAGGCCAGTTGTGAATCCACAGCCAAGATGCCCAACTTCAGAAGGTAAAATATTAAGCATTTTTAAAATGATATATATTTCGTTTCTACATACTACTAGAGACCATTGATCAAATTGAAAGAAATACAATATAATCTGTAAGAAATACAAGTGTTAATCTGAATATTTATAATATATGATGTATACATTTCAGCTTCCAAGCCACATCACGCGCATGAAGAACACAGATGTCATTCTCCAAAAGGTAAAACATATAACATACAGTTTACATTCCTAAATTAGTTTTTCCATCAACATAATAAATAACTACATTATTTAGATTAGAATGTAATGCTTGTAATTGTTATTGCTGTGCAATCAAACAGAGGGGCTCCTGAAATGATGGCTATTTAACTCTTATGAGAGGAGGTCCAGTGCTTTATTTAAAAAGTAGAACTTTATTATCCATAAAGTCGTCACCATGCAGGGCACAGCTTTGGGACCCTGTGGATCTTATTCATAGTCATCAAAACCAAAGCAATGATTTTCTATTACAGATGACTTTGAAGAGCAATTTGCTGTGTGTATTTATGGAATAACATCATTTCTAGCAAATAAATGACTCCTATCTATCTAAATCTCAATTTTTTAGTAAATATCTTCTCTCAGTCTTAAGTCATAAGAAGCTACTGTATCTGTGTATTCTACCTCTTTCTCCCCATCTGCTTAGACTTTAATAGTTAACACAACACAGACAAAAAGTATATGGCCTAAAATATACAATTTTATTGATACATTATACAAAATATTACAATGTAACAGACGAGTAAAAGGTGGTAGAAATCTTCTACCACCTCTTATTCGTCTGTTACATTTAATATTTTGTATAATGTATCAATAAAATTGTATATTTTAGGCCATATACGTTTTGTCTGTGTTGTTGTGTATAATCCTCTAGTTCATGGCCCAATATACAGTTAGGTCCAGAAATATTTGGACAGTGACACAATTTACGCGAGTTGGGCTCTGCATGCCACCACATTGGATTTGAAATGAAACCTCTACAACAGAATTCAAGTGCAGATTGTAACGTTTAATTTGAAGGTTTGAACAAAAATATCTGATAGAAATTGTAGGAATTGTACACATTTCTTTACAAACACTCCACATTTTAGGAGGTCAAAAGTAATTGGACAAATAAACCAAACCCAAACAAAATATTTTTATTTTCAATATTTTGTTGCGAATCCTTTGGAGGCAATCACTGCCTTAAGTCTGGAACCCATGGACATCACCAAACGCTGGGTTTCCTCCTTCTTAATGCTTTGCCAGGCCTTTACAGCCACAGCCTTCAGGTCTTGCTTGTTTGTGGGTCTTTCCGTCTTAAGTCTGGATTTGAGCAAGTGAAATGCATGCTCAATTGGGTTAAGATCTGGTGATTGACTTGGCCATTGCAGAATGTTCCACTTTTTTGCACTCATGAACTCCTGGGTAGCTTTGGCTGTATGCTTGGGATCATTGCCCATCTGTACTATAAAGCGCCGTCCGATCAACTTTGCGGCATTTGGCTGAATCTGGGCTGAAAGTATATCCCGGTACACTTCAGAATTCATCCGGCTACTCTTGTCTGCTGTTATGTCATCAATAAACACAAGTGACCCAGTGCCATTGAAAGCCATGCATGCCCATGCCATCACGTTGCCTCCACCATGTTTTACAGAGGATGTGGTGTGCCTTGGATCATGTGCCGTTCCCTTTCTTCTCCAAACTTTTTTCTTCCCATCATTCTGGTACAGGTTGATCTTTGTCTCATCTGTCCATAGAATACTTTTCCAGAACTGAGCTGGCTTCATGAGGTGTTTTTCAGCAAATTTAACTCTGGCCTGTCTATTTTTGGAATTGATGAATGGTTTGCATCTAGATGTGAACCCTTTGTATTTACTTTCATGGAGTCTTCTCTTTACTGTTGACTTAGAGACAGATACACCTACTTCACTGAGAGTGTTCTGGACTTCAGTTGATGTTGTGAACGGGTTCTTCTTCACCAAAGAAAGTATGCGGCGATCATCCACCACTGTTGTCATCCGTGGACGCCCAGGCCTTTTTGAGTTCCCAAGCTCACCAGTCAATTCCTTTTTTCTCAGAATGTACCCGACTGTTGATTTTGCTACTCCAAGCATGTCTGCTATCTCTCTGATAGATTTTTTCTTTTTTTTCAGCCTCAGGATGTTCTGCTTCACCTCAATTGAGAGTTCCTTAGACCGCATGTTGTCTGGTCACAGCAACAGCTTCCAAATGCAAAACCACACACCTGTAATCAACCCCAGACCTTTTAACTACTTCATTGATTACAGGTTAACGAGGGAGACACCTTCAGAGTTAATTGCAGCCCTTAGAGTCCCTTGTCCAATTACTTTTGGTCCCTTGAAAAAGAGGAGGCTATGCATTACAGAGCTATGATTCCTAAACCCTTTCTCCGATTTGGATGTGAAAACTCTCATATTGCAGCTGGGAGTGTGCACTTCAGCCCATATTATATATATAATTGTATTTCTGAACATGTTTTTGTAAACAGCTAAAATAACAAAACTTGTGTCACTGTCCAAATATTTCTGGACCTAACTGTATGACATTTAAAGGGTACTCTCTCGCATCATACTTTATGGATGCAATAAAAGGTGAATCTCAGAAGGAAAATTACTTTGTAAGGGCTGTAAAATTATGTAAAGTTGCTCTTTTTGACCCATCCAAATATGAATTAATTATTTATTATTATTATTATTTATTTATTTTTTGAGGGGGGGGCGAGAATTTAGAACTTCTCCTGTGATGCCCCATGATTTCTATGTACATTCCTGCTCACACACACTTACTTCAGAATTATCCAAGATGAATTCCCAATGTAAAATAAGCCCACTTTTTCTTAGCAGCTGCAGTCAAGCTTTGTACACCCAATTCGTTATTGCAACAATTGCTCTTTATTGTCTAGTATTTGGTGTTTTTCACTTATTTCTAATTTGTGACTTAAGGTGGCATTCCACACTACGACATCGCTAAAGCGATGTCGTTGAGGTAACGGATTTTGTGACGCACATCCAGCCGCGTTAGCGATGTCGTTGCGTGTGACACCTATTAGCAATTTTGAATCGTTGCAAAAATGTTCAAAATCACTAATCGGTGACATCCCCCCCTAATCTCAATTATTGTTGCTGCTGCAGTAACGATGTTGTTCGTCATTCCTGCGGCATCACACATCGTTACGTGTGGCACCGCAGGAACGAGGAACCTCTCCTTACCTGCGTCCCGCCAGCAATGAGGAAGGAAGGAGGTGGGCGAGATATTCGTCCCGCTCATCTCGGCCCCTCCGCTTTGATTGGGCGGCCACTTAGTGACGTCGCTGTGACACCGAACGCACCTCCCCCTTGAGGGAGGGATTGTTCGGCAGTCACAGCGACGTCGCTGAACAGGTATGTGCGTGTGACGCTGCCATAGTGATAATGTCCGCTACAGCATCGATCACCACATATCGGCCGTACGATGCGGGCGGGTGCTATCGTCTCGACATCGCTAGCATTTGCTAGTGATGTCGTAGTGTGTAAAGCGGCCCTTACACTATTAATGCATTTTTTTTTAGAAAAGTTACAAAATTTTCTCACAAATGTACACCAGTTCCCTCCCCTTTATACATGCCTGACTTTTTTTATTCAAATTTAGCAAAATTTTAGTTAAACATTTGAGTTTTTTCTTCAAAGTCACAAAAAAAGCAAAAATGAAGAACTTTGGAGATTTGGTCTTGATAAATATCAATAAAATACAAGAAAAAAAACCTGACCTAAAAATTCAAATGATAAATTTTGCCTCATGTTTCCAAATTATAAATATGCACTGACTGTGTTTTTTCAGCAGAGCAAACGAAGCCAGCTTCTCAATGTCAGCCACACCAGGACAAGAAATGTGTGAAGAAGTAACTGAATCATCACTTCAGACACAAAATTACAAAGCTTGTTTATCACATGTAAACTACTGAAAAAAGTGAGATCCAGAATTATTCTGTTGTTCTAGTGTCACTAAATAAATATTGAATTCTCAATCAAAACACTCTGGGCTCATTCAATTGATTAAAGCCTAATTTTGAAGCACAATACAGAATGTTGCATTCACAAATAACTTCTTTGTATGGTAAAGTTAATGTTTTAGATGAACAGTTTGATCTGTGCAGGATAGGTTGTCAGTCGAATTTTCTAAAATTTGCAGTTTCACATAAATGCAAATACCCTGAGATTGGATTAAAAAAATAAAGACATATCATGCCTTGTACAGAATATACAGATAATCATACCTTGTATAGTGATAATCAGTACCTGGGCCATCACAAATCAGCAGAGTGTAAGCTCTTATTGTCACCGGGACTTCTTTGTCTACTGTAAAGTGTAGATAGTATAGTGTATGTACAGTCCTGATTTCAACTGTAAATGTATAAGGCCCTGTCAGTACCAGAGACAAGGGCAAGGTCAAAATCAGAGCTGTAGCCTTGATCAAAGGAAGCCGAGTTCAAATCCATTCAAGATCAGGCAAAAACAACTGGTAAAAATAGTGGTCCTGCAGTCCAGTTGCTAATATTTAGGGAATCTAGAGGTAGGAAGAGTTAGAAATTAGCTGAAACTGAACATGAATGAAGACCGCAGACTGAAACTAAGCACAAATGTATTACCTAAATGGAGCCACTAACGTGAAAAAAAAAAATGTGTATGCTAGTGGTATCCCTAACCTTAAAAAGGGTATTCTTTGACTAATGTATTAATGACCTATGTGTAAGATAAGTCATCAATATCAGATTAGTGTGGGGTATGATACCAGATCAGATAATCTTTCATTCTGCTCTGGTGGCAGCTGCATTCACTTGAATAGGAGGTACAGCACCTTGGAGTAGTGTTGAGCGGACCCGGATCCGCAAAATCCGGATCCGCATGGTTTGAGAGCCCGATCCGAGTCCGACCAGTACCCGGGATTCGGGGTGCATGATCCGGATCCGTTATATTTTTTTTTTCTCTTTCTCTCTCTCTCTCTCTCTCTCTCGTTAAGTTTTCCATCTACCAGAGCAAATAACAACTGATTAGTGAGAGTTCCTGGACCCCCATCAAATTAGTATTGATTAACCATCACAAACATAGGTTAACAATATTTTAATGGTTTCAGTTCTCCTATGTGGAACAGAATTCAGCATTTTTAACACATACAAAGTTGTTGCAGAACTAACGATAGCAATAAAACTTTAAACAAGCAAGAAACCTTCTTAGATCCCTGATCACACCAAAGTCAAGGGCCCTGTCTTTCTTTCCTCAAACTCCTTCTCTAAATGCGTAATCTCTGTTTCACTAGACCAGAGGTCTCAAACATGCGGCCCCTCAGGCTGCTTCCTGCGGCCCCCAGGCCCGTGCCCCTGTTAACTATCACGGCCGGTGCAGGGGCCACTATAGCAAAGTCCAATAGCCACGTATAGGATGCCACTAGGTACACTGAGTGTTTGCTAGTATAATGGCTTAGTTATAATGAGTTGGAGTGTGCAATGCAGGCAGAGGTGCTGCAAATGTCTTTGCACTAGTGTGACTAGACAAAAGTCCAATAGCCACGTTTAGGATGCCACTAGGTACACTGAGTGTTTGCTAGTATAATGGCTTAGTTATAATGAGTTGGAGTGTGCAATGCAGGTAGAGGTGCTGCAAATGTCTTTGCACTAGTGTGACTAGACAAAAGTCCAATAGCCACGTTTAGGATGCCACTAGGTACACTGAGTGTTTGCTAGTATAATGGCTTAGTTATAATGAGTTGGAGTGTGCAATGCAGGTAGAGGTGCTGCAAATGTCTTTGCACTAGTGTGACTAGACAAAAGTCCAATAGCCACGTTTAGGATGCCACTAGGTACACGGAGTGTTTGCTAGTATAATGGCTTAGTTATAATGAGTTGGAGTGTGCAATGCAGGTAGAGGTGCTGCAAATGTCTTTGCACTAGTGTGACTAGACAAAAGTCCAATAGCCACGTTTAGGATGCCACTAGGTACACTGAGTGTTTGCTAGTATAATGGCTTAGTTATAATGAGTTGGAGTGTGCAATGCAGGCAGAGGTGCTGCAAATATCTTTGCACTAGTGGGACTATAGCAAAGTCCAATAGCCACGTTTAGGATGCCACTAGGTACACTCAGTGTTTGCTAGTATAATGGCTTAGTTATAATGAGTTGGAGTGTGCAATGCAGGTAGAGGTGCTGCAAATGTCTTTGCACTAGTGTGACTAGACAAAAGTCCAATAGCCACGTTTAGGATGCCACTAGGTACACTGAGTGTTTGCTAGTATAATGGCTTAGTTATAATGAGTTGGAGTGTGCAATGCAGGTAGAGGTGCTGCAAATGTCTTTGCACTAGTGTGACTAGACAAAAGTCCAATAGCCACGTTTAGGATGCCACTAGGTACACTGAGTGTTTGCTAGTATAATGGCTTAGTTATAATGAGTTGGAGTGTGCAATGCAGGTAGAGGTGCTGCAAATGTCTTTGCACTAGTGTGACTAGACAAAAGTCAAATAGCCACGTTTAGGATGCCACTAGGTACACTGAGTGTTTGCTAGTATAATGGATTAGTTATAATGAGTTGGAGTGTGCAATGCAGGTAGAGGTGCTGCAAATGTCTTTGCACTAGTGTGACTAGACAAAAGTCCAATAGCCACGTTTAGGATGCCACTAGGTACACTGAGTGTTTGCTAGTATAATGGCTTAGTTATAATGAGTTGGAGTGTGCAATGCAGGTAGAGGTGCTGCAAATGTCTTTGCACTAGTGTGACTAGACAAAAGTCAAATAGCCACGTTTAGGATGCCACTAGGTACACTGAGTGTTTGCTAGTATAATGGCTTAGTTATAATGAGTTGGAGTGTGCAATGCAGGCAGAGGTGCTGCAAATATCTTTGCACTAGTGGGACTATAGCAAAGTCCAATAGCCACGTTTAGGATGCCACTAGGTACACTGAGTGTTTGCTAGTACAATGACTTAGTTATAATGAGTTGGAGTGTGCAATGCAGGCAGAGGTGCTGCAAATGTCTTTGCACTAGTGTGACTAGACAAAAGTCCAAAAGCCACGTTTAGGATGCCACTAGGTACACTGAGTGTTTGCTAGTATAATGGCTTAGTTATAATGAGTTGGAATGTGCAATGCAGGCAGAGGTGCTGCAAATGTCTTTGCACTAGTGTGACTAGACAAAAGTCCAATAGCCACATTTAGGATGCCACTAGGTACACTGAGTGTTTGCTAGTATAATGGCTTAGTTATAATGAGTTGGAGTGTGCAATGCAGGTAGAGGTGCTGCAAATGTCTTTGCACTAGTGTGACTAGACAAAAGTCCAATAGCCACGTTTAGGATGCCACTAGGTACACTGAGTGTTTGCTAGTATAATGGCTTAGTTATAATGAGTTGGAATGTGCAATGCAGGTAGAGGTGCTGCAAATGTCTTTGCACTAGTGTGACTAGACAAAAGTCCAATAGCCACGTTTAGGATGCCACTAGGTACACTGAGTGATTGCTAGTATAATGGCTTAGTTATAATGAGTTGGAGTGTGCAATGCAGGCAGAGGTGCTGCAAATATCTTTGCACTAGTGGGACTATAGCAAAGTCCAATAGCCACGTTTAGGATGCCACTAGGTACACTCAGTGTTTGCTAGTATAATGGCTTAGTTATAATGAGTTGGAGTGTGCAATGCAGGTGGAGGTGCTGCAAATGTCTTTGCACTAGTGTGACTAGACAAAAGTCCAATAGCCACGTTTAGGATGCCACTAGGTACACTGAGTGTTTGCTAGTATAATGGCTTAGTTATAATGAGTTGGAGTGTGCAATGCAGGCAGAGGTGCTGCAAATGTCTTTGCACTAGTGTGACTAGACAAAAGTCCAATAGCCACGTTTAGGATGCCACTAGGTACACTGAGTGTTTGCTAGTATAATGGCTTAGTTATAATGAGTTGGAGTGTGCAATGCAGGCAGAGGTGCTGCAAATATCTTTGCACTAGTGGGACTATAGCAAAGTCCAATAGCCACGTTTAGGATGCCACTAGGTACACTCAGTGTTTGCTGGTATAATGGCTTAGTTATAATGAGTTGGAGTGTGCAATGCAGGTAGAGGTGCTGCAAATGTCTTTGCACTAGTGTGACTAGACAAAAGTCCAATAGCCACGTTTAGGATGCCACTAGGTACACTGAGTGTTTGCTAGTATAATGGCTTAGTTATAATGAGTTGGAGTGTGCAATGCAGGCAGAGGTTCTGCAAATGTCTTTGCACTAGTGTGACTAGACAAAAGTCCAATAGCCACGTTTAGGATGCCACTAGGTACACTGAGTGTATGCTAGTATAATGGCTTAGTTATAATGAGTTGGAGTGTACAATGCAGGTAGAGGTGCTGCAAATGTCTTTGCACTAGTGTGACTAGACAAAAGTCCAATAGCCACGTTTAGGATGCCACTAGGTACACTGAGTATTTGCTAGTATAATGGCTTAGTTATAATGAGTTGGAGTGTGCAATGCAGGTAGAGGTGCTGCAAATATCTTTGCACTAGTGGGACTATAGCAAAGTCCAATAGCCACGTTTAGGATGCCACTAGGTACACTCAGTGTTTGCTGGTATAATGGCTTAGTTATAATGAGTTGGAGTGTGCAATGCAGGCAGAGGTGCTGCAAATATCTTTGCACTAGTGGGACTATAGCAAAGTCCAATAGCCACGTTTAGGATGCCACTAGGTACACTCAGTGTTTGCTGGTATAATGGCTTAGTTATAATGAGTTGGAGTGTGCAATGCAGGTAGAGGTGCTGCAAATGTCTTTGCACTAGTGTGACTAGACAAAAGTCCAATAGCCACGTTTAGGATGCCACTAGGTACACTGAGTGTTTGCTAGTATAATGGCTTAGTTATAATGAGTTGGAGTGTGCAATGCAGGCAGAGGTTCTGCAAATGTCTTTGCACTAGTGTGACTAGACAAAAGTCCAATAGCCACGTTTAGGATGCCACTAGGTACACTGAGTGTATGCTAGTATAATGGCTTAGTTATAATGAGTTGGAGTGTACAATGCAGGTAGAGGTGCTGCAAATGTCTTTGCACTAGTGTGACTAGACAAAAGTCCAATAGCCACGTTTAGGATGCCACTAGGTACACTGAGTATTTGCTAGTATAATGGCTTAGTTATAATGAGTTGGAGTGTGCAATGCAGGTAGAGGTGCTGCAAATATCTTTGCACTAGTGGGACTATAGCAAAGTCCAATAGCCACGTTTAGGATGCCACTAGGTACACTCAGTGTTTGCTGGTATAATGGCTTAGTTATAATGAGTTGGAGTGTGCAATGCAGGTAGAGGTGCTGCAAATGTCTTTGCACTAGTGTGACTAGACAAAAGTCCAATAGCCACGTTTAGGATGCCACTAGGTACACTGAGTGTTTGCTAGTATAATGGCTTAGTTATAATGAGTTGGAGTGTGCAATGCAGGCAGAGGTTCTGCAAATGTCTTTGCACTAGTGTGACTAGACAAAAGTCAAATAGCCACGTTTAGGATGCCACTATGTACACTGAGTGTATGCTAGTATAATGGCTTAGTTATAATGAGTTGGAGTGTACAATGCAGGTAGAGGTGCTGCAAATGTCTTTGCACTAGTGTGACTAGACAAAAGTCCAATAGCCACGTTTAGGATGCCACTAAGTACACTGAGTGTTTGCTAGTATAATGGCTTAGTTATAATGAGTTGGAGTGTGCAATGCAGGTAGAGGTGCTGCAAATATCTTTGCACTAGTGTGACTAGACAAAAGTCCAATAGCCACGTTTAGGATGCCACTAGGTACACTGAGTGTTTGCTTATATAATGGCTTAGTTATAATGAGTTGGAGTGTGCAATGCAGGTAGAGGTGCTGCAAATGTCTTTGTACTAGTGTGACTAGACAAAAGTCAAATAGCCACGTTTAGGATGCCACTAGGTACACTGAGTGTTTGCTAGTATAATGGCTTAGTTATAATGAGTTGGAGTGTGCAATGCAGGCAGAGGTGCTGCAAATATCTTTGCACTAGTGGGACTACAGCAAAGTCCAATAGCCACGTTTAGGATGCCACTAGGTACACTCAGTGTTTGCTAGTATAATGGCTTAGTTATAATGAGTTGGAGTGTGCAATGCAGGTAGAGGTGCTGCAAATGTCATTGCACTAGTGTGACTAGACAAAAGTCCAATAGCCACGTTTAGGATGCCACTAGGTACACTGAGTGTTTGCTAGTATAATGGCTTAGTTATAATGAGTTGGAGTGTGCAATGCAGGCAGAGGTGCTGCAAATGTCTTTGCACTAGTGTGACTAGACAAAAGTCCAATAGCCACGTTTAGGATGCCACTAGGTACACTGAGTGTTTGCTAGTATAATGGCTTAGTTATAATGAGTTGGAGTGTGCAATGCAGGTAGAGGTGCTGCAAATGTCTTTGCACTAGTGTGACTAGACAAAAGTCCAATAGCCACGTTTAGGATGCCACTAGGTATACTGAGTGTTTGCTAGTATAATGGCTTAGTTATAATGAGTTGGAGTGTGCAATGCAGGTAGAGGTGCTGCAAATGTCTTTGCACTAGTGTGACTAGACAAAAGTCCAATAGCCACGTTTAGGATGCCACTAGGTACACTGAGTGTTTGCTAGTATAATGGCTTAGTTATAATGAGTTGGAGTGTGCAATGCAGGCAGAGGTGCTGCAAATGTCTTTGCACTAGTGTGACTAGACAAAAGTCCAATAGCCACGCTTAGGATGCCACTAGGTACACTGAGTGTTTGCTAGTATAATGGCTTAGTTATAATGAGTTGGAGTGTGCAATGCAGGTAGAGGTGCTGCAAATGTCTTTGCACTAGTGTGACTAGACAAAAGTCCAATAGCCACGTTTAGGATGCCACTAGGTACACTGAGTGTTTACTAGTATAATGGCTTAGTTATAATGAGTTGGAGTGTGCAATGCAGGTAGAGGTGCTGCAAATGTCTTTGCACTAGTGTGACTAGACAAAAGTCCAATAGCCACGTTTAGGATGCCACTAGGTACACTTAGTGTTTGCTAGTATAATGGCTTAGTTATAATGAGTTGGAGTGTGCAATGCAGGTAGAGGTGCTGCAAATGTCTTTGCACTAGTGTGACTAGACAAAAGTCCAATAGCCACGTTTAGGATGCCACTAGGTACACTGAGTGTTTGCTAGTATAATGGCTTAGTTATAATGAGTTGGAGTGTGCAATGCAGGCAGAGGTGCTGCAAATATCTTTGCACTAGTGGGACTACAGCAAAGTCCAATAGCCACGTTTAGGATGCCACTAGGTACACTCAGTGTTTGCTAGTATAATGGCTTAGTTATAATGAGTTGGAGTGTGCAATGCAGGTAGAGGTGCTGCAAATGTCTTTGCACTAGTGTGACTAGACAAAAGTCCAATAGCCACGTTTAGGATGCCACTAGGTACACTGAGTGTTTGCTAGTATAATGGCTTAGTTATAATGAGTTGGAGTGTGCAATGCAGGCAGAGGTGCTGCAAATGTCTTTGCACTAGTGTGACTAGACAAAAGTCCAATAGCCACGTTTAGGATGCCACTAGGTACACTGAGTGTTTGCTAGTATAATGGCTTAGTTATAATGAGTTGGAGTGTGCAATGCAGGTAGAGGTGCTGCAAATGTCTTTGCACTAGTGTGACTAGACAAAAGTCCAATAGCCACGTTTAGGATGCCACTAGGTACACTGAGTGTTTGCTAGTATAATGGCTTAGTTATAATGAGTTGGAGTGTGCAATGCAGGCAGAGGTGCTGCAAATGTCTTTGCACTAGTGTGACTAGACAAAAGTCCAATAGCCACGTTTAGGATGCCACTAGGTACACTGAGTGTTTGCTAGTATAATGGCTTAGTTATAATGAGTTGGAGTGTGCAATGCAGGCAGAGGTGCTGCAAATGTCTTTGCACTAGTGTGACTAGACAAAAGTCCAATAGCCACGTTTAGGATGCCACTAGGTACACTGAGTGTTTGCTAGTATAATGGCTTAGTTATAATGAGTTGGAGTGTGCAATGCAGGTAAAGGTGCTGCAAATGTCTTTGCACTAGTGTGACTAGACAAAAGTCCAATAGCCACGTTTAGGATGCCACTAGGTACACTGAGTGTTTGCTAGTATAATGGCTTAGTTATAATGAGTTGGAGTGTGCAATGCAGGCAGAGGTGCTGGAAATATCTTTGCACTAGTGGGACTATAGCAAAGTCCAATAGCCACGTTTAGGATGCCACTAGGTACACTGAGTGTTTGCTAGTATAATGGCTTAGTTATAATGAGTTGGAGTTTGCAGAGGACAGGAGGGTACAGTGGCAGGGTTGTGGGTCTCTGGATAGAGGAATGGAAGCCTGCCTTTCTATTCCCTCCTAATGGGGAAATGCAGCGACGAAATCCCTGACCTTTGCTACACAGACGCTGTCGCTGTTTTCAGGACCTGTCACCTATGGCTCTGACCCTGCCGGTACGAGCCCTTAAAAGGACTGATGAAAAAGTGCTATCCCTATTCTGTCCAGCGCTGTGTATGGAGCGCATACAGCAGTATCGGCGATAGGACAAAGGACGGAGCTGCGCCAGTGATGTCTGACACCAAGGACGCAGAAGAGATAATGGCGTCCGGACGGCCAGATACTCGTTTTTATAATGCAGGGACATGTGACATGGACATCCTATCACACATGCCGTTGCTTCTCTGGCTAAAAGTCCACTTAGCTGTGTGTGTCTGGGATTGGCTGACATGCAGGCCCGCCCCACAAGACGCGTGCGCTTAGGGAAGGAAGACAAGGGAAAAAAAAAAAAATGGCGATCGCCATTATACAAACAGCAGTTATCTGAAGGCGCTGTTCCCGCACACTATACACTGAAATGTCATAATAGTGTGAGTCACAGAGTGACTTACACTATTACAGCGGAAAGCCAGCTAGGAATTAGCTGTTTTTTTTGCTGCTAGAACCGTTCTCGAACGTTTCTAGAACTATCGAGCTTTTGCAAAAAGCTCGAGTTCTAGTTCGATCTAGAACAGGCCCCAAAATCACTCGAGCCTAGAACTGGAGAACCTCGAACCGCGAACCGCGCTCAACTCTAATCAGGAGTTTGGTATTTTTATATAGGGATTTTTCACTGACCACAATCAGTTCCTTTCCTATGCTTTGTATTAAGTTAGTTGGGTCTCACCTTTGCTAATTCTATTTTTCCTATGTGAGTATTGTATTTTTCTATATCACTGTAATCTTTATATGTGGGGGGCTACCTATTCCTTTGGGGACTACTCTGAGGCAAGATAGATTTCCTCATTTCATTCTGTGAGGCGTAGCTAGTTTCTCAGGCTGTGACGTGGTGTCTAGGTTTTTAGGAACGCTCCACGGCTACTTCTAGTTTTGTCAGATAGTCAGGGGATTGCGGTCAGTCCAGGTTCCAACTACTCCTGTATCTAGGTGTTTTTTTAACAATGGGTGTTTTTTGTAATCTTCCATGGTTACCGGATCATAACAGTATAACCGGACTCCAAAAGAAAAAAGGTACTCAAAAGAAGGGAATTTATTTTTTTTATCTCCATTTATTTTTCCTCTTTTTATTTGGGTACTGTGGAAGATTTTTTGTTGACATGGATACAAAGCAGTTGGTTGAGCGTGTTGAGTATCTCTCCTCAGATCCAAGCAATTTCAGCTTACATTAGACAGAATCCTGTCTCAGAACCTCAAATTCCCGTTGCTGAATTTTGCTCGGGGAATAGATCAAAATTTTTGAATTTCAATAACAATTGTTAATTGTTTTTTGCCTATGTCCTCAGGGAGTTCCGTGCAGCAGATTTGGATTGTCATCTCCTTGTTGCGCGGTGACCCTCACGAATGGGCTCTTTCATTGGATCCTAATGATCCGATTCTTGCTAATGTGGATTCCTTTTTCCAGCCCCTGGGATTGTTGTACGATGAACCCAATGTTGTTGATCAAGCAGAAGAAGCCTTGCTGGTTTTGTTTCAGGGTCAGGATCCCGCTGAAGTTTTTGTCAGAAGTTCGGAAAGTGGGCGGTCCTTACCAAGTGGAATGATGATGCACTTGCATCACTTTTTCATAAGGCTCTCGCGGATGCAGTGAAGGATGTTATGGTGGGATTTCCTACTCCTTCTTGTCTTGATGCCTCTATGACTTTGGCCAATTCAGATTGATAGGCGTTTACGTGAGCGAAAACAATGCATTCTGATGTATTGGTTGCGGAACAGTTTTCAGAGCCTATGCAGTGTGATAGAGTGTTTTCTAATGCTGAGCGGCAGGGGTTTAGACGGAGAAATAAGTTGTGTTTCTATTGTGGTGACGTGTCTCACACTATTTCTGTCTGCCCTAGACGGGAAAAGAGATTTGCTCATTCATGTACTATGGGTAATGTGCAACCCAAATTTCTTTTGTCTGTCTCTTTGATTTGCTCTTTAGCCTCATTTTCGCCTATGGCCTTTCTTGATTCAGGAGCTGCCCTGAACTTTATCGATTTTGGTTTTGCTAAGACTTGTGGTTTTCATATGGTATCTTTACAAACTCCTATTCATTTAAGGGGCATTGATGCTTCTCCCTTAGCTGAAAATAAACCCCAGTTTTGGACCAAGGTAACTATAAAGGTTGCGCCAGTTCATCAGGAGGATTGTAAATTTTTAGGATTACACAACTTGCATGATATTTTGGTACTGGGATTTCCTTGGCTACAGACCCATAATCCAGTTCTTGATTGGAGATCCTTGTCTGTGGTTAGTTCGGGTTTTCAATGTGTGCATAATGATCTTTCTGTGCTGTCTATTTCCCCTCCGCCACATGATGTACCTGAATATTTGTCTGATTTTCCTGACGTGTTTAATGAGACTGGTTCTGATTGTTTGCCATCCCCACAGGGAGTGTGATTGTGCCATTGATTTGATGCCAGGTTGCATGTTTCCTAAGGGACGGATCTTCAATCTAACTGTTCCTGAACATCATGCTATGAGTGTAACAGCGTGTCCCTCCCCCGCCTGTGCTCATGGTGTAATAGTCTGTCTCTCCCTGACTGTCCTGTATGTAATACTGGTGGGGGATTGTTTTTTCTTCTCAGCATGGGACTTCTCCAACCACAACTTAGTAAACAGAACAGAGCCCGGACGTTCAAAGTCCATTCATGTATCAAATGTCCAGGGGGAGGTGTGCCCACCTTAGGGGCTGATCCTAGGAGAGAAGAACAATGAGACTCATGTTAGTTCAGTTAGTTGGATCTCGGCTGGAGAAGGATTAGGATACATAGCTGAGGCTGAATCCTAGGGCCTGTGTATGGACTATGGGACATTGAAGATCAGCTGCTACGTGGGATTGTGTTGTCTCAGCCACGCTATCGGATTTAAGGAACACATCTAAGGACTGTTGTTGCATTCTCCTTGGTGTCGGATTGCCCCGGATCTGTTTCCTTTGTGTGGACTCTAAAGAACCATTTGGATATTGGATGTTTTATGTTCCCTGCCTCATTAAATCTTGTTGGATTGTTCATCGGTCTGGTGTCCCTTACTGCTCTGTCGCATGCCCCGTCACAAATTGGTGGCAGTGGCGGGATCAGAGCAGAAAGAATGGAGAACAACGGCCCATCAACGTCTGAAACCATAACCTCAGGATACAGGAGCTGGACTATGTCAAATCTTAAAACAAAGGCCCGTGAATTAGGAGTTGGCTACTAAGGATTCTCCAAGGAGCAACTAATTGAGGCTTTGGAAAACGCTTGCTTGCAAGATGGCATCGAGGAACAATTTCCACAGCAAGGACAGGAAAGACGGGAGCTGGAGGTAAATACCCAAAAAAGTCAATGGGTTGTGTGGTAGGAGGAGGATATGGCACTGCTGGAAGATTAGGTCACCATTGAATATAAGATGGTTGCTATTCGCAGGGTAAAGGGTAAAGCTAGGCTAAAGCAGACGGCTGTAGCCTGAAAACCACAGCTGGCAGCTTTACCGTGGTTGGGGATCCAATGTGGAGGTCCCCCCAGGCTCTTTTTTTATAATTATTTTATAAATATTAATAATTACACAAAAAAAGTAGGGTCCCCCCCAAATTGGATCACCAGCCAAGGTAAAGCGGACAGCTGTGGTCTGGTATTCTCAGGGTGGGAAGGTCCATAGTTATTGGGCCTTCACAGCCTAAAAATAGCAGGCCGCAGGCACCCCAGACATGGCGCATCCACTAGATGCGCCAATCCTGGCGCTTCACCCCAGCTCATCCCGTGCCCTGGTGCAGGGGCAAACGGGGTAATAAATCAGGTTGATACTAGCTGTAAAGTCACCTGAGATCAAGCCCAGCAGTTTGTGATGTCATGGCGTCTATTAGATACCCAACATCAGAAACTGTCAGTACTAACAAAAA
Organism: Anomaloglossus baeobatrachus; assembly: GCF_048569485.1. Taxonomy (NCBI): domain Eukaryota; kingdom Metazoa; phylum Chordata; class Amphibia; order Anura; family Aromobatidae; genus Anomaloglossus; species Anomaloglossus baeobatrachus. Next base: position 163,681,443 of record NC_134357.1, read on the forward strand.
AAATCGACAAAAGAAATTTATTTGAAAAAACAGTTCCCAAAACATTCCCTCTTTCACCAATTTATTGTAAGAAAAAAAATAAAGGGGTCCCACGACGACTCCGGACCCTCTAGAATATGGGGGGAGACACTCAGGGAACGTATCCCCCAATTTCTAGGAGTGCAGACCCTTCATGTGAGGAGTGTGGGTGCAATGAATCTGCACTCACTCTCCCCGGGTCCACAGCAGCAGAGTTCATGTCGTAATGGTTGCTACCAAAGCTGCAATGCCCTGCTCATGAGGTAAGGGCATGCCTAATCAGGAGAACTACTCTACATTTCCAAATATTGGTATTTGCTATTATTGCTATTCCACCTACTATATATTGGGGATAGGATCTTGGAGATGAAATACCCCTTTAAGTCCAGTTATCCAGCTGAATGAATACTTAACAACAGAGCTCACTATTTAGATGTGTTTTCTTGTGGGGTATAACGGACTCTCATGTTTGGTAGTCGTTCAGCAGGGAAACTATAAAAGCAAATCCCTCCATTTGGAAATGTAGTATATAGCTCTCCTGATCAATTATGTTCCTTACCTCATGAGCAGGGCATTGCAGTAATAATAATAATTTATTCATTTATATAGCGTTATTAATTCCATAGCGCTGTATGTCTTTGGAGTGTGGGAGGAAACCGGAGTAGCCAGAGGAAACCCACACAAACACGGGGAGAACATACAAACTCCTTGCAGATGGTGTCCTTGGTGGGAATTGAACCCAGGACCTCAGCGCTGCAAGACTGCAGTGCTAACCACTGAGCTATCATGCCGCCCATTTAGCTTACAGATGCATAACCACCACTCACTGTGTCTGAACACAGGAAGCTGAGCTGACAGCCTCTCTGTGCATGCGGCAGCGTCCATTGTGAAGGAGAGGGCCATGGGGGGATCAACGCTGCACAGGTACCGTGGGACAACGGGGAACACCGGTGGAGTTATAGGGGGTGACCTGGCAGGGCCTGGGGAGGAGTTTTCTGTCGCATGTGTCATGGCACATGCGACAGAAATCAGAGGAGTAGGGTGAATGCGGCCGGCACGCTGCTGTGCACGCGGCCATCTTGGATTTCTGGGAGGGCATCAGGGGGGGCACTTTGGCGACACCGGGGGACCGGAGGGGACCGGGGAGGAGATTTATCCTGTTTGTTCATGCCAGATGGGAGCTAAATAATTTTTTACCGACACTGTCATTTACTGTAACATGATCATCGGTATGCGGTGTATACCTGTGATCACGTGAGCGGGGACCAGAAAAACCGTCCTGAATCATGATCTCCAGGGTCTCAGCTAGCCCTGAAACCTCGGAGATTTTCTGACGCTGGGGGGCGCTATTCACTTATTTCTGCCTGCTGTTTATAAACGGCAGATCAAAATAAGGCTACATTAACACGACCGATCCATTTTTGTGGTCTGCAAAAAACAGTCAGTTTTTTTTCACGGGTGCATCCGTGTGGCATCCGTTCCCGTTCCGTAGACGGTCCGTATGTCATCTGTTTGTCATCCGAGTGCCTTCCGTTTTTTTTGTGTACTGCAAAAAAACTGATGGAGGGAAAATACATAAATTTACCCAGGATCCATAGCTTCAACCTACATGAGACGATCACATGTTCACTCCAGTGCCATTTTCTACTGCTTTTCACAGCGTAGAGCGCTCTGGTGATTTTCTTGTGCTTGTACACTTCATATCAGTCTTTTCTGTCATTATAATGGCAGAAAGACACATAATGTCCCACTCTCCTGCATTTTGTAATTTTGCACCCTTTGGTGCCTTTCATGTAGCACTAAGGGGTGCTTAGCTTTGTATTTAGCCAAAAAAATGAAAAAAAAATGACGTGGGGTTCCCCTATTTTTGTAGCCAGCTAGGGTAAAGCAGACGGCTGCAGCCTGCAGACCACAGCTGGCAGCTTCACCTTGGCTGGTAATCCAAAACTGAGGGCACCCCACGCTGTTATTTTAAATTAAATAAATAATTTTTAAAAAAAAGCACGTAGGGGTCCCCCCAAAATTGGATCATCAGCCAAGGTAAAGCAGACAGCTGGGGTCTGATATTCTCAGACTAGGGAGGTCCATGGTTATTGGACTCTCCCCAGCCTAAAAATAGCAGGCCGCAGCCGCCCCAGAAGTGGCGCATCCATTAGAAGCGCCAATCCTGGTGCTTCGCCCCAGCTCATCCCGTGCCCTGGTGCGGTGGCAAACAGGGTAATATATGGGGTTAATACCAGATGTGTAATGTCACCTGGCATCAAGCCCTGGGGTTGGTGAGGTCAGGCGTCTATCAGATACCCGACATCACCAACCCAGTCAGTAATAAAAAAAAATAGACGACAAACACATTTTTATTTGAAAAAACACTCCCCAATACATTCCCTCTTTAACCAATTTATTAGAAAGAAAAACAAATCCAGGTCTGGTGTAATCCAAGGGGTTGCCATGACGATCCACACTGTCCCAGTCAATGAAGAGCAGGATGTTCCCCATTGGCTGGGAGAGCAATGCAGTGACTTGAGCTAACATCAGTAGGTCAGCCCAGGTCACTGCAGGGGATGACAAGTGCTGCTGTCAGCGAGGTACATTACCTGCGCTGATCTCCTGCACTGCTGACAGCACCTGTCACTGAGTTCAATGACCTTCACAGCCAAGTATCGCGAGAGGCCCGTGACGTCACCGCTAGTCAGTCTCGGGTCGGAAGCGAGAGAAGGTGATATGACAAGCGGCGGCCATGGAGGACAGTGACAGGGCTAAGGTCAGGACTTCATCACCGCAGGTAAGCCGAGCGGGACCATGTGTGCAGAGTGCCAGGTGGGCGGAGCCTAGCGGAGTAATGTGTGCAGAGTGCCAGGTGTGCAGAGTGCCAGGTGGGCGCAGCCTAGCGGGGAAATGTGTGCAGAGTGCCAGGTGGGCGAAGCCTAGCGGGCCATGTTTGCAGAGTGCCAGGTGGGCGGAGCCTAGTGGGACCATGTGTGCAGAGTGCCAGGTGTGCAGAGTGCCAGGTGGGCGGAGCCTAGCGGGGAAATGTGTGCAGAGTGCCAGGTGGGCGGAGCCTAGCGGGACCATGTGTGCAGAGTGCAAGGTGGGCGGAGCCTAGCGGGACCATGTGTGCAGAGTGCCAGGTAGGCAGAGCCTAGCGGGGTAATGTGTGCAGAGTGCCAGGTGGGCGGAGCCTAGCGGGACCATGTGTGCAGAGTGTCAGGTGGGCGGAGCCTAGCGGACCATGTGTGCAGAGTGCCAGGTAGGCGGAGCCTAGCGGGACCATGTGTGCAAAGTGCCAGGTGGGCGGAGCCTAGCGGGACCATGTTTGCAGAGTGCCAGGTGGGCAGAGCCTAGCGGGATAATGTGTGAAGAGTGCCAGGTGGGCGGAGCCCAGCGGGACCATGTGTGTAGAGTGCCAGATGGGCGGAGCCTAGCAGGGTATTGTGTACAGAGTGCCAGGTGGGCGGAGCCTAGAGGGACCATGTGTGCAGAGTGTCAAGTGGGCGGAGCCTAGCGGGACCATGTGTGCAGAGTGCCAGGTGGGCGGAGACATGTGTGCTGGCAGCGGAGTGCGAAGTGGGTGGAGCCTAGCGGGGTCATGTGGCGCTGAGGACATCAGTGTCGTGGACTGCATGGCTGGGGACAGGTGAGTGTGAGTGTGTGTGTGTGTGTGTATGTATGTGTACATGCCGCGTGCAGGAGGGGGCGGAGCGAGCTGAGCGGGGAAGTGTCGGCTTCCTGCACACGTAACTAGGATAAATATCGGGTTACTAACCAAACAGCTTTGCTTGGATACCCAATGTTTATCTTGGTTACCAGCTTCTGGCAGGCTGCCAGCGATGGCTCCTGCACACTGTAGCTGTAAAAAGCCCTGCTTTTTGCTGCTAGAACCGTTCTCGACTGTAACTAGAACTATCGAACTTTAGCAAAAAGCTCGAGTTCTAGTTCGATCTAGAACAGCCCCCAAAATCACTCGAACCGTGAACTAGAGAACCGCGAACCGCGCTCAACTCTAGTCAATACTCAGATCTTTTGTCTCTAGACCTCTCTATACAGATTAAAATATATTTAGGAAACCCCTTTGCCTTTCCTCGATTGTTTTGTCTCTGATGCACTGGAAGATGATATATCAGACGGTGAAGTAAATTCTGTAATCCAATTTACGTAAATTTCGTAAACCTTTACGTAAATGTCTTGACTCTTTAGACCTGCATTTTATAATTTTAGAGAACAATTTGCACCAATAATGGCTAAAACTTAGGGCAATGGGGATGAGCCAGGTAAAGTTCCAGAATTGTCATATCTAATGGATTTTGGCTGCTATTTTTAGGTTGGGGGGCACAATAAGGCCTCACCAGCCCGAGAATACCAGCTTCCAGCTGTCAGCTTTATCATGGCTGGGTATCAAAATTGAGGGGGACCACAAGTCATTTTTTAAATTATTTATTTATTTTATTTTATTTTTAAAAAAGCCACATACGATTCCTCTTATTTTTGATGCACAGCCAAGATAAGCTCATGGCTGAGGGCTGCAGCCTGAAGCCATATGCTTTATCTGTGCTGGGTATCATAATATAGGGGGACCCTATAGTAATTTTCTTATTTAATTATTTTTACAGCAACAGAGATGCACACACAGTGCCTCTGATTGGTTGCAGTCAGACACACAGATGTCACACAAGGTGGGGGCGTGTCTGATTGCAACTAATTAGAGATGTGGGACTTCTAGTGGGTGGGAGAAGCAGTGAAAATACATGAAGGATATAGAGTAGCCCTAAAAGTACTGTTAGAGCCATGTGGAGACTTAGTAAGTATAACGTGCCTGCTACAATCCCCCTATCCCTTCTACCATCATTTTAAAGTGCTGGGTTCTGATATCCATAACCATATATGGAGGCTGGCGTCTTGCCAGATATCCAGGATCAATTCTGAGCCCGAACCTGAAACCTGGTTGGACCTGCCAATCCCAAATATCTGCAAGTCTGCCCATAAGTGGTTAACACATATAATTCAGGGATGTCTCTCTTGTCAAGGTCCAATCTGTTGTTTGTTTGCTATGCTTGTTTAAGCAGCAGGATTTATCATTGCTTGGACTACAATGTCATGTGCATTGCATTCCGACACTCCCCTCCTCTGATTGGCACCTAACTGTGAATGTAAGATCTCTACAGAGAGCCTGGTGTGGATGGGCCAGCTCTCTTAGCTCTGCTGCATTGCTAAACCCAAAAATTACGATTGTGTCATAATGGCTGCATCCAGTAATCTAAGTGATACATCATTGGATTCAGAATCTCCTTGCCTAGAAGAGGTAGCAAAAAACTGCAGACAGATACCCAGACAATGGTTATTAGTTCAAAGGGTAAGTCTATCTCTACTCTACTTGTCCATACTGTCTGTTGATGTAGAAAAAGCCTTCTAAAGAGTCCACTGGGGGTTTATGGAAGATTTGCTGTGTCAGAATGGAGTTGGGCCTCTCTTCTTACAGATGATCTCAGCTTTGTATAAAGGTCACAGAGCTTGAGTTCAAGTTAATGGAACATTATGACTGATGTTTAAAGAGTAGAACTGGAACCAAACAAGGCTGCTCGCTTTCTTGTCTTCTGCACTTGGCTAATGCCATATGGAATAATATCAATATCCACAGGGTTAATTTAGACTCCAAGTCATATAAAACAGCTTCTAATGCAGATGATCTCCTTTTTATATTTGAACCTCAGATTTTGTTACCTGCTCAAATGAAGGAGTTTGATCGATTTGGCATCTTAAGTAATTTTAAAGTGTATTATTCAAAAACAGGGCCCTAAATATTTTACTTCCTCAGGAAGAAGTCCTACAGATAATAATAATTTTTCCTTTATGTGGAAAATAGAGGCATTTAAGTTTTTGGGAGTGCTCATCCCTTCTAATCCCTCTACAATTTTTTTAACGCAATCATCAGTTACTTTTAAATCGTACATTTAAAGAAAACCAACCCCCAGGTTTTTGCCCTATAAACTAGAGGCAGTGCCATAATGGCACTAGGATGCTGATTAACATGACATGTTTATTTGTAAGTTTGATTGCAGAATAATCCTTGTTCAAACATTCAAAACTTACATAATTTGTGCACAAGCTTATGCACTGGGGCAGGATTTTGTCTCTTGAGTCCTTTGTAATGATTCCTCCTCCTGCTTTGACTGCTTTTCTTTGATTAAATTTTGCACCTGTGCTACCATTACCACTGTTGGCTGTGCATGCGCATTGTTATTGTATTGTCTTCAATAAATGGGCCCAGAATCAGTACATGCGTGTACTTCGATCTCTGGCGCCATTTTTTTGAAGACGCTGTGCAAATGAATGAGCGGTGGCGCCGCATGTGCAGATTTAATCATTTTTTCCATCAACACATGCGCTGTTGCTGCTCATAGCCATTTTGACAGTGTACTCAGGAAAGTGGCACCGGAGATTGCGGTACACATATGCACTGATTCCAGTGTCATTTTATTGAAGACAACGTCACATAACAATGTGCACACACAACCAGCAGTGATAATGGTGGCAGTGGTGCAAAATTTAAATAAAGAAAAGGAGGCAAAACCAGAGGAGGAATCATTGCAGAGGATCCAACTGACAAAGTCCTGCCCTGATGCTCAAGCTTGTGCACAAATTACATCGTTTCTGAAGGTTTGAACAATGATTATTCTGCAAACAAGCCTTGAATATCACAACTAAAGGCGTCATTTTAATTAGCATCCTAGCCCTACCTCTAGTTTACAGTACAGAAACCTGGTGCTTGTTTCCCTTTAATGATCCTATGTCTTATAGTAAGATGAAGATATCTTGGTTCGGAATGATGAATACTATCAAAATTGATTTCTTGCCTCATTTCCTGTATATTTTTCAAGCTGTTCCTATTTCTCCTCCCCACAGTTTTTTTGTAAGCTACGATTCACTCTAGTCAGGTTCATCTTGAGTAGAATGAGACCTAGGATAGGCACCTAGGATAGGCATGCAGACATTAACTTGCCCTAAATCCTTGTGCTGAATGAGTCTTCTTAACTTTAAAAGCTACTTTCATGCTGCTATTCTATTTAGATGGGTAGTTTGAAATTTTCATTTAGCTTTTAAACAATGGGTTGATCTGGAACAGCAGGGTTTGTCTATTCCACTGAAACATCTACCATAGCTTCCCACGATAAATGGTCTTTTGAAGGATGGCCTATCATCTCTAACTAGAGAGACATTTAAAACCTGTTACTCACTCAGGAGTAAAGTATTTCCTGATAAAACAATAAAAAGCCCACTCACATCACTCTTTTACAACCCCTCATTTCAGCCAGGTTACATGTGTAAGTCTTTTCTCAGCTGGAGAGTAGTGGAGGATATCCGTTTGTCTCATGTGCTTGAAGGCGGTAGGTTACCCTCATTTGTTTCTTTTCAGGAGCCATTACCACACATTAGACTGTAGTGTTGTGAATATTTATAGTTACAATAATTTTTATTTTCTTAGAAACTTTATACTCTACTCGTAACTTTGTCTGTTCCCATCTTTATTTAAAAATTGTTTTTACAAGATTCTTAGGCATGTAATATCTTTGATATGCAATGGGCTAATTAGAGAGTGCAATTTGGGTAAATTCCAACTCCAAAAGGCTTGGGAAAAGTATATTAGGAAGTTTTTTTAGTCCCACTGGATTGGGACAAGAGTTTCCTATTCACTCATAAACTGTCTTTTGCATGCACAGCTCAGAAAAAGAATTATAGAATCATTACAAGGTGGTATCTTTACCCATCTAAGCTACATGTGATTTTTCCTACAGTCTCTGTTAGATATTGGTGACATTTAATGGATATGGGCTGCTTCATATTTGGTGGAATTGGGGTAAGATCAAACCCTTTTTGGAGAAAATATTCTCGAATTACCACTTGATTACTGGAAATAGAATTTTAGAGAGTCCTCAAATTGCTCACCTGTCTATTTTACCTTCATTAATAGAGTATGACAAGAAAGACATTTTTCACTTTTGCTTAACTGCTGATTGTGCAAGGATTTCTATTTACTGGAAATCGTCCCAGACTTCTACTCCAGTAGATTGATATAATGAGATGGTTACTATTTTCAGGATGGAGGAACTTTCTGCTGAAAATAACGGTACCTATTATTACGCGCTGTGCCTGCAGTCTTTTAGACAAAGAAAGCAGGGGGGGGAGTTAATCACCCACTGCCTGCATTTCTCCACTAAGAGGAAAGTTTGTGTGTGTTAGAAAGCAGGGGGGTTGATAGAGCCCACACAGACGCAGCTGCTGTCTTTGTTCTGTGGAGGAGAAGGGGGGTCAGTGTGTGTGTTGGCCATTGCCCACCGGCTGCTTGAGAAAGAGCAGAGATCGAATTATATAGCTACGTCCCTGCTGTCTTTTAGCTGAGAAGCAAGGGGGGTGGAGGAGTGAAGAGGCAGACACCAGGGGTTAAAACAGCGCAGCTCTTTGCAGTGAAGAGAAAGGAGGGGTCAGTGGGGTAACATACAGGAGATGGCTGCAACCTTTGTATAGTAAAGCAAACAGAGTTGTAATGATTTGAAAGAAAGACAAGTGTTATTTTGGTTTAAATTGGAACAGAACCTGACGGGTTTATGCATTTTTTGGTGTTTTCAGTTGAGTTGTTTTCTTTTTGAACAGAAGTATGAGAACTAGCGATTCCCCTGTGTTGCGGATGACACAGCCACTGTTTGTTGGATATTAAATATTAAATAGTGAATATTGAATATTGGATAGATAATAAACGAGGCGGGAAGGGTTCTGTTAACTTAAAGTGGAATTAGCGTATTCCCCTGCGGTTCAGGCGCATGTCACTGTCTGCGTGGCAGACGAGGCGGGAAAGAATTTCACTTTAGTTAAGGTAAGGGTGCTGGAGTTAGCGGATTCTCCTGCGTATTAGACGCGAGTCACTGTCAGCGCATTACAAACGCGGACGAGGCGAGAAAGGACTCCGTTGGAACGGCCGGTCCAATTAAGCACTATGTATACTCTGTTCAGAAGGAAAACGGTTCTTCCGGAGGATGCCGAGAGCGCTAGTATTCTAGTTGGAAAACGAGAAGGGAAAAAATATACAAAAAATTGTAAGAAATTGTGTAAAATTGTTGGATTACCACCAGGTGGCAGGCTGCAGCCCAGTGTATGGAAGTCTATATTGACCGCCAATAAGGGGATACTTGAAGATAATAATCTGTTAGATACAGCAAGGGCTTGGTTTCGGACAGCTGCGGTGTTACAGAAAGAGGGCTGGCAGGAGATTGAAGTGGACCAAGGAGATGTTAAACTGTATGGTTATGTTTTAAGTGAAAAATCAAAGGTTCAAGTCATAGATTTACAAACCTCATTTCCGCCATCTTACAATAGTTCCGCGGCCGATTCAGGCGTTGGTCCAGGTGGATGGACCTGTTTGTGATTGCCAAAATCCTGATTATTGTGGTGTTTGTTATAATTGTGGAGGACAAAGACCTCATTCACTGCCTGCTATAGCTTACAGTCCCCCCCTTTACCCCCCTTTGCCTGTTGCTGTTTCTGACGTCACTAAATGTCTTCCTTCAACTGTGACCCATTGTTCTCCTTCTCTAGGAGCTGCTGTATCCGGTATTAACCAAACCCCTCCTTTGCATGCTGTAATGCAAACTAGTTTAGAGCCCTTAAAAGTAACGTCCCTGGCACCGCCCGTAGCTTCTGCCCCTCCCAGTACACCCATAGTGTCCCAACATGGCAATACTCCCGGAAGTCAGATGCCTGGAACTTCCTGTGGTGGCCATCTTGCTACACCTCATAAACCACAATTACTTTGTCCAGTCATCACCCCAGCCGGCACCTATTATAGCCCGGTGCCTGAACCCGGTTTGCTTTGTCCCAATCTTTCAGCATCCTCAGTGGCACCTCCAGTTTTGCAACCTCATAGGCCCCTACCACATACTACCCGTTCTGCACTGTCACATGAGCTAATTGATCTGGATCCACCCGGACAGGAGGGTGTTACTTATGCACAGGATGGTGTGGCTTATGATAACCCCCATACAGATGGAGGATCACAGGATTCATTTTCTACCATATCCGAGGAGTGGGACCCTGTGTTTCAGCGTTATTATGCCTGTGCCAATGGCACACTCCTCCTCTCAGTTGGAAAAGGAGACATTACTACCATGTCTGTAGGAGCTGTGGTTAATCCTGCCAATGGCCACCTGCACCACAGTGGTGGCCTAGGTGCTCGCATAGTCAAGGCTGGAGGCGAATCTATTCAACGTGATTCAGAAGCCCTAGTACGTACACAAGGCCCTGTCCAACCAGGACGTATTGCTATTACAGGCCCAGGCAACCTGCCCTGCAATCTAGTCATTCATGCAGTTGGCCCACTCTATGATTCCAATCAACATGACACCAGTTGCCGGATCCTCCGAGAGGCAGTCGAAGCAGCCATTCTACACGCTTCCCAGGCCTCTCAGGCCCAGATGCCTTTACGGTCAATGGCCTTGCCCGCCATTTCGGCTGGAATTTTCGGATTCCCTATCCGAGCTTGTGCAAACGAGATTGTTAAAACCATAATGCCCCTAATCCATAGCCAGATGTTGAATTTGCAAGAAATTCGTCTAGTCGGAAGTTTGGAAGCGACTGTTAAAGCACTCCAGGATGCCCTCCAAGGATATGTTCGCCCATCCAAACCCACTATCATCTCCAGGAAACTAGCTATTATGGTTGAAGATGCAAGTGATGATCAAGTACCAGTCCGGACACAGAAAGCCGTACTTGATAAGGACGACTCAGAACCCTTGATGTACATAAAGTTTACTCCTGGACAGGCAGCTACCTTAGTCTCCACACTGCCAGACCCAGAGGCCCAACCTATGCCATTTTACCGCCGTATCGTACAGATCCAGAAGATGTACGCAGCTACATGGCAAGATTTAATGTCATTTGCCCAAATTAAAGCAGGAGACTCTTATTGGCCAGTCATGGAAGGGGCCCTGAATGATTCTCGCCTGTCTTCTGAAGAAACCTGGCCATCCGGTGTCACTTTTTGTGAACAGTTGAAATCCTGGGCACAAGATCGTTTATCTGATCAAGCTACCAGCCTTAAGGATGTGACTCAAGATCAAGCAGAGTCAGTTGAAAAATACGCTTCCAGACTCACCCAGATGTTCGCAGACCTCGGATTCTCACAACAGATTAAACCACAGGCTCAGCTTTTGTCACAAGCCTTTGTCGCTGGCCTGAGGGAGGAGCTTAGGAATAATATAATGAAGACTCGCCCGGAAATTGAAAATGCTACCATGACAGATGCTATTATTATTGCAAAAAGCTTCCAGAAGAATATGAAACCCTCCAAGAAGGCGATGGTTGTCCTGGCGGAAGAGGACTCTGAGAACCCTCAATACGTTATGTCTAATGTATCACCATTTCCTACGCAAGTGTACCCTCCCGCTATCTATCAGACTACGGCCGAACATTCAACACAATTTCAAAACTACCCTGATCGGAGAGGATTCCGAGGCCCTTGTTTCCGATGCGGAAGGGATGGACATATCCAACGTGATTGTCGAACACCATCCAATAGGTGCTATCCTCGGAATGTCGATAATCGGCAACCAAGAAGACAATACCCACCACTTGAACAAGGTGATCGAGCTCAGGCCCAACAACAGCCACAATGATGGTCAGGCACGCCTGAACCTACCATGGCTTCTACCACAAGTGCCTTTTCTCCTTGCTCCGCAGTCACCCTACTGGTAGATGAGAACCCAATCAAATTCATGGTGGACACAGGTGCGGCCAAAACTGTTATTAGACAACAAGACTTACCATTGTCAGTTCCTCTTACTTCAGACACTTTTACTTGTGTTGGTGTAGATGGAACACCAACTGAAAACCAACTTACAGTGCCGGTCCCAATTGGTCCTTTCCCTGAAGTTTTGACCAGACTCCTGGTGTCGCCTACCTGTCCCATTAATCTTCTGGGTGCCGACCTCTTACACCGTTTCCGAGCCAACATCAATTTCGACTCCGATGGCATGACGGTAACTTTCTACAATCCCAATACACCGGTGGGAATTGAAGACGTGTGTATTGTCTCAGCATTGCCTATGATGCTCTTGTATCGAGACGATCCCTTGTATGGAATACCTGACAGTGCTATAGCTCTTATACCACAGTCTCTATGGTCAACGGGTCCCGAAGATGTTGGTCGTCTGCAAGTACCTCCCGTTATGGTGCGTCTTAAAACTGGGGCCCAGCTACCTCGAGTGCCGCAATATCCTCTGAAATCCATCCAGGAAGAATCACTCAAACTGCAAATATCAGCTCTCCTTGAAAACGGGGCCCTCATTTGCTGTGTTTCGCCATGCAATACGCCGTTGTTTCCTGTCAAAAAGAAGACGTCTAAAGGAGAAGCTCCTAAGTTTCGGTTAGTGCAAGATTTGAGGGCCGTCAATGCTGCTACTCTGTTGGAAACCCCAGTGGTACCTAATCCACATACTCTTCTTGGACAGATCCCACCTTCAGCGACCGTTTTCACTGTCATTGATCTCGCCAACGCTTTCTTTAGTGTACCTCTACATCCAGACTGTCAATATCTGTTCGCTTTTACCTTTCAAGGAGGCCAGTATACATGGACAGTCATGCCACAAGGAGCACAAAACAGTCCCAATCAGTTTACTCAAGCAATGTCTATCATTCTCTCACCATGGCAGCAAGAGCATCCAGAAGTGGATCTTTTACAGTATGTGGATGATCTACTCCTCTGTGCTGGGAGTTAACAAGACTGCTACGACTTCTCCGTATCTTTGCTCCAGTTCCTTGCAGCCCAAAATTGTAAGGTCTCTAAAGCAAAGGTTCAGTGGTGCCAACCCAAAGTCGTATTCCTTGGTCATTGTATTTCACCAGGCTGTAAGCATCTTACGGAGGACAGGAAAGCGGCCATTGATGCTTTATCTTTTTTCAGAAATATCAAACAACTGCAAGCCTTCTTAGGCCTCATCACTTATTGCAGACAATGGATACCAGACGCTTCCAGGATCATGCAACCGTTGTACGATGCTGTCAAGACCAATCATATCACATACAACGACTCTCCTGAGGATTATGACAAACGAAATTGGGCTTTCGAGAAACTCAAAGACGCCATCTTAACAGCCCCAGCATTAGGCCTTCCGAACTATGCTTTGCCATTTACTCTTTTTCTTCATGAGATCGATGGCCATGCCTCTGGAGTGTTAACACAAGACCATGGCTCCAGAAAACGCCCAGTTGGATACTACTCTTGCAGACTTGACCCTGTGGCAAGGGCCTCGCCCACCTGTCTTCGTGCGGTCCATGCTGCACATCTTCTTCTTGACAAAACGGCCGACATTACCCTTGGCCACCCCACGGTGGTTCAAGCACCCCATGATTTGAAGGCGATTCTTGACCAGACTCAACCAAGACACCTGTCCGCCCAACGTCACCTTCGTCTTCAGTGCTCCCTACTATTTCCTGACAACGTTACTCTACAGCGATGTACTACCTTGAATCCTGCCACTCTTCTTCCGCTTTCTAGGGGGGACTACCCCATATGTCAGCATGAAGCCCATGAACGCTGCAGCTCCTGCGACATGGTTGACGTCCCTGTTTGCAGCCATGATTGCTTAAAGGAGATGGAAAAGGAAACTACTACACCTTGTCAAGTATCTGAAACACCTTTGCCAGATGCAGACCTTACTTTGTGGACAGATGGTTCTCGGTACGGGGATGGCGGCAAGTTCTACACGGGATTTGCTGTGACCACTCTGGATCAGCCAATTACATCGGGAGCCATACCATCCCACATGTCAGCACAAGAAGCAGAATTGGTAGCTCTCATCAAGGCATGTGAAGCGGCAGAAGGGAAAAGAGTCAACATCTATACTGACAGCAGGTATGCCTTTGGGGTTGTACACGATTTTGGACTGCTATGGTTGCACAGAGGACTCATTAACTCAACTGGAACTCCAGTGAAGAATGCGGTACTTGTCCAGAGACTGTTGCAGGCAGTTCAGATGCCCAGAGAAATAGCTGTCATGAAGGTCAGAGCGCATGGACGGCTGGACAGCCCAGAAGCACTTGGCAATCATTATGCTGATGAACTAGCGAAGACGGCAGCACGAGAGAAACCGGAAGAATTGGCGGATATTCTACTTATGGTAATAACCAGGACGGGGAAGACTACACAGCCAGAAGACTCAGGCAATAAAGTGGGGAGGACTCCATATGATAAACTCATATCGGAACAGATCCATGCTCCATATGATGAAAGACAAGAATGGAAGAAGATGGGAGCCAAAGTGGATTGGAAACTTTGGAAGCTCAAGGGTCGAGTCTGTTTACCAAGAAGAATGTTCCCTGCAGTAGTAGCATGGGCCCATGGTTGTACGCACAGAGGGAAGAATCAAATGTTGGCACTCATCCAGAAGTTCTACTACGCACCAGGAATTTCCTCAGCAATATCCGCGTACACCAGAAGCTGCCAGACTTGCATAACATGTAATCCTGCACGAACAGAGAAGACACCACAAAAACATTTGGCGAAGACCCTTTATCCATTCCAAAGGATACAAGTGGACCACATTCAACTACCCAAAGTGGGGAAGTTCGAGTATGTTTTGGTAGTTGTCGACATCTTTTCCAGTTGGCCTGAGGCCTACCCGTAGTCAACATGACTGCTAGAGTCACAGCTAAACGGCTCATCACAGAAACCGTGTGCAGGTTTGGAATGCCAGAAGTCATCGAAAGTGATCAAGGACCAGCCTTCACAGCTAACATTTACCAAGAACTGTGGAATATGCTTGGAGCAAGTCTCGGACTGCATACTCCGTATCATCCACAGAGCAGTGGTAAAGTGGAAAGGATGAACTCAACTCTGAAAACCAAACTGCTCAAGGCCTCACAAGACAGTGCACTGCCCTGGACAGAACTTCTCCCTATAGTCCTGTACCATGTCAGAAACACCCCAGTTACAAAACGATTCTGCTAGAATAAACTGTTAGAAGAGAGGACTTAGAGAACCTTGGGACATGGGAAAGTCCAACTACAAAGGGTGAGGACTCGCCTAGGAGTCCTTGGTCTCAAACCGGTGAAAAAAACTACTTCCCCTTTCCGCCCATGCCTCAATGTTCAGTTAGGCAGGTTTTTCAACAGATCTTTCTACCTCTCTTCCTAAGGGAACACAGTACCCTTAGAATTCAGAAATGGCAGAAGTAAGTCTTTAGGGGGGACTGTTGAGGATAAAGAATTGAGTATCCAAAAATACTTAATTCAGCCATTTCATAGACTCAGGTATATAGTTTAGTAAGATGTAAACTAACACACATATCTATGCATGTCTTTGTTCTCTTTTATTCTTTTACTAATACGTTTATATAAGTATATTGCATATTCAGTGTATTTTCCTTAGACTCAGTATATACTAGGATATATATATATATATATATATATATATATATATATATATATATATATGTATAGCTTGAAGATGGCTGCTATTTCCTGTCCTGCACCCAAGACAGATGGCCAAAAGAAATTCCTGGAGTCTGGACTGACCAATCCAAGGAGGATATGCAGATCTCTCTACGTCATGAAGCCCTGACCTACGATACTTGATTGGACTAAAACTTTTGTTTACACCCCTTTTATTTCGTGGTCTAATTGTCCGATTATAAAGATCTCAGTCTTGCCTCAGCCTTGGTCGTGAGAGGAAGAGTTATAATTGATTTCCAATTAATTATTATTCTTTTTCGCCATGCACACACGATATCTTTAATTTGGAACAACGGTCAGATCGGAAAAAGGGATCACTTGTATCCCATCTTCAACAGAACCTCCAAAAAAAATTAAGTTAATCTTGAGTAGAGATTTATAGTATCCTAAAAAGATGAAAACATCACCTGCATATAGGGTAGCTAGCCTCCTAAAATGAGAAAATATTGCCATGACCTTCATATTAATTCCAACAATAGAGAAATACCGTATTTTTCGCTTTATAAGACGCACCTGATTATAAGACGCACCCCCAAATTTGGTGAAGGAAAAGAGAATTATTTTTTTTTAATGTTAAATGGGGTCCATCTTATAATGCCAGTGTCCCTCTAACAAATCATATAGGGTATATGTCCCTCATAGCCCCCCATCTTAAAATTAGCCCCCTTAATCTGGATATGGCCCCCTTATATTGAATATAACCCCCTTGTGATGGCACACATTCCCCTGTGCTGCCTATGGCCCCCTATGGATTGCATACATTCCCCTGTGCTGCCTATGGCCTCCTATGGATTGCATACATTCCCCTGTGCTGCCTATGGTCCCCTATGGATTGCACACGTTCCCATGTGTTAGATAGCGCCCCCATGCTGCTGCCCATGGCCCCTATATAGATCGCACAAGTCCCCCTGTGTTAGATATCGCCCCCATAGTGCTGCCCATGGCCCCTATATAGATCGCACAAGTCCCCCTGTGTTAGATATTGCCCCCAGGCTGCTGCCCATGGCCCCTATAGATCGCACAAGTCCCCCTGTGTTAGATATCGCCCCCAGGCTGCTGCCCATAGAAAAATAAAACACTCTTTCCTTACCTCCTCCAGCGCTGAGCTCCCTCCTGTATCCCTCCGTGCTTCTCTTCCTTACTTCCTTGTTCTCAGTGAGGTCATGTGATCGGCACAGCAGACTGAGATATCTGCCTGCCTGATCACAGTGGAAGCAGGGACACGGGGAGAAACGCTGGAGGGGGTTAGTAAAGCTTTTTTATTTTAGGATGAGCAGCAGCCTGGGGGCCAAATCTAACACAGGGGGGGCATGTGCGATCACAGGGAGGGCGAAGGGACAAATAATATGCACCGCTCCCCCAGCCTGTCACTGCGGTGCAATTTCAGCACCACCGGAGATGGACAGCGGCTGTGCATATTATATGAGTGGGAGCAGGAGATCAAATGCTGCCGCCGCAGCGTTCACCTGCCCCCAGCACAGCGCCCCCACCTCCCCTGGACCCTGCAGTGTACATATATATACCCCCCCGTATATTCGGCTTATAAGATGCACCCCCTACTAGAGATGAGCCAACCGGTCGTGGTTCGGCTCGAGTTCGGTTCGTCGAACGGAGGTCTCGTTCGAGTTCAGTTCGTCGAACGTTCGACGAACCGAACTCGAACCGCATAGGAAACAATGGCAGGCAATCACTAACACATAAAAACACCTAGAAAACACCCTCAAAGGTGTCCAAAAGGTGACAAACAACTCACAATACAACACAAACACATGTGAAAGTGACAAGGACATAAACTCATGCGAAAACAAAAGAGCAGGACAAGGAAAAAGAGGAGGAGACACAGATATATGAGTATATGCAAGGAAACGTCGATGCCATTACTGTGCAACTTGAGCCCTGCTCATTTTAGGCTTCCAATCTGGATAAATTGCCTGAGCTTGCCACGTATGCCTTGGGGATCTTGTCGTGTCCTGCAGCCAGCGTTCTCTCGGAACCTGTCTTCAGTGCTGCTGGGGGTCTGCTGGCAGATAAGCACACGTGTCTGTCCACTGACAATGTGGACATGGCTCTCAGAGGACTTTTCTTCCCCTGGCTCATCCAGGGGAGGTGAAAGGCACGCGTATTTTTGAGAGTGCTTCATGCAAAGCATCTTTTTCTTTTCCAAAAGGGGGGTCAACTGATGCCAGTCAAGTGGGGTGTGTGTGGCCCAATTAGTGGCAACAAGGGAGACTGTGGTTGGAGTCCCCTCGCTGTGTTTGTAAAAGAACCAAGATGAACAAGTCATGGCTCTCAGAGGACTTTTCTTCCCCTGGGTCATCCAGGGGAGGTGAAAGGCACGCGTATTTTTGAGAGTGCTTCATGCCAAGCATCTTTTTCTTTTTCAAAAGGGGGGTCAACTGATGCCAGTCAAGTGGGGTGTGTGTGGCCCAATTAGTGGCAACGAGGGAGACTGTGGTTGGAGTCCCCTCGCTGTGTTTGTAAAAGAACCAAGATGAACAAGTCATGGCTCTCAGAGGACTTTTCTTCCCCTGTGTCATCCAGGGGAGGTGAAAGGCACGCGCATTTTTGAGAGTGCTTCATGCAAAGCATCTATTTCTTATTCAAAAGGGGGGTCAACTGATGCCAGTCAAGTGGGGTGTGTGTGGCCCAATTAGTGGAAACGAGGGAGACTGTGGTTGGAGTCCCCTCGCTGTGTTTTACATGATTTTCGAAGGGCATGACATGCCTAAGAGGTTGAGTTTCATCATCTGCAACTTGTTGGCAACAGAAAGGCTGCCTTTACACCCTTTTGAGACCGAGGATTTTTGAGACCTTATGCCCATTGCAGTGCCCCAAGAGCCGATGGCCAGTCATCACTCCTTCTCCAAGAAAGGCGTGCTCGCGCTACCACAGCAGGTCGCACACAACCTCACCGATTCCTTGAGAAACTCTGTGTGTGACAGGGTGCATATCACCACAGATACTTGGACCAGTAAGCATGGACAGGGGAGTTACATGTTGCTGACTGGGCACTGGGTAACTATGGTGAGAGATGGAGAAGGGTTTGCTCTACAAGTCTTGCCGTCCCCACGACTTGTGTGTCAATCCTTCCTCTGTATGTTCAAGTTCCTCCACTGCTTCTGCTTCCTCAACCTCGTGTGGGTCCTCCACCTCGGCTTAAACCCTGTGTGGTCAGGCCACCCTTTCTTGTAACTGCGCCCAAGGAATCCCACACACCTCCTTACTATGCTGGCAGCACAGCTCAACAGCATGATGCGGTCGACTCTTTACTTAGAAATGTCTGGGAAATGTGAGTCACACCGCTGAGGAGATGTGGACGGTAAGCTCTGGAGAGTGAGACCGAGTTTCATCAATGGTTGTCTCCACTCAACCAGCAGCCAGGGAAGGTCGGGTGCGACAATGATGCAAACCAGTCTGCGACCCTTCTTCAGGGCGATGTGACACACGTGCCTTGTATGGCTCACGTGTTGAACCTGGTTGTCCAGCAATTTTTAAAACACTATCCCGGCCTACATGGCCTTCTGCAGAGGGCACGGTTTAACGCCTGCCTGGATTGACACACTCAGATGGGCTGTAAAGGATAGGCTAGAGGCAAGCCACTCACCAAGCTGGACACCCAGAACCCTGAAACTCTTTAACCCCTATACAGTGATTTGGAATTACACAGGGCCCAAGTTGATCAATACCTGTGGCAGTCTGCAGTTCCAGAGAATAGTAGTCATGCAGGGTCAAAAACATTAATTGAGGAAGAGGAACAGAATGGGATGGCCAGGACTTAATCAGAAAACAAGCAGAGGTGAAATGCGGATCGGCCAACGAGGTACATAAACAGCAAGCAGGAAAAGTAGTCAGGTAACAAGCACACAAAATCATAAAACTGAACTGGGGGTAACAGTAACAAGAGGTTCATAGCTTTGTCTGGCAGTGGTCTGCAGACAGGAGGGGCCTAAAAAAGGTTGTGGTGTTTTCCCATTGGTTGTAGCTGAATGATGGTACTTCATCTGTGAGATACCCACCACCTACAATCAGCCTGTGGTTCTGTATCTGTCAAGGTAACGCAACCCAGTGGGTGACCATAGCCTGCGTCCACCTGCGCCGCTGGCATCGACTCCTTTCCCATCATCAGCACTATGCATGAAAGGAACACATTGTCACCTGGCGACCGGAGTACAAATTGATTGAGTGGACTACGTTGGTGACTTAACAGCTGTGTGCGGCAATGATGCAAACCTGTCTGCGGCCCTTCGGCAGGGCAAAATGACACACGTGCCTTGTATGGCTCACGTGTTGAATCTGATTCTCCAGCAATTTTTAAAATGCCATCCCGGCCTACATGGCCTTGTGCAGCGGCAACGCTGCTATGTGCTCACTTTCCTCCTTCGCACCCAGCAGCTCAACAACTTTCATCGCTCCTGAAGTCTTAGGGTCTGGCGGTTAAACGCTGGAAATGCGATGTTCCGACACGCAGGAATTGGAATCTGCACATGTTGCAGCGTCTGAGGCAGCACCGCAGAGCCCTGCTGAAATACGGTATGACGTATACCCTGGGCTAACTTGATCCAGAGGTGGTGCAGATCACGCTGCTGGAGTGGTGTCAGATCAAGGACCTATGCACCCTTCTACACAGTTTACAAATGTCGATGAAGATGTTTAGCAATGGCGATGCCATTCTCAGCGTGACAGTTCTGGTCATCTACAAGATGGAGCACAATGTAAGCATTATTCGGAGTCAGGTGTTGGTCCAAGAGGAAGGGGAGGAAGTACAGGAGGAGTCATATGCAGAAGGGATAATAAGATCTACAAGGTCTAGATGGTGAGCGGCACCTAGGCGGCAGTCATGGTGGGGGAGAGGGATTAACAAGGGCGCATAGTATCAGCAAAAATTGTTGAGGAAGGTGCAGGAGCCCATGAAGAAATGGAGGACGAACTGGCGATGGGCATGGAAGACTCAGCAGATGAGTGAGAGCTTGCTCACATTTCGGTTGTGCGAGGTTGGGGGGAGAGGGCAGAGGAAGGAGGCACGATTCTCACCTCTCTGCCACCAACACACCAAGGACTTAGTCCTCCTGGATGCAAAAGACACATGAGCGCCTTCTTGCTGCACTACCTACAACATGACCCTCGGATTGTACGAATTCAAAGTAATGCTAACTACTGGTTGCCACACTGTTAGATCCCTGGTACAAGACAAAATTTGGCGAAATAATTCCTGCCATAGAAAGGGACGCACGTATACAGGAGTATCTGCAGAAGGTGGTACGGATTCTTAGATCTGCTTTTCCAGTAAACACCAGTGTTGCACAGAGTGAATCTCAACGCTTTGTCATGGATAGGAGGAAATGGTCTTTTACTTGTCCACATCTGAGGGACCGAGGGCTGGCTGCTGTGCTGAGATGGCATTGAGTTCTTGTATGCCACTAAATGGCAGCATTTTTTGCTATCATTATAGCTTATTAAAAACAGAGCAGGAGGGTGTCATGCAGAGGTGCTGAACATGGATTTGCACCAGTGGGGCACTAATGGAGTACAACAGCCACTTCTTGTATGCCACTAAGTTTACTCAATTTTTAGTATTATAATGTCTTAGTAACAATGAGTTTGAGTGTGCAATGCAGGCAGACGTGCTGCAAATATCTTTGCACTAGTGGGACAATACAGAAGTCCAACAGCCACTTTTAGGATGCCACTAAGTTCACTCAGTGTTTGCTAGTATAATGGCTTAGTAACAATGAGTTTGAATGTGCAATGCAGGCAGACGTGCTGCAAATATCTTTGCACTAGTGGGACAATACAGAAGTCCAACAGCCACGTTTAGGATGCCACTAAGTTCACTCAGTGTTTGCTAGTATAATGACTTAGTAACAATGAGTTTGAGTGTGCAATGCAGGTAGACGTGCTGCAAATATCTTTGCACTAGTGGGACAATACAGAAGTCCAACAGCCACGTTTAGGATGCCACTAAGTTCACTCAGTGTTTGCTAGTATAATGGCTTAGTAACAATGAGTTTGAGTGGGCAATGCAGGCAGACGTGCTGCAAATATCTTTGCACTAGTGGGACAATACAGAAGTCCAACAGCCACGTTTAGGATGCCACTAAGTTCCCTCAGTGTTTGCTAGTATAATGGCTTAGTAACAATGAGTTTGAGTGTGCAAAGGTCAGGAGGGTACAGTGTCAGGGTTGTGGGTCTCTGGGTAGAGGAAAGGAAGCCTGCCTTTCTATCCCTCCTAATGGGGAAATGCAGCGAGGAAATCCCTGACCTTAGCTACACAGACGCTGTCATCTTGTGTAGCTGTTAAACTCTGTTTTCACGGACCTGTCACCTATGGCTCTGACCCTGCCGGTATTAGCCCTTAAAAGGACTGATAGAAAGTGCTATCCCTATTCTGTACAGCGATGTGTATAGAGCGTACACAGCAGTATCAGAGATAGGCGCTACGCCAGTGGTGACTGACACCAAGGACGCAGAAGGCAGATAATGGCGTGCTGGAGGAAAATGTCCGTTTTTATAATGCAGGGACATGTGACATGGACATCCTATCACACATGCCGTTGCTTCTCTGGCTAAAAGTCCACTTAGCTGTGTGTGTGTCTGGGATTGGCTGACATGCTGGCCCGCCCCACTACACGCGCGCGCTTAGGGAAGGAAGACAAGGAAAAAAAAAAAAAAAATGGCGATCGCCATTATACAAACAGCAGTGATCTGAACGCGCTGTTCCCGCACACTATACACTGAAATTTCATAATAGTGTGAGTCACAGAGTGACTTACACTATTACAGCGGAAAGCCAGCTAGTAATTAGCTGGTCTTTTTGCTGCTAGAACCGTTCTCGAACGTATCTAGAACTATCGAGCTTTAGCAAAAAGCTCGAGTTCTAGTTCTATCTAGAACAGCCCCCAAAATCACTCGAGCCGCGAACTGGAGAACCTCGAACCGCGAACCGCGCTCAACTCTACTTTCCCCCAAAATTTGGGGGAACAAAAGTGCATCTTATAAAGCGAAAAATACGGTAAGTAGGTGGTACTCATCAAATATAATACTTTCTGTTTTATTTAATGATATCCACAAAAGCGTTAAAATCAACCATTGGTAGTTTAGCAAGGCACATTACAGGCAATGACCGTTTCATCTCACTCGAGTCTACTATGAGCTGCATATGAAAAACCGTGATGGTCTGGCTCACTGTTTAGGCGGTGCTCAGGAGAACACTATGAATAGATAATCAAAAAACTCCGACACTCGTTTATGATGAAAAGAATTTTGTTCTTTATTGCATATCCATTAATTAAACAACGTTTCGGCTAATGCCTTCTTCATAAACTGGAAATTTCAATAAAAGTAAAAAAACATATATCAGTACCATAAACATATATATTCTCATACATATACTCATATCGGTAATCCCATATAATATCAAAAATGGGAGAGGAAAAAATGTTTTACCTAATAGATGAAAAAAGCTCTATATTAGGAAGAACCTCAAGTGTACTTTTGTACAGTATATCTGAAGAAAAAATGAGAAAACAACCAAATATAACAATGAAAAAAAATTAATCTAGTTCAAAATCTAGTAGTGAGAAGTAGTATACAACATACCTAATGAGAGCTCACAGTAATCTATGGCTCCATATATGAGGATATTCAGTTTTTGATAATATGAATAAAGAGTATATCTATGGGACAAATAATAAGATTTCAAAATTGAAAACCACATCTATATAAACGGATCATTCATTATATAAGTAAATATATTACCTTAATTAGGGAAAAAAAGGGGGAATGACTGCTATCTCCCAGTGGGGCAGTGATAAAGTGGCAAAGTCGCTATATATAGGAAAAAGAAAGGAGAGAGAAGCTGTTAGAACATCTCACTAAAGTGAGGAACAAGAACCACAGGGTAAAATCGCAAAGATAAAGTCCCATAGAAACATACCAAAGGGTGTAAACAGACGCAGTGCATTACCTGTGCAGCCGGTGATCAGCGGTGAATGTGGAACCATATGACCGCGAGAGGGGTTTATATGTGAAAGAGGGGCGGGTCATAGTAATCATTTCCTATATCGTGGAATGCACGGTGAGACGCACGCCACGCGTGCGCAGAGGAATCCGGAAGTGCGCGCATGCGCAGAAGCATTTTTGTGATTACAAGCGCTCAGACACCTTGAGACTCCAGACGGGACGCTATTAAGTGCGTGTCTGTAAGATAAACAAGAAAAACGGTAGGATGTAATTCGATAACTGGAAAGAGCATATAAAAGAAGCGATATCTACTGATATGAAATGTGAAAGATACATACATATAAAATATATGCATGTACCGGAGTACACATACAAACAGGCCCATACACACACCTACCAACCTAACCTTTGTAGAAGATTTGAACTCCAATATTACAATATTTATTATCATGCATGAGTCCATATGTATGTGTACCCCGATACCTCCAAACATGACACCATAGAAAAAATCATAAGTATACAGGGTCATCAGGCAGAACGGACCTCATACCTCCTGGTCAGTAATTCTCATATTCCCTGTTGAGACCGTGAGGGGAAAGGGTATTAAGCATATGGATCCAAAAGGATTCCCTTTCTTTTAATTTTTTAACCCTATCCCCCCCGCGTCTCAACAGGGGAACATGCTCCAGAACTTGATACCTCAATTGCGAAATCGAATGTCCACACTGAATAAAATGAAATGGGATAGGCAACATAGTCAACTTGCACCTGATAGTGGACTTATGTTTTCCTATACGGTCTCGGATATGTTGGGTAGTCTCACCAACATATCCGAGACCACATGGACATTTAATTAAATAGACAACATATGAAGTGTCACAAGTGTAAAATTCCTTAATATAAAAAACTTTACCAGTACGGGGATGTGTGAATTGGTTACC
Organism: Anomaloglossus baeobatrachus; assembly: GCF_048569485.1. Lineage (NCBI taxonomy): Eukaryota > Metazoa > Chordata > Amphibia > Anura > Aromobatidae > Anomaloglossus > Anomaloglossus baeobatrachus. The sequence goes on from NC_134357.1 coordinate 163,705,853, forward strand.
TTTAATAATGTTGGAACAGTGGGGACAATGAAGACAGGGAAAATTACCCTGTTTAGGGGTAGATAGAAATGTCTGACGGGACTTGAGGGCCGTAGACCCTATATCAGCCCTGACCAATAAGTCACGAAGATTGGAGGAGCGTTTATAGCTGAATAAGGGTAAGGAGGAAAACTCCGGTATCTGAGGGTAAGATCTTGATAAAACCTGCCAATGTTTCGATATAATTTTCTTAATTATGGAATGAAAGGGATGGAATGTATTCACAAAGGAAATAAATGGACCATCCCTTTTAAACTTATGGGTAGTTTGTAAACTTTGTTGTAAAGCAGAATTAACGACGGCTAAGGGATAACCACGTTGTAAAAAAAATAATATGAGAATTACTGACCAGGAGGTATGAGGTCCGTTCTGCCTGATGACCCTGTATACTTATGATTTTTTCTACGGTGTCATGTTTGGAGGTATCGGGGTACACATACATATGGACTCATGCATGATAATAAATATTGTAATATTTGAGTTCAAATCTTCTACAACGGTTAGGTTGATAGGTGTGTGTATGGGTCTGTTTGTATGTGTACTCCGGTACATGCATATATTTTATATGTATGTATCTTTCACATTTCATATCAGTAGATATCGCTTCTATTATATGCTCTTTCCAGTTATCGTATTACATCCTGCCGTTTTTCTTGTTTATCTTACAGACACGCACTTAATAGCGTCCCGTCTGGAGTCTCAAGGTGTCTCAGCGCTTGTAATCACAAAAATGCTTCTGCGCATGCGCGCACTTCCGGATTCCTCTGCGCACACGTGGCGTGCATCTCACCGTGCGTTCCACGATATAGGAAATGATTACTATGACCCGCCCCTCTTTCACATATAAACCCCTCTCGCGGTCATATGGTTCCACATTCACCGCTGATCACCGGCTGCACAAGTAATGCACTGCGTCTGTTTACACCCTTTGGTATGTTTCTATGGGACTTTATCTTTGCGATTTTACCCTGTGGTTCTTGTTCCTCACTTTAGTGAGATGTTCTAACAGCTTCTCTCTCCTTTCTTTTTCCTATATATAGCGACTTTGCCACTTTATCACTGCCCCACTGGGAGATAGCAGTCATTCCCCCTTTTTTTCCCTAATTAAGGTAATATATTTACTTATATAATGAATGATCCGTTTATATAGATGTGGTTTTCAATTTTGAAATCTTATTATTTGTCCCATAGATATACTCTTATTCATATTATCAAAAACTGAATATCCTCATATATGGAGCCATAGATTACTGTGAGCTCTCATTAGGTATGTTGTATACTACTTCTCACTACTAGATTTTGATCTAGATTAATTTTTTTTCATTGTTATATTTGGTTGTTTTCTCATTTTTTCTTCAGATATACTGTACAAAAGTACACTTGAGGTTCTTCCTAATATAGAGCTTTTTTCATCTATTAGGTAAAACATTTTTTCCTCTCCCATTTTTGATATTATATGGGATTACCGATATGAATATATGTATGAGAATATATATGTTTATGGTACTGATATATGTTTTTTTACTTTTATTGAAATTTCCAGTTTATGAAGAAGGCATTAGCCGAAACATTGTTTAATTAATGGATATGCAATAAAGAACAAAATTCTTTTCATCATAAACGAGTGCCGGAGTTTTTTGATTATCTACTATGAGCTGCAATGCATTATGGCATTATCACTCTTTGAATTGTGTTTAAAGATGGCTGCCAAGGTATCCAAAAACGTAATAAAATGCTACATACTAAAAATTGCACAATAAAGTATGTAATTTTTTTTTTTTTGGTAAAAAAAAATAAACAACAAATCTGAAATGCACAAACTTAGATTTCTTACATTAAATCCTAAAACAGTCCCCAATTAGCTTCTTTCTTCAACAGTCGGTATTGTCTATCTCCACCATTTTTCAGACAGTGTACATTTTCCATACCTGCAAAACTGATAACTTTTGGATCACCCTGATGAACTTCTCATATGTGAATGCTACAAAGTTTTGCAGTAGAAACTCAGGCGTACATAAGGGACACCTCTAATTTTTTTTTTTTAGTTAAAATGATATGATCTGTGGCCTCTTTCATTGTATAAACCAATATACCTCTTTTGGCAGTGAGAGCAATTTAGCAGCTGTCAAGAATCCTCTCGATACCAGGTGTTTTATTCTTTACACAAAGAGCCTTTTACATTATTCATTATTTGTTAGAGAATATTTTGCTGTCCTGTGATTAGTTCAACCCCTCCCATACCACTGATTGGCAGATTTCTGTGTACACTGTGCAAAGGCAGACAGCTGCCAATCACTGGTTGGGGCGGGGTTATTGAAAGCTCATGAATATAAAGGATTACATGAAAGAAGGTTTACTATTCCTTAGTGCTAATCTTCTGTGCAGTGATTTTATTAAACATATAAGAAGCAGCCTAGTTAGTGACGCATCACTAGAATCAGGGTCTCTGTCTCTATATAATGTTGCTAGCATAAGAATTGGTCAACTTACTTCTGGGACCTAGACTAGTCATTCTGATATTTTCTTAATATTACTACTGTTGCCCTATTTTCTCAGAGCATTTGAACAAACTACTTGATTGATACGTGTTATGTGATAGTGATGTCACAGCAAAATTACATATTTTTTTCTTCATCTCAAATCTACGCTAATATAAAACATAAATCACAAATATTGTTCAAGAAAGGCTCATACCACACACCAAGATTAAAAGATAAATAAAGAGTTTAACTAATTGTAGCTATGCAATGATGCCTGGTGTGCTGGGTCTGACAAGACCAGAAGGACCATTCGGAAAAAGCTAGAAAAAAACAAAAGAAAAAAAAAACGAACAAAGGTCTATAATAATTTGAAAATTGGTTTACGTAAAAAAACAATAAATAATCACATGAGACACCAACCTTGGCTGGAAAAAAAATATGGCGTCACAAACTGAGCAAATATGTGCACAAAAGATAACGATTAAATTGTAAGTATATGTTGAAGTATAATCTCATAAAGGACAACAAAAAAAATCACAATGCTGCAAGAGAAATTAAATATCGTGCAAAAAAAGTGTGATGGTCAAGAGTGTACAATAAAGCGCTTCATAAGGTATTTAGTCGTACACAATATAAGATCAACAATGATTCATTACACCACCATAGAAGGGGGAAAAATCAAAAACAAAAGGTAATATGTGCAATAAAGGGTTAATAAACCATAAATACGTGTTACTTGTAAATTGTATGTGGTGCCATAATAGGTATTACTGCAAAATTGCTAGGAGACAAGTAAATCACATAAAAGGGTTAATTAACCATGTGTTATAGTGTTACTTGTCAGATGTATCTGCTGCCATAATAGGTAGTACTGCAAAATTGCTGGGAGACGAGGAAAACCTATGAAAGGATTGCATAGCCATGTATAATAGTTTTACTTGTCAGATGTATGTGCTGCTATAATAAGTAGCATTGTACAATTGCTGAGAAACAGGGAGGGCACATAAACACCTGACCATGCAGCAGTGATCAAAAAAGTAATAACGCCGTCTAGGTGCTGGTGCAATTAGTGCACGCTGAAAAGAAGATCTAATTACCAGATTGTGGTAGTGGCACCAGACAACAAGGTCAAAGTTGTGACGACTTCCCCGACGCTGTTTGTTCGGCGTTCTTTCTTCAGAGTTCCTTCTTTTTGTTGTCCTTTATGAGATTATACTTGTGCAACATATACCTTACAATTTAATCACTTTATCTTTTGTGCACATATTTGCTCAGGTTGTGACGCCATATTTTTATTCCATCCAAGGTTGGTGTCTCATGTGATTATTTATTGGGTTTAATGTAATACATTTTGGAATTATTATAGATCATTGTTTGTTTTTTTTTCTTTTGCTTTTTCTAATATAAAACATATAAGATAATATAAGGGCAGCTCCTATATTATTGATGTGATTTGATTTATTATTGGCTGAGAAGGCTGGAGACAGCAGAAACACTCCTGTGATAAAAAAGGGAACCTCAAGCATGTAAATGTGTTACCCCAGACAAGTAAATATTTTCTTCAGATAGCAGCAGTTGTTTGCCCTTGCTATTTTATAAGAATGAAAATTTATCATAAGTGACTTATGCTCCCTCCATTGACCAGGAGCTGTGGTATGGGCAGACAATAAACTGGATCAGTTCTCCATGGTCGGACATAGCCATAATATAGGACACAGCATGGACACATTTATAAGGCTATGTGCGCACGTTGCGCAAATACATGCAGTTACGCTGCGCTTTGTAGCGCAGCGTAACTGCATGCGTCCTGCGTCCCCTGCATAGTCTATGGAGATTGTGCAGGGGCCGTGCGCACGTGGTGCTTTAGAGCACAGCGCTTCGGCTACTGCCGAAGCGCTGCGTAAAAAGAAGTGACATGTCACTTCTTTCCTGCGCTTTGCCGGCAGCTCCTGCTCTGTCTATGGGAGGAGCTGCAGGCAGAGCGCATGGAATCGGCTTCACTACGGACATTTTCTGCAGGGATTAGAAGCGCACATGTGCTCTTCAGATCGCTGCAGAAATTTCTGCAGTGAACTGTACGCAACGTGCGCACATAGCCTAAGACTATTTTAGCACAGAAAGAGTTTTTTTAACACATCCTATTGTGGAACTTATTATTCCAAGATGTATTGATTACCATGTATTTTGTTCTTTGAACAATCCACTTTAAATCTTAAATTCCCTAAAGTGTCCTCCTTTTAGGGTACCGACACACTTTAGTGACGCTCTAGCGATCCCACCAGCGATCTGACTTGGTCAGGATCACTGGTACGTCGCTACATGGTGGCTGCTGAGCTGTCAATCAGGCAGATCTCACCAGCGACCAGTGACCAGTCCCCAGCCACCAGCGACGCGTGGAAGCGATGCTGCGCTTGGTAACTAAGGTATATATCGGGTAACCAAGCAAAGCACTTCACTTGGTTACCCGATATTTACCTTGGTTACCAGCGCACACCGCTTAGCGCTGGCTCCCTGCACTCGTAGCCAAAGTACACATAGGGTTAATAAGCAAACCACTTTGCTTATTTACCCGATGTGTAGTCCGGCTACGTGTGCAGGGAGCAGGGAGCCGGCACTGGCAACCTGAGAGCGGCGGACGCTAGTAACTAAGGTAAATACAGTCAGGGCCAGAAATATTTGGACAGTGACACAAGTTTTGTTATTTTAGCTTTTTACAAAAACATGTTCAGAAATACAATTATATATATAATATGGGCTGAAAGTGCACACTCCCAGCTGCAATATGAGAGTTTTCACATCCAAATCGGAGAAAGGGTTTAGGAATCAGCTCTGTAATGCATAGCCTCCTCTTTTTCAAGGGACCAAAAGTAATTGGACAAGGGACTCTAAGGGCTGCAATTAACTCTGAAGGCGTCTCCCTCGTTAACCTGTAATCAATGAAGTAGTTAAAAGGTCTGGGGTTGATGACAGGTGTGTGGTTTTGCATTTGGAAGCTGTTTCTGTGACCAGACAACATACGGGCTAAGGAACTCTCAATTGAGATGAAACAGAACATCCTAAGGCTGAAAAAAAAGAAAAAATCCATCAGAGAGATAGCAGACATGCTTGGAGTAGCAAAATCAACAGTCGGGTACATTCTGAGAAAAAAGGAATTGACTGGTGAGCTTGGGAACTCAAAAAGGCCTGGGCATCCACGGATGACAACAGTGGTGGATGATCGCCGCATACTTTCTTTGGTGAAGAAGAACCCGTTCACAACATCAACTGAAGTCCAGAACACTCTCAGTGAAGTAGGTGTATCTGTCTCTAAGTCAACAGTAAAGAGAAGACTCCATGAAAGTAAATACAAAGGGTTCACATCTAGATGCAAACCATTCATCAATTCCAAAAATAGACAGGCCAGAGTTAAATTTGCTGAAAAACACCTCATGAAGCCAGCTCAGTTCTGGAAAAGTATTCTATGGACAGATGAGACAAAGATCAACCTGTACCAGAATGATGGGAAGAAAAAAGTTTGGAGAAGAAAGGGAACGGCACATGATCCAAGGCACACCACATCCTCTGTAAAACATGGTGGAGGCAACGTGATGGCATGGGCATGCATGGCTTTCAATGGCACTGGGTCACTTGTGTTTATTGATGACATAACAGCAGACAAGAGTAGCCGGATGAATTCTGAAGTGTACCGCGATATACTTTCAGCCCAGATTCAGCCAAATGCCGCAAAGTTGATCGGACGGCGCTTCATAGTACAGATGGACAATGACCCCAAGCATACAGCCAAAGCTACCCAGGAGTTCATGAGTGCAAAAAAGTGGAACATTCTGCAATGGCCAAGTCAATCACCAGATCTTAACCCAATTGAGCATGCATTTCACTTGCTCAAATCCAGACTTAAGACGGAAAGACCCACAAACAAGCAAGACCTGAAGGCTGCGGCTGTAAAGGCCTGGCAAAGCATTAAGAAGGAGGAAACCCAGCGTTTGGTGATGTCCATGGGTTCCAGACTTAAGGCAGTGATTGCCTCCAAAGGAATCACAACAAAATATTGAAAATAAAAATATTTTTTTTGGGTTTGGTTTATTTGTCCAATTACTTTTGACCTCCTAAAATGTGGAGTGTTTGTAAAGAAATGTGTACAATTCCTACAATTTCTGTCAGATATTTTTGTTCAAACCTTCAAATTAAACGTTACAATCTGCACTTGAATTCTGTTGTAGAGGTTTCATTTCAAATCCAATGTGGTGGTATGCAGAGCCCAACTCGCGAAAATTGTGTCACTGTCCAAATATTTCTGGACCTAACTGTATCAGGTAACCAAGAAAAGGGCTTCGCTTGGTAACCCAATATTTACCTTGCTTACAGCTTACCACAGGCTGCCAGAAGCCGGCTCCCTGCTCCCTGCACTTAAAGATCATTGCTCTCTCGCTGTCAAACACAGCGATGTGTGCTTCACAGTGGGAGAGCAACGTCTAAAAAATGAACCAGCACTGTGTGTAACGAGCAGCGATTTCACAGCAGGGGCCAGATCGCTGCTCAGTGTCACACACAGCGAAATTGCTCATGAGGTCACTAGTGGGTCACAAAAACCATGACTCAGCAGCGATCTCGCTAGCGATCTCGCTATGTGAGAAGTACCCGTTATGACAGGTTAACATACACTTGACAATCTCTTAATGACCTTCATAAGGTAATCACCTTTTAATGGCTTCCAATGAACAGGTATGCCTCGTCAAGAGTTCATTTGTGAAATCACCGGAGCTCAGAAAGTGTTTATGACCATTTCATGAATGCACATGTTGATACCTTAAAGGATCTAGCAAATACTATTATGAAACTGGGTCTCATCAGTCACGAACACTGCATTAGAATTGGAAGACCTAAAATTACCTCCACTGCAGAGGATAAGTTCATCAGAGTTTTCAGCCTCAGAAACTGCAAATTGACAGAAACTCAGATGACACCCTCTTATATGATGCACAGACATCAAGTAATCAGAGAAATATCAATATCAGATGTAGAGAGGAGACTCTGAGAAGCAGGACTTTATGGTTGAATTGCTGCAAAGAAGCCACTACTGAGGATTGCACACAAGAAGAGACTTCTTTGGGCCAAGCAATACAAAGAATGGACAATGAATTACTGGGAATCTGTACTGTATTTTAAAATTTAGATTTTTGGCTACAACTGCCATGTCTTTGTGTAGAAAAGGTGAACATATAGTAGGGAAGGTGTGGTTATGTAAAAATGCTTTGCTGTCGGCACCTTTGGTGATTAGTTTCAAAATTCAAAGCGCACTTACCCATTAGGGCAATCGTAGCTTTCTGCAACAATATACCATCCCCTCTAGTTTGTGCATAGTGGGACCATAAATCATTTTGCAACAAGACAATCACCAAAAACACCTGCAGGCTATGTAAGGCCTATAAAACCAAGAAGGAGAGTAATAGAGGCTGTGTCAGATGACATGCAACAAAATGAAGGTCTTGCAATATTGAGTTTCATGCAGTGTTCCTAAAATTCTAAATGTGTGTCTTGTATCAGATTCAGGAATCCTCTAAACAATTGTAATATGCTCTGTGGCTTTCCTGCCCTCACTCTGAATCTACAATTTGCACATTGCAGAATGAACATGAAAAGCCATTGCATGAACTGGTGTTTTCAAACTCTTGACCAGTACTATCATAACCTGTCTTCTTGAGGGGACGTGGATCTGACTCTTTTACGGAGGTCCATTTTAAACTTTATTTCTCGGTTTAGTGGCTTGTTCAGATATAAATTTAATCCTACAGTTCTATTTATTCAGTTTAAAGTAATGATATCATTAAATAATTTACAATTAAAAATTAATAAATAATCAGAAAACAAAGGTTATTTATATTTGATAGACTTTAATATTGTATAATTGCCATAATAACATATCCATGGATATTAATATAGTGTATATTGTTAAACAGCATATAATAAAATCAGAAGAGCTCTTCATATTATATTTGTCATTTAAGGCTTTTGCGTCTTTACTTCTTCACACATGCTTATCCTGTTGTTTGTGGCAATGTGGAGCTGGTTTACATTCCACTACTGAATGTAGAAAAGACAAAAGTATGTCAGTGATGATAAGAAACTTAAACAGACCATTGTTATTTTTATTTATATTCATACATTGCTATTCAACAATGACAATAAAGACTAGTAATAAATTATTTGGCTACAACTGTCCTAAATGACTGAGCAGTTACCTTTTTATATTGAACAAAGATTTGCGAAATGCTTTACCTTGAGGAGCCGGAGGACATTTTGGTTCATGGCACACAGGTTGTGGTTTACACACTGAAAAATATATGTATTAAAGTTACACAATTTGAACAGATATTATAGGCAAAAAAAACTAGACTCATTTTGGATTTCTTTTTGTTTATGGAAATAAAACTTTAAATGCTTATTGAAAAAATATTCTGCTTATTTTGTTACCTTGAGGTGCAGGGCATTTGGGCTCGGGGCACACAGGCTTGCATGCTGAAACAAAATAAATTCTGTTTATTTTGATTGAAAGGACATGGGGGAAAAAAAAAAAAAATCGGGCAAATATATAATATAAGGAATTCTAGACCTTAATCCTCATCAAAAAGAACAATAAATGTTGGTTACTGTGCAGTCTATAGGATATGTACTTTCAAATCAGTTATTACTAACCCTCAATCAAAGTAGACTTAAAGGTTTATTCCCATCTCCAAGATCTAATTCCAATATGAAGTAGGTGTAATAACAATAATATTAGCAAATGCCTCCAATTAGAAATGTAGTAGAGTTCTCCTGATATAGCAAAGTCTCTTACCTCATGTGCAGGGCATTGAATCTTAGGTATCCATGATTACATTCACTTATAGGGACAGTTAGTTAATTGTTTGTGGTCGTTACTGTCCTATGCTGCCATGCCCTGAGCATGAGGTAAGAGATATGACTATATCAGAAGAACTATACTACAGTACATTTCCAATTGAGGTATTTGATAATATTATGATTATATCTACTACATACTAAGTATGTTGGAAAATGGAATACCCCTTTAAAGGAACTTGTCTTTTGATTCATCCAGCCCAAACCAAGACCAACATGACTCACATCCTAATGTGCGATTGTAGCCAGTCATATTTTCTCTAGGAAATGCTTCAGTTATTTAAAGAGGATGTACTTTAAAGTTTTTTACAGCATGGCTATAAATGGTTGATAGATCTCAACCTGATGTGTAAATAGAGAGATCTGTCCACTACTTGCAGAGGCAGTGGGGGAAGTCGGTCAGAGTTGGAGCCAGACTAGCCTCGTGTGTGGCTATGGTCCCCGCTTGGATATCTAAAGTCTATTTTCTCTGAAATGCAGGAGCATATCAGAGAATAATATACTTTGCTGCAATCAATCATTCAGGCTCTGATTTCTGCTGCCTGTAGTTTGGAAACCATGAATCAGATGATAGGTTCCCTGGATGTTTTTCAGAAATTTTCAAGATTTATGATCTTTATAAAATAAAAAAGCATTAGTTACCAATCAAAATACTCAACCATTCAAGCTCTGCCATTAGGGTGTCTACTGGGTTTGAAAGCAATTGCAATGCATTCTTCAGACACCTGATGGCTATAACCAATCACAGGCCTTAGGAGTGAAGAATGCATATACGAATGCCTGTGTGACTGCTGAGGCCAGCCTTTAGCTGCAGCCATCAGGTGACTGGTAAATAAGATGTCATCCTGCTGGAAGTAAGGATGTTCCGTTCGTCAGTCACATGACCGCTGTAACCAATCAGTGACCTTAGAGCATAAGTGACTGCGGAATAAAACGTCAATGTATTCCTTTTATTTATATAGACACCTATTCTTAGCCACATTTTGAACATATAACTTTAAAAAAGAAAATTACATTTACAATTTTTTATAAATCCTCTACAGTTTGCTTCAGCTCAAACACAAACTGAGCAAATAATACAAAAAAAAATCATATCAAAAGCACACTGTAGTCCAATGAAATTACACATTTCCATTTTGATGGAGTTTTTACTTATAGAGAAGGTTTATTTATGTTTTCAGCAGGGACCAATCACTTTGTAAATACAAATTATTTTTGAAGCTTTATTTGAAAGCCCACTCTAGTATATATATACAGCTAATTCTGACAAGTAATCACACATGATTAATATGAATATCCAATGCTCAAGTTTTCCCCCAGAATAAACATTTTGTAGTTTGAATGATCTTCTCTCCTAATAAGAATACACATACATGAACACTTCAGGTGTAACCATCACATATAAATATCTTGTATAACACTACAATATTATAATTCTTATATTATCAGGAGATTTACATTACTTTTATTATTAACTTAAAATGTATAAAATAAAGAAATGAGGATAGGTAATACACTTACGATCCTGGCAGTGCGGTTTGGGGGGTGGGCACGGCTCTGGGCATTTCTTCTGTGGTCCCTTCACTCCAGACATGGTTCACTTGCAGAGTTAGGATGGCAGATGTAAGAGACAGCTGAACACAGAGGATTTTCTAGATTTGACTGTTTTGTCTCTTCCATCTCTGTAGTTTTTATATGCTTGAGAGTGACGTCCTCAGAGACCCTGGGTATTGGGCAATTTTAGATTTGCATGGGATGATTTTTCTTTTCCTGAAAAGCAGGGTGGTGTCGCTCCTATTCCTGTCTGTCATACCTGCAGTGATAAAAATGTAATATAATTATGAGCAAATAACCGAGGCATCTTCATAAAGAGACACAATAGCATTTAATTACATAGGTAAGTACCAATAAATGACAAACATGTTATCTTACTAAATATTTCCCATCCTATTCTTCCTGTTATTAACATTGGATTTAGTTATTTCTGCATCACTGTTACTATAAATAAAGAGGGAAAAACAATCACAAATAGGAGAAATAATATAAGAAAATAATATCCCATTAGCAGAGGTATACAACCTTTATCTGGTGACATCACAAAATCATATCTGCTCTCTCCATTTATATAATAGTGTTTTGCATTATTAGCGTATTTTTCGTTTCATAAGATGCACCCCAAATTTAGAGAGAAAAAAATATAAAAAAAAAAGGGTCCGTCTTATACTCCGGTGCTGTCTTACCAGAGGGAGTCGGCAGCAGTGGTGGAGCAGGGTCACAGGAAGCAGAGGTTAAGCTGGCAGCAGCGGCCGGGTCAGTGGTGGCAGTGGCGGGAGATGGGTGTCACTGGCGGCGGCAGGTCAGTGGTGGCAGTGGCAGTGGTGGGTCAGTGGTGGCGGGTCAGTGGTGGCAGTGGAGGGTCAGTGGTGGCAGCAGCGGCAGGTCAGTGGTGGCAGCAGCAGCGGCAGGTCAGCGGTGGCAGTGGCGATGGCGGGTCAGTGGTGGCAGTGGGAGCTGCGGTGGTTGTGTGGTGGAGTAGGCTGGTGCGGTGAGTGTCCCAGTCTGTCGGCAGTCCAGGCTTCAAAGAAATGGCTCCCGGAGCAGCGCATGCGCAGATGGAGCTCTCATCCAAGACTCCCAGCACTATCATTTGAAGACGGGATTGCGGACAGATAAAAGACACCCGCCGCACAGCCACCACAGTGCGCACAGCCACCCGGCCGCCTGTCCGGCCGCATAGAGTGGCAGCCAACAGGCGACTCGTCTGCCCAGAGTGGCAACCGGCCGCAGCGACAGAGAGGCATTTGGCCATGGGAGAGAGAGGCAGCCAGCCACCGGCACCAAGAGGCACCCTGCCAGCTGCCTGCAATCACTAACAGGCACCCAGCTGCCTGCACGCGCCCGACCGCCCGCACACAGAGCTGCACAGACAGCGCCCCACCAATTCACCTCCCGTTAAGCTATATTCGGATTTAAAGAAGCACCCCTCATTCTCCTCCCAAATTTTTTGGAGGAAAAGTGCGTCTTATAATCCAAAAAATAAAATTATATAATATATATATATATATATATATATATATATATATATATATATGACCACCTGAAAAAATTATTTTAAACTCAGAAATGTTAGCGCCTATGGAAAAGTATGTACAGTAAATGTACTCAGTACTTGGTCAGGGATCGTTTTGCATGATTACTGCATCAATGCGGCATGGCATGGAGGCCATCAGCCTGTGGCACTGCAGATCGGTTAAGGAAAGCCAGGTTGCTTTGATAGCAGCCTTCAGCTCGTCTGTATTGTTGGGTCTGGTATCTCTCATCTTCCTTTTGACAATGCCCCATAGATTTTCTATGGGGTTTAGGTCAAGCAAGTGTTGGCCAATCAAGCACAGTGATACTGCAGTTAATAAACAAGGTTACGGTACTTTTGGCAGTGTGGACAGGTGCCAAGTTCTGCTGGAAAATGAAATTTCCAAAAAGCTTGTCAGCAGCGGGAAGCATGAAGTGCTCTAAAATTTCCTGCTAGACGGCTGCACTACAGCATTACTGTTATTGGCAAGCATCCCCGCTTGTTTGGTAAAAATGAGGCATTAAACATGTGGGGACTGGAGAATCAAAACTCACAAGGCGAATATCAAATTACTCAACGAGTAATGAATATCCCAATAATGTTAATATTTGTGCAAGTTATGAATAATGCCAAATATTTTCACTCATCAGTATTCTTTACCAGAAATTCTACTCCGTTTTGGCACAGATGCTTCAAATTAGTGTGAAAACACTGAAAGTCACAAAATTTTCATGCAACATGTTTGTGACTTTTGAAAGCAGTATTTGGCATGACAGATTTAATAAATCAGGGTCTATTTCTTTTTTACAGAAACCACGGTGATGTCGCTGTTGGTCAGTTTTCATGTTTTACATTATTAAAAATCCTTTTAAGTCATTTCAGAAACTTGTTTACTAGTGTTTCCACAGTCCTGATTATTTTGTAATCCTATATCTGCATTTCGTATGTTTTTTTTTTCTCCATAAAAGCAAGGTGGTGCCTTTTGTGTTTCAGCATTTCATGGCTGCTATGTTGAAAACTCAACATTCTTTCTTCAACTAACAATGTTTTAGATTATCCTAAGACTCAGACACAATAGTATGTAGAAAGATAGAGAAGCTACTAATAACTGACTCATAGTCTGACTAATCCCATCAAACTGTTCAGTTCAAACAGTGTTTTATACACTCAACATAACAATAGTTGTAAAAAGGTAATCATTTTATAACATTTGAAAACATCAAATTTACTCCTGTAAATCTTATATTGGTCTCTAATATTAAAGGGAACCTGTCAGGTCCCTTATGCCACCCAAGCCAGCAGCATTCACATTCAAGGTGTAAAAAAACATTTATTACCTTGTTTTTTTGTATGTAAATTAGATGCATAGTCAGAGTGACTGAATTCACTGATCTGTGATATTTTGCAGTAATAGTATATTGATAACATGCTTTTTTTTTAATTTTCACAAACTGTAATTGCGAACTAAGAGGGCAATTTAACCCCTTACCGATTGGATGAATTTTCGTTTTTGTGCTTTAGTTATTTCCTTCCCCTTTAAAAAATACATTTTTTATTTTTTCCTTGACATAGCCATTTGAGGGCTTGTTTTTGGATGAATTTTAGTTTTAAATGAAACCATCTATTTTATTATGTGAAGTCCTGAACAAAAGGAAAACAAATCCAAGTGCAGCGAAATATAAAAAATGCTGATTTTTTTATTTACAGCATTCATTGTATGGTAAAATTGATTTGTTACTATGGTTTTATAGGACTGAATGTTTATGGCAAAACCAAACATGCCAAGTATAGGCATGGCTGAGATTGGCCAAGGAAATCACTATATAACAAACAAAAGAAGCCACATTTTTAAAGCAGGGCATACTTTCCAGTTTCAGGAGTGTATCTCAATCAGGAAAATATGAGAGGTTAATGACAGCTGTTATTTGTAAAAAAAATCATAGCTGTCATCAAGCCCGAGATTAGTAATGGAGAAGGGTATATGAGTCCCCCCATAACTAGTCACGTAAATAAAACACAGAGAAAAATCCTTTATTTAAAAAAAATCCTCTTTCTCCAATTTATTAACCCTTAAAACACTCATGGAGGTCAGACATAATCCACAGACACGATGTCCCATGGCGATCCCGGCTCTGCTACATCGAAGTTGCCGTGCGCAGTCACATTAGAAAATGTGACTGAGCACTGCATCATTAGGGACACACTGACTGAGCCTCTGCTGTGAGCGATAATGTCATTGGGATCATCTGAGGTCACAGCTGGTGGTTCCCACTTTACCCCAACTTTGACCTCAGGTGAACTGACCTGAAGAGAACTCATTGAACTCAATGACCTCACCTCTATTGAACTCAATGAACTCAGTGAACTCATCTGAGCTTTCAGAGTTCATTGACTTCACATGAGGTGAGTCCACTGAGCTCATTCATCTCATGGCAGAAAAATGCACCAACACTGAATCAAAAATGCATGTAGTTTTGGTGCATTTTTTTTGCCAGAAGATGCAGATTGGGTGCATAAATGTCTGCAACCAAATACTCAATGTGTTCACATAGCTAATGAATGTGCCAATTCTGAGGAGGCTGCAGGCTGCTATTCTTAGGCTGGGGAGGGCCCAATATCCATGGACCTCCATAGACTAAGAATACCATCTGCCAGTTGTCTGCTTTATCTTGGCTTGGTATTAAAATTTGGGGGACCACACTCTTTTTTAATTATTTATTTAAATAATTAAAAAAGTGTGCTTTATCTTGAGGCACAGCCAAGATAAAGCACACAGCTTTGGGTTACAGTCTCCAGCTGTTTGCTTTTTCTGCACTGATTTTCAAAATACAGGAGAAAATATGCCAATTTTTCAAATTATTTATCTATTTTTACACTCCAGTTCCTGACCCAGACAGCTAGTGTGAGGGCAACCAATCACAGACAACGGGTGGGCGGGGGAAGCAGGACTGGAACCAATCATAGACACTGTTACAGTGCGTGGGCGGGGGAAGCAATGAATATTCATAAGGGTTAATGATCAGACCCAGAAGCAGCGTGACAGCCGCTGGAAACTATGCAAGTATAATTCTCCTACTTTTATGACCGTTCGTCATTTTTTTTTTCACTGCACCTGCCAATCAGAGTAATATCAGTAGCAGTGATTGGCAAGCAATCTCCTGATGTTTAATCAAAGTGAGGTGTCAAACATGGGGGGAGGCAACTCAAAACTCACAAGGTGAATACCAGAACACTGGACAAGTAATGAATATCCCAATTACCTTAATATACATGTAAGTAACGAATACTGATGAGTATATTCCCTCATCACTATTCCTTACCAGAAATGCTACTGAATTTTGGTAGAGATCCTTCAAACTAGAGTCAATACACTAAAAGTCACAAAATTTTCGTGCAACTCCATGTTGCACAAAATGTTTGCGACTTTTTAAAGCGGTATTCTGGCATGAAACTTTGGTAAATGGGGGCCTATTTCTTTTTTTAAAAAAAACAGTGTGATGTCGCTGTTGGTCAGTTTTCATGTTTTGATTATTTACAATCCTTTTAAGTCATTTCAGAAACTTTTTACTAGTGTTTTGACAGTCCCGATTATTATGTAATCCTATATCTGCATTTCGTATGTTTTTTTTTCCATAAAAGCAGGGTGGTGCCTGTTGTGTTTCAGCATTTCATGTCTGCTATGTTGAAAATTCAAGATTTCAAAATCCCGTCAAACTGTTCAATTCAAACAGTGTTATTTAGGGTACGGTTCCACTTGTGCATAGATTTCAATGTGAGAGCATCGGAAGAGATATGCTAATGACCCTCTGCTGCGACTGTCAGCCAGGGGTCATGTGGCTGTCATGCGATCTTGTGATTGTATCACAGCTGCGAGAAGAGGCAGGGAACACTTTCTCCCATCTCCTCCTATGTCTGTCTCTGTGTATATCGCACTGCACTCGGATAACATGCAAGTGTAGTGCTATGTTTCACATACAGCCATAGACTTGTATGGGTGTGTGTTAGCCGAGACATGCTGCTAAACGCAGCATGCTGGGATTCATTCCGCATGCCGCTATTTTATGAGAAATGAATCTCAGATGGACACTGCCCCATAGTTTTGCACTAGAGTGAGAGCAATCAGTTGTGTTATCAGATTGAACTCGTCTGTGCAAAACGCAAGTGGAACTGTACACTTACACTGAGTCCCAACATAACAATAGTTGTAAAAACAAGAGATGAGTGAACCTGTTCAATAAAAGTTCACCAATTTGAAATTCAGTGTGAGACTGAAGCAGGCATTACACACAGCGACATCGATAGCGATGTCGCTGGTGAAAGCACCTGCCCCCGTCGGTTGTGCGTCACGGGCAAATTGCTCCCCGTGGCGCACAACATCGCTAGGAACAGTCACACATGCTTACCTGCCTAGCGACGTCGTTGTGGCCAGTGAACCGCCTCCTTTCTAAGGGGGCGGTTCATTCGGCATCACAGCAACATCACTAAGCGGCCGCCCAATAGAAGCGGAGGGGCGGAGATGAGCGGGCCGAACATCCCGCCCACCTTCTTCCTTCCTCATTGCGGGCAGCCTCAGGGACAGTGATGTTCTTTGTTCCTACGGTGTCACACATAGCAATGTGTGCTTCCGCAGGAACGACGAACAACCTGCGTCCTGCAGCAGCAAAGATAATCGGGATAGGAATGACTGGACAACGATCAATGATTTGGTAAGTAACAGGTCGTTCTTGCGTTTCACATGCAATGTCATCGCTAACGAGGCCGGATGTGCGTCACGCATTCCGTGACCTCCACGTCATCTCGTTAGCGATATTGTTGCGTGTAAAGCCCGCTTTAGCTTTTTTGGGATTGGAAACTCTGAGCCCCTTCCCCAAACATCGGTAATGTTCGGTTTTGTTTGAACCGTGATTGAACTTTAAAAAAAGATGAATGAGGGGTATGTGTTTAATGAGTGGAGGGGGTAAGGACTCGGGAGAAGCCAGACATGCGATTTTTTTTTCTTAACTCTATTTGCGGATGTTCCTGCAGCCAATCACAGCGCAGCAAATATCCACAAGGCTCACACACAAGGAATTGGCTGCCTAAGTCACATGTCTGTTTGCATATGAATTGCGGACATGTGGTGTCGGCGCCATTTTGTAAATGTGAAATGTTAGGGAAGATGCTGGTACCGGTGCTGCTGCCAGGGCTGCTAGACAAAGGTATATATGGTGTGAACACTGCTCTATTAAGGGTGGTATAGAGGTGCTAGTGAGAGGACCAAGGTCCGGACTATAGAATGTAAATTCAAAACACTGCACTCTCTTCAGCATGAGGTAATAGTAAAAGAAAGTCAACAGATTCGTTTTTATCGTGCAAACCAAGTGTCTTTATTTATGAACAAAGTTAGTGGGAGGGACTAAGGGACGTTTCGGCCCAAGCTGGGCCTTCTTCATACCAAGTCACACTCCAATCATAGATGAACTAATATCACAGAGGGAATTTTTTTCTCTCTCCTTTTTAGGGGGTTTTTTGGTATAGAAATGGTGAGGCACTCCACCCAGGATAGAAGGATTGTGGTAGTAGCAAAACGCAAGCCCTTGCTCGTGCTAGCAAATGAATAACTATTGGAATTTGTCCTTTTAAGTTGGGAGAGTTCAATAACTCGTGGTCCCTTAGGTTTACAGTAAGTGGATAAGGTCACGTATAATGCACTTTTGTCTAGAAGCATAGGGGGCTTACTTGCATCTGCAGGCTTTAGGATAGGAATGTAGCAGTGGGTAATGGAGTCCTCTTTGCAGCCGTCTTCCCAGACTGTGGCTTAGAGCTCTAAGCCACAGTCTGGGAAGACGGCTGCAAAGAGGACTCCATTACCCACTGCTACATTCCTATCCTAAAGCCTGCAGATGCAAGTAAGCCCCCTATGCTTCTAGACAAAAGTGCATTATACGTGACCTTATCCACTTACTGTAAACCTAAGGGACCACGAGTTATTGAACTCTCCCAACTTAAAAGGACAAATTCCAATAGTTATTCATTTGCTAGCACGAGCAAGGGCTTGCGTTTTGCTACTACCACAATCCTTCTATCCTGGGTGGAGTGCCTCACCATTTCTATACCAAAAAACCCCCTAAAAAGGAGAGAGAAAAAAATTCCCTCTGTGATATTAGTTCATCTATGATTGGAGTGTGACTTGGTATGAAGAAGGCCCAGCTTGGGCCGAAACGTCCCTTAGTCCCTCCCACTAACTTTGTTCATAAATAAAGACACTTGGTTTGCACGATAAAAACGAATCTGTTGACTTTCTTTTACTATTACCTCATGCTGAAGAGAGTGCAGTGTTTTGAATTTACATTCTAGGGCTGCTAGACAGTTAGCTTAGCTAGGGGAGTTATGATAGGTAGTGGAGATAGATAGGGGAGTGATAGTGTAGAACAGTTATGTGCAGTGTAGGGAAAGGTGTGTGATACAAATCAGCATTTAATGCTAGAAATAAGAATAGGTACTTGTCACTGCCTGGTAAAGAGTTGCCAGTGAACAATCTAAATACTATTGCTACTTATTACTGCCTGCTCCCAATTAGCCAGTCAATCACATTTCTAGGTATTGTTAGTACTGCTTGCTGTCAATTTGGCAGTGAATTAGGTAAAAAGGTCTTGTCAGTTTTCATAGCCTTCTCAAAATTACACAATCACATTTGTATGTATTATTAGTTACTGATAAAAAGAAGTGAAGTCTTAGCAGTATCCGCGTAAAAAGCCAATCTTTATTCCAAATCCATAAAAAAGATAAAACGTTAAAACAGCAGTGTATTCCAAACGGAAAGACTGTGGAGCAAAAAGCGCAATAAGGGTCTTACTCAGTGGGTGGTTTGTGAGAATATTCAGAAAATCCCTCACCTATTCAGGATGTGAAAGTGACAACCCTTGGAAGAGCTTATACTGTTGGTGGTCAGCTGCAGCCCTAAGCAGTACGTGTATATATCCAATGAAGAAGAAATCGGGTTTCAAGCCATGCTATACTACAGGATTCAGTCTTGATAAAAATTCCTTTATTGCAAGTATGTCTACATGTTTCAGAGATCTCTCCATATCCTTTTTCAGGACATTCAAAGAATTATTCCTTGAATGTCCTGAGGAAGGAGATGGCTATATCTCTGAAAGGCGTAGACTTATACTTGTAATAAAGGAATTTTTATTAAGACTGGATCCTGTGGTATAGCACGGCTTGAAACCCAATTTCTTCTTCATTGGATAAAAACAGCAGTGTAGACAGAGGTCTAGGCGTTTTGAGCGCAAAACCGCTCTTAAGGGTGCTTTACACGCTGCGACATCCCTAACGATATATCGTCGGGGTCACGTTGTTCGTGACGCACATATGGCGCCGTTAGCGATATCGCAGCGTGTGACACCAAGGAGCGACGATCGAGAGCAAAAATGTGAAAAATCGTTGCTCGTTGACACGTCGCTCCTTTTCCAAATATTGTTGCTGCTGCAGGTACGATGTTAGTCGTTCCTGAGGCAGCACACATCGCTATGTGTGACATCTTAGGAGCGATGAACATCTCCTTACCTGCATCCACTGGCAATGAGGAAGGAAGTAGATGGGCGGCATGTTCCAGCCGCTCATCTCCACTCCTCCTCTGCTATTGGACGGCTGCCGTGCGACGTTGCTGTGACGCCGCACGAACCGCTCCCTTAGAAAGGAGGCGGATCGCCGGCCAGAGCGACGTCGCAGGGAAGGTAAGTCCGTGTGACGGGTGTTAGCAATGTTGTGTGCCACGGGCAGTGATTTGTCCATGATGCACAACCGACGGGGGCAGGTACGCTCGCTAGCGATATCGGTACTGATATCTCAGCGTGTAAAGTACCCTTTAATCCTGACATAACTCTAGATAATAGAAGACATTTAATACTAAATGCTTAATTAGACAAATACACAAAAGGAGAGAACTCTCACAACCAACATTAACCATGACATCGCCAGGGAATAGTGGATAAACCCACCCGGTATCCATTTGAAGCCGTGGACAAAACATTGGGCAACAATCATCAATAACATGAGATAAATCAGTGGATAAATTTAGTCTAGGAAAGCTCATAGGCATTCAAAGTGTCTTCAGTGTAATTAAGTAGATCAGTCAGCAAGCAAAATTTGTGAAGGAAAACTCAGACATTCTAGATATGGCATCTTCAAAACTCCAAGTAAAAGGATCAGCAGGAAGAGTAATGCCGGCGTCACACGGTACGATATATCGTGCGATATGTCTGCGGGGTCACGTCGTTAGTGACGCACATCCGGCATCGTATGACATATCGTACCGTGTGACACCTCCGAACGACTGTGAACGGGCAAAAATACTCACTTTATCGTTGCTCGTTGACACGTCGTTCATTTTCATAATGTCGTTCCTCCTTCTTTGCTCCGGTTGTTCATCGTTCCCGAAGCAGCACACATCGCTCCGTGTGACACCCCGGGAACGATGAACTGCAGCTTACCTGGAAGGAAGAAGGTGGGCGGGATGTTTACGT
This sequence comes from Anomaloglossus baeobatrachus, assembly GCF_048569485.1. Classification (NCBI taxonomy): domain Eukaryota; kingdom Metazoa; phylum Chordata; class Amphibia; order Anura; family Aromobatidae; genus Anomaloglossus; species Anomaloglossus baeobatrachus. Next base: position 163,726,846 of record NC_134357.1, read on the forward strand.
CCCGCTCATCTCCGCCCCTCCGCTTCTATTGGCCGGCGGCTGTGTGACGCCGAAAGTCCCTCCCCCTTCAGGAAGAGGATGTTCGCCGCCCACAGTGATGTCGTTAGGGAGGTAAGTACGTGTGACGGGGGGGTTAACGACATTGTGCGACACGGGCAACTAATTGCCCGTGACGCACAAATGATGGAGGTGGGTGTGATCGCTCTTGCGATCGCACGATAGATCGACTCGTGTGAAGCCGGCATTAGTCCAGGACAGCTCATGGACATTCAAACAAGGAGTCTTCAATTCCATCACATAGTGACTAGTTCGTCCAGGTATGTCAAAGCTCATAGACCATCCAAACAAGATAAAGAAATTAAAAAAAAAAAAAATCATGAAACTTTTGATCTAGGGTTATTATCCACTGGATATGTAGTCTTCATTAATATTGCAACAAAAAAAAACAAAAACAAAAGTAAACAAACATAAACCATCCAAAAAATAAATGGAAATGATGAAACACTGCAGAGTAAACAAACATCTCACAGTGAGTGCTTAGCGGAATCTAAACTACGGTACATACCAACAGACGAACATTGCTTGAATGAAGAGAAACCATTGTAATATAGAATAAACAGATGCAGGAAACTTGACAGACTTAATGCCACTTTACACACAGAGATAAATCTTTGGCAGATCTGTGGTTGTAGTTAAATCATGGCCATATTGTTCCATTTGTACACAGCCAAAAACCTGGCACTGATTGTCCACAATTTCACTGCAACCACAGATCTGCCAAAGATTTATCTCTGGGTGTAAAGTGGCCATTACTCACAGATTGTGGATCAAAAAACAGGTCCATGATAAATGGTTACATCAAATTTACTTCTGTAAATCTTAAATTGATTGCTAACATTTAAAGGGAACCTGTCAAGTCCCTTATGCCATCCAAGCCAGCAGTATTCACACTCAATGTGTAAGAAAAGCATTTATTACCTTGGTTGTTCATACGTAAATTAAATGCATAGTGTAGTGCCAGGTTCCTGCCCAGGTCCCTCGCATGCTCCCACTCCTGGTCGCCAGAGTGGGTGCCCTTCTCCTCACTTTTCTCCTGGCTCCATGTGCTTTGTGCCCAGTCAGAGCCTGGCATTTGGCATTCTGGCACAATACCGCTCCCAGGCCTTGACGGGGTCGTCGCTCTTCTCTCCTGCCCAGCTCTTCCACACTCCCTTCTTCTGCCCCGGGGTCTGCCACAGCCTCTCACTGCTTCCTGGCAGCATGCAAGCATTCAGTTTATCCCCTTAGGCTGTGTACGTGGCCACGCCCCTTTCTTAAATTATTTAAGTCTGCCTTCCCTGACAGGAGGTGCCTGAGCAATGTTGCCTAAAGTGCGTTGCTAGTTCTCAGTTTCCTTAACTTTACTGTATCAAGTCCTAGTACCAGTCTCATGTATCTAACATCTGTCTCGTCCTAGAGCCTGCTCTCTATCACCTTTGTGCCGACACGTCTGAGCTATCACCACTGTGAAGCTACATCAGAGCCAATATCCTTGAGCTGACACGCCTAAGCTATCACCGCTGTGCCGCCACATCAGAGCCACTACTCTTGTGATAACATACCTGAACCTTCACCTCTGTGCCGCCTCATCTGAGCCTTCACCGCTGTGCCGCCATCTCCGTGCTGCTGCAATTGAATACTCCTATATCACACATTAAGAGACCATTTCTACAGGTCCCTGGTTGCCATGCATTTAGGCCTTTTGTTGGTGCACCACAAAGTCTCTGTATAAGGGTTCGCTGCTGGTTGCACCTTCGGGGGAGTCCGGTGCACGGTCCATTGGGTCCACCCCTGTATGCTCACCGCCCCTCGGCAACCATATCACATAGTCAGTTTAACTGTGAAGTCACTGATCTGTGATATTCTGCAGTAATAGTATATTCATATATGTTATGAGGGGGACCCGGGGAAGCGTGCCAAGATGGTATAGAGACAGCTTCCGCCGGTCAAGGTCCACTGTGCGGTGTAGGGGACCGCTGCTATGGTTATTGAAGAGGGAGCGAGTTGCTGCTGACGATCGTCTGCTACGTCACAGGCGATCTGCGTACACTGGAACGCCCTAACCCGTGAGGGTTGTATGGCACGGGGCTCACAGCTCGGTGTACTTGTTGCACAAGGAAGCACAGCGGTGCCCGCGCACGTGTGCTTCAAGAACCAGGTGAGTCCGAAGGAGTACCGAGGAGCTCACCTAGGGCAGGAACACGGCCTGCAAACAAGGAACTGCTGGGACAGCAGGGGCAGGAACACGGCCTGCAAACAAGGAACTGCCGGAGCAGCAAGGGAAAAACCCACAAATAGACAAAAATGCCTGTACAGCGGCGTAGCAGCACACTGCCAGTCATCCAACAATAGAGGACGGTCGCGCACCGCCATATTTGCAGGAGGAGCTTTTAAGGAGGCGCAGCTCCACCCAAGGGCGGGCGCGAGGTGGAGATGACAGCCTTGGTCCAATCAGGGTCCCAGCCCGGCCAGTCAGGGTTCACCACATCACCAGCCTCGTCATCAAGCCGTGTGACGTCAGTGGGCAAATCAGAACATGCCACATAGTGCACATGCTCATCTTCCCGCCTCTGGGACACAGAAGCGGGATCCTCGGTTTCACAATGTGCAAGGATAACTGAAGTCTTGCTGCCTCTCCGAGCAGGCATCCCCTGCATTCTGCGCAATCTCACAGACCTTTGGCGCTGCTGAGCAGGAGGGCTTGTGGCAGGCAAGGAATGGGAGACCACATCATTCCTTGCAACAGGGGAGCCACGAGGTGTAACATTACCCCCCCCTCCTGTCTGTGCTCAAAGGCTGCTACCAAACCTGGGGTGTGGATATGATCCTCCAATTCCCAGGATCTATGTTCCGGGCCACGACCGTCCCACTCCACGAGGTAGTACCTCCTGCCCCGTATGACTTTTGTCTCCACAAGCTTCACTACGTAAGGGTCATTGGACGAGGAGCCGGATTGGGCCGGCAGAGACCCCGAGAATTTATTAAGTCTTACGGGTTTCATAAGGGACACATGAAAGGTATTGGCTATAGCCCAGCGTGGAGGGAGTTGGAGTCGGTATGCCACCGGGTTTACCTGCTCCAAGACTTTAAATGGCCCCAGGTACCTAGGGGCGAACTTGGCTGCCTGTACCCGTAGGTTGATATTCTTAGAGAACAGCAACACTAGGTCTCCAGGGGTGAAAGAAGGTGTGGGATGGCGGTGCTCATCAGCCGTCATCACCATCCGGTCTTTAGCCCTCTTAAGGGCCTCCTGGGTGTTATCCCAGATCTCCCGGGCCTCGGTCGCCCAATCCTCCACTCTAGGTTCGGGTGACGTAATGGGCATCGGGACCGGGATTCTGGGATGTTGTCCGTTGTTAAGCAGGAACGGAGTCTGGCCAGAGGGCTCGTGGACCGCAATATTGATGGCAAATTCGGCCCAAGGAAGGAGGTTAGCCCAGTTGTCGTGGTGCGTGGAGAAGAAGTGGCGGAGGTAAGTTACCAGGGTCTGATTGGTCCTCTCCACCAGTCCATTGGTCTCGGGATGGTATGCGGAGGAGATGTTAAGCTCTACCTGCAAGAGCTTACAGAGTTCTCTCCAGAAGCGAGACGCGAACTGGGGACCCCGGTTGCTCACCACCTTGTCAGGCATGCCATGCAGCCTAAATACATGCCGAATGAACAAGGCGGCGAGGGCACGTGACATCGAGAGTTGTGGGAGAGGCACCAAGTGGACCATTTTAGAAAAGTGATCCGTGATGACCCACATGACCCTGTGCCCTGCTGACTTGGGCAGATCTCCCAGTAAGTTGATCCCCACCACTTCCCAGGAACTGATCCGGCACTGGCAGTGGGTGAAGAAGACCCGCAGGTCTCTGCCGGGACAGCTTATTTCGTGCACACGACATACAGGCTCCCACACACTCCTGTATGTTCTGGGCTAATCTTGGCCACCAATAATGCCTGGCCACTAGGTCTCTGGTTCTCTTGACCCCGAAGTGACCCCCGACCTTGGAGGCATGGGCCAGGATAGCACTTTGTTCCGTAGCTCAGGGGGGAACGAGGGTCTTGCCAGGTGGAACCTGGTCCAGAGAAGTGGGGGTGACAATCCTCAAGCTGTCCGGGGGTAATATAAGACGAGGCTCCTCCTGTTCTTCCTCCAGCACGACCATACAACGTCACAAGGCATCGGCCAGTACGTTCTTCTCACCGGCCACGTGGCGGATAATAAAGCGGAACCGGGAGAAGAACAGAGACCAACAAGCCTGCCTTGGGTTCAATCGTTGTGCTGTCTGGAGGTATGTGAGGTTTTTATGGTTGGAAAATACCACAAATGGATGCTTCGCACCCTCCAGGAGATGCCGCCACTCCTGAAATGCTAATTTCATCGCCAGTAACTCCCTATCCCCTATGGAGTAGTTCCTCTCGGCCGGAGAGAAGGTCTTTGAGAAAAAGAAGCACGGATGCTTCCTTCCTCGTTCGTTCTTCTGGTGCAGGACTTCACCTGCACCGACCGAAGAGGCGTCTACCTCCAGTAGAAAGGGTTTGGAGGCGTCTGGACGAAGAAGGATGTGAGCTCTGGAGAAGTGGGTTTTGAGAGTGTGAAAAGCCTCTACCGTCTCCCGTGTCCACGCTTTGGGATTAGCACCCTTGCGGGTAAGGGCAATAATGGGTGCTGCCACCGTCGAAAAAGTTGGGAATGAACTGGCGATAATAATTAATGAACCCCAAGAATCGCTGGATCGCCTTCAGCGAGCGGGGCTCAGGCCAGTTCATCACTGTCTCCAACTTCCCCGGATCCATTGCTAACCCCTGACTGGACACGATATATCCCAGGAACGGCAAGGTATCACATTCAAAAACACATTTCTCCAGCTTAGCGTATAAAGAATGGGCGCGGAGCCTCTTGAGTACCCTGATGACATCCCTCCGATGGGTGGCAAGATCGGGGGAGAAAATGAGGATGTCATCCAGGTATGCAACCACAGAAAGATACAAATCCCGAAAAATGTCATTCATGAAGTCTTGGAACACGGCAGGGGCATTGCAGAGTCAGAACGGCATTACGAGATACTCGTAGTGACCGTTCCTGGTATTGAAGGCGGTCTTCCACTCATCGCCCTCTCGGACTCGCACTAGATTGTATGCCCCGCGTAGGTCCAGCTTTGTGAAGACCTTTGCCCCACGGAATTGATCAGACAACTCCAAAATAATGGGCAACGGGTATTTGTTCTTAATCATAATTGCATTAAATCCCCTGTAGTCGATACAGGGGCACAGATCCCCTTCCTTTTTCTGCGTGAAAAAGAACCCTGCACCGGCCGGTGATATAGACTTGCGAATGAACCCTTTTGCCAGGCTGTCCTGGATATATTTGGACATAGCCTCCATCTCTGGAGCAGAGAGTGAATACACTCTACCCCTAGGGGGCTCAGAGCCTGGCTTCAGGTCTATTCGCCAATCGTATGGCCGGTGGGGAGGGAAGAGTATCTGCGGCTCTCTTGGAGAAGACATCCCTGTAGACCTCATAAGGTGCTGGTAAATCTGACCCCCCCTCTTTCCCCCGAGGACCCAACCAACCTAATGGTAGGGGGTGGTCCGGTAGTCACTAGATGCTCCCTAGAAGACCCTGCCCAGGACGAGATCTCCCCTGTTGCCCAGTTGAGTATAGGAGCATGCTGTCTCAACCAGGGGAGTCCCAGTAGGATCTCATCCGTCCCCTCTGGAAGCACCAGGAAGGACACCTGCTCATGGTGTCCTGGTGGTACATCCATCCTGAGAGGGATGGTGATCTGGGTAATGGGATCGACAAGTAGGGACCCGTTGACTACCCGGATCCTGATTGGCTTAGGCAACATAACCAAGGGAACTGAGTACTGAGTTGCCAGGGAGGTCGAAATGAAATTGCCATCAGCGCCAGAGTCCAAGCAAGCCAGGGCAGAGAAGACAGTAGTGCTGAACTGCAACTGGGCGCTGATGGTCAACCTAGAGGGTGATGCAGCGTCTAGAGTCCCCCCTCTGATGGAAACTAGACGCTGTCTTTTCCCGATGGTTTAGGACATTGGGTAGCTATGTGTCCCCTCTGCCCACAGGAAAAGCAGATGACAGAAGACCGAGGACCTGTGGTAGAGGAGGCCGCTTTGGACACCTCCATTGACTCCATGGAGTTATCTACAGAGCTGGCTGGGAGACCTGTCCGATGGAAGATAGGGGCCAGACGCTTTTTAGGCCGGGTAGACGTGGGTGCCGAAGAGACCTCGAGCCTCTGCTCCACCTGGAGGATATCGATGCGAGAAGCAACTTGAATCAAGGACTCTAAGGTGGCAGGCACGTCATACGTGGCCAGTGCGTCTTTGACGAACCCTGCCAGGTCCTCCCAGAACACAGGGACAAGGACCTTATCCGGCCAGTCCAGCTCTGCGGTGAGTGTCCTGAAGTTCACCGCAAAGTCCCCGACCGAAGCGGACCCTTGCCGAAGTCGTAGGAGTCGCGGCGCGGAGTCATGGGGGACTTGAGACCCGAGGAACACCATTCTCATGGCCCCAAGATAAGCTGCAAGGTTATTCACCACCCGATCTCCACGCTCCCACAACGGCATGGACCACTTCAGCGCTCTCCCTGTGAGCAGGAACTGGACGAAGGCTACTTTCGCCTTCTCAGTAGCGTAATGAGTCACGGACAGCTCCAAGTAGGTGGTGACCTGATTTATAAAACCATGGCACTCGGAGCTGTCCCCGTTAAAGCGCTCTGGAAGCGCAAGGTGAGGCGACCTTCCGCCCAATACCACAGCCTGAGTAGCCGCCTGGGTGGCGACTGTCGCCAGAGCAGCCTTATCGGAGGAGGACTGCTCCACTGCTGCCAACCGTGACTCCAACTGCTGCACATAACGCAGCAACTGCTGCTGCTCTTCAGCCATAGCCAGACCTTTGGCGCGACTGTAATGTTATGAGGGGGACCCGGGGAAGCATGCCAAGATGGTATAGAAACAGCTTCCGCCGGTCAAGGTCCACCATGCGGTGTAGGGGACCGCTGCTATGGTTATTGAAGAGGGAGCGGGTTGCTGCTGATGATCGTCTGCTACATCACAGATAATCTGCGTACACTGGCCCGCCCTAACCCGTGAGGGTTGTATGGCACGGGGCTCACAGCTCGGTGTACTTGTTGCACGAGGAAGCACAGCGGTGCCCGCGCACGTGTGCCCAGAGGAAAGTCATGGAAATGTGGCACGAGGGTAGCACAGCGGTGCCCATGCACGTGTGCTTCAAGAACCAGGTGAGTCTGAAGGAGTACCGAGGAGCTCACCTAGGGCAGGAACACGGCCTGCAAACAAGGAACTGCTGGGACAGCAGGGGCAGGAACACGGCCTGCAAACAAGGTACTGCCAGAGCAGCAAGGGAAAAGCCCACAAGTAGACAAAAATGCCTGTACAGTGGCATAGCAGCACGCTGCCAGTCATCCAACAATAGAGGATGGTCTCGCGCTGCCATATTGGCAGGAGGAGCGTTTAAGGAGGCGAGGTTCCACCCAAGGGCGGGCGCGAGGCGGAGATGACAGCCTTGGCCCAATCAGGGTCCACGACGTCCCAGCCCAGCCAGTCAGGGTTCACCACATCACCAGCCGTGTGACATCAGTGGGCGAATCAGAACATGCGACGTTAGTGCACATACTCATCTTCCCACCTCTGGGACATAGAAGCGGGAGCCTCGGTTTCACAATGTGCAAGGATAACGGAAGTCTTGCTGCTTCCCTGAGCAGTTAAGCTCTGCACATTGCGTAGTCTCCCAGACCTTTGGTGCTACTAAGCAGGAGGGCTTGTGGCAGGCAAGGAATGGGAGACCGCTTCATTCCTTGGAACAGAAGAACCAGGAGGTGCAACACTCCTGCTGCCTCTCTGAGCAGGCATCCCCTGCATATTGCGCAATCTCCCAGACCTTTGATGCTGCTGAGCAGGAGGGCTCGTTGCAGGCAAGGAATGAGAGACCACATCATTCCTTGCAACAGGGGAGCCATGAGGTGTAACAGATATAAGCATTGTTTATTTTTCACAAACTGTAATTACGAACGAAGAGGGCAGTTTAACCCCTTCCTGATTGGATGAATTTTCATTTTTGCGCTTTCGTTTTTTCCTTCTCTATTTCCAAGAACAATACATTTGTTATTTTTCCCTTGACATAGCCATTTGAGGGCTTGTTTTTGCGGGATGAGTTGTAGTTGTGAATGTCTGAAACCATCTGTTTTATTATGTGAAGTACTAAACAACAGGAAAACAAATCCAAGTGCAGAAAAAAAGCTAAAAATGCCTATTTTTTTTATTTACAGCTTTCATTACAAGGTAAAATTGATCTCTTACTTTTTATAGGTCTGTATATTTATGGCAAAAACCAAGCATGCATATATTTTTTCATTAAGCTGTTGAAATAATCAGAAATTTGTTAAAATTTTGTTTCTGTTGTCATTTTCAAAGAGCTATTACATTTAAAGTTCTTAGGTATCTTGGAGTAGATTTTATGTTTTTATCACTTCATATTGCATTTAGGAATGACCAAACCCAAACTGTAAAGTTTGATGTCCATATTGAACACCTTGTGTTTGGTTCTGAACACCGAACACAGACTTTTGACTTTACGTCCTGTTCCTGTTCAGGTTGCTCACCCAAATAAACCTTGTTGAAAAGTTGCAGAGCAGCCAATGAGCAAGCTTTTAGGCTGAAAGCACTTCCAGAGCCATCACAGCTATACCAAGTATGGGCATGGCTGTGATTGGCTAGGGAAATCAGTTTTTAAAAGAAAAAAAAATAAGCAAAATGGTTAAAGCAGAACATACCAGTCTCAGTGGCGAGTTACACTGCTTCCGAGTCCACCTTATACATCTCATACATATTCACGGCTTCTCCTGCCCACCACCTGTGACAGCATCTGATATTGGCTGCAGTAACACTACTGGCGTGCCAGCTTCTTTGCTTGGTCTGCCCAAGAAAAGTGTACAAAAAAATTAAAAAAATTACGTAGGGTGCCCCGGATTGTTGGACTGGCAGCACTTTCACATAAGAATATATATTAAGTCCATTGTTCTTTGCCTATTTTCCTTTTACTCTTGGTTTCATGAGATCTTGTATACTCTTTTGCTTCCATATTACTTCCTTATGGTCTGTATGTGGTTTTACTTATTATCTTGCATATCATATTATACTTACCATTTTCTTTCTTTTTCTCTAGAATTGTTATAGATTTTCAACGACTTTCAATTTGAAAAACACTGAATCTAAGTTTTTTTTTCTATAGGTACGCATATACTCGTCCCATGTTCTTGTTTTTCATAATGTACCTTGATCATATTTTGTGACATATTTGTATAAATAAATTTGTATAGTCTTTCTATCACTTAATACACTGTATTTGTGATTATCTGTTCCATATGTAGATTCCTATCACCGTGATAAAGGCCACAAACCAAGGCCGAAACGTTGGTGGTAACGACTAGGAATGTTATTGTTATAATTTTTCACAATAAAAGAACACACAAATATTCTTGCTACTCCTTCAATGTATCTTAGTCAGGCAGTCAGGTCACCAGAGATCATACCATGGGAACATAGTTCAAAGTGAAAGTGCTGCCCGCTTGTCAGACTGTAGGTCACTGCTGTGTCCCACAATCTGACAGGCTAGGCTTCAAAGTGAAAGTGATGCAGGTCCGACAATTCGACAGTAGTTCCACTTTGAAGTTGCTACCAGACTGTTGGATTGCAATCCAACAGTCCAGCAATGGCTTGCAAGTAAAGGTGCTGCCAGGTTGTTAGACTGCAGGTCATGGCTGTGACCCGCAGTCCAGCAGCGGCCTGAAAGTGAAAGTGTTGTCAGATTGTCGGACCGGCAGCACTTTCACTTTCATGTTGAAGCAACTGCAGGACTGACAATCCGACTGACAGTCCAGCTGTTAAGTCACCAGAGGTCATACTGTGGGAACCTGGGTATGACCTACGGTGAACTGAGTGATGTCATTACTTACAGCTGAGCTCCCTTTTGGCTGTCAGTGTTTCGCAGAGCCTGTAGAGAGCGGATGTGTTTTCTCTTTTTCCAGGCTTCGGATGTGGCGGTTCCGGGATCATTCTAGGACTTCATATGTATTACACCGGAGCTCCAAAGGTGTTTTGGGGGGTTAAAAAAGGGGTGAAAGAGGGTGTATGCACTTTATTTCAAATAAAAGTTTTTTTCAGTGTTTGTGTTTTATTTCTTTTCACTTACAGGATTTGTAATGGGGGGACTCATAGCTTTATGGCTGACAAATCCCAGCTGTTATTAACCCCTTATATTACAATAATTGTCACCACACCAGAGCAATTGGATTACCCAGTTGAACGCTAGCATTGTGGTGTGTCACCCAGGGAATGGGGTACTCGGTCCCGGGCAGTTCACTATTTAGGGATGTCACTTTGGTGGCCATTGCCTGGTCCCGTGCCCTGGGGCCTTTTTGAAAAGGGGTTATTTATATAGGAGATGAAAGTCATTTATGTGACGCCACCTGCGGATTGCGGGTAATAGGATGGAACAGCCGCTGCTTAGTGTAATTACCCCTGGGCTGATGGTGATGACAGCTATGGTGGTAGGCCCTAGGCAGGCAGGGCTGAGCCAAGGTATTTGTGAGATGGGAGCTTTGCACTTTATAATGAAGGAGACCACACCAGGGTTGTAATGAACAGTCTCTACTCACTTTAACCTGTGGACAGCTGATTCAGGTCCCTGTATTCCAGTGCCAGTTTAATGACTCGGTTGCTCTGTCCCCAGCACTTTCATTGTAGTTGGGACCCCGAAGCCTGGAACCTTGGGGGTCCCCCAGCTGTAATACAGCAGTCTGTCCGTTCGGCTGGCAGTGTGGACCCTGTGGGGAGGTATGTGTCCGAACCCTGATCCTTGCTTTACTGCTGATGCCCCCAGATCTGTAGGTCAGTGAGGCCCTTGGAGAGCCCTCACTGTGCAGGAATATGCCAGGCCATGTGAAACTGTTGCCTGACCTAATGCTTTGTGCCCCGTGCGTGCTTGGTTTCAGTCGTGCTCCCTCGTACCATCCCTTGCAATTTCTGTTCCAGAGGTACTTGTTTGCTCCTATTCTGGCAACCTACTCCTAGGGTTACACGACCCAGCTCTAGGCACGTTAGTGCACCTCCCTGTGCACCACTGTACTGCTTGTCCACTCCCACCAGGCTGTCTAGTCCCCTGGTCTGGCTCCGCCCTCTAGGTGGCCATCCCCCAGCATCTGACTAGAGAATGCCCCTGGTGTGGTGTGGGAACTATGATTTTGGTGTGTGCAGGTGTTACTGGCACTGGTGTTCCAGGTCCCAGAGGGTAGGCCCTGCATCCTTGTGGAGATGCAGTACCTAGTAGTGCCCTGAGTGGCTCAAGGGGGCTACAGTGGCATCGAATGGATGAGACAAATCTGGGCAACTGCGGGCTGATATTTTTAAGCTGAGGAGCCAGTATCATTGGAACCTCCAATTCTGATAATACCAACTCCCACCTGTCTGCTTTACTGCAGCTGGATATCCAAACTCGGGGGAACCTTACATCTTTCATTTCCCCTCTATTTTGATTTCCAGTCATGGAAAAGCTCACAGGTGGGGGCTGCTGTCTGCAGCTGTTGTTTTACCTGCACTGGCTATCAAAATATGGAGGGAGCCTAAGTAATTTTTTTGAAATTATTTTTTTATATTTAGACTACAGTACAGCAAACTGACTGCAACCAATCACAGACATAGACACAGGGTGGAGGGCATGTATAGCAGTCTGCAACCAATCACAGACAATAGCACAAAAGGTGGGAGGGGGAGCAGTTAATTTTGATAACCTTAATTAGCAGGCCCGGATGAGAGTATGACTGCAGTGTGAGCCTCTGGGGAAACACATGGAAAAATGGAGTATGTATAACTATCCTGCTTTTTGCTACCATTTAAGTTTCAGCACAGCCTCCTAACGCTTGCTACGGCCATTTTACAGCCAATTTACAGCCCTGAACATCTCATCCCCATTTACTTGTATGAGGTTCATTGTTCAAGGTCATCTTTGGGGTCAAGTTAAATCGCTGAAACCGATTTTTTTTCCCGTGCTGTTTTGCATACTCAAATAGCTACATGTTTCCTCATCACTAATTGCATTTCTTCACACTGTTGCAAAGTTTTGATACCTGTTCCATCAACTGATAGCAGCCACACCACTGCACATCTGCCTCTGATTCAAGTTAATAGGAGGCGGATGTAAGGTACCCAGCTGCAGATGCTGTCTAAAGATGGGGCAGTTCCAGAACTAAGCATGTCAGGCTGCCGCCAATGCCAGCACAGAAAACAGCTGATCGAAAGGGACCTTGGCTAATTAGACATTGATGTTCTATTCTAAGGACAGGCCACCAATAGAAAACTAGTGGACAACCTCTTTAACTGTGCTATCCTTTTTGTCACAGCTGTTTAAATTGACAAATTGGAGACACATTCACGCTGCACCAATATTACAGGTAGACTGCTCTTGCGTTAGACTTTTCGGCCATCACATAAACCCAGCCTTGTATTTGTGGTTGATTTCAGCTTTATTATGTGTGGTAGCACACTTTGGTAAAGTACTAAAATTATACTTGTATTCAACATGCAAAAAAAAAAAAAAAAATATATATATATATATATATTTTATTTTCTTCATTTATTTTGTAAATCTTCCCAACCTTCTATCGTTTCTATAATATTTAATAAAATTCAACATAATGATGGCTGGCTAGACTCATTTATTTTAAACAATTTGAGCTGAATTTGAATTACCTTGCAGCAATTTCTCATCTCTGTAGCATATGATTGAAGAAAAGAGGGACTTTTGAAGTACACACCAGCCAAATTGTACAGATCCTCTGGCCTATTTAGAGAGTACTAGCACAGGAGTCTATTTTGATAATCAGCTGCGAGTGATGAAGACTGGGTGATTATGTTCTTAGTGACAGACAACTGTTTTAACTATCAATACCAGAAAGTAATGGTAGGAAATGTTTAGTAAGATAACATATTTCTCATTATTGGTAGATTCCTATCTAATTAGATGCTGGGCACATTCATAAAAATGCTTGGGATACTTATCATAATGGTAATTATTTTCAAGACTGGAAGTATGACAAATGGAAATACAAGACACTCCACCTTGTTTTTCAGGAAAGAAAAACATGAAATGCAAATATAGTATTTATATTACCCAATATGCATGTTGCAGAATAACAGAAGAGACGAGTAATGGTATTTGTTAATTGTTTTTTCCTAACTCTCAAACATATAAAAGCCACAGATCTGGAAGAGACTAAATATTCAACCAGGAAAATCCTTTGTGTCATCGTATCTTCACATCTGACTTAAAGAACCCTTCAACAGAACCATGTCTGGAGTAAAGAGACAACCACAGAAGAAATGCCCAGAGCCTTGCCCACCACCCCAACCACAATGCCGGGATCGTAAGTGCCTCACCTTTGGTCATTCTTCATTTTAGTTATTATGTTTCTAATTATTTTATGTTGACAGCAGAATCTTAGAAATCTAGGTGATACATTTTTATATGCTGCCTAAAGGATCTCTACATTCAACAAACCTTGTGTAAAACAATAGTATAGGCAATTGTAAGAAACTTTGTAACGTATTTTATCAGAAAAATAAACTTCCTTCCCCACTAATAAGGCACTCCTTCTCCCCTACCTCATGCACTCATGCATCCATTCTGAAAAAGTTACACAAGTCCGTCTTGCTCAGAGATGGACTTCAGGTGTCATATGACAAAGCCCAAGGAGACAGAAAAACATTGTGCAAAGCCTAAATATTAAGTGTGTTACCTCAGATCTGAGTTTCATTCAGATGAAAACAGCTCAGCTCTGCTGAATATGGTCCTCCAGATTGCTACAGCTTGTATCTGTGAGCTAAAAAGAGGATGAAGAACAGGCATTCTCCTCTGTGCTGTGCTGTCTATAGGAGTAATCAATGTAGTTTGTCGTCTCATTCACATACCAAAAGATTGCAAATTACAGATAGAGCTTGAAGAAGAGAAAACTAGTGAGAATACAGAATATAAGAACCATAACAGGCAGAAATGGTGTTATTCCTCTCTTATACACAGGAAACCTTATTCTGAAATGTTACTTGAAAGTGCAATTACCCTTTATACCCAAAGTATGAATGTCTGTATCTATCTGGCTCACTAGAATAATAAGAGTAATACATTTCTAATAATAAAACAGTGTAGAAAAAGAAGGATCCATCAGAAATCCATATCAGCTGTCACAACTGATTTCATTAAAGGGAACATATCAGGTTCAATATGCACCTAGGACCACGAGTGCATATTGCTAATCCCTGCCTAACTGTCCCTGTATGCACTAGCATAGATAAAGAGATCTTTAAAAAAAAGTATTTCTAAAGATCTACAGTATCATATGCTAATGAGCACGGGGACTAAGGGCGTTGCTTCTCTTGCTAGTCAGCCCCATTAGTACGCCCCTGTGGGTGTGATAACATGTTAATGAATGCGCAGAGTAAGAGGATGATCTCACTCACCTCTCCGCAGCTATTGCCGCTCAATACTGGATTTTGGCTAAGTGCGCATGACCCCGGAGTTTCAGTCATGCGCACTACTTCAGTTTGAAGCCGAGTGTATGCGGAAAGGTGAGTGAGATCATCCTCTGATGCTACACATTCATTAGCATCTTACTACCGACTAGCATGGGAAGCAACGCCCTTGGGACTAGTCCCCGCACTCATTAGCATACGATAAAAGATGTTTATAAATACTTTTTCTAAAGATATCTTTATGTATGCTAGTGTATATAGGGATGGTTAGGCAGGGATTAGCAATATAGACCCAGAACTGCTCGTGGTTCTGGGTGCATATAGGACCCGACAGGTTCCCTTTAAATATTAGCTATATTGTCTTTGTTTACAAACAGACTCAGATATTTAACTTATATGTTTCAGCTTGTAAACCAGTTTGTCCTGAGCCAAAATGTCCACCACCTCCAGGTAAGACATAAGATTAATACCTGTCAAATAATACTTTCACAATAAAAGATAAATCCTTATTATTAGAAATAAAGCTACAAAATTTAGTACACTCATGAAAACTTTTTTATGCTACTTCTTTCAGTGTGTGTGCCAGTGTGCCCTGAACCAAAGTGTCCTCCTCCTCCAGGTAAAACATTATAGTCATATCTATTAAAATATATTTATAGATTAAAAGATTAATCCTTATTATTAGAAATACAGCTGCAAAATCTATGAAAATAATGACACTTTTGTCATCTACTTCTTTCAGTATGTGTGCCTGTGTGCCCTGAACCAAAGTGTCCTCCTCCTCCTCAAGGTAAAACATTAGTGTGATATCTGTTAAAACATATTTATAAATCAAAAGATTGATCCTTATTATTAGAAATACAGCTGCAAAATCTATGAAAATAATGAAACTTTTATCATGTACATTTTTTCAGTATGTGTGCCGGAGCCAGTGTGCCCTGAACCAAAGTGTCCTCCTCCTCAAGGTAAAACATTGAACTAATAATAATACAGGTGTGCAAGGGTAAAATTGTGTGAAAAGTAGGATGTAATTTTTATATACTTTAGATTGAAAAAATTCCATCATGTACAGTTTTTTCACAAACACTGACTACATAGGCTTGCAACAGAAAAGAATCCATTAGAGTTTCAAAAACAATTCCTTCTACACTTTTCTCAAGACAATGCTCAAATGTACATTCCTGGGCTGATAGAAAAACTTAGTGTTAAATACAATATGAGCGAGAGAAGACTATTATTTCATCCAAAAAAAGTCTGAAAGCTGTGCTACTAAACGAATCAGCAAGTATGCTTCAGTTCCTATTGGGCATACTGCACACTGCAAGGAAAGATATGAGAATTTAGAACTTTATTCTCAAGAAACTTACAGTGGGTATGGAAAGTATTCAGACCCCTTTCACTCTATTTCATTGCAGCCATTTGGTAAATTCAACAAAGTTCATTTTTTTTCTCATTATTGTACACTCTACATCCCATCTTGACAGAAAAACACACAGAAATGTAGACATTTTTGCAAATTTATTAAACAAGAAAAACCTGAAATATCACATGGTCATAAGCATTCAGACCCTTTGCTCAGACATTCATATTTAAGTCACATGCTGTCCATTTCCTTGTGATCCTCCTTGAGATGGTTCTACTCCTTCATTGGAGTCCAGCTTTAGTTAATAAAACTGATAGGACTTGATTTGGAAAGGCACACACCTGTCTATATAAGACCTCACATCTCACAGTGCATGTCAGACCAAATATGAATCATGAGGTCGAAAGAACTGCCCAAGGAGCTCAAAGACAGAATTGTGGTAAGCCAAAGATCTGGCCAAGGTTACAAATGAATTTCTGCAGTATTTAAGGTTCCTAAGAGCACAGTGGCCTCCATAATCCTTAAATGGAAGAAGTTTGGGACCACCAAAACTCTTCCTAGACCTGGCTGTCCAGCCAAACTGAGCAATCATGGGAGAAGAGCCTTGGTGAGAGAGGTAAAGAAGAACCTCAAGATCACTGTGGCTGAGCTACAGAGATGCAGTAGGGAGATGTAAGAATGTTCCACAAAGTCAACTATCACTGCAACCCTCCACCAGTTGGGCCTTTATGGCAGAGTGTCCCAACAGAACCCTCTGCTCAGTGCAATATGCTGTATATGAAAGCCCACATAGGGTTTGTAAAAATAACGCATGAAGGTCTCCCAGACTATGAGAAATAAGATTCTCTGGTCTGATGAGACGAAAATAGAACTTTTTGGTGATAATTGTATGCAGTATGTGTGGAGAAAACCAGGCACTGCTCATCACCTGCCCAATACAATCCCAACAGTTAAACATGGTGGTGGCAGAATCATACTATGGGGGAGTTTTTCAGCTGTAGGGACAGGACGATTGGTTGCAATTGAAGGAAAGATGAATGCAGCCAAGTACAGAGATATCCTGGAAGCAAACCTCTTCCAGAGTGCTCTGGACCTCAGACCTTGGTCAAAGATTCACCTTCCAACAAGACAAGGATCCTAAGCACACAGTTAAAATAACAAAAGAGTGGCTTCAGAACAACTCTGTGACCATTCTTCACTGGCCCAGTCAGAGCCCTGATGTAAACCCAATTGATCATCTCTGGAGAGACCTGAAAATGGCTGCCCACCAATGTTCACCATCCAACCTGTGGAACTGGAGAGTATCTGCAAGGAAGAATGGCAGTGGATCCACCAAATCCAGGTGTGAAAAACTTGTTGCATCATTCCCAAGAAGATTCATGGCTGTACTAGCTCAAAAGGGTGCTTCTACTGAATACTGAGCAAGGGGTCTGAATACTTATGACCATGTGATATTTCAGTTTTTCTTATTTAATAAATTTGCAAACATTTCTACATTTCTGGGTTTTTTTCTGTCAAGATGGGGTGCAGAGTGTACATTAATGAGAAAATTAATGAACTTTTTTGAATTTACCAAATGGCTGCAATGAAGCAAAGAGTGAAAATTTAAAGGGGTCTGAATACTTTATGTTCCCACTTTGTCTTCAAAGTCAATATGTGGTGATCTGAAAGTTCTTGCTTTGCTCCTTGAGCATTAAGGAGGATCACAAAGTACACATTATTTGTGTGAATGGGACAGCAGGGATAGGACTCACCACTGGAGCCAAAAACATTGGCCAATGAGAACATCTTTGTAACCTGGGACTTAGGAACATAGTTGTGGAAAGTTTAGTTGATCCCACTAAAGTTCTCTTGCCACCACTCCACATTAAGCTTACACTAATGAATCAGTTTGTCAAAACTCTACTGAAAGAAGGAAATATTTTAAGTACCTGTGTACCAAGTTTCAGGGAACGTCTGAACCAAACTGAAACAATTAATTTTTTGTGGGTCTGGATATTTAATAACTCATGAAGGACGACGTGATCAAAACAAAATGAAAGCTATTAAGAAAAGGGCTTAGGATCCTTTTAAAGAAGTCATTAAAAAAATTCTAAGTAACAACAAAGATCCAAAATTAAAGTTCAACTGAAAAACATGCTGAAATCTTTCAAAGCCTTGGATTGTCTAATGAATTTGAAGATGTATTTCTTACATTCAAATTTGTACTATTTTCCTGAAAATCTTGGTGCTGTTAGTAAAGAGCAAGGCGAAAGATTTCAACAAGATGTCAATGAGATGGAACGATGATACCAAGACAGATGGAACGTGAACATGATAGGGGAAGGGAACTACTGCTGGATGCTTCACAGAGAAGATCCACAGGCCTTCTATTAAAGAAAAGGTATCAAGAGAAGCCTTGAAAAGAAAAGGAAAAAGCACAAGAATTAATTTGTTGGAATAAGGTTGCAGAATGAACATTCAAAAGATATATATATATATATATATATATATATATATATATATATATATATATATATATATATATTCTTCATTATTGGCTACAGAAATGATTTTGCTTGTTCATCTCACTTGAAAATAATTTAATGCTTGTTTTTTGTAAAATCCATATGTGATGGTTAAAAATAGAAGTGTTTTGTTTAAATCAGGGCATAGGAAAACATAAGAATCAGTCATTGGATTTGAAACACTTTTCATAAACCCAAATTTTGCATACTAGTGTAAATTTGTACATGCTTTTTATTAATAATTTGGGATAAGTAATTATTTTTATTATTGTTTTTATGTGTACTAAACAGTAATGAGATACAGCACATAGCATTTGGGGCAATGAATGGAAGACTGTAAAAGCCATTATGAAAAGTTGGCCTATGCCAGAGTTGAAGTTCCCACATATTACATTTCTTTGCAAAAATATCTGAATCTTCCTGCTTTATTTGAAAATTGTTTGCAGAAATCTATTGCCATATAGGAGAAACAATCCAATTCAGAACGTGGAACATATTTTTTGTTACAGAACTTTTTCCAATTTGCCAACGTGGTAAAGTCAAGAAAATGCTAAATAGGCAAAATTTATATGAAGTAACCAAAATCCCTTTGTAGACTTATATATTTTTTATATAAGTCTACAAAGGGGTTTTGGTTACGAAATATAAATTTTGCCTATTTAGCATTTTCTTGACTTTACCACGTTGGCAAATTAAAAATAGTGCAATGATGTCTAATTTCTTGTCTTCTTCTTTCTTTAGTTGTGCAATGTAAACCAGTCCCACAATGTCAGCAAGACAAGCAATGTGTGAAGAAGTAATGGTTCATGATAAATACAATATCAAAAGCCTTATTGAATGTTCAATGTCACCAAAATATTTACATTATAATTTCTGAATATGTTATGAAAATTATAAAGTAATAAAGTATTATAAAAATAAAAAATTATGGTTCACTTATTTTATAAAAATATAATGTTGAAGGTGATACACCGTTGGAGACAATTTTTTTTTTTTTAAAACGTAAAAGCCGTTTTAATTCGTATTTCATAAAACAATAGCACACATGAAAATAACCAACTTTTTAATATATCTTATCAGACAAATTTGCATCTTTCTCTGGAACAATTGACAATATCAAATTTTTCATTTCTGAGGTAAAATCTGTATTCAGTGAAGACTTTCCCATTTCTGAGATAGGAGATGACAGAAGTTACTGATGAGATTCTATGATGATTGGAGGAGGGAGGAGCTAGAGGCAGAGAAAAGAGCAAGAGACAGAGGGAGGGGCTAGAGGCAGAAGGAGGGGCTAGAGGCAGATGTAGGAGCCATAGGGATTTGCAAGAGACAGAGGGAGTTGCAAGAGACAGAGGGAGGGGCAAGAGGCAGAGCTCCGCCCCCTTCTTTTAACTACATAGCATCTCATCAGTAATGGGAAAGTCTTCACTGAATACAGAATTTACCTCCAGGTTGCGAATTTTGATAATGACTGATCCATTCTGGCAGAGAAAGAAGCACATTTCCCTATACATTACAAAGTTGCTTACTTTCATGTGTAAAAATAAAAAAGACAGTTATACTTTAAATTCATATTTTTGGGGCTAGAAATATTTTTTTTTTCAATTTGGTTTCATTACAAGTTTTGCACCATTTGGCTATAACATGCTCTTTGTTTCCCAGAACATTACATTTTAATGTAGCCTATGGAAATAAATCATCTGGAAGGAGCTCAGAAAAAGTGCAGTAAAAAAGTTATAAACATTTCTTCTAGACTCAGAATGAGCTCCATGACAGATTCTCTTTAGATGTCAGCCACTTTATCTTGTTTGTGCAGTTTTCCTCTCACACTGACCTACATTTCTGTCCCTACAATGTCCGCTGGTGGAGGAGCAGGAGATAAAACCTGTATTTTACAATGATATTTCTTAACTGGTTTATGCAATTTTCAACCAGAATAACCCCACTGAGCCTGAAGAGACAGAACCTTCCCAGGAATATCATGTTATCTTTAGCATCTGACAAATCAGCAGATGAATATAAAATTTTGAATTTTTATTTTATAAATAGTTCATAAAATAGTTTTAGTGCAGGATGTTCTCAGGTGTGAATTGGGAGCAGATGGGTTAAATTTGATGTTATCACTCAAACACTCTTTCATAATGGTCACTGGAAGTTCAACATGGCACTTCATAGAATCAGAAAAAAGAATTGTTGCTTTTCATAAAAATGGCCTAGGTTATAAGGAAATTGCCAACTCTCTGAAACTGAGCTGCAGCATGGTGGCCAAGACCATAAAGCAGTGTAACAAGACAGGTACCACTCAGAACAGGCCTTGCCATGGTCGACCAAAGAAGAAGAGTGTACATGCTCAGCATTATATACACATGTTATCTTCTCAAAATAGACTTATGAGTGCTGTCAGCATTGCTGCAGAGGTTAAATGGGTGGGAGGTTCAACCTGTCAATGCTCAGATAATGCAGCGCATATTGCATCAAATTGGTCTGCATGGCTTGCTGAAGACATGCAAACTAAGGACATGGATTTCTTGAATCATGTACTGTGTTCTGATGAGACCAAGGTAGACCCATTTGGTTAAATGTGTCAAGCGTGTATGGTAGCAACCAGGTGAGGAGTATAAAGACAAGTATGTCTTGCCTACAGTCAAGTATGGTGGTGGGAGAGTCATGGTTTGGGGTTCCATGAGTGCTGTCAACATGTACGGTGACATACTGAAGCAGAGTATGATCCCCTCCATTCAAAAACTAGGCCTCAGGGCAGTAGTCCAACATGATAATTACCCCAAACACACCTGCAAGACAACCAAGCCTTTGCTAAAGAAACTGAGGGTAAAGTTGGTGGACTGGTCAAGCATGTCTCCATATCTAAATCCCACTGAGCAGCTGCGGAGCATCCTTAAAAGGAAGGTGAAGGAGCGCCAAGTCTCTGACATCCACCAGCTCTGTGATTTCATCATGGAGGATGGAAGAAGACTCCAGTAACAATCTGAGAAGCGCTAGTGAACTCCATGCCCAAAAGTTTCCTATGGAGTACCACAACCTTTTTACACTTCAAACATAGGCCTACAAGAACTGAATGGTGTTTCCTAATTCCTAACAACCTCTGAATCAAGGTGATAGCAATTTAGGATATTTTTATTGTGTCTAGAAAAGATCATGCAGTGTAAGTTTTAAGAAACACCTTCAAAGTGTACAATGACCATCCCACCTCTTCCTTCATTGGTCCTGTGACACCTTGATAAAACTCATGAGTAGCAAAAATCTTCTTTTGTCGCAGAAAGCACTATATAATCCTTCATCATTGATGTATTATATCAACTGTTTTATTTTGCTTCACCCACAGAGTGCATAGTGAATTTTAATATAAGATTTGCCTGAGACGGACAAATACAAGACTCTAGAGTTCAGCAAATCTGCCAAAATTAAAATTCTATGTATCCACTGAATTCAGAGAAGAAATTATCTTTGACTCATATTTTTGTATTTACCTTTTCTCAGGTGTCCTCATACCTGCCTCACAACTTTTGGTCTTTAGATCATATCTTCTGTCTTCTGCCTTCTTTCTTCTCTATTTATTCTGGGCTTTCAGCAACGTCTAAAGATTTTTCTATTTACCAGGCAACGCAACACTGTATGGGGTATGACGCATGTCATTGACGTGAGTCACAACCCTTGCTGTCATGTAGGTAATATTACTGACATTTTTTGCACCTTATATATTGGCATGGGGCAAAGCAATGTTAGGGGTTGTGTGGTCTGGAATAAAAAATATGCAGTCACTATATGTGACTGCAGACTTGTGAATCCTCCCAGCGCACACACTGTGCGCAGAGAAGATTTGTTGGTGTCTGCGCTGGGTATAGTGGTCCAGTATGTGATATGCATACTCCTGGTCAGAACCTGACTAGTGGATGCGGCCTCGATCAATGAAAGTGTTTTGGGTAAGGCCTCTCCCACTAGTAGGGTTCTGGCTGGGATTATGCATATTGCATACTTGATCATCGTTTCCAGCAGCACAGACACCGACAAATCCTTGCAGTGCACTGTGTGTCTGCTGGATGGATTCCTAAGTGTGCAGTCATAAATTCTAGACTGGACAACCCATTAACACCAATCCTGGAGTTGCCAAAGGCTCAGAAAGAAGATAGAAGCCTGCAAAATTTGCCAGATCCTTGGCTATGTTTAGAAAGTACTAGCAAAGGAACTCATTACCATATTCAGCTGAAGTGACCGAAGGAGAGTTATGGTGGAATGGTGGAACTGTTTTAACAATCAATTCGAGAAGAAACTGGGAAGGAAATGTTTAGTAAGATAATATATTTCTTATTCATTGGTAGATCACTATGTAATTACATCCTGTTATTATTCCTAAAGATGATTAAGGTACTTTTCATAATGATAATACTTTTCAATACAAAGTATGAGAAACAAATATGGAAGACACTCCACCTTGTTTTTTAGGAAAAGAAAAAACAAGAAACCCCAATATAATATTTATATAGCCCTATATGCAGGTTGAAGAATAACAAAAGAGACAATTAATGATATTTGCTAATTGTTTTTTCCTAACTTAAAACATATAAAAGCCACAGATCTGGAACAGTAAGAACATTCAACCAGGAAATCCTTTGTATCCAGTTATCACCTACATCTGATCAAACTCATCAAGTGAACTATGTCTGGAGTGAAGGGACAACAGAAGAAATGCCCAGAGCCGTGCCCACCACCCCAACAACAATGCCGGGATCGTAAGTGCCTCATCTGGGGTCATTCTTCATTTTAGCTAATATGCTATTAATTTATGTTGTGAATATGTTGACAGACGAATCATAGAATTATAGGTGATATAAAATATTCATATACTATCTTTATCCCCAATGATTTATCTCTGTTTCTATTTAGCTGAAAATAATAATTAAAGTAATAAGTTGTTTTAAACACTGTAGAAAACGATGGTTTCATCAGAAATCCATCTAAGTTGTCACATTTGTTTTCAGGGTGACTATGACCCATTCTACAATAAATATTAGCAACAGACTGAGATACTTAACTTATGTATTTCAGCTTGCAAACCAGTGTGTCCTGAGCCAAAGTGTCCTCCTCCTCAAGGTAAAAATGATGATTAATATCTGTCAACTAATACTTACAAATTAAAAGATAGATCCCTATTATTAGAAATAAAGCTACAATATAATTTCAACTTTTATCTACATTTTTCAGTATGTGTGCCTTTACGTCCTGAACCAAAGTGTCTTCTTCCTCAAGGTAAAATTTTATTTTAATTTTTCTCAGAAGATTTTTTGCTAGATTCAAAAATGGAGCTTTATTATTGGAAATAAAGCTACAATTTTATTAAAATCAAGAAAACTTTTATTTTTTTTAGTGTGCCCTGTACCAAAGTGTCCTCCTGCTGAAGGTAAAACATGAGATTAATATCTGTCCAAAGACATTTATAGATTAAAATTACAGATTATTATTAGAAATACAGCTGAATAATCCATTAAAATCATGAAAACTTTAAAATGTCCATTTTTTAAGTGTGTGTGCCAGTGTGCTCAGAACCAAAGTGACCTGCTCCTCAAGGTAAAATATTGATCCAATGTGATTTGAGGTCAATTACTTTTTATTATTGTTTTTATTTCCGCTTTAATGTGATTACATATCGATATCGCGCTTACTAGCAATTGGTGCAATGAAGAGAAGACTGTGACTAGTCATTATCATTACTCAAAGTTCTACATGAAATAGTTGAAGTTAAGCTCATACATATTATATTTGTTGCACAAATATCTGAAACATCTACATTTATCAAAAATTATAAAATGCCATACATCAGAAGCAATCCCATTCAGATGTCTGGAATTTGTTTTAGGTAGCAGGAATTTCTCCAATGAATTTTCCAAATGTTAAAGTACCAAATTAGCAAAAATGTATATTCATTAACCTAAACCCATTTATAGGATTACATATAAACTAATTTGTTACATTTTTCCTCTTCTTTCTTTAGCTGTGCAATGTGAACCAGTTCCCCAATGTCAACAGCTAACCAGGCAATGTGTGAAGATGAAGTAAAGAGTGACACAAATGCTTCATGACAAATATAATATTAAAAGTCTGTTTTATATCAGATAAAAATCTAAATGCTGAATTATTAATGTTATGACAATTATGAAGTGTTAAACTAATGAAGAAAATAATAAATAAAGAATCATGGTTCACTTTCTTTTGCAATGTTTATCAAGGTGTATTTCCTTGACTGGATCAATCATGTTTAATCTCCCAAATATGTTTCCTTTTGCATTTTTTTTTCGGAAGGAGGATGTCACCAAAAAAGTAGTGATATATGTAAGGCCTGCAACACACATCCGTAGAAAACGTGCATGTTTGGTCCGTTTCTGTATATATCGGAGACACGGCCAAACGTGCACCAATGTTATTTAATGTTTGAGGACACATCAAGCGTCGCATCGAGCTCTGCTGCATGCAGGTAACAGGAGCAGCAGAAGACACCGCCGCTCCTGTCACTTCCACGCAACAAATGAGGTGAGTATCGCGATCAGCTGAGCTGTCACTGAGGTTAATCGCGGCCACCGCTGGATCCAGCGGTGGCCGTGAGTTACATGACTGACAGCAGCTGATCGCGCTACTCACCTCATTTGTTGCGTGGAGGTGACAGGAGCGGCGGTGTCTTGTGCTGCTCCTGTTACCTGCATGCAGCAGAGCTGGATGCGACGCTGGAGGTCCGTGGATTACGCCGGACAATGGAGGGCTTTGTCGGGGTTAATAAATTGGTGATGAGGATTTTTGTTAGTGTTTTTTATTTCTAATAAAGCATTTTTCGTGTTTGTGTTTTTTAACTGTAATTTACAGATTAATGATGGAAGGTATCTCGGGGAGACGCCTGACATGATTAATCTAGGATTTAGTGGCAGCTATGGGCTGCCATTAACTCCTTATTACCCCGATTTGCCAACGCACCAGGGCAAATCGGGAAGAGCCGGGTACAGTCCCAGAACTGTCGCATATAATATATGCGGCAATTCTGGGTGGCTGCTGACTGATATTGTTAGGCTGGGGGGCTCCCCATAACGTAATAATACCAACTCCCACCTGTCTGCTTTACTGCAGCTGGATATCCAAACTCGGGGGAACCTTACATCTTTCATTTCCCCTCTATTTTGATTTCCAGTCATGGAAAAGCTCACAGGTGGGGGCTGCTGTCTGCAGCTGTTGTTTTACCTGCACTGGCTATCAAAATATGGAGGGAGCCTAAGTAATTTTTTTGAAATTATTTTTTTATATTTAGACTACAGTACAGCAAACTGACTGCAACCAATCACAGACATAGACACAGGGTGGAGGGCATGTATAGCAGTCTGCAACCAATCACAGACAATAGCACAAAAGGTGGGTGGGGGAGCAGTTAATTTTGATAACCTTAATTAGCAGGCCCGGATGAGAGTATGACTGCAGTGTGAGCCTCTGGGGAAACACATGGAAAAATGGAGTATGTATAACTATCCTGCTTTTTGCTACCATTTAAGTTTCAGCACAGCCTCCTAACGCTTGCTACGGCCATTTTACAGCCAATTTAAGCCCTGAACATCTCATCCCCATTTACTTGTATGAGGTTCATTGTTCAAGGTCATCTTTGGGGTCAAGTTAAATCGCTGAAACCGATTTTTTTTCCCGTGCTGTTTTGCATACTCAAATATCTACATGTTTCCTCATCACTAATTGCATTTCTTCACACTGTTGCAAAGTTTTGATACCTGTTCCATCAACTGATAGCAGCCACACCACTGCACATCTGCCTCTGATTCAAATTAATAGGAGGCGGATGTAAGGTACCCAGCTGCAGACGCTGTCTAAAGATGGGGCAGTTCCAGAACTAAGCATGTCAGGCTGCCGCCAATGCCAGCACAGAAAACAGCTGATCGGAAGGGACCTTGGCTAATTAGACATTGATGTTCTATTCTAAGGACAGGCCACCAATAGAAAACTAGTGGACAGCCTCTTTAACTGTGCTATCCTTTTTGTCACAGCTGTTTAAATTGACAAATTGGAAACACATTCACGCTGCACCAATATTACAGGTAGACTGCTCTTGCGTTAGACTTTTCGGCCATCACATAAACCCAGCCTTGTATTTGTGGTTGATTTCAGCTTGACTATGTGTGGTAGCACACTTTGGTAAAGTACTAAAATTATACTTATATTCAACATGCAAAAAAAAAAAATATTATATATATATATATATTTTTTTTTTTATTATTTATTCATTTATTTTGTAACTCTTCCCAACCTTCTATCGTTTCTATAATATTTAATATAATTCAACATAATGATGGCTGGCTGGACTCATTTATTTTAAAAAAATTGAGCTGAATTTGAATTACCTTGCAGCAATTTCTCATCTCTGTAGCATATGATTGAAGAAAAGAGGGACTTTTGAAGTACACACCAGCCAAATTGTACAGATCCTCTGGCCTATTTAGAGAGTACTAGCACAGGAGTCTATTTTGATAATCAGCTGCCAGTGATGGAGACTGGGTGATTATGTTCTTAGTGACAGACAACTGTTTTAACTATCAATACCAGAAAGTAATGGTAGGAAATGTTTAGTAAGATAACATATTTCTCATTATTGGTAGATTCCTATCTAATTAGATGCTGGGCTCATTCATAAAAATGCTTGGGATACTTATCATAATGGTAATTATTTTCAAGACTGGAAGTATGACAAATGGAAATACAAGACACTCCACCTTGTTTTTCAGGAAAGAAAAACATGAAATGCAAATATAGTATTTATATTACCCAATATGCAGGTTGCAGAATAACAGAAGAGACGAGTAATGGTATTTGTTAATTGTTTTTTCCTAACTCTCAAGCATATAAAAGCCACAGATCTGGAAGAGACTAAATATTCAACCAGGAAAATCCTTTGTGTCATTGTATCTTCACATCTGACTTAAAGAACCCTTCAACAGAACCATGTCTGGAGTAAAGAGACAACCACAGAAGAAATGCCCAGAGCCTTGCCCACCACCTCAACCACAATGCCGGGATCGTAAGTTCCTCACCTTTGGTCATTCTTCATTTTAGTTATTATGTTTCTAATTATTTTATGTTGACAGCAGAATCTTAGAAATCTAGGTGATACATTTTTATATGTTGCCTAAAGGATCTCTACATTCAACAAACCTTGTGTAAAACAATAGTATAGGCAATTGTAAGAAACTTTGTAACGTATTTTATCAGAAAAATAAACTTCCTTCCCCACTAATAAGGCACTCCTTCTCCCCTACCTCATGCACTGATGCATCCATTCTGAAAAAGTAACACAAGTCCGTCTTGCTCAGAGATGGACTTCAGGTGTCATATGACAAAGCCCAAGGAGACAGAAAAACATTATGCAAAGCCTAAATATTAAGTGTGTTACCTCAGATCTGAGTTTCATTCAGATGAAAACAGCTCAGCTCTGCTGAATATGGTCCTCCAGATTGCTACAGCTTGTATCTGTGAGCTAAAAAGAGGATGAAGAACAGGCATTCTCCTCTGTGCTGTGCTGTCTATAGGAGTAATCAATGTAGTTTGTCGTCTCATTCACCTACCAAAAGATTGCAAATTACAGATAGAGCTTGAAGAAGAGAAAACTAGTGAGAATACAGAATATAAGAACCATAACAGGCAGAAATGGTGTTATTCCTCTCTTATACACAGGAAACCTTATTTTGAAATGTTACTTGAAAGTGCAATTACCCTTTATACCCAAAGTATGAATGTCTGTATCTATCTGGCTCACTAGAATAATAAGAGTAATACATTTCTAATAATAAAACAGTGTAGAAAAAGAAGGATCCATCAGAAATCCATATCAGCTGTCACAACTGATTTCATTAAAGGGAACATATCAGGTTCAATATGCACCTAGGACCACGAGTGCATATTGCTAATCCCTGCCTAACTGTCCCTGTATGCACTAGCATAGATAAAGAGATCTTTAAAAAAAAGTATTTCTAAAGATCTACAGTATCATATGCTAATGAGCACGGGGACTAAGGGCGTTGCTTCTCTTGCTAGTCAGCCCCATTAGTACGCCCCTGTGGGTGTGATAACATGTTAATGAATGCGCAGAGTAAGAGGATGATCTCACTCACCTCTCCG
Organism: Anomaloglossus baeobatrachus; assembly: GCF_048569485.1. NCBI lineage: Eukaryota > Metazoa > Chordata > Amphibia > Anura > Aromobatidae > Anomaloglossus > Anomaloglossus baeobatrachus. The sequence goes on from NC_134357.1 coordinate 163,755,473, forward strand.
CTGCTATTGCCGCCCAATACTGGATTTTGGCTCAGTGCGCATGACCCCGGAGTTTCAGTCATGCGCACTACTTCAGTTTGAAGCCGAGTGTATGCGGAGAGGTGAGTGAGATCATCCTCTGATGCTACACATTCATTAGCATCTTACTACCGACTAGCATGGGAAGCAACGCCCTTGGGACTAGTCCCCGCACTCATTAGCATACGATAAAAGATGTTTATAAATACTTTTTCTAAAGATATCTTTATGTATGCTAGTGTATATAGGGATGGTTAGGCAGGGATTAGCAATATAGACCCAGAACTGCTCGTGGTTCTGGGTGCATATAGGACCCGACAGGTTCCCTTTAAATATTAGCTATATTGTCTTTGTTTACAAACAGACTCAGATATTTAACTTATATGTTTCAGCTTGTAAACCAGTTTGTCCTGAGCCAAAATGTCCACCACCTCCAGGTAAGACATAAGATTAATACCTGTCAAATAATACTTTCACAATAAAAGATAAATCCTTATTATTAGAAATAAAGCTACAAAATTTAGTACACTCATGAAAACTTTTTTATGCTACTTCTTTCAGTGTGTGTGCCAGTGTGCCCTGAACCAAAGTGTCCTCCTCCTCCAGGTAAAACATTATAGTCATATCTATTAAAATATATTTATAGATTAAAAGATTAATCCTTATTATTAGAAATACAGCTGCAAAAATCTATGAAAATAATGACACTTTTGTCATCTACTTCTTTCAGTATGTGTGCCTGTGTGCCCTGAACCAAAGTGTCCTCCTCCTCCTCAAGGTAAAACATTAGTGTGATATCTGTTAAAACATATTTATAAATCAAAAGATTGATCCTTATTATTAGAAATACAGCTGCAAAATCTATGAAAATAATGAAACTTTTATCATGTACATTTTTTCAGTATGTGTGCCGGAGCCAGTGTGCCCTGAACCAAAGTGTCCTCCTCCTCAAGGTAAAACATTGAACTAATAATAATACAGGTCTGCAAGGGTAAAATTGTGTGAAAAGTAGGATGTAATTTTTATATACTTTAGATTGAAAAAATTCCATCATGTACAGTTTTTTCACAAACACTGACTACATAGGCTTGCAACAGAAAAGAATCCATTAGAGTTTCAAAAACAATTCCTTCTACACTTTTCTCAAGACAATGCTCAAATGTACATTCCTGGGCTGATAGAAAAACTTAGTGTTAAATACAATATGAGCGAGAGAAGACTATTATTTCATCCAAAAAAAGTCTGAAAGCTGTGCTACTAAACGAATCAGCAAGTATGCTTCAGTTCCTATTGGGCATACTGCACACTGCAAGGAAAGATATGAGAATTTAGAACTTTATTCTCAAGAAACTTACAGTGGGTATGGAAAGTATTCAGACCCCTTTCACTCTATTTCATTGCAGCCATTTGGTAAATTCAACAAAGTTCATTTTTTTTCTCATTATTGTACACTCTACATCCCATCTTGACAGAAAAACACACAGAAATGTAGACATTTTTGCAAATTTATTAAACAAGAAAAACCTGAAATATCACATGGTCATAAGCATTCAGACCCTTTGCTCAGACATTCATATTTAAGTCACATGCTGTCCATTTCCTTGTGATCCTCCTTGAGATGGTTCTACTCCTTCATTGGAGTCCAGCTTTAGTTAATAAAACTGATAGGACTTGATTTGGAAAGGCACACACCTGTCTATATAAGACCTCACATCTCACAGTGCATGTCAGACCAAATATGAATCATGAGGTCGAAAGAACTGCCCAAGGAGCTCAAAGACAGAATTGTGGTAAGCCAAAGATCTGGCCAAGGTTACAAATGAATTTCTGCAGTATTTAAGGTTCCTAAGAGCACAGTGGCCTCCATAATCCTTAAATGGAAGAAGTTTGGGACCACCAAAACTCTTCCTAGACCTGGCTGTCCAGCCAAACTGAGCAATCATGGGAGAAGAGCCTTGGTGAGAGAGGTAAAGAAGAACCTCAAGATCACTGTGGCTGAGCTACAGAGATGCAGTAGGGAGATGTAAGAATGTTCCACAAAGTCAACTATCACTGCAACCCTCCACCAGTTGGGCCTTTATGGCAGAGTGTCCCAACAGAACCCTCTGCTCAGTGCAATATGCTGTATATGAAAGCCCACATAGGGTTTGTAAAAATAACGCATGAAGGTCTCCCAGACTATGAGAAATAAGATTCTCTGGTCTGATGAGGCGAAAATAGAACTTTTTGGTGATAATTGTATGCAGTATGTGTGGAGAAAACCAGGCACTGCTCATCACCTGCCCAATACAATCCCAACAGTTAAACATGGTGGTGGCAGAATCATACTATGGGGGAGTTTTTCAGCTGTAGGGACAGGACGATTGGTTGCAATTGAAGGAAAGATGAATGCAGCCAAGTACAGAGATATCCTGGAAGCAAACCTCTTTCAGAGTGCTCTGGACCTCAGACCTTGGTCAAAGATTCACCTTCCAACCAGACAAGGATCCTAAGCACACAGTTAAAATAACAAAAGAGTGGCTTCAGAACAACTCTGTGACCATTCTTCACTGGCCCAGTCAGAGCCCTGATGTAAACCCAATTGATCATCTCTGGAGAGACCTGAAAATGGCTGCCCACCAATGTTCACCATCCAACCTGTGGAACTGGAGAGTATCTGCAAGGAAGAATGGCAGTGGATCCACCAAATCCAGGTGTGAAAAACTTGTTGCATCATTCCCAAGAAGATTCATGGCTGTACTAGCTCAAAAGGGTGCTTCTACTGAATACTGAGCAAGGGGTCTGAATACTTATGACCATGTGATATTTCAGTTTTTCTTATTTAATAAATTTGCAAACATTTCTACATTTCTGGGTTTTTTTCTGTCAAGATGGGGTGCAGAGTGTACATTAATGAGAAAATTAATGAACTTTTTTGAATTTACCAAATGGCTGCAATGAAGCAAAGAGTGAAAATTTAAAGGGGTCTGAATACTTTATGTTCCCACTTTGTCTGCAAAGTCAATATGTGGTGATCTGAAAGTTCTTGCTTTGCTCCTTGAGCATTAAGGAGGATCACAAAGTACACATTATTTGTGTGAATGGGACAGCAGGGATAGGACTCATCACTGGAGCCAAAAACATTGGCCAATGAGAACATCTTTGTAACCTGGGACTTAGGAACATAGTTGTGGAAAGTTTAGTTGATCCCACTAAAGTTCTCTTGCCACCACTCCACATTAAGCTTACACTAATGAATCAGTTTGTCAAAACTCTACTGAAAGAAGGAAATATTTTAAGTACCTGTGTACCAAGTTTCAGGGAACGTCTGAACCAAACTGAAACAATTAATTTTTTGTGGGTCTGGATATTTAATAACTCATGAAGGACGACGTGATCAAAACAAAATGAAAGCTATTAAGAAAAGGGCTTAGGATCCTTTTAAAGAAGTCATTAAAAAAATTCTAAGTAACAACAAAGATCCAAAATTAAAGTTCAACTGAAAAACATGCTGAAATCTTTCAAAGCCTTGGATTGTCTAATGAATTTGAAGATGTATTTCTTACATTCAAATTTGTACTATTTTCCTGAAAATCTTGGTGCTGTTAGTAAAGAGCAAGGCGAAAGATTTCAACAAGATGTCAATGAGATGGAACGATGATACCAAGACAGATGGAACGTGAACATGATAGGGGAAGGGAACTACTGCTGGATGCTTCACAGAGAAGATCCACAGGCCTTCTATTAAAGAAAAGGTATCAAGAGAAGCCTTGAAAAGAAAAGGAAAAAGCACAAGAATTAATTTGTTGGAATAAGGTTGCAGAATGAATATTCAAAAGATATATATATATATATATATATATATATATATATATTTTCTTCATTATTGGCTACAGAAATGATTTTGCTTGTTCATCTCACTTGAAAATAATTTAATGCTTGTTTTTTGTAAAATCCATATGTGATGGTTAAAAATAGAAGTGTTTTGTTTAAATCAGGGCATAGGAAAACATAAGAATCAGTCATTGGATTTGAAACACTTTTCATAAACCCAAATTTTGCATACTAGTGTAAATTTGTACATGCTTTTTATTAATAATTTGGGATAAGTAATTATTTTTATTATTGTTTTTATGTGTACTAAACAGTAATGAGATACAGCACATAGCATTTGGGGCAATGAATGGAAGACTGTAAAAGCCATTATGAAAAGTTGGCCTATGCCAGAGTTGAAGTTCCCACATATTACATTTCTTTGCAAAAATATCTGAATCTTCCTGCTTTATTTGAAAATTGTTTGCAGAAATCTATTGCCATATAGGAGAAACAATCCAATTCAGAACGTGGAACATATTTTTTGTTACAGAACTTTTTCCAATTTGCCAACGTGGTAAAGTCAAGAAAATGCTAAATAGGCAAAATTTATATGAAGTAACCAAAATCCCTTTGTAGACTTATATATTTTTTATATAAGTCTACAAAGGGGTTTTGGTTACGAAATATAAATTTTGCCTATTTAGCATTTTCTTGACTTTACCACGTTGGCAAATTAAAAATAGTGCAATGATGTCTAATTTCTTGTCTTCTTCTTTCTTTAGTTGTGCAATGTAAACCAGTTCCACAATGTCAGCAAGACAAGCAATGTGTGAAGAAGTAATGGTTCATGATAAATACAATATCAAAAGCCTTATTGAATGTTCAATGTCACCAAAATATTTACATTATAATTTCTGAATATGTTATGAAAATTATAAAGTAATAAAGTATTATAAAAAAAAAAAATTATGGTTCACTTATTTTATAAAAATATAATGTTGAAGGTGATACACCGTTGGAGACAATTTTTTTTTTTTTAAAACGTAAAAGCCGTTTTAATTCGTATTTCATAAATCAATAGCACACATGAAAATAACCAACTTTTTAATATATCTTATCAGACAAATTTGCATCTTTCTCTGGAACAATTGACAATATCAAATTTTTCATTTCTGAGGTAAAATCTGTATTCAGTGAAGACTTTCCCATTTCTGAGATAGGAGATGACAGAAGTTACTGATGAGATTCTATGATGATTGGAGGAGGGAGGAGCTAGAGGCAGAGAAAAGAGCAAGAGACAGAGAGAGGGGCTAGAGGCAGAAGGAGGGGCTAGAGGCAGATGTAGGAGCCATAGACAGAGGGATTTGCAAGAGACAGAGGGAGTTGCAAGAGACAGAGGGAGGGGCAAGAGGCAGAGCTCCGCCCACTTCTTTTAACTACATAGCATCTCATCAGTAATGGGAAAGTCTTCACTGAATACAGAATTTACCTCCAGGTTGCGAATTTTGATAATGACTGATCCATTCTGGCAGAGAAAGAAGCACATATCCCTATACATTACAAAGTTGCTTACTTTCATGTGTAAAAATAAAAAAGACAGTTATACTTTAAATTCATATTTTTGGGGCTAGAAATATTTTTTTTTTCAATTTGGTTTCATTACAAGTTTTGCACCATTTGGCTATAACATGCTCTTTGTTTCCCAGAACATTACATTTTAATGTAGCCTATGGAAATAAATCATCTGAAAGGAGCTCAGAAAAAGTGCAGTAAAAAAGTTATAAACATTTCTTCTAGACTCAGAATGAGCTCCATGACAGATTCTCTTTAGATGTCAGCCACTTTATCTTGTTTGTGCAGTTTTCCTCTCACACTGACCTACATTTCTGTCCCTACAATGTCCGCTGGTGGAGGAGCAGGAGATAAAACCTGTATTTTACAATGATATTTCTTAACTGGTTTATGCAATTTTCAACCAGAATAACCCCACTGAGCCTGAAGAGACAGAACCTTCCCAGGAATATCATGTTATCTTTAGCATCTGACAAATCAGCAGATGAATATAAAATTTTGAATTTTTATTTTATAAATAGTTCATAAAATAGTTTTAGTGCAGGATGTTCTCAGGTGTGAATTGGGAGCAGATGGGTTAAATTTGATGTTATCACTCAAACACTCTTTCATAATGGTCACTGGAAGTTCAACATGGCACTTCATAGAATCAGAAAAAAGAATTGTTGCTTTTCATAAAAATGGCCTAGGTTATAAGGAAATTGCCAACTCTCTGAAACTGAGCTGCAGCATGGTGGCCAAGACCATAAAGCAGTGTAACAAGACAGGTACCACTCAGAACAGGCCTTGCCCTGGTCGACCAAAGAAGAAGAGTGTACATGCTCAGCATTATATACACATGTTATCTTCTCAAAATAGACTTATGAGTGCTGTCAGCATTGCTGCAGAGGTTAAATGGGTGGGAGGTTCAACCTGTCAATGCTCAGATAATGCAGCGCATATTGCATCAAATTGGTCTGCATGGCTTGCTGAAGACATGCAAACTAAGGACATGGATTTCTTGAATCATGTACTGTGTTCTGATGAGACCAAGGTAGACCCATTTGGTTAAATGTGTCAAGCGTGTATGGTAGCAACCAGGTGAGGAGTATAAAGACAAGTATGTCTTGCCTACAGTCAAGTATGGTGGTGGGAGTGTCATGGTTTGGGGTTCCATGAGTGCTGTCAACATGTACGGTGACATACTGAAGCAGAGTATGATCCCCTCCATTCAAAAACTAGGCCTCAGGGCAGTAGTCCAACATGATAATTACCCCAAACACACCTGCAAGACAACCAAGCCTTTGCTAAAGAAACTGAGGGTAAAGTTGGTGGACTGGTCAAGCATGTCTCCATATCTAAATCCCACTGAGCAGCTGCGGAGCAACTTAAAAGGAAGGTGAAGGAGCGCCAAGTCTCTGACATCCACCAGCTCTGTGATTTCATCATGGAGGATGGAAGAAGACTCCAGTAACAATCTGAGAAGCGCTAGTGAACTCCATGCCCAAAAGTTTCCTATGGAGTACCACAACCTTTTTACACTTCAAACATAGGCCTACAAGAACTGAATGGTGTTTCCTAATTCCTAACAACCTCTGAATCAAGGTGATAGCAATTTAGGATATTTTTATTGTGTCTAGAAAAGATCATGCAGTGTAAGTTTTAAGAAACACCTTCAAAGTGTACAATGACCATCCCACCTCTTCCTTCATTGGTCCTGTGACACCTTGATAAAACTCATGAGTAGCAAAAATCTTCTTTTGTCGCAGAAAGCACTATATAATCCTTCATCATTGATGTATTATATCAACTGTTTTATTTTGCTTCACCCACAGAGTGCATAGTGAATTTTAATATAAGATTTGCCTGAGATGGACAAATACAAGACTCTAGAGTTCAGCAAATCTGCCAAAATTAAAATTCTACGTATCCACTGAATTCAGAGAAGAAATTATCTTTGACTCATATTTTTGTATTTACCTTTTCTCAGGTGTCCTCATACCTGCCTCACAACTTTTGGTCTTTAGATCATATCTTCTGTCTTCTGCCTTCTTTCTTCTCTATTTATTCTGGGCTTTCAGCAACGTCTGAAGATTTTTCTATTTACCAGGCAACGCAACACTGTATGGGGTATGACGCATGTCATTGACGTGAGTCACAACCCTTGCTGTCATGTAGGTAATATTACTGACGTTTTGTGCACCTTATATATTGGCATGGGGCAAAGCAATGTTAGGGGTTGTGTGGTCTGGAATAAAAAATATGCAGTCACTATATGTGACTGCAGACTTGTGAATCCTCCCAGCGCACACACTGTGCGCAGAGAAGATTTGTTGGTGTCTGCGCTGGGTATAGTGGTCCAGTATGTGATATGCATACTCCTGGTCAGAACCTGACTAGTGGATGCGGCCTCGATCAATGAAAGTGTTTTGGGTAAGGCCTCTCCCACTAGTAGGGTTCTGGCTGGGATTATGCATATTGCATACTTGATCATCGTTTCCAGCAGCACAGACACCGACAAATCCTTGCAGTGCACTGTGTGTCTGCTGGATGGATTCCTAAGTGTGCAGTCATAAATTCTAGACTGGACAACCCATTAACACCAATCCTGGAGTTGCCAAAGGCTCAGAAAGAAGATAGAAGCCTGCAAAATTTGCCAGATCCTTGGCTATGTTTAGAAAGTACTAGCAAAGGAACTCATTACCATATTCAGCTGAAGTGACCGAAGGAGAGTTATGGTGGAATGGTGGAACTGTTTTAACAATCAATTCGAGAAGAAACTGGGAAGGAAATGTTTAGTAAGATAATATATTTCTTATTCATTGGTAGATCACTATGTAATTACATCCTGTTATTATTCCTAAAGATGATTAAGGTACTTTTCATAATGATAATACTTTTCAATACAAAGTATGAGAAACAAATATGGAAGACACTCCACCTTGTTTTTTAGGAAAAGAAAAAACAAGAAACCCCAATATAATATTTATATAGCCCTATATGCAGGTTGAAGAATAACAAAAGAGACAATTAATGATATTTGCTAATTGTTTTTTCCTAACTTAAAACATATAAAAGCCACAGATCTGGAACAGTAAGAACATTCAACCAGGAAATCCTTTGTATCCAGTTATCACCTACATCTGATCAAACTCATCAAGTGAACTATGTCTGGAGTGAAGGGACAACAGAAGAAATGCCCAGAGCCGTGCCCACCACCCCAACAACAATGCCGGGATCGTAAGTGCCTCATCTGGGGTCATTCTTCATTTTAGCTAATATGCTATTAATTTATGTTGTGAATATGTTGACAGACGAATCATAGAATTATAGGTGATATAAAATATTCATATACTATCTTTATCCCCAATGATTTATCTCTGTTTCTATTTAGCTGAAAATAATAATTAAAGTAATAAGTTGTTTTAAACACTGTAGAAAACGATGGTTTCATCAGAAATCCATCTAAGTTGTCACATTTGTTTTCAGGGTGACTATGACCCATTCTACAATAAATATTAGCAACAGACTGAGATACTTAACTTATGTATTTCAGCTTGCAAACCAGTGTGTCCTGAGCCAAAGTGTCCTCCTCCTCAAGGTAAAAATGATGATTAATATCTGTCAACTAATACTTACAAATTAAAAGATAGATCCCTATTATTAGAAATAAAGCTACAATATAATTTCAACTTTTATCTACATTTTTCAGTATGTGTGCCTGTACGTCCTGAACCAAAGTGTCTTCTTCCTCAAGGTAAAATTTTATTTAAATTTTTCTCAGAAGATTTTTTGCTAGATTCAAAAATGGAGCTTTATTATTGGAAATAAAGCTACAATTTTATTAAAATCAAGAAAACTTTTATTTTTTTTAGTGTGCCCTGTACCAAAGTGTCCTCCTGCTGAAGGTAAAACATGAGATTAATATCTGTCCAAAGACATTTATAGATTAAAATTACAGATTATTATTAGAAATACAGCTGAATAATCCATTAAAATCATGAAAACTTTAAAATGTCCATTTTTTAAGTGTGTGTGCCAGTGTGCTCAGAACCAAAGTGACCTGCTCCTCAAGGTAAAATATTGATCCAATGTGATTTGAGGTCAATTACTTTTTATTATTGTTTTTATTTCCGCTTTAATGTGATTACATATCGATATCGCGCTTACTAGCAATTGGTGCAATGAAGAGAAGACTGTGACTAGTCATTATCATTACTCAAAGTTCTACATGAAATAGTTGAAGTTAAGCTCATACATATTATATTTGTTGCACAAATATCTGAAACATCTACATTTATCAAAAATTATAAAATGCCATACATCAGAAGCAATCCCATTCAGATGTCTGGAATTTGTTTTAGGTAGCAGGAATTTCTCCAATGAATTTTCCAAATGTTAAAGTACCAAATTAGCAAAAATGTATATTCATTAACCTAAACCCATTCATAGGATTACATATAAACTAATTTGTTACATTTTTCCTCTTCTTTCTTTAGCTGTGCAATGTGAACCAGTTCCCCAATGTCAACAGCTAACCAGGCAATGTGTGAAGATGAAGTAAAGACACAAATGCTTCATGACAAATATAATATTAAAAGTCTGTTTTATATCAGATAAAAATCTAAATGCTGAATTATTAATGTTATGACAATTATGAAGTGTTAAACTAATGAAGAAATTAATAAATAAAGAATCATGGTTCACTTTCTTTGCAATGTTTATCAAGGTGTATTTCCTTGACTGGATCAATCATGTTTAATCTCCCAAATATGTTTCCTTTTGCATTTTTTTTTCGGAAGGAGGATGTCACCAAAAAAGTAGTGATATATGTAAGGCCTGCAACACACATCCGTAGAAAACGTGCATGTTTGGTCCGTTTCCGTATATATCGGAGACACGGCCAAACGTGCACCAATGTTATTTAATGTTTGAGGACACATCAAGCGTCGCATCGAGCTCTGCTGCATGCAGGTAACAGGAGCAGCAGAAGACACCGCCGCTCCTGTCACTTCCACGCAACAAATGAGGTGAGTATCGCGATCAGCTGAGCTGTCACTGAGGTTAATCGCGGCCACCGCTGGATCCAGCGGTGGCCGTGAGTTACATGACTGACAGCAGCTGATCGCGCTACTCACCTCATTTGTTGCGTGGAGGTGACAGGAGCGGCGGTGTCTTCTGCTGCTCCTGTTACCTGCATGCAGCAGAGCTGGATGCGACGCTGGAGGTCCGTGGATTACCCCGGACAATGGAGGGCTTTGTCGGGGTTAATAAATTGGTGATGAGGATTTTTGTTAGTGTTTTTTATTTCTAATAAAGCATTTTTCGTGTTTGTGTTTTTTAACTGTAATTTACAGATTAATGATGGAAGGTATCTCGGGGAGACGCCTGACATGATTAATCTAGGATTTAGTGGCAGCTATGGGCTGCCATTAACTCCTTATTACCCCGATTTGCCAACGCACCAGGGCAAATCGGGAAGAGCCGGGTACAGTCCCAGAACTGTCGCATATAATATATGCGGCAATTCTGGGTGGCTGCTGACTGATATTGTTAGGCTGGGGGGCTCCCCATAACGTAATAATACCAACTCCCACCTGTCTGCTTTACTGCAGCTGGATATCCAAACTCGGGGGAACCTTACATCTTTCATTTCCCCTCTATTTTGATTTCCAGTCATGGAAAAGCTCACAGGTGGGGGCTGCTGTCTGCAGCTGTTGTTTTACCTGCACTGGCTATCAAAATATGGAGGGAGCCTAAGTAATTTTTTTGAAATTATTTTTTTATATTTAGACTACAGTACAGCAAACTGACTGCAACCAATCACAGACATAGACACAGGGTGGAGGGCATGTATAGCAGTCTGCAACCAATCACAGACAATAGCACAAAAGGTGGGTGGGGGAGCAGTTAATTTTGATAACCTTAATTAGCAGGCCCGGATGAGAGTATGACTGCAGTGTGAGCCTCTGGGGAAACACATGGAAAAATGGAGTATGTATAACTATCCTGCTTTTTGCTACCATTTAAGTTTCAGCACAGCCTCCTAACGCTTGCTACGGCCATTTTACAGCCAATTTAAGCCCTGAACATCTCATCCCCATTTACTTGTATGAGGTTCATTGTTCAAGGTCATCTTTGGGGTCAAGTTAAATCGCTGAAACCGATTTTTTTTCCCGTGCTGTTTTGCATACTCAAATATCTACATGTTTCCTCATCACTAATTGCATTTCTTCACACTGTTGCAAAGTTTTGATACCTGTTCCATCAACTGATAGCAGCCACACCACTGCACATCTGCCTCTGATTCAAATTAATAGGAGGCGGATGTAAGGTACCCAGCTGCAGACGCTGTCTAAAGATGGGGCAGTTCCAGAACTAAGCATGTCAGGCTGCCGCCAATGCCAGCACAGAAAACAGCTGATCGGAAGGGACCTTGGCTAATTAGACATTGATGTTCTATTCTAAGGACAGGCCACCAATAGAAAACTAGTGGACAACCTCTTTAACTGTGCTATCCTTTTTGTCACAGCTGTTTAAATTGACAAATTGGAGACACATTCACGCTGCACCAATATTACAGGTAGACTGCTCTTGCGTTAGACTTTTCGGCCATCACATAAACCCAGCCTTGTATTTGTGGTTGATTTCAGCTTGACTATGTGTGGTAGCACACTTTGGTAAAGTACTAAAATTATACTTATATTCAACATGCAAAAAAAAAAAATATTATATATATATATATATATTTTTTTTTATTATTTATTCATTTATTTTGTAACTCTTCCCAACCTTCTATCGTTTCTATAATATTTAATATAATTCAACATAATGATGGCTGGCTGGACTCATTTATTTTAAAAAAATTGAGCTGAATTTGAATTACCTTGCAGCAATTTCTCATCTCTGTAGCATATGATTGAAGAAAAGAGGGACTTTTGAAGTACACACCAGCCAAATTGTACAGATCCTCTGGCCTATTTAGAGAGTACTAGCACAGGAGTCTATTTTGATAATCAGCTGCCAGTGATGGAGACTGGGTGATTATGTTCTTAGTGACAGACAACTGTTTTAACTATCAATACCAGAAAGTAATGGTAGGAAATGTTTAGTAAGATAACATATTTCTCATTATTGGTAGATTCCTATCTAATTAGATGCTGGGCTCATTCATAAAAATGCTTGGGATACTTATCATAATGGTAATTATTTTCAAGACTGGAAGTATGACAAATGGAAATACAAGACACTCCACCTTGTTTTTCAGGAAAGAAAAACATGAAATGCAAATATAGTATTTATATTACCCAATATGCAGGTTGCAGAATAACAGAAGAGACGAGTAATGGTATTTGTTAATTGTTTTTTCCTAACTCTCAAGCATATAAAAGCCACAGATCTGGAAGAGACTAAATATTCAACCAGGAAAATCCTTTGTGTCATTGTATCTTCACATCTGACTTAAAGAACCCTTCAACAGAACCATGTCTGGAGTAAAGAGACAACCACAGAAGAAATGCCCAGAGCCTTGCCCACCACCTCAACCACAATGCCGGGATCGTAAGTTCCTCACCTTTGGTCATTCTTCATTTTAGTTATTATGTTTCTAATTATTTTATGTTGACAGCAGAATCTTAGAAATCTAGGTGATACATTTTTATATGTTGCCTAAAGGATCTCTACATTCAACAAACCTTGTGTAAAACAATAGTATAGGCAATTGTAAGAAACTTTGTAACGTATTTTATCAGAAAAATAAACTTCCTTCCCCACTAATAAGGCACTCCTTCTCCCCTACCTCATGCACTCATGCATCCATTCTGAAAAAGTAACACAAGTCCGTCTTGCTCAGAGATGGACTTCAGGTGTCATATGACAAAGCCCAAGGAGACAGAAAAACATTATGCAAAGCCTAAATATTAAGTGTGTTACCTCAGATCTGAGTTTCATTCAGATGAAAACAGCTCAGCTCTGCTGAATATGGTCCTCCAGATTGCTACAGCTTGTATCTGTGAGCTAAAAAGAGGATGAAGAACAGGCATTCTCCTCTGTGCTGTGCTGTCTATAGGAGTAATCAATGTAGTTTGTCGTCTCATTCACCTACCAAAAGATTGCAAATTACAGATAGAGCTTGAAGAAGAGAAAACTAGTGAGAATACAGAATATAAGAACCATAACAGGCAGAAATGGTGTTATTCCTCTCTTATACACAGGAAACCTTATTCTGAAATGTTACTTGAAAGCGCAATTACCCTTTATACCCAAAGTATGAATGTCTGTATCTATCTGGCTCAGTAGAATAATAAGAGTAATACATTTCTAATAATAAAACAGTGTAGAAAAAGAAGGATCCATCAGAAATCCATATCAGCTGTCACAAGTGATTTCATTAAAGGGAACATATCAGGTTCAATATGCACCTAGGACCACGATTGCATATTGCTAATCCCTGCCTAACTGTCCCTGTATGCACTAGCATAGATAAAGAGATCTTTAAAAAAAAGTATTTCTAAAGATCTACAGTATCATATGCTAATGAGCACGGGGACTAAGGGCGTTGCTTCTCTTGCTAGTCAGCCCCATTAGTACGCCCCTGTGGGTGTGATAACATGTTAATGAATGCGCAGAGTAAGAGGATGATCTCACTCACCTCTCCGCTGCTATTGCCGCCCAATACTGGATTTTGGCTCAGTGCGCATGACCCCGGAGTTTCAGTCATGCGCACTACTTCAGTTTGAAGCCGAGTGTATGCGGAGAGGTGAGTGAGATCATCCTCTGATGCTACACATTCATTAGCATCTTACTACCGACTAGCATGGGAAGCAACACCCTTGGGACTAGTCCCCGCACTCATTAGCATACGATAAAAGATGTTTATAAATACTTTTTCTAAAGATATCTTTATGTATGCTAGTGTATACATGGATGGTTAGGCAGGGATTAGCAATATAGACCCAGAACTGCTCGTGGTTCTGGGTGCATATAGGACCCGACAGGTTCCCTTTAAATATTAGCTATATTGTCTTTGTTTACAAACAGACTCAGATATTTAACTTATATGTTTCAGCTTGTAAACCAGTTTGTCCTGAGCCAAAATGTCCACCACCTCCAGGTAAGACATAAGATTAATACCTGTCAAATAATACTTTCACAATAAAAGATAAATCCTTATTATTAGAAATAAAGCTACAAAATTTAGTACACTCATGAAAACTTTTTTATGCTACTTCTTTCAGTGTGTGTGCCAGTGTGCCCTGAACCAAAGTGTCCTCCTCCTCCAGGTAAAACATTATAGTCATATCTATTAAAATATATTTATAGATTAAAAGATTGATCCTTATTATTAGAAATACAGCTGCAAAATCTATGAAAATAATGACACTTCTGTCATCTACTTCTTTCAGTATGTGTGCCTGTGTGCCCTGAACCAAAGTGTCCTCCTCCTCCTCAAGGTAAAACATTAGTGTGATATCTGTTAAAAAATATATATAAATCAAAAGATTGATCCTTATTATTAGAAATACAGCTGCAAAATCTATGAAAATAATGAAACTTTTATCATGTACATTTTTTCAGTATGTGTGCCGGAGCCAGTGTGCCCTGAACCAAAGTGTCCTCCTCCTCAAGGTAAAACATTGAACTAATAATAATACAGGTCTGCAAGGGTAAAATTGTGTGAAAAGTAGGATGTAATTTTTATATACTTTAGATTGAAAAAATTCCATCATGTACAGTTTTTTCACAAACACTGACTACATAGGCTTCCAACAGAAAATAATCCATTAGAGTTTCAAAAAGAATTCCTTCTACACTTTTCTCAAGACAATGCTCAAATGTACATTCCTGGGCTGATAGAAAAACAGTGTTAAATACAATATGAGTGAGAGAAGACTATTATTTCATCCAAAAAAAGTCTGAAAGCTGTGCTACTAAACGAATCAGCAAGTATGCTTCAGTTCCTGTTGGGCATACTGCGCACTGCAAGGAAAGATATGAGAATTTAGAACTTTATTCTCAAGAAACTTACAGTGGGTATGGAAAGTATTCAGACCCCTTTCACTCTATTTCATTGCAGCCATTTGGTAAATTCAAAAAAGTTCATTTTTTTTCTCATTATTGTACACTCTACATCCCATCTTGACAGAAAAACACACAGAAATGTAGACATTTTTGCAAATTTATTAAACAAGAAAAACCTGAAATATCACATGGTCAAAAGCATTCAGACCCTTTGCTCAGACACTCATATTTAAGTCACATGCTGTCCATTTCCTTGTGATCCTCCTTGAGATGGTTCTACAACTTCATTGGAGTCCAGATTTAGTTACTAAAACTGATAGGACTTGATTTGGAAAGGCACACACCTGTCTATATGAGACATCACAACTCACAGTGCATGTCAGACCAAATATGAATCATGAGGTCGAAAGAACTGCCCAATGAGCTCAAAGACAGAATTGTGGTAAGCCAAAGATCTGGCCAAGGTTACAAATGAATTTCTGCAGTATTTAAGGTTCCTAAGAGCACAGTGGCCTCCATAATCCTTAAATGGAAGAAGTTTGGGACCACCAAAACTCTTCCTAGACCTGGCTGTCCAGCCAAACTGAGCAATCATGGGAGAAGAGCCTTGGTGAGAGAGGTAAAGAAGAACCTCAAGATCACTGTGGCTGAGCTCCAGAGATGCAGTAGGGAGATGTAAGAATGTTCCACAAAGTCAACTATCACTGCAACCCTCCACCAGTTGGGCCTTTATGGCAGAGTGTCCCAACAGAACCCTCTGCTCAGTGCAATATGCTGTATATGAAAGCCCACATAGGGTTTGCAAAAATAACGCATGAAGGTCTCCCAGACTATGAGAAATAAGATTCTCTGGTCTGATGAGACGAAGATAGAACTTTTTGGTGATAATTGTATGCAGTATGTGTGGAGAAAACCAGGCACTGCTCATCACCTGCCCAATACAATCCCAACAGTTAAGCATGGTGGTGGCAGCATCATACTATGGGGGAGTTTTTCAGCTGTAGGGACAGGACGAATGGTTGCAATTGAAGGAAAGATTAATGCAGCCAAGTACAGAGATATCCTGGAAGCAAACCTCTTCCAGGGTGCTCTGGACCTCAGACCTTGGTCAAAGATTCACCTTCCAACAAGACAAGGATCCTAAGCACACAGTTAAAATAACAAAAGAGTGGCTTCAGAACAACTCTGTGACCATTCTTCACTGGCCCAGTCAGAGCCCTGATGTAAACCCAATTGATCATCTCTGGAGAGACCTGAAAATGGCTGCCCACCAATGTTCACCATCCAACCTGTTGGAACTGTAGAGTATCTGCAAGGAAGAATGGGGTCTGAATACTTTATGTTCCCACTTTGTCTGCAAAGTCAATATGTGGTGATCTGAAAGTTCTTGCTTTGCTCCTTGAGCATTAAGGAGGATCACAAAGTACACATTATTTGTGTGAATGGGACAGCAGGGATAGGACTCATCACTGGAGCCAAAAAAATTGGCCAATGAGAACATCTTTGTAACCTGGGACTTAGGAACATAGTTGTGGAAAGTTTAGTTGATCCCACTAAAGTTCTATTGCCACCACTCCACATTAAGCTTACACTAATGAATCAGTTTGTCAAAACTCTACTGAAAGAAGGAAATATTTTAAGTACCTGTGTACCAAGTTTCAGGGAACGTCTGAACCAAACTGAAACAATTAATTTTTTGTGGGTCTGGATATTTGATAACTCATGAAGGACGACGTGATCAAAACAAAATGAAAGCTATTAAGAAAAGGGCTTAGGATCCTTTTAAAGAAGTCATAAAAAAAATTCTAAGTAACAACAAAGATCCAAAATTAAAGTTCAACTGAAAAACATGCTGAAATCATGCTGAAATCTTTCAAAGCCTTGGATTGTCTGATGAATTTGAAGATGTATTTCTTACATTCAAATTTGTAGTATTTTCCTGAAAATCTTGTTGCTGTTAGTAAAGAGTAAGGCAAAAGATTTCATCAGGATGTCAATGAGATGGAACGATGATACCAAGACAGATGGAACGTGAACATGATAGGATAAGGGAACTACTGCTGGATGCTTCACAGAGAAGATCCACAGGCCTTCTATTAAAGAAAAGGTATCAAGAGAAGCCTTGAAAAGAAAAGGAAAAAGCACAAGAATTAATTTGTTGGAATAAGGTTGCAGAATGAATATTCAAAAGATTTATATATATATATATATATATATATATATATATGGATATATATATATATATATATATATATATATATATATATATATATATATACATACATATATATATATATATATATATATATATATATATATATATATATATATATATATATATATATATATATACATATATATATATACATATATATATATACATATATATATATATATATATATATATATATATATATATATATATATATATATACATATATATATATACATATATATATATACATATATATATATCTATATATATATATATATATATATATATATATATATATATATATTTTTTTTTCTTCATTATTGGATACAAAAGTGATTTTGCTTGTTCATCTCACTTGAAAATAATTTCATGCTTGTTTTTTGTAAAATCCATATGTGATGGTTAAAAATAGAAGTGTTTTGTTTAAATCAGGGCATAGGAAAACATAAGAATCAGTCATTGGATTTGAAACACTTTTCAGAAACCCAAATTTTGCATACTTGTGTAATTTGTACATGCTTTTTATTAATAATTTGGGATAAGTAATTATTTTTATTATTGCTTTTATGTGTACTAAACAGTAATGAGATACAGCACATAGCATTTGGGGCAATGAATGGAAGACTGTAAAAGCCATTATGAAAAGTTGGCCTATGCCAGAATTGAAGTTCCCACATATTACATTTCTTTGCAAAAATATCTGAATCTTCCTGCTTTATTTGAAAATTGTTTGCAGAAATCTATTGCCATATAGGAGAAACAATCCAATTCAGAACGTGGAACGTATTTTTTGTTACAGAACGTTTTCCAATTTGCCAACGTGGTAAAGTCAAGAAAATGCTAAATAGGCAAAATTTATATGAAGTAACCAAAATCCCTTTGTAGACTTATATATTTTTTATATAAGTCTACAAAGGGGTTTTGGTTACTTCATATAAATTTTGCCTATTTAGCATTTTCTTGACTTTACCACGTTGGCAAATTAAAAATAGTGCAATGATGTCTAATTTCTTGTCTTCTTCTTTCTTTAGTTGTGCAATGTAAACCAGTCCCACAATGTCAGCAAGACAAGCAATGTGTGAAGAAGTAATGGTTCATGATAAATACAATATCAAAAGCCTTATTGAATGTTCAATGTCCCCAAAATATTTACATTATAATTTCTGAATATGTTATGAAAATTATAAAGTAATAAAGTATTATAAAAATAAAAAATTATGGTTCACTTATTTTATAAAAATATAATGTTGAAGGTGATACACCGTTGGAGACAATTTTTTTTTTTTAAAACGTAAAAGACGTTTTAATTCGTATTTCATAAAACAATAGCACACATGAAAATAACCAACTTTGTAATATATCTTATCAGACAAATTTGCATCTTTCTCTGGAACAATTGACAATATCAAATTTTTCATTTCTGAGGTAAAATCTGTATTCAGTGAAGACTTTCCCATTTTTGAGATAGGAGATGACAGATGTTACTGATGAGATTCTATGATGATTGGAGGAGGGAGGAGCTAGAGGCAGAGAAAAGAGCAAGAGACAGAGGGAGGGGCTAGAGGCAGAAGGAGGGGCTAGAGGCAGATGTAGGAGCCATAGACAGAGAGATTTGCAAGAGACAGAGGGAGTTGCAAGAGACAGAGGGAGGGGCAAGAGGCAGAGCTCCGCCCACTTCTTTTAACTACATAGCATCTCATCAGTAATGGGAAAGTCTTCACTGAATACAGAATTTACCTCCAGATTGCGAATTTTGATAATGACTGATCCATTCTGGCAGAGAAAGAAGCACATTTCCCTATACATTACAAAGTTGCTTACTTTCATGTGTAAAAATAAAAAAGACAGTTATACTTTAAATTCATATTTTTGGGGCTAGAAATAATTTTTTTTTCAATTGGGTTTCATTACAAGTTTTGCACCATTTGGCTATAACATGCTCTTTGTTTCCCAGAACATTACATTTTAATGTAGCCTATGGAAATAAATCATCTGAAAGGAGCTCAGAAAAGTGCAGTAAAAAAGTTATAAACTTTTCTTCTAGACTCAGAATGAGCTCCATGACAGATTCTCTTTAGATGTCAGCCACTTTATCTTGTTTGTGCAGTTTTCCTCTCACACTGACCTACATTTCTGTCCCTACAATGTCCGCTGGTGGAGGAGCAGGAGATAAAACCTGTATTTTACAATGATATTTCTTAACTGGTTTATGCAATTTTCAACCAGAATAACCCCACTGAGCCTGAAGAGACAGAACCTTCCCAGGAATATCATGTTATCTTTAGCATCTGACAAATCAGCAGATGAATATAAAAACTTGAATTTTTATTTTATAAATAGTTCATAAAATAGTTTTAGTGCAGGATGTTCTCAGGTGTGAATTGGGAGCAGATGGGTTACATTTGATGTTATCACTCAAACACTCTTTCATAATGGTCACTGGAAGTTCAACATGGCACTTCATAGAATCAGAAAAAAGAATTGTTGCTTTTCATAAAAATGGCCTAGGTTATAAGGAAATTGCCAACTCTCTGAAACTGAGCTGCAGCATGGTGGCCAAGACCATAAAGCAGTGTAACAAGACAGGTTCCACTCAGAATGGCCTTGCCATGGTCGACCAAAGAAGATGAGTGTACATGCTCAGCATTATATACACATGGTATCTTCTCAAAATAGACTTATGAGTGCTGTCAGCATTGCTGCAGAGGTTAAATGGGTGGGAGGTTCAACCTGTCAATGCTCAGATAATGCAGCGCATATTGCATCAAATTGGTCTGCATGGCTTGCTGAAGACATGCAAACTAAGGACATGGATTTCTTGAATCATGTACTGTGTTCTGATGAGACCAAGGTAGACCCATTTGGTTAAATGTGTCAAGCGTGTATGGTAGCAACCAGGTGAGGAGTATAAAGACAAGTATGTCTTGCCTACAGTCAAGTATGGTGGTGGGAGTGTCATGGTTTGGGGTTCCATGAGTGCTGTCAACATGTACGGTGACATACTGAAGCAGAGTATGATCCCCTCCATTCAAAAACTAGGCCTCAGGGCAGTAGTCCAACATGATAATTACCCCAAACACACCTGCAAGACAACCAAGCCTTTGCTAAAGAAACTGAGGGTAAAGTTGGTGGACTGGTCAAGCATGTCTCCATATCTAAATCTCACTGAGTAGCTGCGGAGCATCCTTAAAAGGAAGGTGAAGGAGCGCCAAGTCTCTGACATCCACCAGCTCTGTGATTTCATCATGGAGGATGGAAGAAGACTCCAGTAACAATCTGAGAAGCGCTAGTGAACTCCATGCCCAAAAGTTTCCTATAGAGTACCACAACCTTTTTACACTTCAAACATAGGCCTACAAGAACTGAATGGTGTTTCCTAATTCCTAACAACCTCTGAATCAAGGTGATAGCAATTTAGGATATTTTTATTGTGTCTAGAAAAGATCATGCAGTGTAAGTTGTAAGAAACACCTTCAAAGTGTACAATGACCATCCCACCTCTTCCTTCATTGGTCCTGTGACACCTTGATAAAATTCATGAGTAGCAAAAATATTCTTTTGTCGCAGAAAGCACTATATAATCCTTCATCATTGATGTATTATATTAACTGTTTTATTTTGCTTCACCCACAGAGTGCATAGTGAATTTTAATATAAGATTTGCCTGAGATGGACAAATACAAGACTCTAGAGTTCAGCAAATCTGCCAAAATTAAAATTCTATGTATCCACTGAATTCAGAGAAGAAATAATCTTTGACTCATATTTTTGTATTTAACTTTTCTCAGGTGTCCTCATTAGAGATGAGCGAACCGGTCCCGGTTCGGCTCGAGGCGGTTCGCCGAACGGGGGGTCTGGCTCGAGTTCGGCTCGTCGAACGTTCGACGAACCGAACTCGAGCCCATAGGAAACAATGGCAGGCAATCACAAACACAGTAAAACACCTAGAAAACACCCTGAAAGGTGTCCAAAAGGTGACAAACAACTCACAACATAACACAAACACATGGGAAAGTGACAAGGACATATACTCATGTGAAAACAAAACAGCTGGACAAGGAAAAAGAGGGAGACACACAGATATATGAGTATATGCAAAGAAACATCGATTCCATTATTGTGCAACTTGAGCCCTGCTCATTTTAGGCTTCCAATCTGGATAAATTGCCTGAGCTCGCCACGTACGCCTTGAGGATCTTGTCGTGTCCTGCAGCCAGCGTTCTCTCGGAACCTGTCTTCAGTGCTGCTGGGGGTCTGCTGGCAGATAAGCACACGTGTCTGTCCACTGACAATGTGGACCTGGCTCTCAGAGGACTTTTCTTCCCCTGGGTCAGCCAGGGGAGGCGAAAGGCACGCGTATTTTTGAGAGTGCTTCATGCAAAGCATCTTTTTCTTTGTCAAAAGGGGGGCTCAACCGATGCCAGTCAAGTGGGGTGTGTGTGGCCCAGTTAGTGGCAACGAGGGAGACTGTGGTTGGAGTCCCCTCGCTGTGTCTCTAAAAGAACCAAGATGAACAAGTCATGGCTCTCAGAGGACTTTTCTTCCCCTGGGTCAGCCAGGGGACGGGAAAGGCACGCGTATTTTTGAGAGTGCTTCATGCAAAGCATCTTTTTCTTTTTCAAAAGGGGGCTCAACCGATGCCAGTCAAGTGGGGTGTGTGTGGCCCAGTTAGTGGCAACGAGGGAGACTGTGGTTGGAGTCCCCTCGCTGTGTCTCTAAAAGAACCAAGATGAACAAGTCATGGCTCTCAGAGGACTTTTCTTCCCCTGGGTCAGCCAGGGGACGGGAAAGGCACGCGTATTTTTGAGAGTGCTTCATGCAAAGCATCTTTTTCTTTGTCAAAAGGGGGGGTCAACCGATGCCAGTCAAGTGGGGTGTGTGTGGCCCAGTTAGTGGCAACGAGGGAGACTGTGGTTGGAGTCCCCTCGCTGTGTCTCTAAAAGAACCAAGATGAACAAGTCATGGCTCTCAGAGGACTTTTCTTCCCCTGGGTCAGCCAGGGGACGGGAAAGGCACGCGTATTTTTGAGAGTGCTTCATGCAAAGCATCTTTTTCTTTTTCAAAAGGGGGCTCAACCGATGCCAGTCAAGTGGGGTGTGTGTGGCCCAGTTAGTGGCAACGAGGGAGACTGTGGTTGGAGTCCCCTCGCTGTGTCTCTAAAAGAACCAAGATGAACAAGTCATGGCTCTCAGAGGACTTTTCTTCCCCTGGGTCAGCCAGGGGACGGGAAAGGCACGCGTATTTTTGAGAGTGCTTCATGCAAAGCATCTTTTTCTTTTTCAAAAGGGGGCTCAACCGATGCCAGTCAAGTGGGGTGTGTGTGGCCCAGTTAGTGGCAACGAGGGAGACTGTGGTTGGAGTCCCCTCGCTGTGTCTCTAAAAGAACCAAGATGAACAAGTCATGGCTCTCAGAGGACTTTTCTTCCCCTGGGTCAGCCAGGGGACGGGAAAGGCACGCGTATTTTTGAGAGTGCTTCATGCAAAGCATCTTTTTCTTTGTCAAAAGGGGGGGTCAACCGATGCCAGTCAAGTGGGGTGTGTGTGGCCCAGTTAGTGGCAACGAGGGAGACTGTGGTTGGAGTCCCCTCGCTGTGTCTCTAAAAGAACCAAGATGAACAAGTCATGGCTCTCAGAGGACTTTTCTTCCCCTGGGTCAGCCAGGGGACGGGAAAGGCACGCGTATTTTTGAGAGTGCTTCATGCAAAGCATCTTTTTCTTTGTCAAAAGGGGGGGTCAACCGATGCCAGTCAAGTGGGGTGTGTGTGGCCCAGTTAGTGGCAACGAGGGAGACTGTGGTTGGAGTCCCCTCGCTGTGTCTCTAAAAGAACCAAGATGAACAAGTCATGGCTCTCAGAGGACTTTTCTTCCCCTGGGTCAGCCAGGGGACGGGAAAGGCACGCGTATTTTTGAGAGTGCTTCATGCAAAGCATCTTTTTCTTTTTCAAAAGGGGGCTCAACCGATGCCAGTCAAGTGGGGTGTGTGTGGCCCAGTTAGTGGCAACGAGGGAGACTGTGGTTGGAGTCCCCTCGCTGTGTTTTACATGCTTTTAGAAGGGCATGAAATGGCTTGGAGGTTGACTTTCATCATATGCAAACTGTTGGCTACCAAAATGCTGCCTTTCCAACAACTGTGGTTATAGGCAATGAGGAACATACTGATGAAGGTGAGACGCAGATACCCGATTGGGATGACAACTTAAATATTCGGTCAGGGCAAGAAGAAACTCGGTCTGAGGGGTAGGGGAGTGCAAACACAACAATTGATGATTAAGTTCTAGATCACACCTACTGTCAACCCACAGTCAGACACTCGAGGAGGTCAACAGAGGCGGTGGAGGAGGATGCAACCGACGTCGAAGTAACCTGGCGCCTTCCTGGACACAGTCGGAGCACTGGTAGCACGTCTACAACTGCATCCTCAGCCACCACTCTGCCTCTGAGCATTATTCGGGGTGGATCAACAGGTCGCATGGCCTCTAAGCCTTGCCTAGCCAGGTCCTTTTTTGACATAGAAAAAGATCGCCCAAATTATGTGATCTGTAAAATTTGTCATGGTTCTCTTAGTAGAGGTCAAAACCTCAGCAGTTTGACAACTTCTTCCATGAATCGTCACATGAATAAATATCATATGGCCCGATGGGAAGCTCACCGTGCTGCAATGCGGCCTAGCGGAGCGAACCATCCACCGCCTGCCCCTTCCAGTGCATCCGCGCGCTCGTCATCTTCTAGGACTGTGGGGACAGCTGTCACACCTGTTTTTCCACCCACAACTTCCACCACTGTAACCGCAACAGGCAGTTTGCTTGGTAGGTCGTCAGTTGGTTTGGAAGGGGAAACAAGTGAGTGTGTACAGCTCTCTCAGACATCGATAGCACCAACTTTGGATGAAGGCAACATCATGTCTCCGCCTGCACTTTCCTCACAAAGCTGCATTTTTCCAGGGACACCCGACTCAACACCGTCTACACACAGCAGCCAGATCTCTGTCCCTCAGATGTGGTCAAATAAAAGGCCACTTCCTGCGACCCATGACAAAGCGAAGAGGTTGACTCTATCCCTCTGTAAGCTGTTGACTACAGAAATGCTGCCTTTCCGCCTAGTGGACACACAGGATTTTAGAGACCTTATGTCTGTCGCTGTGCCCCAGTACCAGATGCCTAGTCGCCACTACTTCTCTAAGAAAGGTGTGCCCGCGCTACACCAGCATGTCGCACACAACATCACCGCTTCCTTGAGAAACTCTGTGTGTGAACGGGTGCATTTCACCACCGATACTTGGACCAGTAAGCATGGACAGGGACGTTACATGTCGCTGACTGGCCACTGGGTAACTATGGTGATAGATGGTGAAGGGTCTGCTGCACAAGTCTTGCCGTCCCCACGACTTGTGTGTCAATCCTCTGTCTGTCCAAGTTCCGCCACTGCTTCTGCATCCTCCACCTCATCTGGGTCCTCCACCTCCGCCCCAAGCCTGCCTGGTCAGGCCACCAGCGTTCTCACTGCGCAGAAGGAATCACGCACCCCTCATTACTATGCTGGTAGCAGAGCGCAACGGCATCAGGCGGTCTTTAGCTTGACATGTCTTTGAAATAGGAGTCACACAGCGACTGAGTTGTGGGCAGCTCTGGAGACTGATTTTGATAAATGGTTGTCTCCACTCAACCTGCAGCCTGGTAAGGCCGTGTGCGACAATGCTGCAAACCTGGGTGCGGCCCTTCGCCTGGGCAAGGTGACACACGTGCCTTGTATGGCTCACGTGTTTAACCTTGTTGTCCAGCAATTTTTAACACACTATCCCGGCCTAGATGGCCTTCTGACCAGGGCACGGAAACTGTCTGCAGTGCTCACTTCCGCCGTTCAACCGCCGCACCTGAGCGACTTGCATCGCTCCAGAAGTCTTTCGGCCTGCCGGTTCATCGCCTGAAATGCGATGTGGCGACACGCTGGAATTCAACTCTCCACATGTTACAGCGACTGTGGCAGCACCGGCGAGCCCTGGTGCAATACGTCATGATGTATAGCCTGGGCCAACGAGATGCAGAAGTGGGGCAGATCACCCTGATGGAGTGATCTCAGATCAAGGACCTATGCACCCTTCTGCACAGTTTCGACATGGCGACGAATATGTTTAGCGCTGACAATGCCATTATCAGCATGACGATTACAGTCATTTACATGCTGGAGCACACGCTAAACACTATTCGTAGTCAGGGGGTGGGACAACAGGAAGGGGAGGAACTACAGGAGGATTCATATGCGCAAGACACAACAACATCACCAAGGTCCAGACGTTCATCATCACCAACGCGGCAGGCATGGGACCATGGGGGACAGGGATCAACAAGGGCGCATGGTAGCAGGTGAGATGTTGAGGAAGGTGCAGGAGGACATGAAGATATGGAGGACGAACTGTCCATGGACATGGAAGACTCAGCAGATGAGGGGGACCTTGGTCAAATTTCAGTTGAAAGAGGTTGGGGGGAGATGACAGAGGAAGAAAGAACGGTTAGCACCTCTATGCCACAAACACAGCGTGGACTTGGTGCGCATGGCTGCGCAAGACACATGAGTGCCTTCTTGTTGCACTACCTCCAACATGACCCTCGTATTGTCAAAATTAGAAGTGATGATGACTACTGGCTTGCCACACTATTAGATCCCCGGGACAAGTCCAAATTTTGTGACATAATTCCACCCATAGAAAGGGACGCACGTATGCAGGAGTATCAGCAGAAGCTGTTACTCGATCTTAGCTCGGCTTTTCCACCAAACAACCGTGCAGGTGAAGGGAGTGATTCTCCCAGTTGTAACTTGACAAACATGGGACGGCCTCGTCATCTTCAACAGTCTACCCGTACCAGTAGGACCGTATCTGGTGCTGGTAACAGCAATTTTATGGAATCTTTTCATAATTTTTTTAGACCCTCCTTTGCAAGGCCACCAGAGACAACAAGTCTGACACATAGTCAACGGATGGAGAGGATGATACAGGAGTATCTCCAAATGAACATCGATGCAATGACTTTGCAAATGGAGCCTTGCTCCTTTTGTGCTTCAAATCTAGAAAAATGTCAAGAGCTCTCCAGTTACGCCTCGAAGATTTTGTCGTGTCCAGCTGCCAGCGTTGTCTCTGAACGTGTCTTCAGTGCTGCTGGGTGTGTGCTGACAGATAAGCGCACGCGTCTGTCCAGTGACAATGTGGACAGACTGACGTTCATCAAAATGAACAAGTCATGGATCCAGAAGGAATTTACTACCCCTGTGTCATCCTGGGGAGAGTAAATGCTTGTGGATTTGGAATGTGCTTGATGCAAATCAAAACATCCTGTTTGCAACTAGGGCACAAGTGCTGCCACTGATAAGGTGTCTGTGTGGGGCCCAATTTTTGGAAAAAAAGGGAGACTCCGCTTGGAGTAACCCTTGCTTGCTGTGTTTTTTAAAAATGATACAAGATGAACAGATCTGAAGGCAAGATGAAGCCAACATCATGTCTCCGCCTGCACTTTTCTCACAAACCTGCATTTTTCCAGGGACACCCTACTCAACACCGTCTACAGACAGCAGCCAGATCTCTGTCCCTCAGATGTGGTCAAATAAAAGGCCACTTACTGCGACCCATGACAAAGCTAAGTGGTTGACTCTATCCCTCTGTAAGCTGTTGGCTACCGAAATGCTGCCTTTACGCGTAGTGGACACACAGGATTTTACAGACCTTATGTCTGTCGCTGTGCCCCAGTACCAGATGCCCAATCACCACTGCTTCTCCAAGAAAAGCATGCCCGCGCTACACCGGCATGTCGCACACAACATCACCACTTCCTTGAGAAAATCTGTGTGCGACAGGGTGCATTTCAACACAGATACTTGGACCAGTAAGCATAGACAGGGTCATTACATGTCACTGACTGGGCACTGGCAAACTATGGTGAGAGATGGAGAAGGGTCTGCTGTACAAGTCTTGCCGTCCCCACGAGTTGTTTCAATCCTTGTTCTGTATGTAGAAGTTAATACACTGCTTCTGCCTCTTCAACCTCGTGTGGGTCCTCTACCTTTGCGCAAACCCTGTGTGGTCAGGCCACCCTTCCTTGCAACTGCGCACAAGGACTACCACACACCTCCTTACTATGCTGGCAGCAGAGCTCAATGCCATCAGGCGGTCAAAGTTTTACTTTGAAATGTATGGGAAATGTGAGTCACACCGCTATTACAGAGAATAGTAGTCAGGCAGGGTCAAAACATTAATTGAGGAACAGGAACAGAATGGGACGGCCAGGACTTAATCAGAAAACAAGCAGAGGTGAAATGCGTATCGGCCAACAAGGTACATAAACAGCAAGCAGGAAAAGTAGTCAGGTAACAAGCACACAAAATCATAAAACTGAACTGGGGGTAAAATTAACCAGAGGTTCATAGCTATGTCTGGCAGTGGTCTGCAGACAGGATGGGCATAAAAAAGGGTGTGGTGTCTTCCCATTGGTTGTAGCTGAATGATGGTATTTCATCTGTGAGATACCCACCAGCTACATTCAGCCAGAGATTCTGCATCTGTCAAGGTAATGCAGCCCAGTGGGTGAGCATAACCTGCGTCCACCTGCGCCGCTGGCATCGACTACTCTCCCATCATCAGCACTATTCATGAAAGGAACACGTTGTCACCTGGCGACCGGAGTACAAATTGACGGAGCGGACTCCGTTGGTGACTTAACAGCCGTGTGCGGCAATGATGCAAACCTGGCTGCGGGCCATCCTCAGGGCAATGTGACACACGTGCCTTTTATGGCTCACGTGTTGATCCGAATTCTCCAGCAATTTTTAAAACACCATCACGGCCTACATGGCCTTGTGCAGCGGGCACGCTCGCTATGTGCTCACTTCCATCGTGCGCACACAGCAGCTCAACAACTTTCATCACTCCGGAAGTCTTAGGGTCTGGCAGTTAAACGCCGGAAATGCGATGTTCCGACACGCAGGAATTGGAATCTGCACATGTTGCAGCGTGTGTGGCAGCACCGCAGAGCCCTGCTGAAATACGGTAAGACATATAGCCTGGGATAAGTTGATCCAGAGGTGGTGCAGATCACGCTGCTGGAGTGGTGTCAGATCAAGGACCTATGCACCCTGCTACACAGTTTTGAAATGTCGACGAAGATGTTTAGCACTGGCAATGTCATTCTCAGCGTGACAATTCTGGTCATCTACATGATGGAGCACACTGTAATTATTATTCGGAGTCAGGTGTTGGGACAAGAGGAAGGGGAGGAAGTACAGGAGGAGTCATATGCGGAAGGGATAACAAGATCTACGAGGTCCAGATGGTCAGCGGCACCTATGCGGCAGTCATGGTGAGGGAGAGGGATTAACAAGGGCGCATAGTATCAGCAAAAAGTGTTGATGAAAGTGCAGGAGCCCATGAAGAAATGGAGGACGAACTGGCGATGGGCATGGAAGACTCAGCAGATGAGTGAGAGCTTGCTCACATTTCGGTTGTGCGAGGTTGTGGGTAGAGGGCAGAGGAAGGAAGCACGATTCTCACCTCTCTGCCACCAACACACCAAGGACTTGGTCCTCCTGGATGCACAAGACACATGAGCGCCTTCTTGCTGCACTACCTACATGACCCTCGGATTGTATGAATTTGAAGTAATCCTGAATACTGGGTTGCCACACTGTTAGATCCCCGGTACAAGACAAAATTTGGCGAACTAATTCCTGCCATAGAAATAGACGCACGTATACAGGAGTATCTGCAGAATGTGGTACGCAATCTTAGATCTACTTTTCCACTAAACACCAGTGCTGCACAGAGTGAATCTCAACACTTTGTCATGGATAGGAGGAAATGGTCTTTTACTTGTCCACATCGGAGGGACCGAGGGATGGCTGCTGTGCTGAGATGGCGTTGAGTACGGTGTCCCTGCACAGTTGCACTTTTGGTCATATCCCAAAATGAGTTGAAAAAGGACAGATGCTGTTGGAAAGGGGAACAGGTGTGTTGGAAAGGGGAAAAAAATTTTGGTCCGTGGATTTGGTGGTTAAACAACTGTAACATTTGCTGAAGAAACAACATCTGTTACAGTGGGACTGGCAGATTTGGATAAAGTGGTATATAATCTGTGACCGCTATATAACAAAAATTAATAAGAAAAGAAAGAGAAAGGTATATATCACCTTCAGCAGTCAGTGTCCACCGTGCTCCCAGTTGGAAAAGGAGAGGTTGGCAACTTGAAGGTTTGGTGGAGGATACAGAGCTGTGTGGCTATGAAACTAATAGTAGCCTGAACCGAGTTAGACGCCATTCGGATCTGGAGACTGTGAGCCCTGTTAGCGTCACAGGGTCCACATGCCCACCCAGCCCAGGAACTCCCTGTTAACAACACAGGGGCCATTGAGTACGCTGACCGTGTGCGTAGGGGCCACACCTGTGGACAGCAGGCGCATCAGCAGCAGCAGGCCTGTTAATGCCACTGGGCTGCACAAGCAGGACTGTTAGGACAGGAGCTGGTCTTAACCGTTCTGCGTTACCAACTGTGGTGGTGGCCTGCATCCACCACCCTATCCCTGCCTACCTCTGGCCTAAAGCCGCAATGGGTTCAACACATGGAGGTGTGCTCTTTCGGAGCAT
Source organism: Anomaloglossus baeobatrachus (assembly GCF_048569485.1). Lineage (NCBI taxonomy): Eukaryota > Metazoa > Chordata > Amphibia > Anura > Aromobatidae > Anomaloglossus > Anomaloglossus baeobatrachus. The sequence goes on from NC_134357.1 coordinate 163,785,694, forward strand.
AATAGAAGACTGCGCACCTCCTTGTTGGCTCCAGCCCCTTTTATAACCTGGGTCCGCCCCAAACCAGGGTGAACCACAATGCACCTCCTGGAGACAAAAGCAGAGTGACACGTCATGAGTGGCATAACTAGCGTCCTATTTGGAAACGCAACTTCAATGATGACCTCATGGCTGCCATGACCCAAACACCTCACCAGTCATCGTCTGACCATCAATAATGCGGTGACAAGTCATAGGTGTGGGCCTCTGCAAGCCATTTGGGAGGACACCTGATGCCCTGTGGTCTATATGGGACCCCCACATCAGGGCCAGGGCCAAAGAGTTCATTACCGGACCTAGTCTCTGATGCAGGAAGTGCCTGAGCATGCTCAGTAGCATGAAATACAGTCTCTGAAAAAAGACTATCAGCTTTAGCATGGTGTCTAGGCACAAAACAGGACTTAGACCCGGCACAGAATGCAAGCACCTGTGCAAAGAGGCTTTTCACACTTAGTGTGGGAGCATGCGCTGTATCCCGAAATGAAGACTTAGCGTCAGGAATGGCACAGTCAGGCTGAGCATACTCACTAGGCGAAACACTGTAATTATGCTGCAGCTGGGGTACATCGGCACACGCATGCGCACTAGCTGCCTCTCCACACTTAGACGTGGAGGGGAAATTTGTCTTGGAGATGCTGTCTATGAACAGAAGGAAAAGCTAAAGGAAGCCTGACTTTCTATCCCTCCGAATTATGAAATGCAGCAATGAATTCCATGAGTTTGCTATAACATTAGCGTAGCTAAATGTGCATGAGGGTGTGATGTAGAGGTGCTAGAAATAGCTTGTCACCAGTGGGGCACTAATGGAATACAACAGCCAGTTCTATGATGCCACAAAATGGCAGTATTTTGTGCTATCATTATAGCTTATTAAAAACAGAGCACGAGGTTGTCATGCAGAGGTGCTGCACATAGATTTGCAGTAGTGTGAATAGACAAAAGTACAATAGCCACGTTTAGGATACAACTAGGTACAGTGAGTGTTTGCTAGTATAATGGCTGAGTTTAAAAAAGTTTGAGTGTGCAATGCAGGCAGATGTCCTGCAAATATCGTTCCAATACTGTGAATTGACAAAAGTACAATAGCCACGTTTAGGATACAACTAGGTACAGTGAGTGTTTGCTAGTATAATGGCTGAGTTTAAAAAAGTTTGAGTGTGCAATGCAGGCAGACGTGCTGCAAATAACGTTCCAATACTGTGAATAGACAAAAGTACAATAGCCACGTTTAGGATACAACTAGGTACACTGAGTGTTTGCTAGTATAATGGCTGAGTTTAAAAAAGTTTGAGTGTGCAATGCAGGCAGACGTGCTGCAAATAACGTTCCAATACTGTGAATTGACAAAAGTACAATAGCCACGTTTAGGATACAACTAGGTACAGTGAGTGTTTGCTAGTATAATGGCTGAGTTTAAAAAAGTTTGAGTGTGCAATGCAGGCAGACGTGCTGCAAATAACGTTCCAATACTGTGAATTGACAAAAGTACAATAGCCACGTTTAGGATACAACTAGGTACAGTGAGTGTTTGCTAGTATAATGGCTGAGTTTAAAAAAGTTAGAGTGTGCAATGCAGGCAGACGTGCTGCAAATAACGTTCCAATACTGTGAATTGACAAAAGTACAATAGCCACGTTTAGGATACAACTAGGTACAGTGAGTGTTTGCTAGTATAATGGCTGAGTTTAAAAAAGTTTGAGTGTGCAATGCAGGCAGACGTGCTGCAAATAACGTTCCAATACTGTGAATTGACAAAAGTACAATAGCCACGTTTAGGATACAACTAGGTACAGTGAGTGTTTGCTAGTATAATGGCTGAGTTTAAAAAAGTTAGAGTGTGCAATGCAGGCAGACGTGCTGCAAATAACGTTCCAATACTGTGAATAGACAAAAGTACAATAGCCACGTTTAGGATACAACTAGGTACACTGAGTGTTTGCTACTATAAATGGCTGAGTTTAAAAAAGTTTGAGTGTGCAATGCAGGCAGACGTGCTGCAAATAACGTTCCAATACTGTGAATTGACAAAAGTACAATAGCCACGTTTAGGATACAACTAGGTACACTGAGTGTTTGCTACTATAAATGGCTGAGTTTAAAAAAGTTTGAGTGTGCAATGCAGGCAGACGTGCTGCAAATAACGTTCCAATACTGTGAATTGACAAAAGTACAATAGCCACGTTTAGGATACAACTAGGTACACTGAGTGTTTGCTAGTATAATGGCTGAGTTTAAAAAAGTTAGAGTGTGCAATGCAGGCAGACGTGCTGCAAATATCGTTCCAATACTGTGAATAGACAAAAGTACAATAGCCACGTTTAGGATACAACTAGGTACACTGAGTGTTTGCTACTATAAATGGCTGAGTTTAAAAAAGTTTGAGTGTGCAATGCAGGCAGACGTGCTGCAAATAACGTTCCAATACTGTGAATTGACAAAAGTACAATAGCCACGTTTAGGATACAACTAGGTACACTGAGTGTTTGCTACTATAAATGGCTGAGTTTAAAAAAGTTAGAGTGTGCAATGCAGGCAGACGTGCTGCAAATATCGTTCCAATACTGTGAATAGACAAAAGTACAATAGCCACGTTTAGGATACAACTAGGTACACTGAGTGTTTGCTAGTATAATGGCTTAGTAACAATGAGTTGTAGTGTGCAATGCAGGCAGACGTGCTCTGCAAATGTCTTTGCACTAGTGGGACTATAGCAAAGTCCAATAGCCACGTTTAGGATGCCACTAGGTACACTGAGTGTTTGCTAGTAAAATTGCTTAGTTTAAAAAAGTTGGAGTGTGCAATGCAGGCAGATGTGCTCTGCTAATATCTTTGCACTAGTGGGACTATAGCAAAGTCCAATAGCCACGTATAGGATGCCACTAGGTACACTGAGTGTTTGCTAGTATAATGGCTTAGTTAAAATGAGTTTGAGTGTGCAATGCAGGCAGACGCGCTATGCAAATGTCTTTGCACTAGTGGGACTATAGCAAAGTCCAATAGCCACGTATAGGATGCCACTAGGTACACTGAGTGTTTGCTAGTATAATGGCTTGGTTAGAATGAGTTGTAGTGTGCAATGCAGGCAGATGTGCTCTGCTAATGTCTTTGCACTAGTGGGACTATAGCAAAGTCCAATAGACACGTATAGGATGCCACTAGGTACACTGAGTGTTTGCTAGTATAATGGCTTAGTTAAAATGAGTTTGAGTGTGCAATGCCGGCAGACGCGCTATGCAAATGTCTTTGCACTAGTGGGACTATAGCAAAGTCCAATAGCCACGTATAGGATGCCACTAGGTACACTGAGTGTTTGCTAGTATAATGGCTTGGTTTTAATGAGTTGGAGTGTGCAATGCAGGCAGACGCGCTCTGCAAATGTCTTTGCACTAGTGGGACTATAGCAAAGTCCAATAGCCACGTATAGGATGCCACTAGGTACACTGAGTGTTTGCTAGTATAATGGCTTGGTTAGAATGAGTTGTAGTGTGCAATGCAGGCAGACGCGCTCTGCAAATGTCTTTGCACTAGTGGGACTATAGCAAAGTCCAATAGCCACGTATAGGATGCCACTAGGTACACTGAGTGTTTGCTAGTATAATGGCTTGGTTAGAATGAGTTGTAGTGTGCAATGCAGGCAGACGCGCTCTGCAAATGTCTTTGCACTAGTGGGACTATAGCAAAGTCCAATAGCCACGTATAGGATGCCACTAGGTACACTGAGTGTTTGCTAGTATAATGGCTTAGTTATCAGTTGGAGTGTGCAGAGGACAAGAGGGTACAGTGGCAGGATTGTGGTGCTCTGGGTAGAGGAATGGAAGCCTGCCTTTCTATTCCCTCCTAATGGTGAAATGCAGGTAGGAAATCCCTGACCTGGGCTACACAGACGCTGTTGCTGTTTGCAGGACCTGTCACCTATGGCTCTCTGACCCTGCCGGTTGGAGCCCTTAAAAGGACTGCTATAAAGTGCTCTCCCTAAGCTGTCTAACGCTGTGTATGCAGCGCATACAGCTGTATCGGCTATAGGACTCAGGAAGACGGAGCTGCGACAGTGATGTCTGACACCAAAGACGCAGAAGGCAGATAATGGCGTCCGTGAAGAAAATGTCCGGTTTTATAATGCAGGGACATGTGACATGCAGATCCTATCACACATGCCGTTGCTTCTCTGGCTCAAAGTCCACTTAGCTGTGTGTGTGTCTGGGATTGGCTGACATGCTGGCCCGCCCCACAAGACGCGCGCGCTTAGGGAAGGAAGACAAGAAAAAAAAAAAAAAAAAATGGCGATCGCCATTATAGAAACAGCAGTGATCTGAAGGCGCTGTTCACGCACACTATACACTGAAATGTGATAATAGTTTGATTCACAGAGTGACTTACACTATTACAGCAGAAACCAAGCTATGATTTAGCTGTTTTTTGGCTGCTAGAACCGTTCTCGAACGTTTCTAGAACTACCGAGCTTTTGCAAAAAGCTCGAGTTCTAGTTCGATCTAGAACATGCCCCAAAATCACTCGAGCCGCGAACTGGAGAACCACGAACCACGAACCGCGCTCAACTCTAGTCCTCATACCTGCCTCACAACTTTTGGTCTTTAGATCATATCTTCTGTCTTCTGCCTTCTTTCTTCTCTATTTATTCTGGGCTTTCAGCAATGTCTGAAGATTTTTCTATTTATCAGGCAACGCAACACTGTATGGGGTATGACGCATGTCATTGACGTGAGTCACAACCCTTGCTGTCATGTAGGTAATATTACTGACGTGTTGTGCACCTTATATATTGGCATGGGGCAAAGCAATGTTAGGGGTTGTGTGGTCTGGAATAAAAAATATGCAGTCACTATATGTGACTGCAGACTTGTGAATCCTCCCAGCGCACACACTGTGCGCAGAGAAGATTTGTTGGTGTCTGCGCTGGGTATAGTGGTCCAGTATGTGATATGCATACTCCTGGTCAGAACCTGACTAGTGGATGCGGCCTCGATCAATGAAAGTGTTTTGGGTAAGGCCTCTCCCACTAGTTGGGTTCTGGCTGGGATTATGCATATTGCATACTTGATCATCGTTTCCAGCAGCACAGACACCGACAAATCCTTGCAGTGCACTGTGTGTCTGCTGGATGGATTCCTAAGTGTGCAGTCATACATTCTAGACTGGACAACCCATTAACACCAATCCTGGAGTTGCCAAAGGCTCAGAAAGAAGATAGAAGCCTGCAAAAACTGCCAGATCCTTGGCTATGTTTAGAAAGTACTAGCAAAGGAACTCATTACCATATTCAGCTGAAGTGACCGAAGGAGAGTTATGGTGGAATGGTGAAACTGTTTTAACAATCAATTCGAGAAGAAACTGGGAAGGAAATGTTTAGTAAGATAATATATTTCTTATTCATTGGTAGATCACTATGTAATTACGTCCTGTTATTATTCCTAAAGATGATTAAGGTACTTTTCATAATGATAATACTTTTCAATACAAAGTATGAGAAACAAAAATGGAAGACACTCCACCTTGTTTTTTAGGAAAAGAACAAACAAGAAGCGCAAATATAATATTTATATAACCCTATATGCAGGTTGCAGAATAACGGAAGAGACAATTAATGATATTTGCTAATTGTTTTTTCCTAACTTAACATATAAAAGCCACAGATCTGGAACAGTAAGAACATTCAACCAGGAAATCCTTTGTATCCAGTTATCACCTACATCTGATCAAACTCATCAAGTGAACTATGTCTGGAGTGAAGGGACAACAGAAGAAATGCCCAGAGCCGTGCCCACCACCCCAACAACAATGCCGGGATCGTAAGTGCCTCATCTGGGGTCATTCTTCATTTTAGCTAATATGCTATTAATTTATGTTGTGAATATGTTGACAGACGAATCATAGAATTATAGGTGATATAAAATATTCATATACTATCTTTATCCCTAATGATTTATCTCTGTTTCTATTTAGCTGAAAATAATAATTAAAGTAATAAGTTGTTTTAAACACTGTAGAAAACGATGGTTTCATCAGAAATCCATCTAAGTTGTCACATTTGTTTTCAGGGTGACTATGACCCATTCTACAATAAATATTAGCAACAGACTGAGATACTTAACTTATGTATTTCAGCTTGCAAACCAGTGTGTCCTGAGCCAAAGTGTCCTCCTCCTCAAGGTAAAAATGATGATTAATATCTGTCAACTAATACTTACAAATTAAAAGATAGATCCCTATTATTAGAAATAAAGCTTTTATCTACATTTTTCAGTATGTGTGCCTGTACGTCCTGAACCAAAGTGTCTTCTTCCTCAAGGTAAAATTTTAATTTTAATTTTTTTCAGAAGATTTTTTGCTAGATTCAAAAATGGAGCTTTATTATTGGAAATAAAGCTACAATTTTATTAAAATCAAGAAAACTTTTATTTTTTTAGTGTGCCCTGTACCAAAGTGTCCTCCTGCTGAAGGTAAAGCATGAGATTAATATCTGTCCAAAGATATTTATTGATTAAAGTTACAGATTATTATTAGAAATACAGCTGAATAATCCATTAAAATCATGAAAACTTTAAAATGTACATTTTTTCAGTGTGTGTACCAGTGTGCCCAGAACCAAAGTGACCTGCTCCTCAAGGTAAAATATTGATCCAATGTGATTTGAGGTCAATTATTTTTTATTATTGTTTTTATTTCCGCTTTAATGTGATTACATATCGATATCGCGCTTACTAGCAATTGGTGCAATGAAGAGAAGACTGTGACTAGTCATTATCATTACTCAAAGTTCTACATGAAATAGTTGAAGTTAAGCTCACACATATTATATTTGTTGCACAAATATCTGAAACATCTACATTTATTAAAAATTATAAAATGCCATACATCAGAAGCAATCCCATTCAGATGTCTGGAATTTATTTTAGGTAGCAGGAATTTCTCCAATGAATTTTCCAAATGTTAAAGTACCAAATTAGCAAAAATGTATATTCATTAACCTAAACCCATTTGTAGGATTACATATAAACTAATTTGTTACATTTTTCCTCTTCTTTCTTTAGCTGTGCAATGTGAACCAGTTCCCCCATGTCAACAGCTAACCAGGCAATGTGTGAAGATGAAGTAAAGACACAAATGCTTCATGACAAATATAATATTAAAAGTCTGTTTTATATCAGATAAAAATCTAAATGCTGAATTATTAATGTTATGACAATTATGAAGTGTTGAACTAATGAAGAAAATAATAAATAAAGAATCATGGTTCACTTTCTTTGCAATGTTTATCAAGGTGTATTTCCTTGACTGGATCAATCATGTTTAATCTCCCAAATATGTTTCCTTTTGCATTTTTTTTCGGAAGGAGGATGTCACCAAAAAAGTAGTGATATATGTAAGGCCTGCAACACACATCCGTAGAAAACGTGCATGTTTGGTCCGTTTCCGTATATATCGGAGACACGGCCAAACGTGCACCAATGTTATTTAATGTTTGAGGACACATCAAGCGTCGCATCCAGCTCCTGCAGGTAACAGGAGCAGCAGAAGACACCGCCGCTCCTGTCACCTCCACGCAACAAATGAGGTGAGTATCGCGATCAGCTGAGCTGTTACTGAGTTACATGACTGACAGCAGCTGATCGCGCTACTCACCTCATTTGTTGCGTGGAGGTGACAGGAGCGGCGGTGTCTTCTGCTGCTCCTGTTACCTGCATGCAGCAGAGCTGGATGCGACGCTGGAGGTCCGTGGATTACGCCGGACATGGAGGGCTTTGTCAGGGTTAATAAATTGGTGATGAGGATTTTTGTTAGTGTTTTTTATTTCTAATAAAGGATTTTTTGTGTTTGTGTGTATTTTTTAACTGTAATTTACAGATTAATCATGGAAGGTATCTCGGGGAGACGCCTGACATGATTAATCTAGGATTTAGTGGCAGCTATGGGCTGCTATTAACTCCTTATTACCCCGATTTGCCAACGCACCAGGGCAAATCGGGAAGAGCCAGGTACAGTCCCAGAACTGTCGCATATAATATATGCGGCAATTCTGGGTGGCTGCTGACTGATATTGTTAGGCTGGGGGGCTCCCCATAACGTGGGGCTCCCCATCCTGAGAATACCAGCCTTCAGCCGTATGGCTTTATCTGGCTGGTATTAAAATAGGGGGGACCGCACGCCGTTTTTTTAAATTATTTATTTATTTATTTTACTGCACAGTATAGACACGCCCACCGGCTGCTGTGATTGGGTGCAGTGACACAGCTGTCACTCAGCATGGTGTGCGTGTGTGACTGCAACCAATCACAGGTGCCTGTGTGCGGGTAAAGCAGGGAATACGAAATTGATTAATGAGCGGCCGGCTTTTTCAAAATAGTAAAAGCCGCTGGAGCTTTTATAATAGCAGTGCAGCGCCGCGCCGGAGATCAGGGAACGGTAAGTATGAGAGAGGGCTGCTCAATTCAGTCACTCAGGGGATTAGATGTCACCGGTGAGTCCTTCATGGGTGACCGCTAATCAGTACGCGGCACACAGACAGAGCCGCGGCATGACAATGAAGTCGGGTGAAGTTCACCCGAGTTCATTTTCATCGCGCAACTCTGTCTGCTGTCTGCTGACATGTATCAACGACATTGTGCATCACACACACACACGGAACATTTCACACGGACAACACACACACATGTCAGTTATTTCACTCATGCACACACGGACATTCCACACGCACATGCGGCTAGCATACGGGATACACACGCAGGCCACACATACCATAAAAACGGACCTAAAAAACGGAAAACAGACCCGAAAAACGGCCTGTTTTACACGGACGTGGTTTTAACAGATGTGTGTTTTCGGCCTAAGGGATGATCTCTAATGGCCAGTTGGCACAAGCACTAATTGTATAATTGTTAAAAGACTAAAATGATTGCAATACAGACAATATATTAAGATGATTACTGTAGCTATTATTGCTAAACGGTAATTGGAATGCCGAAGTATACACAGTTTATGCTTACAGTATTGCTTGTCTTACTTATGGGTACTTCTCACATAGCGAGATCGCTGCTGAGTCACAGGTTTTGTGACGCACCAGTGACCTCATCAGCGATCTCACTGTGTGTTACACTATTATTAATATTATTATTATTTATTTATAGAGCACCATTGATTCCATGGTGCTGTACAAGAGAGGAGGTTACATACAGAGTACATCTACAAGTTACAATAGACAGACTAGTACAGAGGGAAGAGGGCCCTGCCCTGGCAGGCTTACATTCTAAAGGGTTTTGGGGAGGAGACAGTAGGTAGGGTGCAGGTAGGCCGGCAGCTCTGCAGGGTGGTGGGGCGGCAGCTCCGCAGGGTGGTGTGGCGGCAGCTCCGCAGGGTGGTGTGGTGGCTGCTCCACAGGGTAGTGGGGCGGCAGCCCCGCAGGGTGGTGGGGCGACAACTCCACAGGGTGGTGGGGAGGCAGCTCCGCAGGGTGGTGGGGCGGCAGCTTCGCAGGGTGATGGGGCGGCAGATCCCTAAGGTGGTGGGGCAGCAGCTCCGCAAGGTGGTGGGGCAGCAGCTCCGCACGATGGTGGGGCGGCAGCTCTGCAAGGTGGTGGGGTCATGGATCTGGCCCCTGCTATGAAATCGCTGATCGTTACACACAGTGCTGGTTCATTTTTTGCTCGTTGCTCTCCCGCTGTGAAGCACACATCGCTGTGTTTGACAGCAAGAGAGCAACGATCTTAATGTGCAGGGAGCAGGGAGCCAGCGTCTGGAAGCTGCAAACGCTGGTAACCAAGGTACACATCAGGTAACTAAGCAAAGCTCTTTTCTTGGTTACCCAATATTTACCTTGGTTACCAGCGTACGCCGCTCTCAGGCTGCCAGTGCTGGCTCCCTGCTCCCTGCACACGTCGCCAGAGTACACATCGGGTAACTATGCTTTGCTTAGTAACCTGATGTGTACCCTAGCTATGAGTGCAGGGAGCCAGTGCTAAGCGGTGTGCGCTGGTAACCAGGGTAAATATCGGGTAACCAAGCAAAGCATTTTGCTTAGTTACCTGATATTTACCTTGGTTACCAAGCGCAGCATCGTTTCCATGAGTAGCTGCTGGTTGGTGGCTGGTCACTGGTCGCTGGTGAGATCTGCCTGATTGACAGCTCACCAGCGACAATGTTGCAACGCACCAGCGATCCTGACCGGGTCATATTGTGGTCGGAATCGCTGGTACGTCGTTTAGTGAGACGGTACCCTTAGACTTTTTAAGTTCAGTGGTGAAGTGTGGGGAAAGTAGAAGGGGTTTTGTTGATGTAATGGAAATGACTCAAGTTCGGAAGGTTAAAAATCAACAAAGAAACTTGAGGTGCCTGAAATTCTCAAAGCCAACTGTAGTGCATTTATCAGTCCAATCATCTGAGGTCACTCATTATCTTCCATTCTGATAGAACCAACACAAAACAAGTTACAGAAGTCTTTTTAGAAGCCACTGCATGTAGAAAAAGAAATACGAGACCAAAATCCTAGCACGGTAATACACCAACAAAGGTTAGACACTATATAGGCAAGACAAACATTTCTGCAAATGACTAATTACAAAAGGAATTTAGAGAGATTTTCCAGGCTTATAATATTGATGTCTTCAACATAAGAGTTTGTGAGTCCAACCCCCACCACCCCTACCAAAATGCTGTTTTCAGCTGTAGCAGGAGTCTGAATTAAACAGTGGAGAGAGCAAGGACCGCACAGCCAGTGCTGGAGCAAGAGATAAAGAAAACAAATAGCTTTAATGGAGGTTTTACTTCCTAAAAGAAGCCCTTCAACTACCTAATAATAACAGCAATGGATCTGACAGTGGTGTGATGTCATTACACTGGTTGCTGCCTGACAACAGTATGCTCTTATGCACCCACGACTATAAAGTAGGTACAGGGAAGTGAGTCTGCTGGAAAAAGGAAGAAGAGGACTGAGCCACTTGACATGAGAGTGACGGCAAGGGGAAGATTGAGTTATTTTTATAATAGTTCTAGAGAATTGTGGGGACACAATAAAGGCCACATAGGGGGGTTTATAATACTATATGGAGCCAGAAATATAGAATAGTCTTAATTTGTTGGGGTCAGAAATGGAGAACATTGTTAATTATAGGGCCAGAATTGGAGCACATTAATACCTTATGGGGGTATGAATTGGAAGACATTAATTTATGGAAGCCAAAATTGGATTATATTAAAAATGTAATGGGGAAAAAAATCCAATGACATTAATAGTTTATGGCGGCCCGAAAGGGAGGACATTATTAATTTTGTGGGTCAGAACTGGAGAAGATTCTTAGTAATTGGGTGCCAAAATTGGAAGAAATTATTACTTTATGGGCATCACAAAGCAGAATATTAATACAAAATGGGAGGCCACATAGAGGGACCTTTGTATTGTATAGGGCTACAAAGTGAAATATTACTATGATATTGGGACCAAAAAGAGGGATGTTATACTTGAATGGGAGCACAATAGACAATTCTAATGAATGGTTACCCTGGTGGGGGAAATTCTATTGCATTTGGGCACAAAGGGGACATAAATGTCACAATAGTAATGTAGTAACTGGGAATATAGGCTCCTAAACTGGCCCTCAGGCTAGGGAGCTCTAACTGTCCCGTATCGTAGAGGTACATCTGAAGGTGTAGAGATTTGGACCGCCAGCGTAGCCCTGACTCCTCATCAGCCAATGGTCTAGTATCCCTCACCCCCAGCCCAGGAAATTACTAGGACTGCAGTGGTAAATATCACACAGAAAGACAGATTGGAAGAAAACAAAACTCAAACTCCCACCAATCACTCACAGAGGTATAGATAAAATGTGCTGAGTAGGAAATAAAGAAAAATAATTAAATAATCAATTAACAAGAGTATTTCCACAACACACCAGAGAAGCATACAGCAGTTCACCAGAAGCTGGATCACCATGTACATAGACCGGAATCGCATAAAACTATTATTGGCTTGGAGGAGTAGATTCCACCATCTTTTAAAGGGCGGAGGTGGCAGTGACAGGTCTCTAGAAACCTGTGATCCTAGCAGCAGTTCATAGGCCAGCATAAATTAACTTCTGCTAGACTGACCATTAGTAAGCACACAACAGGACGACACTCGGCTCTCAGTGAGCAACTCTAAAGCACCAGGTGGCGTGTCAGACTCTGCAGTGTAAAAAAGGTCAGAAGGCACTATAGCATCTGGTAAGTGTAGAGCTGAATGCCATGTGACAATAATCTTCACTATGTAATGGGGGACAACGGAGAACATCCCTACTGTATTGTATTTTATTTTTGGGGATATCATTACTGTGGGACAAAAGGAAGTATTTTTACTGTAGAAGAGGGCTAATTGTGGAAATAATGATCATTAGATTAGTGCAGAGATAAGTCTTGGCTGAAAGAAGCGATAGCGGTTTGCAACAAATGAAAAAAAAAGTGTAAATGATTTACTTCAATTAAAAAGGTTGTCTAGAAATTAGGTGACCGCAAGTATGTTAGATATGTCCGGCCTTGCCTAATTCACTTGTATTGAATAAAGCCACACATGAGTAGTCAACACTTGACTGCATGTATGAAATCACATACTTGCGGTCACGCGCCTACCCGCTACTGTCACCAATACAGGAAAATCATGGCAACACTCACTGTTCATGTTGTGAAGATACTTAGTGACTGCAGATTTGTACTAAAAAGGTCAAACAACCAATTTTATATGATACTGATGAGTGTGTGAGTTACCTGTACAGTATGATACCTTTGACCAAACGATCATTGTATGGGGTTGATCTTAATGTTTATACTGTGACAGTATTCAGAATGATGGTATTATTCTGTCACTATGTGGTGGTAATATGTGGTCTGGTCATGGTGTGCTGGAATAACAGGTGCTATTATTATAATTATAATGGTCTTGGTATAACTGGTATTGGTATTACTTTGCTCAGTAATAGCATGGAGATACTATTTGGTATTTGGTAACTATATGATGGTTAAATGCTGATTTATTACTTCAAAACGTATCTTAGATGTCATGTTTTCCTTTCAGATTTATAAATTAAATATTTGAATACTGTATATATGGGAAAATGGTGGCTTAGTGTTTAGCATACTACATCCAATAATGCTGTTGTTACCCCAAGCGCGAGTCATTCTAACACTTCAAGCGGCTTGCACTGGGCTGAGCACTGAGCACAGCGATGTTAGCTTGAATGGTCAGCATATGTAAAGCACCCGAACTCTGAACCTGAACTCTGTTTTTAGCACGAACAATGAACTTCTGGTTCGCTCATCTCTAATCCTGGTTTCAAATCCCGCAATTACAACATATATATATATATATATATATATATATATATATATATATATATATATATATAATATATACAGCTGAATGTGTGTGTGTGTGTGTGTGTGTGTGTATGTCCGGGATTGGCATCTGCATGGTCGCAGCTACAGCCACAAAATTTTGCACACTCACACTTCTGGACTCCGAGAGTGTCATAGGCTATGCTTTGAGGGGAAATTTTAACCCCGAGCTTTACAGATATTCACCAAAACACCTACCTCTATTAAAGCGAATGGAGCTGGGAGCCACAGTGCAGCCAGAACTTCAGAAGAATGCGCAGCCACGCCCTTATATGGAATATTGGCAAGTCACAATGCAGCCAGGGAAAGAGACAGACACAGACAGGGAAAGAGGCAGACACAAAGAGACAGACACAGACAAAGAGGCAGACTGACAGGGAAAGAGAGACAGGGAAAGAGAGGGAAAGAGAGAAACAGGTTAAGAGACAGACACAGACAGGTAAAGAGACAGACACAGACAAAGAGACAGAGACAGACACAGGGAAACAGACAGACAGGGAAAGAGAAGGAAAGAGACAGACAGGGAAAGAGAGAGACAGGTTAAGAGACAGACCCAGACAGGTAAAGAGATAGACACAGACAAAGAGACAGACAGACACAGGGAAACAGACAGACAGGGAAAGAGACAGAGAAAGAGGGAAAGAGACAGACAGGGAAAGTGACAGAGATAGATAGACAGACAGGGAAAGAGATAGATAGACAGACAGGGAAAGAGATTGAGACAGACGGAGAAAGAGACAGACAGAGACAGACAGGGAAAGAGACAGACAGGGAAAGTGACAGAGATAAATAGACATACAAGGAAAGAGATAGATAGACAGACAGGGAAAGAGATTGAGACAGACGGAGAAAGAGACAGACAGAGACAGACAGGGAAAGAGACAGACAAGGAGATAGAGAGAGAGACAGAGAGATATATACAGAGGGGGAGAAAGACAGAGAATGGGAGAGAAACAGAGAAACAGTTACTATCGCGGGCATTAATATATTCTATTTATACATTCTCTTTCAGGAATGTTAATACATTCTATTTTGTTAACAGCAGTTATTAACCCGGGCGAAGCCGGGTAGTACAGCTAGTAATATATAAAGCTGAATGTGTGTATGTATGTCCAGGATTGGCATCTGCACCGTCGCAGCTACAGCCACAAAATTTTGCAGACTCACACATCTGGACCCCGAGAGCATCATAGGCTATGTTGTGAGGCAAAATTTTAAGCCCACGCATTCCAATTTACCAATCAATTTTGCCCCTATCTGCATAATGGGGAAAAAGTGAAACGAAAATTGTATCCACTCCGTCGCATTTACAATCACGAAATTTTGCACAGACACCTCATGTGACCCAGGGAACGTCGTAGACTATGTTTTGACAGGAAAATTTAACCCCGCGCTTTACAATTACTCTATAAAAAACATGCCTCCATTAAAGTAAATGGAGCCTGGAACTACAGGTTATTAGTAGGAGCTGTGATTGGTTGCTATAGGAACAAAAGACATTCATAGTATAAGAAGCTTATATGTGAGGTAATAAGATGTCAGTGGGGAGACGGATAGAGAGAGACAGACAGAGACAGAGAGACATACAGAGAGACAGACAGAGACAGACAGAGAGATAGACAGGGAAAGAGACAGAGAGATAGAGACAGACAAGGAAAGAGACAGACAGAGACAGGCAGACAGGGAAAGAGACAAACAGGAAAAGACAGACAAAGAGACGGGGAGACAGACGGGGAAAGAGACAGACCTGGGAAAGAGATAGACCTGGAAAGAGACAGATGTGGAAAGAAACAGAGAGATAGAGACAGATAAAGAAAGAGACAGACAGAGACAGACAGACGGGGAGAGAGACAGACGGGGAAAGAGACAGACGGGGAAAGAGACAGACGGGGAAAGAGACAGACGGAGCACATTACTTGGCCAATTTAGTTAAATCTGTGTGGAATATCTGTGGTGTTGAAATATATGTTGTGAAATGCTTCTATTAGCTTAGTTTTTGCCTTTTAATAATTACATTTCTATCTATTTGTTTTGTGATTTTTTGGGTGCAGAATACATTTTTGTTAATACATTCTATTTTGTTAACAGCAGTTATTAACCCGGGGCGAAGCCGGGTAGTACAGCTAGTATATATATATATATATATACAGTTAGGTCCAGAAATATTTGGACAGTGACACAAGTTTTGCTATTTTAGCTGTTTACAAAAACATGTTCAGAAATACAATTATATATATAATATGGGCTGAAAGTGCACACTCCCAGCTGCAATATGAGAGTTTTCACATCCAAATCGGAGAAAGGGTTTAGGAATCATAGCTCTGTAATGCATAGCCTCCTCTTTTTCAAGGGACCAAAAGTTATTGGACAAGGGACTCTAAAGGCTGCAATTAACTCTGAAGGCGTCTCCCTCGTTAACCTGTAATCAATGAAGTAGTTAAAAGGTCTGGGGTTGATTACAGGTGTGTGGTTTTGCATTTGGAAGCTGTTGCTGTGACCAGACAACATGCGGTCTAAGGAACTCTCAATTGAGGTGAAGCAGAACATCCTGAGGCTGAAAAAAAAGAAAAAATCCATCAGAGAGATAGCAGACATGCTTGGAGTAGCAAAATCAACAGTCGGGTACATTCTGAGAAAATAGAAATTGACTGGTGAGCTTGGGAACTCAAAAAGGTCTGGGCGTCCACAGATGACAACAGTGGTGGATGATCGCCGCATACTTTGTTTAGTGAAGAAGAACCCGTTCACAACATCAACTGAAGTCCAGAACACTCTCAGTGAAGTAGGTGTATCTGTCTCTAAGTCAACAGTAAAGAGAAGACTCCATGAAAGTAAATACAAAGGGTTCACATCTAGATGCAAACCATTCATCAATTCCAAAAATAGACAGGCCAGAGTTACATTTGCTGAAAAACACCTCATGAAGCCAGCTCAGTTCTGGAAAAGTATTCTATGGACAGATGAGACAAAGATCAACCTGTACCAGAATGATGGGAAGAAAAAAGTTTGGAGAAGAAAGGGAACGAAAACAATTTCAGTATGGTCGGATTGAGTTTAATGTACATCAACGGAATAACCTCAAATTCCAATTAAAATTGACTAACTTTATTGATATGTATTAAAAATGAAAAACACCCCGTGATATTTACACACAAAGGGTAACATGAGGGGAGGAGCTGAAATATATGGGGTCCCTACAACTCCCTGAGGGGACCTTGCTCCTACCTGCCAACGGAGGGTTTGACACCGTAACTGTTTTGGGCGCCCCCGTTCCACGTCGGCTGACCCTCACTAAACCCTAACTGATTAGTGAATTAAATTAAAATACACTATTGGTGGCCACACAATGGTAGTCATGCATACAAGATATTAATAATTTTCAATATATCTCATACCTTATTATGCTTTTAAAGTATTGAGAAAAAATAATTTTCTATATATGTCAGACTACAAATTGCTTCCAGGTTCTTGAAAACAACTATACAGGACCAGAGAGAGGGGAATCACAACTAGACACAATGTGCACTATTCCGTCAGCTAGTAATTCCTCCCCTGTCCTGATGTGCTGTGGCCATAATGCATGGAAACACTCATCAAAAACATGAATCTATTCTCTTGATAGACACTACACAACCCCCATCAGGCAAAGTATAAACAGTGCAGTGTCCAAGGAAATTCAGATAGGCATTTAATATGCCAAGCATATGCAGGTGAACAGATTACACCCAAGGAGAAAAAGTTTACTTCCCTTTAATTGCATGCTCTCATATCGCCTCGACGCGTTTCCCCTTCCAAGATACAAGGATCATCAGGAGGCTAAGGATCAAGAATATCATATGTAGATGGAGAGGTGATCCATGGCTGTGCGCCTGCCATGGATTTCTCAATTTCTCAATACTTTAAAAGCATAATAAGGTATGAGATATATTGAAAATTATTAATATCTTGTATGCATGACTACCATTGTGTGGCCACCAATAGTGTATTTTAATTTAATTCACTAATCAGTTAGGGTTTAGTGAGGGTCAGCCGACGTGGAACGGGGGCGCCCAAAACAGTTACGGTGTCAAACCCTCCGTTGGCAGGTAGGAGCAAGGTCCCCTCAGGGAGTTGTAGGGACCCCATATATTTCAGCTCCTCCCCTCATGTTACCCTTTGTGTGTAAATATCACGGGGTGTTTTTCATTTTTAATACATATCAATAAAGTTAGTCAATTTTAATTGGAATTTGAGGTTATTCCGTTGATGAGAAGAAAGGGAACGGCACATGATCCAAGGCACACCACATCCTCTGTAAAACATGGTGGAGGCAACGTGATGGCATGGGCATGCATGGCTTTCAATGGCACTGGGTCACTTGTGTTTATTGATGACATAACAGCAGACAAGAGTAGCCGGATGAATTCTGAAGTGTACCGGGATATACTTTCAGCCCAGATTCAGCCAAATGCCGCAAAGTTGATCGGACGGCGCTTCATAGTACAGATGGACAATGACCCCAAGCATACAGCCAAAGCTACCCAGGAGTTCATGAGTGCAAAAAAGTGGAACCTTCTGCAATGGCCAAGTCAATCACCAGATCTTAACCCAATTGAGCATGCATTTCACTTGCTCAAATCCAGACTTAAGACGGAAAGACCCACAAACAAGCAAGACCTGAAGGCTGCGGCTGTAAAGGCCTGGCAAAGCATTAAGAAGGAGGAAACCCAGCGTTTGGTGATGTCCATGGGTTCCAGACTTAAGGCAGTGATTGCCTCCAAATGATTCGCAACAATATATTGAAAATAAAAATATTTTGTTTGGGTTTGGTTTATTTGTCCAATTACTTTTGACCTCCTAAAATGTGGAGTGTTTGTAAAGAAATGTGTACAATTCCTACAATTTCTATCAGATATTTTTGTTCAAACCTTCAAATTAAACGTTACAATCTGCACTTGAATTCTGTTGTAGAGGTTTAATTTCAAATCCAATGTGGTGGCATGCAGAGCCCAACTCGCGAAAATTGTGTCACTGTCCAAATATTTCTGGACCTAACTGTATATATATATATATATATATATATATATATATACACACACATGGTCAAAATTGTTGGTACCCCTCTTTTATTGAAAGAAAAACCAACAATGGTCACAGAGATAACTTGAATCTGGCAAAAGTAATAATAAATAAAAAAAATCTATGAAAATGAACAAATGAAAGTCAGACATTGTTTTTCAACTTCCACAGAATTTAAAAAAAAAAATAAACTCATGAAATAGGCCTGGACAGAAATGATGGTACCCTTAACTTAATATTTTGTTGCAGAACCTTTTTAGGCAATCACTGCAATCAAATGATTCCTGTAACTATCAATGAGACTTCTTCACCTCTCGACAGATATTTTGACCCACTCCTCAAGGGCAAACTGCTCCAGTTGTCTCATGTTTGAAGGTTGACTTTTCCAGATGGCATGTTTTAGCTCTTTACAAAGATGCTCAATAGGATTTAGGTACAGTGCCTTGCGAAAGTATTCATCCCCCTTGAATTTTTCAACCTTTTCCCACATTTCAGGCTTCAAACATAAAGATAAAAAGGTGGGAGAGTCTGTCCATAGGACAACAATCAGTCGTACACTGCACAAATCTGGCCTTTATGGAACAGTGGCAAGAAGAAAGCCATTTCTCAAAGATATCCATAAAAATTGTCATTTAAAGTTTGCCACAAGCCACCTGGGAGACACACCAAACATGTGGAAGAAGGTGCTCTGGTCAGATGAAACCAAAATCGAACTATTAGGCCACAATGCCAAAAGATATGTTTTGCGTAAAAGCAACACAGCTCATCACCCTGAACACACCATCCCCACTGTCAAACATGGTGGTGGTAGCATCATGGTTTTGGCCTGCTTTTCTTCAGCAGAAACAAGGAAGATGGTTAAAATTGATGGAAAGATGGATGGAGTCAAATACAGAACCATTATAGAAGAAAACCTGTTGGAGTCTGCAAAAGATCTGAGACTGGGAGGGAGATTTGTCTTGCAACAAGACAATGATCCCAAACATAAAGCAAAATCTACAATGGAATTGTTCACAAATAAACATATCCAGGTGTTAGAATGGCCAAGTCAAAGTCCAGACCTGAATCCAATCGAGAATCTGTGGAAAGAGCTGAAAACTGCTGTTCACAAACGCTCTCCATCCAACCTCACACAGCTCGAGCAATTTGCAAAGGAAGAATGGGCAAGAATTTCAGTCTCTCGATGTGCAAAACTGATAGAGACATACCCCAAGTGACTTGCATCTGTAATCGCAGCAAAAGGTGGTGCTACAAAGTATTAACTTAAAGGGGCTGAATAATATTGCATGCCCCAATTTTCAGTTTATTATTTTTTATAAAAGTTTAATATAAGCAAAATTTCGTTCAACTTCACAATTCTGTCCCACTTGTTGTTGATTCTTCACCATAACATTAAAATTTTTTATCCTTATGTTTGAAGCCTGAAATGTAAGGCACTGTAATGGCTAATAGAAGACCACTTCAGAATAGTCCAATGTTTTCCTCTTAGCCATTTTTGGGTGTTTTTAGCTGTGTGTTTTGGGTCATTATCCTTTTGCAAGACCCATGACCTGTGACTGAGACCAAGCTTTCTGACACTGGGCAGCACATTTCTCTCTAGAATGCTTTGATAGTCTTGAGATTTCATTGTACCCTGCACAGATTCAAGACACCCTGTGCAGATGCAGCAAAGCAGCCCCAGAACATAACAGAGCCTCCTACATGTTCCACAGTAGGGACAGTGTTCTTTTCTTAATATGCTTTATTTTTCCATCTGTGAACATAGAGCTGATGTGCCTTTAAAAAAAGGTCAATTTTCGTCTCATCTGTCCATAGGACATTCTCCCAGAAGCTTTGTGGCTTATTAACATGTAGTTTGGCAAATTCCAGTTTGGCTTTTTTATGTTTTTTTTTCAACAGTAGTGTCCTCCTTGGTCATCTCCCATGAAGTCCACTTTGGCTCAAACAATGACAGATGGTGCGATCTGACACTGATGTTCCTTGAGTTTGAAGTTCACCTTTAATCTCTGTAGAAGTTTTTCTTTTGTCACCATTTGTATTATTCGCCTCTTTGATTTGTCATCAATTTTACTCCTGCAACTACGTCCAGGAAGGTTGGCTACAGTCCCATGGATCTTAAATTTTTTAATAATATGTGCAACTGTAGTCACAGGAACATCAAGCTGCTTGGAGATGGTTCTATAACCTTTATCTTTAATATGCTTGTATATAATTTTCTTTCTAATCTCCTGAGACAATGCTTTCCTTTGCTTCCTCTTGTCCATGCTGATTGTGGTACACACCATGTCACCAAACAGCACAATGAGTATCTGTAGCCCTATATAAAGGTCCAGTGACTGATCACAAGATTGTAGACACCTGTGATGAGTGGACACACCTTGATTTAACATGTCTCTTTTGTCCCTTTATTTTCAGGGGTACTGTCATTTCTGTCCAGGCCTATTTCATGAGTTTTTTCTTATTATTTTTTTTTATTCTGTGGAAGCATGGTTGAAAATCAATGTTTGACTTTCATTTGTTCATTTTCATAGATTTTTTATTTATTATTTCTTTTGTGAGATTCAAGTTATGTCTGCGACCATTTTTGCACCATCACATGTACAATCAGGAAATGTTGCACAGACAATCCATTTGACTCAGGGACCATCCTAGACTATGTTTTGAGGGGAAATATTAACCCCCTCACTTTACATTTATTCGCCAAAAAACCTGCCTCCATTAAAGTCAGTGGAGCTGGGAGCCACAATGCAGCCATAACTTCAAAAGAATACGCAGCCACACCCCTAAAATTAAATGTTGGCATGTCACAATGCAGCCAGGGAAAGAGATGGACAGACAAAGACAGACAGACAAAGAGACAGGGAAGTAGACAGACAGAGAAAGCGGCAGACAGGGAAAGAGACAGACTAACAGAGACAGGCAGAGACAGACAGAGAGATAGGCAGAGACAGACAGACAAAGCGACAGACACAGGCAAAGAGACAGAAACAGGGAAAGAGACAGAGAGAGACAGAGAGACAGAGACAGACAAAGAGACAGAGACAGAAATACAGGGAAGGAGACAGACAGGGAAAGAGACAAACAGACAGGGAAAGATACAGACAGACAGAGACAGGCAGAGACAGACAGACAAGAAACAGACAGACTGTTGTGAATGTCAGTTATGTTTTGGCTGCTGTGAGGCTCACTCTTGTGGCCAGGAATGGTTTGAACAGAGACCAGGTGTGTTGAGCAATGGGAGTTTCCATTGATAACTCTCTCTCCTTATTTAAACCCTGGTCTGATAGCAGACTATGCCGGATGTCAGTTGATCTTTGTTCACCAGCCTTCTTCATCCTGCTCCAGACCACATCTACCCCAGATAAGTGCTTGGCTCTTTATTTTTGTTTGGGTTTTTTTTGTTCTTATCTGAGTTTGTCATTTGCTGTCCTTGTTTTCAGTTTATTTGCATGCAGGGATCTTCCCTCTCAGTTGCTTAGCTGGAAAGCTCCCTGCAGCTATGTTTGGAGTATTGCTCCTATACGTCCATGTGTTTGTTGCTTCTTGAAATTGTAATGGTTCCTGCTTTCTGTTCATTGGTATGACAAGAGCGCCTGGTATAGGACGGAGTTCAGATCTAGCGATCTGAGGGCTTTTTTGTACAATCAGGTTGTTGGATTTTTGCAGGGTTTTTCTCTGGCCACCATCAGTCTCTTTCCTGTCCTGTCCTATTTAGTCAGTAGGGCCTCACCTTTTGCTAATCCTATCATCTATCTGTGTATTCTGTTTTCCTATATCACCGCAGTCTTTGAATGTGGGGGGCTTGCTATTCTTTATCTATTTTCTGAGGCAGAGAGTTATTCATCTTTCCTTCCTTTAGGATAGCTAGTTTTCCGGCTGGGTTCGCGGTGCAAAGGATGTTAGTTCACCCCTCGGCTACTTCTAGTTGTGATGGTTAGTAAGGGGATGGCGGCCAGATTAGTTGCCAATGCTCTTGTCACCTTTTACCAATGATTTATGGTTGTCTTCTATGGTTCCGGATCATAACACAGACACAAACAAAGAGTCAGACAAAGACAAAGAGACAGATAGGGAAAGAGATAGAGAGACAGACAGATACAGACAGGGAAAGAGACAGACAGACAAAGAGAGAGACAGACAGAGAGAGACAGAGATAGACAGACAGAATAAGAGACAGACAGAGACTGGGAGAGAAACAGAGAGACAGTTACTATCCCGGGCAATGCTAGGTGCTACAGCTAGTACACAATACACACCAAATGTTTGGACACACCTTCTTATTCAATGAGTTTTTTTTATTTTCATGACTCTGAAAATTGTATATTCACATTGATGGCATCAAAACTATGAATTAAAATATGTGGAATGAATTACTTAAAAAAGTGTGAAAATACAGAAAATATGTCTTAGGGCTCCAACACACATCCGTTAAAACCACGCACGTGTGATACGGGCCGTTTTTCGGGTCCGTTTTCCGTTTTTTAGGTCCGTTTTTATGGTACGTGTGGCCTGCGTGTGTATCCCGTATGCTAGCCGTATGTGTGTGTGGAATGTCCGTGTGTGCGTGAGTGAAATAACTGACATGTGTGTGTGTTGTCCGTGTGAAATGTACTTGTGTGATGCAAAATGTCGTTACTACATGTCGGAAGACAGAGTAGCGGGATGAGAATGAACTCGGGTGAACTTCACCCGACTTCATTGTCATGCCGCGGCTCTGTCTTTGTGCCGTGTACTGATTAGCGGTCACCTGTGAAGGATTCACCGTGACCGCTAATCCCCCGAGTGACTGAAGTGTCCCCCCCTCTCTCATACTCACCGATCCCCGATCACCGGCGCTGCACGGCACTCACACTGCTCCGGCGGCTTTTTCTAATTTGAAAAAGCCGGCCGCTCATTAAACAATCTCGTATTCCCTGCTTTCCCCGCCCACCGGCGATTGGTTGCAGTGAGACACGCCCCCACGCTGAGTGACAGGTGTCTCACTGCACCCAATCACAGCAGCCGGTGGGCGTGTCTATACTGTGCAGTAAAAAAAATAAATAAATAATTAAAAAAACCGGCATGCGGTCCCCCCATTTTAATACCAGCCAGATAAAGCCATACAGCTGAAGGCTGGTATTCTCAGGATGGGGAGCTCCACGTTATGGGGAGCCCCCCAGCCTAACAATATCAGTCAGCAGCCGCCCAGAATTGCCGCATACATTAGATGCGACAGTTCTGGGGCTGTACCCGGCTCTTCCCGATTTGCCCTGGTGCGTTGGCAAATCGGGGTAATAAGGAGTTATTGGCAGCCCATAGCTGCCAATAAGTCCTAGATTAATCATGTCAGGCGTCTCCCCGAGATACCTTCCATGATTAATCTGTAAGTGACAGTTAAAAAACACACACACACCTGAAAAAATCATTTATTAGAAATAAAGAACACAAATAAATTCCCTCATTACCAATTTATTAACCCCGACAAAGCCCTCCATGTCCGGCGTAATCCACGGACCTCCAGCGTCGCTTCCAGCTCTGCTGCATGCAGGTGACAGGAGCAACAGAATACACCGCCGCTCCTGTCACCTCCACACAGCTAATGAGATGAGTAGCGTGATCAGCTGCTGTCACTGAGGTTACCCGCGGCCACCGCTGGATCCAGCGGTGGCCGCGAGTTACCTGACTGACAGCAGCTGATCGCGCTACTCACCTCAGTTGCTTTCTCCAGTATACACGGAAACGGACCAAACATGCACGTGTTTCACGGATGTGTGTTTCAGGCCTTATATTCTAAGTTCTTCAAAGTAGCCACCTTTTGGTTTCATTACTACTTTGCATACTCTTGGCATTCTCTTGATGAGCTTCAAGAGGTAGTCACCGGAAATGGTTTTTCAACAGTCTTGAAGGAGTTCCCAGAGATGCTTAGCACTTGTTGGCACTTTTGCATTCACTCTGTGGTCCAGCTCACCCCAAACCATCTCAATTGGGTTCAGGTCTGGTGACTGTGGAGACCAGGTCATCTGGCGTAGCACCCCATCACTCTCCTTCTTAGTCAAATAGCCCTTACACAGCCTGGAGGTGTCTTTGGGGTCATTGTCCTGTTGAAAAATAAATGATGGTCCAACTAAACGCAAACCGGATAGAATAGCACGCCACTGCAAGATGCTATGGTAGGCATGCTGGTTTTGTATGCCTTCAATTTTGAATAAATCACCAACAGTGTCACCAGCAAAGCACCCCCACACCATCACACCTCCTCCTACATGCTTCATGGTGGGAACCAGCCATGTAGAGTCCATACGTTCACCTTTTCTACAAAGACACGATTGTTGGATCCAAAGATCTTAAATTTGGACTCATCAGACCAAAGCCCAGATTTCCACTGGTCTAATGTCCATTCTTTGTGTTCTTTAGCCCAAACAAGTCTCTTCTGCTTGTTGTCTGTCCTTAGCAGTGGTTTCCTAGCAGCTATTTTACCATGAAGGCCTGCTGCACAAAGTCTCCTCTTAATAGTTGTTTTAAAGATGAGAAGGTGTGTCCAAACTATTGGTCTGTACTGTATATACATATATATGTATTAGCGATAGTGAGAAATGCATGTTACTCGCACTCTCAGAAATTAATTTACTTAGAAAATTGGTGATATGTTAAAGACTCTTGTGTGGAGAAACAAGATGTATGCACATGGCATCGACGGGTCTTATATATACCTAATGACGCGTTCCGGCCAACCAATCACACTAATAACAGTATCAAAGATGGCTACTGCATTACTGTGATTGGCAAGCAATCCCAACAGCATGTTTAATGACTGAAAATCAGGTGCCAAGCATGCTGGGAGAAGATTCAAATCTCGCTGGGCAAGGAGATAAATGTTCGTCAGGTAGTGGATATCATCAATACCGTACTATTGATGCGAGTAATAAATAGTGATGAGTATATTTTCTCATCACTAACATTACATTTTTACCACAAATATTTGGCTTAGCCCCAGAATTAATATTTTTACACAGGAAAATGAGTAAAAATGGTGCCATACAGCTTAACCACACGGTGAGACTCAGAAGGGAAGGAGCGCTATTTGAATCTTGAAGCACTAATTTTCGTATAATAGTTTGTGGACTCCATATACATAGTTTCTAATTGCCAGAAAAGTAGAACCTCCCTCAAGTGACCCCATTTTGGAAATTACTCCACTCTAACAATTTATTTACAGGTGTATTGATGATTTTGACTAAATGGGTGTTTTCTAGAAAGAAGCAGCAATAGATGTTGTTGAGTGAGAATATAAAATCTGCCATTGTAGCGCCCAGTACATTGCAGTGCCCATAGATTCTGCCTTCTGCCAAGATCATGTGTGCCACCTCTGCAGCGGTCGAACCGCTCGGATCTGGGAATTGCTGTGGCTCGAGGGTCTCCGGACTCGGGGGCTCGCGGCCACTTCAAATGTAAAGGAGGCATTTACAGGGGATAAGAGTTTGTGACGCCATCCATGGTTCGCGGTAAGGGGAGTACCGCCGCTGCCAATGGGAGTACCCAGGGAAGAGGGAGTGGAGCAGCCAGATGACGTTCCCTCCATGGGTAGGGGAGGCCCCGGGACTCTGGATGATGGAGGTGTAGGGAAGCGTGGTACAGATTGGAAGCTGGGGAGGACAGCGTACTCACTCAGGCAGTGTTGGTAGTGATGCGACCACAAAGCAGATTCTGACACAGAGGTAAACCAAGTCTCTGGGTGCCACTGCCACTTCAGGGGAGCTCGTCCGGTAGTCCTCTCCCGTTGGTATTGCTAGTAGTCTGTACCTTGCCTCCATGCACTGTATTTTAGATGTTCTCAGTGACCCCTATATTTGAAGCTGTCGGGGTCCCACTCCCCACTGTTAATCAGGGAAGCTGTGCTCTCGATGGCTGACACTTGGGATTTCACTGGGCCGCATAAGCTGGAAAGCCATATCCCCCTCTTTGTGTTGATGCCTTCGATCTCTGAGCTCTTGGGGAAAGTTAATAAAGAGACTATCCTCCACAGGTTAATTATCAGGTTGCCTGAAGCTACTTCCTGATCTAGGGTCCAGTACCCCGCCGTGCTCGGTACTGGTTTGGTTACTAGGTACTCCAGTGCCAACCGTTCCCCAAAACTAAGCCTGGCACCTTTCTCAAATACCCTGCGACCGGGTCTCTGACTCCTTTGGTCCCAGACCACTGTCCGCGACCTAGCCAAAAGTCCCCAGAGAGCTCCAACTCCCAGATCCTCACTCTTTGTAGATACTACTGCACTGTCTAAGCTTTGCTCTCCCCTTCCTCTCTCTGACTTCCTCCAACCCATCAGTCTTCCTGACTAGGTGAGTTGCCCTTTTCCAGCTAGACCACCCACTGGCGTGCCTTACAGGGTGTGGTGTGAGGTGACCGGAGCAGCAGAAGACACCGCCGCTCCTGTCAGCTCCACGCAGCTAATGAAGGGATTAGCGCGATCAGCTGTATTCAGCGTTGGCCGCGAGTAACCTCAGTGACAGCTCAGCTGATCGCGCTACTCACCTCAGTTGCTGCGTGGAGCTGACAGGAGCGTGATGTCTTCTGCAGCTCCGGCCACCTTCATGCAGCAAAGCTGGATGCGACGCTGGACCATCCTGGAGTACGCCGGACATGGAGGGCTTTTTCGGGCTTATTAAATTGGTGAACAAGGCAATTTGTTAGTGTTTTTTTTCTAATAAAGGATTGTTCGGGTGTGTGTGTTTATTTACTGTAATTTACAGATTAATCATGGAAGGTGTCTCGGGGAGACGCCTGACATGATTAATCTAGGACTTATTGGCAGCTATGGGCTGCCAAAAACTCCTTATTACCCCGATTTGCCAACGCACCAGGGCAAATCGGGAAGAGCCGGGTACAGTCCCAGAACTGTCGCATATAATGTATGCGGCAATTCTGTGCGGCTGCTGACTGATATTGTTAGGCTGGGTGGCTCCCCATAACGTGGGGCTCCCCATCCTGAGAATACCAGCCTTCAGCCGTATGGCTTTATCTGGCTGGTATTAAAATTGGGGGGGACCGCACGCCGTTTTTTTAAATTATTTATTTATTTATTTTACTGCACAGTATAGACACGCCCACCGGCTGCTGTGATTGGGTGCAGTGAGACAACTTTCACTCAGCGTGGGGGGCGTGTCTGACTGTAACCAATCACAGGCATCTGTGGGTGGGGAAAGCAGGGAATATGAGATTGATTAATGAGCGGCCGGCATATTCAAAGTAATTGTTGCTGTGTATTCTCTGCACAGCTGTTCCTCGCCGCGCTGGTGATCGGGGAGCAGTAAGTATGAGAGAGGGTTGCTCACTTCAGTCACTCGGGGGATTAGCGGTCACTGGTGAATCCTTCACAGGTGACCGCTAATCAGTACGCGGCACACAGACAGAGCCGCGACATGACAATGAAGTCGGGTGAAGTTCACCCGAGTTCATTCTCATCGCGCAACTCTGTCTGCTGTCAGCTGACATGTATCAACGACATTGTGCAACACACAAACGGACATTCCACACAGACATTCCACGTACCCATACACGGGCATTTTACACACAAACACGGACATTTTACACGTACACACGGCTCGCATACGCCATCACACAGATGCCATACGTACCGGAGAAACGCCCCAAAAAAACGGAACACGGACCCAAAAAACGGACCGTGTCACACGGACGTTTTTTTGCGGAAGTGTGTTTTAGGCCTTAGGCACACTGTAGGATTCAGAAAGCAGATGGGCATTTGGATTTGGGAGTGGGAATTTTGCTGGATTCTTCTTGTGGGGAGACATGCGCTTTTCCAGAGCCTTTCCACTACCAGTAATCTGGAAGTCCCCAATATTTCTGTTAATAGATGACAGACCTGAGTGAGGACTTTTTTTTTGGTGGATTGAATTGAATACTATTAGTGTCAATTTAGGGTACAGAACATGTTATATCAGTTCACATTTATCCTTTTCTCTATGCTGAGCATTCATCACTGTTTCCACCAACATCTTTGAAATACTTGATTCAGGTGAGTCCCCCAACTGATCCATTCACTAGTGAGGCAATAGAGTTATTATGGACTCCATTGTTGACTCCACTCTCTATGCAAGCCTAAAAAAAATGTGTCAAAATATGCACAATCTCAGACCAGAGGCAAGCCAGGAGGACAAAGTGACATCCTCTGCCTCACTACACTGAATTTTTGGCTAGTTTTGTCTAAATCATGTTTTTTAGAAATTTACAAGTAATTCCCGATGTAAGCACTCAACATAGAGCGCAGGATAAATTTGAGCCACACCTTCGTGTAATCTTTGGGAGGCAGAATGCACAACTCAACACCAGTAGAAGAATTGGCTTTATTACTATTTTTTACACCATTTTTTGCAGTATAAGTGATAGGGTGGCTTTATTTCTCAGGTTAATACGATTACAGCAATACCAGATTTACTGTACAGTGGAACCTTGCTTAACGAGAACAATCCGTTCTGGGACTGTGCTTGTTAATCAAGGTACTCGTTCAGCAGAGCAAGATTTCCCATAGGAAATCATTGCAATGCTGACGATCCGTTCCACAACATCTAAAATGTCCCATCCTGGTGCCCTATTCTATCATTCCACACATGCACAAACATGCACAACCACACACACACAAACACACACAAACTCACACAAACTCACACAAACTCACACAAACACACATGCACACATGCACACACATATTATATGCTCACCTTACCTTCCGTTCCATCGCCGGTCTGCTAGGACTTGCTGTTCTCTGGTACGGGGCCGGGCTATGTAACACTTTACCATAACGACGAGGCAGGAACTTCCCGGCCAGAGCGCTGACGTCAAAGGCAGAGCTGCTTGCCTCTGATTGGCCAGCGCTCTGCCTTTCATTAGTGGTGACAGGAAGTTCCTCCCTCGTCGCTATGGATGCAGATACACAGCGTGGACTGGAGCGCAGCGGCACACTACAGCACCCAGGAGGCCGGCGATGAAATGAAAGGTAAACATATTATGTTATATTATATGCTCACCTTACCTTCCGTTCCATCACAGGCCTCCTGGGTCTTGTAGTTTGCCGCGAGGACGTCTCGATGTACCCGGGGACTAAAAGAACCATGAGGCCGGCAGTGGAACGGAAGGTAAGGTGAGCATAATACTGTATGTGTGGGCGTGCGTGTGTGTTTGTGCGTACATGTGTGTGTTTGTGTGGACTGCAAGTGCAGGTCAGAGTGGGGTGGATGGACGAAACCGGAAGTGTGTGCGGTGAGAATTTCGCTCGTACAGAAAAGCTTTCTTGTAAAGCGGGTTACAAATTTACAGAAAGCTTTGCTTGTTAAGCGAAATTCTCGTTAAGAGGGTTACTCGTTAAGCGAGGTACCACTGTATATAGATTTTTTTAGGTTTGGCTACTATCACATAAAAACATTCTTTTTTACAAATTTAAGTTTTTATGCATTACAGAATTTTGAAGTCATTGCTTACCGTATTTTTCGGACTATAAGACGCACCGGACCATAAGACGCACCCTGGTTTTAGTTGAGGAAAATAGGAAAATAAAATTTTAAGCAAAAAATGTGGTCATGACACACTGTTATGGGGCGAGGATCTGCTGCTGACACTGTTATGGGGGTAATGTCACCAAATTCTCTGCTAAGGTACCCCATCCTGGTAATGATCCTCCTGCCTTGTATATGTACCCCATCCTGGTATATGCCCTTATCCTGCTATATACTGGCATCCTGCTATATACTCCCATCCTGCTATATACCCCCATCCTGATATATACTGCCATCCTGCTATATATTCCCATCCTGCTATATACTGCCATTCTGCTATATGCCCCCATCCTAATATATACTGCCATCCTGCAATATATTCCCATCCTGCTATATACTGCCATCCATCCTGCTATATACCCCATCCATCCTGCTATATGGCCCCATCCTGCTATATACACCAATCCTGCTATATACCCCCATCCTGATAAATAACCCAATCCTGGTATATGGCATGTATTCTGTATCACACACAAAAAAAAAAAACGTTTATACTCACCTTTCCTCGCTCCATGTAGCATTGCTTCTCCCCCTGTCTGTGGCGGCAGCAGCGCCGCTGGAGTGTGGAGCCGTCACCGATGTCCTCACGTCTGCTGGTCAGCTGACCTGCGTGACTAGCGGCGCACACAGCGATGACGTCGTCACTGTGTCACCGCTCTCTACACAGATCAGCTGACCGGTAGACGGGAGGACATCGCGAAGCTGCAGGGTAACGGTGAGTATGCCATACTGATTCACTGCACCCCGCGCTGATGATGATGCGCGGGGGGAAGTGAATACAGCCGCACATGATCACTCCAGGCTGTAGTTGCCAGGGGTGATCACGGCCGGCAATTTAATATGCGTGCACCCCCCCGCCCATCATCCCGCCCACCTGTCAGCGCCGGCTTCAGCGCTAAGAGAGGATGGGCGGGAGGATGGGCGTCCATATGTAATGAGCGGGCCCACGTGGTCACGGCAGGCGCTGCCACAGCCTGCTCGTGCCGCCGATGACCCGCTCTACTGCAGCACCCTCATTCCCGGCTGCAGCCCTATATTCAGACCATTAGACGTACCCCCCACTTTCCCCCAACATCTGGGGGGAAAAAAGTGCGTCTTATGGTCCGAAAATTACAGTACTTTCTGTGGAATGAATTGGAGTTTTTATTGGTACCAATTTGGGCCACGTAATATATTTTGATTGCTTTTATTCTGTTTTTTTTTTGTAATACAGAATGAGGAAGAAACAATTCAGTAATATTTTTTTTTTATGCCGTTCACAAAGTCGTAAAAGTGATAATACAGCTTTATTCTTCGGTTCAGTATGAATGCAGCAATACCACATTCATATTTATTTTATATTTTGACACTTTTACATCATAAAATTTATTTTATAGAAATAAAAAATGTTTTTAACTGGCTTTATTCTGAGAGCTATAGTTTTTCTATTTTTTCGCTGAAGGAGCTCTGTATGGCGTAAAACACACTTCCGCATAAAAAAACCTACGTGTCTCACATTCCGTTTTTCGGGTCAGTGTTCCGTTTTTTATAGGCATTTCTCCGGTATGTATGACATCCGTGTGATGGCGTATGCTGGCCGTGTGTGCATGTGGAATGGCTGTGTATGCGTACGTGTAATGTCCGTGTGAAATGATCCATGTGTGATGCAAAATGTTGTTGATACATGTCGGCTGACAGCAGACAGAGTTGCGCGATGAGAATGACCTCGGGTGAACTTCACCCGACTTTTTTGTCATACCGCGGCTCTGTCTGGGTGTCGCGTACTGATTAGCGGTCACCCGTGAAGGACTCACCGGTGACCGCTAATCCCCTGAGTGACTGAAGTGAGCAACGCAATTTGCGCTGCCGTCACTCAGGCTACCCGTGGCCAGCTGGATCCTCCACCCATGACCGCAACTCACCTGTGACTTCATCGCTGTCACTCGGGCGACTTGCTGTCACAGTTGGAGGATCCAGCAGTGGGCGCGAGTTACCTGAGTGACATCCTCGCTGATCGCGCTTCTCACCTCAGTTGCTGTGTGGAGCTGATAGGAGCGGCAGTGTTCTTCTGCAGCTCCTGTAACCTTCATATCGCAGAGCTGGAAGCGACGCGGGACCTCCATGGATTACGCCGGACATGGATGGGTTTTTGGGGCTTAATAAAGTGGTGAACGCGGGTATTTGTTAGTGTTTTTTATTGCAAATAAAGGATTTTTCGTTGTGTTTGTTTATTAACTTTAAATTACAGGTTAATCATTGGGGGTGTCTCATAGACGCCTGCAATGATTAATCTAGGACTTAGTGACAGCTATGGGTTGCTGCCATTAACTCCTTATTACCCCGATTGCCAATGCACCAGGGCAAATAGGAAAAGCCGGATAGAGTTCCAGAACTATCGCATCTAATGGATGCAGCATTTCTGGGCGGCTGCTGGCTGATATGTTTAGGCTACGGGGCTCCCCATAGCATGGAGCTCCCCATCCTGAGAATACCAGCCTTCAGCTGTATTGCTTTACCCTGGCTGGTATCAAAATTGGGGGGGACCGCACGTCATTTTTTTTTAATGAATTAATTATTTATTTTACTGCACAGTATATACCCGCCCACCGGCGGCTGTGATTGTTTGCAGTGAGACAGCTGTCACTCAGCGTGTGGGGGTGTCTTACTGCAACCAATCATAGGCGCCTGTGGGCGGGGGAAGCAGGGAATAGTAGATTGATTAATGAGCGGCCGGCTTTTTCAAATAATTGAAGCCACGTATCTTTGACACAGCTGTTCTTCGCCGCGCTGGTGATCGGGGATCGGTGAGTATGCGACAGGGGAAGATACAGACCGAGCGCCAAAGGGATGATGACTGAGAACAGCAGAAAAAAAGGTAAGTAGACTGAAATTTAACAAAAAAAAAAAACCCGACATCGTTCGTTTAAAAATGCACACGGACGGTACGTGCTGAACACGGACATGCTACATGTGGAGTCCGTGCAGGCACGGACCCATTGACTTTAGCAGGTCCGTGCCTGCGTGCTGACCGCCAAAAACGGACATGTCGGCCGTGTGGGAAAACGCACACCCGTACTAACCACACGGACACACGTTCCGTGTGATTTTAAGTGTGTGTGCCATCTACCATAGGGTAACATTGGTTAACGCGTCTCCGTGTCTCCGGTACGTGCAAAAACGTACCAAACACGTACCGGAGGCACGGATGTGTGTTGCAGGGCTATGGCAACTTGTTTTTGCAAAACAAGATGATGTTTCAGCAATACCATTTTTATTTACATATTTTTTTTGATCATGTTTTATTCCACATTTCTTGTCAGCTGTACGATGAAAATATAGTTGTTGCTTTTTTATGGTATTCATTGAAGGGGTTAACTAGGAATGGATTTATGGGGAATGTGTTTTGCTTCAATGATACATAACTTTTTCAATATCATATTATATTCGTAGTGACAGACACAACTATATTTTCTATCAATATCACAAGCAACTGGGGAGGAAATGTTAAGTAAGATAACACATCTTATTTATTGGTAGATCACTACGTAATTCCATTCTGTAATTATTCATAAAGATGCTTGAGATTCTTCATATAATGATAATACTTTTTAACACAAAGTATGACAAATAAAAAAAAAAAGACACTCCAACTTGTTTTTCAGGAAAAGGACAAAACAGGAAATGCAAATATAATGTTTATATTACCCAATACGCAGGTAGGAGAATAACAAAGAGATTTGTAATGGTATTTGCTAATTGTTTTTTTCCTGACTCTCAAACATATAAAAGCCACAGATCTGGAAGAGTCTGAACATTCAACCAGGAAATCCTTTGTGTCCAGTTATCTCCTACATCTGATCAAACTCTTCAAGAGAACCATGTCTGAAGTGAAAGGACAACAGAAGAAATGTCCAGAGCCTTGCCCACCACCCCAACAACAATGCCGGGATCGTAAGTGCCTCACCTGTGGTCAATCTTCATTTTTTTTATTACTAGCTGTACTTGGCATTGCTGGGACAGTAACTGTCTCTTTGTTTCTCTCCCTGTCTCTGTCTGTCTACCTCTCTTTCTGTCTGTCTCTCTGTCTGTCTCTCTCTGTCTGTGTCTGTCTGTCTGTCTGTCTGTCTCTCTCTCTCTCTTGCTCTCAATCTCTTTGTCTGTTTTTTTCCCTGTCTGTATATTTCTTTCCCTGTCTGTCTCTGTCTGTTTCTGTCTCTTTCCCTGTCTTTCTCTCTATCTCTTTCCCTGCCTGTCTGTCTGTTTCCCTGCCTGTCTGTCTCTTTCCCTGTCTTTTTATCTCTTTCACTGTCTGTCTCTCTTTCCCTGTCTGTTTCTGTTTGTCTCTTTGTCTGTGTCTGTCTCTTTGTCTGTCTGTCTCTTTGTCTGTCTCTGCCTGTCTCTGTCTGTCTGTATCTTTCCCTGTCTGTGTGTCCGTCTCTTTACCTGTCAGTGTCTGTCTCTTTCCCTGTCTGTGTCGGTCTCTTTCCCTGTATGTGTCGGTCTCTTTCCATGTCTGTGTTGGTCTCTTTCTTTGTCTGTCTGTCTGGCTTTTTTTTCCTATCTTTTTCTGTCTGTATGTCTCTGTCTCTTTCCCTGTCTGCCTCTTTCTCTGTCTGTCTGTGCCTGTCTGTCTGTCTCTCAGTCTGTCTCTGTCTGTGTTTGTCTCTCCACTGACATCATATTACCTCACACATAAAATTCTTATAGTAACAATTTCCATTGTTCCTATAGCAACCAATCACAGCTCCTATTAATAACCTGTAGCTCCCAGCTCCATTGACTTTAATGGAGGCAGATTTTTTGGCGAATAACTGTAAACTGGGTTAAAATTTCCCCTCAAAAACATAGTCTATGATGTTACCTGAGTCAAATGGAGTGTTTGTGCAAAATTTTGTGATTGTACATGCGACGGTGCAAATTCCTTTAGCGGACATACATACATACAGACACTCAGCTTTTATATATTAGATGTTACTAAGGGCGGCTTTGCACGTTGCGACATTGCACGTGCGATGTCGATGGGGTCAAATCGAAAGTGACGCACATCGGGCGTTGCAGTCGATATCGCAACGTGTAAAACCTTTTTGATACGATGAACGAGCGCAAAAGAGTCGTTATCGTATCATCACTGCAGCCTCCGACATTTCCATAATACCGGTGCAGCGACAGGTGCGATGTTGTTCCTCGCTCCTGCGGCAGCACACATCGCTGTGTGTGAAGCCGCAGGAGCGAGGAACTTCACCTTACCTGCCGCCGGCTGCAATGAGAAGGATGGAGGTGGGCGGGATGTTTACATCCTGCTCATCTCCGCCCCTCCACTTCAACTGGCCGCCTGCCGCGTGACGTCGCTGTGACGCCGCACGACCCGCCCCCTTAGGAAGGAGGCGGGTCGCCGGCCAGAGGGACGTCGCACGGCAGGTATGTGCATGTGAAACTGCCGTAGCGATAATAATTGCTACAGCAGCTTTCACTAGATATTGCACGTGCGACGGGGGCGGGACTATCGCTGCAGCATCGGTAAGACATTGTTACCGATGTCGCAGCGTGCAAAGCCCGCCTAAGAATTTTATGTTGTGAATGTGTTGACAGAAGA
Source organism: Anomaloglossus baeobatrachus (assembly GCF_048569485.1). Taxonomy (NCBI): domain Eukaryota; kingdom Metazoa; phylum Chordata; class Amphibia; order Anura; family Aromobatidae; genus Anomaloglossus; species Anomaloglossus baeobatrachus. The sequence continues at coordinate 163,821,280 of NC_134357.1, forward strand.
ATAATAGAATAGATAATGTAACATATTTATATAGGATCCTTAAAACCAAAGTATTTATGTCTGTATCTATCTGGCTGAAAAAACTCAAACAGTGTAGAAAAAAAAAAGATTCCATCACAAATCAATCTCAGTTGTCACTTTTGTTTTAAAGGTGACTATGATTATTCTACTATAAATTGAGAAATTGAGTTTTGTGTTTTTTTTTCCAAAGAGACTGAAATAGCTCTCTTGTGTCTTTCAGCTTGTAAACCAGTGTGTCCTGAGCCAAAATGTCCTCCTCCTCAAGGTAAAAGTGAAAAATGAATATCTGTCAAATAATATGTTCACATTAAACAATAGATCTTTATTTTTAGAAGTAAAGCTACCATATGATTTAGACTTTTATTATCTACATTTTTTCAGTATGTGTGCCTTTATGCCCTGAGCCAAAGTGTCCGCCTCCTCAAGGTAAAACAAAATATTAATATCTGTCAAATGATATGATCACATTAAAAGATAGATCCTTATTTTTAGAAGTAACGCTACAGTATATTATCAATTAAATATTTCTATTTTCGACATTTTTCAGTATGTGTGCCCGTGTGTCCTGAACCAAAGTGTCCTCCTCCTCAAGGTAAAATACTAGATTATTATTTGTCAAAAGATATTTATAGACAAAAAGTTTAATACTAATTATTAGAAATAAAGCTGCAAAATATATTAAAATAATAAAAACTTTCATTATGTCCATTTTTTCAGTGTGTGTGCCAGTGTTCCCAGAACCAAAGTGTCCTCCTCCTCACGGTAAAATATGAAATAAATATGCTTAATTTTTTAATTATTGTTTTTATTTGTATTACAAAGTTTTAACATATAGCACCGACTAGTATTTGGGGCAATGACGGGAAGACTATAGCAAGTCATTATTCAAAGTTAGCCTATGACATAGTTGAAGGTAAATTCGCACATATATTTGTTGAAAATATCTGAAATTTCTCTATTTATCTGAAAAGTGTTTGAAGAAAAGAATTGTCCTACAGCAGAAATATTTCCATTCAGATGTATGGAATATATTTCATGTAGCAAAAATTACTCTAATAATTTTGCAAACTATTAAAGTATTTTGCCTTCCTAAAATCATTTATTGGCAATCTTTATATGAAGCTCTATATTCACCTTTATATGAAGCTTTAAATAACTCGAAGCATTTTATAAGATTATATATAAAATAGTGCAAATATGTGTAATATCTTGTCTTCTTTCTTTAGTTGTGCAATGTAAACCAGTCCCACAATGTCAACAAGACAAGCAATGTGTGAAGAAGTAAAGACATGAATACTTCACAACAAAAATAACAAAAGCCTTACCAAATGTATTGCAATCTGTTTAATATAAAGATATCTACATTATAAATTATGATTATGTTATGACAATAAAGTTGCAAAGTATCAAGAAAACAAAGGATCATGGTTCTCTTATTCTAGTAAAATGGTATGTAAAAGGAACCTAAAATAAGAAAACTGACGGTACTTCCTTATAGACAAATGTGAACAAGTTCAAGCCGAACATAAAATATATTCTAACAAATACATATAGTATTTCCCCGCAAAATAAGCAATACCTGAAAAATAAGCCCTTCAGAAATTAAACCCTTTCTTGAGTAAGACTTAAATATAAGCCCTACCCCAAAAACAAGCCCTAGTTGCAGTTTAGTAGTGAAGTGTCCATGCAGCTAAAAATTAGAGAATACTGCAGGACACTTCATTATAGAAAGCAGACACCCCCAAAAGAGAGAAGAAAGATGACTGTGCAATCATGGTCACCAGACCTCGAATAGGAGGACCTGCGCCGGAAGGTATCGAGGACCTGAGGAGGAACACACGCACCCATAAACACACACACATACACACAGATATCACACTGCTACAGGGACTTGGGATGCAGTGGAGCATGAAGACCTGTGGCGGAACACATGGAGGACCTGTGGGGAATGCTTTGATGTGTTCCACCACAGGTACTCCATGCATTCCACCACAGGTCTTGATGCTCCACTGCGTCCCAAGTCCCCTTGTTGTTTGGAAGCAATACGGTATTACCCAGATGTTGTATGTGTGTGCAACCTGATGTGTGTGTGTGTGCTTGCAATCTCATGTGTGTGAGTGCCGGCTGGAAGCAGGGAAGAGAGCGCCCACCGAGGATCGAAGGAGGACCTGGTAGCAACGCAGACGTCCAGGTTTTGGTAAATATAATTCTGTTCTGGGGCGGAGGTTCTGCATTTTTTTAGGGGCTAAACCTATCCTCAACCATGTTTTTCTTGGGGCAAGAAATAATATAAAACAGTGTCTTATTTTCGGGGAAACATGGTAGCGGCACTCTGAGACACTAAGGTATTCAAACATTTGATGTAAGAATTAGGACATGCATTACTGCTAAGGAAATACAATTACAAATTGATACACTTAGCAGTAATGCATAGCGAAATTCCTATATTCAATGCTTGCATATTTTACCATCTCAGAGTGCACTTGTATATTTGGTCGATAACATTTGATGTTTAGCTTGCACCTGTTCACATTTACCTGCTCGCCAATAAAATTCTAGGCTTTTAAGCCTGGGGAGAGGAATTAAGTTAGAGACCTAACAAAAGAGATACACCGTGAATCCAGTGTTTAGTGGCAGCTATGATTTTTGACAAATCATGACGGTTATTAACTTATTATATTACCTCGATTGCCACTGCACCAGGACAATCGGGATGAGTTGGGTAAAATGCCATGATTGTCTCATCTAATGGATGCAACAATTATGGGCAGCTTCAAGCTGATATTTTAAGCCGGTCGGGGCCAATAACCATGGGCCTCCGCAGCATAAGAATACCTGCACCCAGTTGTCTGCTTTATCTTGGCTCGGTTTCAAAATTGGTGGGGACTGCATGTTTTTTCTTGAATTATTTTTTTAAATTGTTTATTTAAAAAAGAATCATAGGGTCCCTCTTATTTTGATACTTAGCCAAGATAATTCACACAGCTGGGGGCTGCAGCCCATAACCATATTGTCATGGGTGAGTCACATGTGAGAGATAGTCATGTGGTGTCTGGCCATAGAAGGTCACAGCATTTGGCTGCGCAGATTGCTCCCTGACTTTCCATTTTTCTTGCTGTCAGTATTAATTCCTGCTGCATTTATCTCTCCCTGTTTTGGACCCTTTAGGAGCTCGCCTTCCACCCAGCTGCTGATCATCAGCATTCTCTTAGTGCTTAAATACCCCTTCCTTCCTTGGACTGGTGCTGGTGATATTTTTCAGTTTATTAAAGCCTTGGTTGCAAGCAGGTGGCTTGTACTCCTCTGTGGTATCATTGCTTAAAAATTTGCTGAACTTTTACTGTGTCATCGTAGATAAATAGTTCATGTATTTTCCCCCTGTGTGTCCCCCTTGTGTCGTCTATAGTGTTTAGTGGGTTGACAAAGAGCTGATCTCATCCATTCCCTATTTAAGGCCCAGCAGTAGGGATACCTAGGGTCAGGTATCTGGCTCGGCTCATAGGTGCGGAACCTATCTAGGGTAATGAGGGACCCCAGGGACCAGCAGTAGGTTTGATACGGGGTTACAATCTTCCCCTTCCCTAGACACAGGGTTTTTCTTCCCTTACTTTTCACCATTCGTTTGGTAATTTCCCGTACATAGCGTGACACGTATGCTTTATCTGTGCTAGGTATCTATATACGGGGGAACCTGCAACATTTTTAATATATTTATTTATTTTTACACTATATTAAGTGTCACGGGGTCCTTCTCCCATATCACATGATCAACAGAGCAAGCGATGGCTGTCCAATCCAATAAGCATTTATTCCAAGCAAATCAAATGGTCCATAACATAATCCACAAAACAGAGGGTGAAATTAGTCCAGTAACACAAATATAGTCCGGTAAGCGATAAATAAATATCTAGCTCTCTCTGAGAAGCTGCAGCTTCCCTCAGAGGTTCACTCTTCTTCCATCAAGTCCTCCAAACAGACTCACTGAATCTCCCAGGTAAGAAGAGAGTTTACAGTAGGTGGATCTCACACCCCCTCCCCCGATTTAGGAACAAAAGACTGGCAGAAGAGGAATTAAACCTGCAAATGGGACAATGTACACAGAAGCAGTACAAATAAGACAGTGAACCACGCCCAAACATTAACCCACACAAAATGGAATACAATCCACAATATTCCACCATCACATTAAGGGATACAGACAGCCTGTGTGAGGGCATTTTTTTCACTGTTTCTCCCAAAAACAGTAATACCACTTGGAAGGCATTCCCATCATGTTTAGTTCAGGCGCAAAACATGCTGATAAAGGGTCTCAAGTCTCAAGAGGCAAATACCAAAAGACTCGCCATGTAACGGATATCGCAAATACCTTAATATTCATGTGAGTAACGAATAGTGCAGAATATATTCCATCATCATTATTCATGATGAATCTTATGGGGTATCTTTTTTTGTGTTTATGCTCGACATCCCCATTTTTGTGTGTTTCAGGAGGACCACTGTTCCGGGTTACTTGGGGAGGACCTTTTTGTCTCATCATTATCAACTACATGGCAGGAGGTTCATCAGCATTTGCAGGATATAGGTTCTAGATATAACCGTGCGGCTGACTGTAGACATATTCATGGTTCAGACCAGTGGCGTAACTACCGCGGTTGCAGAGTTCGCAACTGCGACTGGGCCAGCGGGGTTATGGGGCCCGCCCTGCAGATCAGCAGCCAGCTCCTCTCTGTAACAGAGGAGCTGCGCTGATCAGTAGCAGACCACGCTGTCGGTATGCACACGTGAGTCAGGGAGGCCCGGTGTCAGCGGCAGCGAAGAGAACCAGGCTTCCCTCACCCGTCATCGCACACAGCAATGAAGAAAATGTAAAGGAGCGCTCCATTCCATTTTTCTTCATTCTCCCCCTGTGCCTGCCCTCGCAGAACGTGGTGACATCATCACTGCGTGCTGCTGCAATGAAACAACAGAGTACAGGAGGAAGCTGACCAAGGGAGCGAGGAGTGGTGAGGATAGTGCAGTGCCTGACATAGCCTGTGCAATTGTGGTATCGGGGCACAGAGGGGAGGGTGTCCCTCGCAACTAAGCTGGAGGGCCATGCAATAAAGTATTATATGTAACAAGAAATGGGACACTCGGACCTATCATGGTTAATCTCCAAAATCACTGTACCCCATAATAACCGTCTAGAAAAAAGCAAGAGAAGTGGGGATCTAACAGTGAAACCACAAATGGCTGAAAATAAACACATAAACACCCTCTCAAAATATCCAATGAGAACATTTTTTATTTATCAAAAAAATTACAACCATAGGAGGGTATAAATATATAATAAGTTTAAATAGAAGTGAGCAGGTTAAAAAGTCCAGAAAACACCAAAACCTGACACCCCGAATGATTAGCAGAAGGGATAACAACATCAAAAGAGGGGGCACTAATTAGGTCCCAAATTAACCACATTGGTAACAAGGAATACCCAGAGGAAACCCCAAGGTAGGATGGCAGAGGACCACTGAGCCTCCTGAAAAAAATGTATCACAATAAATGGTGGAAAATGTTCAATCCAGTAAAATAATACTTGGAATGAAAACAACCAGGTGCCAGTGATCCATACCACACCACCAGGGCTTAAATCTGGCCAAAATAACAGATATTATTAAATAGAAGGACCAGAAGAGTAGTGCACAGAATGTATAAATAAACGTGCCCACACTCATCAACTTGAGAGGTGATAAAATAATACCAGGGACTCAAAAGAACACCAGGCTGTGAGCCAGGGGCACTTACCCATCAAAGCTGATCAAACGGGGTGGCGTGCTCCGACGCGCCCGTTTCGTGACCTTCCTAGCTGTTTTTTTGGCCAATGTGGTTAATTTGGGACCTAATTAGTGCCCCCTCTTTTGATGTTTTGATGTTGTTATCCCTTCTGGTGATCATTCGGGGTGTACTGTTTTGGTGTTTTCTGGACTTTTTAACCTGCTCACTTCTATTTAAACTTATTTCAGCCATTTATGGTTTCACTGTTAGATCCCCAATTCTCTTGCTTTTTTCTAAAGTATTATATGTGTCTGGAGTCCGAGACTCACCAGGAAACTGCTCCGGAACCAGTAAGAGACCCTCCTATGTTCCCGTGCAGATCTGCAGGACACTCTGCCCCTTGCTAAGAACCAAGGGAGAAGATGGAGATCACAGCTAAAGAGGAGCAGCTGATTTCTACAGGAGTGGATGTCAGAGCTGAGGGAACAGCAAGAAGATGGAGGCCACTCCACATCCACAGCAGGAGAGGAAGAGCAAGAAAAATTCCACAGGTCATCAGAGTGGTGAGTATATACATTATGGATCTGTCTGTTTGCTTTTACACACATACTTATGTTGCTTGTACTGTATATAATTGTGGATGTGTCTGTGTGTGTGTATATATATATATATCCATATCTATATATATATATATAGATATATATATATATATATACAGAACAGACCAAAAGTTTGGACACACCTTCTCATTCAAAGAGTTTTTTTTATTTTCATGACTAAAAATTGTAGATTCACATTGAAGACATTAGAACTATGAATGAACACACGTGGAATGAAGTACTTAAAAAAGTGTGAAACAACTGAAAATATGTCTTATATTCTAGGTTCTTTAAAGTAGCCACCTTTTGCTTTGATTACTGCTTTGCACACTCTTGGCATTCTCTTGATGAGCTTCAAGAGGTAGTCATCGGAAATTGTTTTCCAACAGTCTTGAAGGAGTTCCTAGAGATGCTTAGCACTTGTTGTTCCTTTTGCCTTCACTCTGCGGTCCAGCTCACCCCAAACCATCTCGATTGGGTTCAGGTCTGGTGACTGTGGAGGCCAGATGATCTGGCGTAGCACCCCATCACTCTCCTTCTTAGTCAAATAGCCCTTGCACAGCCTGGAGGTGTGTTTGGGGTCATTGTCCTGTTGAAAAATAAATGATGGTCCAACTAAATGCAAACCGGATGGAAGCCGCTGCAAGATGCTCTAGTAGCCATGCTGGTTCAGTATGCCTTTAATTTTGAATAAATCCCCAACAGTGTCACCAGCAAAGCACCCCCACACCATCACACCGCCTCCTCCATGCTTCAGGGTGGGAACCAGCCATGTAGAGTCCACCCGTTCACCTTTTCTGCATTGCACAAAGACACGGTGGTTGGATCCAAAGATCTCAAATTTGGATTCATCAGCCTAAAGCAGATTTCCACTGGTCTAATGTCCATTCCTTGTGTTATTTAGCTCAAACAAGTTTCTTCTGCTTGTTGCCTGTCCTTAGCAGTGGTTTCCTAGCAGCTATTTTACCATTAAGGTCTGCTACACAAAGTCTCCTCTTAATAGTTGTTCTAGAGATGAGAAGGTGTGTCCAAACTTTTGGTCTGTGCTATATGTATATATATATATATATATATATATATATATATATATATATATATATATAAATATATATAGATACACACGTGTGTATGTCAATGTGTGCATACAGTATATGTATCTCTGTGCATAAATAGTATGTGTAGACGTGTGTGTGTATAATAGATACGTATATATATTTTTTGGGTGTGTGCATTTACATAGTATATGTACCTGTGTGTGTGTTTACATAATATATGTACCTGTGTGTGTGTTTACATAGTATATGTACCTATGTGTGTGTGTTTACATAGTATATGCACCTGTGCGTGTGTGTCTTTACATAGTATATGCACCTGTGTGTGTCTTTACATAGTATATGTACCAGTGTGTGTGTGTGTCTTTACATAGTATATGTACCTGTGTGTGTTCACATAGTATATGCACCTGTGTGTCTGTTTAGTGTGTGTTTACACAGTATATGTAGCTGTGTGTGTGTTTACATAGTATATGTACCTGTGTGTGTGTTTACACAGTATACGTACCTGTGTGTATTTACATAGTATATGTACTTGTGTGTGTGTGTTTACATAGTATATGTACGTATGGGTGTGTTTACATAGTATATGTACGTATGGGTGTGTTTACATAGTATATGTACGTATGGGTGTGTTTACATAGTATATGTACGTATGGGTGTGTTTACATAGTATATGTACGTGTGTGTGTGTGTTTACATAGTATATGTACGTGTGCGTGTGTGTGTGTGTTTATCCTCAGAACTAGCAATTCCTCTTTGCTATTGCTCTGATCTATGTTTGCAGCAGTGATACAATGACTAAAACATGTGACTGCTTAAGCCAATCACTGAGCTCAGCCGTCACGCCATGGTAGATGGTGTCAGTTGCGGAGGCTTGTGATTAGCTAAAGTGGTCGCGTGTGACATTATTACTGCAGCCTATAAACATAGACGGAGCAGCAGAGAGACATCACTGGACCAGGTGAAAATGAGTAACTCCGATTTTATTTTTTCCAAGGGCAAGATGATCAGCACAACAAAACTTAAGACCCCAAGAGGCAGAGGGAGGTGTGGGAAGGGTTCAGGAGGGGGGCATAGTCAATTCTTGCACAGGGGCCCTTTGCTCTCAGTGTCCAAGCCCACCCCTGGAGGATTTGTTGTTTTTTTTTTTAATCCGTGAGTACACGGTGGCCAGAGGCCTATGGGGGTGCATTACACAGTAAGGGGGCTGTGTAATAAAATATGAGAGACAGCTTATACATATTTTTGGAGATGCATTATAATACTTGTAAGTATATGTGGTGCATTAAATGGTATTGGGGCTGTATAATACAATATGAAGGACTATGGGTGTATTATAAAACATTCAGAACTATGGAGCTGCATTATAATATATAGAGGACTATGGGTGTGCATTAAACGGTATGTGGACTGCATAATACAATATGGAGGACTATGGGCCTGCCTTAGAAAACATGGAGGACAGTGGGGCTGCATTATAATATATAGAGGACTATGGGTGTGCATTATAGTACATAGAGGCCTATAGAGTGCGTTAAATGGTATGGGGGCTGCATACTACAATCACACTACAATATGAAGGACTATGGGGTGCATTCATTCAGGTCTATGGAGCGTCATTATAATACATGGAGGACTATGGGGGTGCATTATAAAACATGTAGGACTGTGGGGGGCTGCATTATAATATATGGAGGACTATGGGGGTGCAGTATAATATATGGAGGGATATCGGATGAATTATAATACATGGAGGACTATGGGGGTGCATTCAAATATATGAAGGATTATGTGGGACCCATTATACTATATGGAATGGTATGAGGGGGCCATTATAGTACTTGGAGAGCTACAGGCATGGGATGGGTTTGAGGCCCATCGATCTCTAGTTATGCCACTGGTCCAGACCTGTGTGTTAGTGATCTGGTCTAGTTATCTACTAAAAACATAAAACTTAAGACACCTTAATTGAAGTTAGCAAACCAGTTTATTGGTCCATACAAAATTACATCAGTCATTAATCCAGTTTCTTTCTGTCTGACATTACCTGCATCTTTCAAAATCCATGACGAATTCCACAGATCTCTGTTACAAAATATGTGGCTTCAGGAATGTCTCTCCTCTTACCTTCACCTCCGGAGTTAGTCAATGGGTCAGTAGAGTTCCATGTAATCAAAATTGTTTATTCACGTTCTATTTGCCGTTCCTTGCAATATTTGGTTCATTGGTGGGGTTAAAGTACTGAGGAGAGGACTTTGGTATCAGCATCTGATATCCATGCTGAGTGCCTGGTTAGGAAATTTAATTTTCGCCATCCTAAAAAATTGGGTCCTCCAAAGGCCCCTTTTAGAGGAAGGGGTACTGTCACATGGTAAATTTTACAAACTTCGCCAACTGCCATGGCAGTGTCGGCATCTATTCAGACTACTTATTCTGATGCTTTGCCCTATAATGTCTCTGTTGTCTGTGATTAATGCAAGCAAACTTGGGCATCAATCTGCAGAGTGGTAGTTCATTGGAGAGCTAGCAAAAGTTAATCTCTGCTAGTCTCCTTTGATCACATATTGAGGGGGAGACAATTATGTCTGCTCCCCTTCTATATATGCTGGCTAGATCCTTCCTTCTATGCCAGCTATAGTTTTTCTTAGCTGGTCTGGTGAAGTGTTGTGATCTAGGCTATCTGGTGGTTTTGGTATTGTTACTGAGTGCTATTTTGCAGTTTCCCATTGTTGCCTTTTGTTGCTACCTGCGCTCAGTTTTCTCTTGAGTCTCTCATTGTCCATTCCTTTGTGTGTGCAGTGTGTCAGAGTTTGGTTTTCCCTTGTCTGTATCTGTTCCTTCTCACTTCTGTCCCTTACTTTCCTGGTGGGGGGATCAACCCTGAGGTTAGGGATAGCCTAGGTCCATTAGCATGCGGGAAAGCATAGGAGCCCCTGTCCCTCATTATCCGACAGTCATAACGTGTATTAGTCACCCGTTAATTATCCCATTGCAAATCCAAGTATAAAATTGATGTGAGTACATCTTAAATGCACCAAAATTGAAGAGTTTGAACAAGAGGCTTGAAGAGACTCCAAGATCTTGACTTCAAGTCCTAGAAAAATCAAATAGAAGTATGCCGGGAGTAAATGAGAGTAATGAAATAATAGATATCCCTAATATAGTGCACTAACCGGCACAGACAAAATTTCTAAGACAAGTGGTCAACAAATATTGGAATATATTATAGGAGGACAAAATTGTGGGGGAACTTTTACCATGGTACCCTAAATTCATTTTTAAAAAAGCAAAAAATATTGGGAGCTTGATATCCCCGACAGTTCAGGCAAGCAGTAGGAATAGAACATTCCTTTATATATGCAGATTAGAGGGTTAGATCCCTATTTTAAATGTAAACTTTGCCACAATGGGCATTGTGAAAAGAGGAAAAAAAATCTCAAATTAAAATAATAAAATTGATATTAGTGATTTTATAACTCACCAAACTAAAGGGGTTATATACTGTATTCAATTCCCTTTCCACAAAAAATATATG